>NC_071401.1:205810451-206424278 GCF_017976375.1 Cuculus canorus
TCTGTACCAAACAGCACCAAAGCTGCTCTCAACATCATCTAGGGAGAGGCAAAATCATTCTGTCTGCATCCAAAAAACCTCCTGTACCTCGTTCCCTTGGCCTCCCTGCCCCAAAACACCCACTTTGATCCCCATGGTTTGTAAAGTCCTGGATGCCGACAGCATCACCACAGCCTGCAGTCCCTGCTGGCAAGAAAAGCAGTGGCAAACAATACACGCATCCTTTCATTTCATATCTTGTTATCTAAGCTACACACAGGGATCACTTCCAACAACAGCCAAAGAACAGAAAACACCAATTTTTCCGAGTATGTACATCTGTATGCTTTAAGACTCAACTGTTCCCAGGGAGAAAGCAGGGGAGCCAACCACAAAAAAAAAAAAGAAAAAAAATTAAAAAAAAAAGGAAAAAAGAAAGAAAAAGGATACTGTAAGAAGTTAGGTGGGTTTTTTATCTGCTGTTTTCTATTTTTCCCCGCCATTTTACAAGTTTGTTAAACCAACCTGGTATTGAAGTTGCTGCAAACCGGAGCTGCTGGTTACAGCTCGGGGGCTCCTGCCGAGCGCAGGCACCGCTAAAAACCAACATTGCAGCTCCACCTGCAGGCACCGTGCGGGGTGGCAGCCCTGGAAATCCCTGAAACAGGGTGAAATCGGAAAAAAAATAGCCCGAGGAGAGGGCTGCTAGCTTCTGAGCTTGTTCCTCCAGGTCTCTTTTTCACCTCCTGCTGCCCTCCAGTCCTTCAGGTGTTGGAGGTTTTAAACAACTTGCCCCACTCTGTTGAGACCCAGGTGTCTCCTGGGCAGCTGTCACCATTCCTTGTGCTGACAAAGGATGTCTTTATCGTGCATTTGGTGGGTGGAAAAATTCACTGTGAGCTGTTTTTAAGCTGGTCCAGGGCTCTGCGTTGTCATTGCTGACACAGTGGGGAGGGAGAGCATGAGCTTTGCACCTAGGGGCAGTTTTTGGTCTGGGTGCTGGCTGTCAGGGTTGTCGCGCTATCAGCTTTTTGGCAGTTTTATCAGCTTCAAGAAGGGTCATGTTGATAGAAAATGAGACAAAAGTGCTACAAAAAAATTCTGCCAGAGAAGAAAAATCTTGCAGGGAGGAGCAGGATTGTGTTGCTTGGTCACCAGCTACTGCCTTCCCCTTTGGTCAGAGCCTCTTTGCAACCCATTTGTAATGACAGGTAGTGAAAAAGCCCTTGAGAGGATCTATCCTAATCATCTTTTGTTTCTCATTCGTCCAGCAATTCAATGGAATCTCAGGGGTTTGCATATTGGTTTATCTGGGGTACCTGAGGTGTCTCAGAATGCATCAGAACTATACAGGGTGCTCTTTCTCCTCTGCCATTGCTTTGCTGCGCAATTTCTGGCATCTCCCTTAACTTCCCTGCCAGTCTTTACAGATGTGTTTTTTTCAGTACATTTTTTAGTAGGACATCTAATAAATAACATTTCTGTGACTTAACTAAAATTTCCTCCTTTCCTAGCTCTGTAGGCTGTGTCAACCAGAGATGAGACTTGCCCTTATTTTTTTATCACATATTTGGATGTTTTTCTCAGGAAGAAAAAAAATCCCCCTTCACTCCGTCCCAGGAAACAAACCCAGCAACTGGCAGGAGCCACAGACCTGCAGGATTCAAGCATCCTCTCCCTTGTCTTTATCCCCAGGGCTCCTTCCCATCAGTGTATACTCCAGTTCATGTTAGCGTCTAGGTCACTAACCGCAGCTGAGTAACAGGAAGCTTCCCAGAGTTATTCTGCCCAAATTTCCCCTCTTTGTTGTAATTTCAATACCCTTTCCTTCCTTCATATTCCTTCTCTATCCCCCATACTTCAATTTATCTTTCCTTGTTTCCACCTCACCAGTAACGTGCTCTTGCCGTGTAGATCCTGTCCTTCCAAGCAGACGCAGGGATGAGAGCGATGCTCAATCCCACATTCCCTGTCTGTCCAGAGGGGATTTATGATGTACTTAGGACATCAGCATCATCTGCACATCTTCCCAGCCCTACCACCTCCTCCCCCAGCCTCCTCACACCAATCCAAGAGACATCCCTCCACTCACTCCCTGCCCTCCCCCCTGAAACTCCCCAATGAACAGTTTTTCTCCTTCTCCCTTCAAATATTTGTTGACCATTATCGCCGCCAGTCACACCCAGGCTATCATTTGTCCAAACAAAACAGAAGAGGGATGGGCCACAGAAGAGGGGCAGATGGACGAAGGCAGGGTGAAATGAGAGCCAGGGGAGCAGTCAGGCCATAATGATAAGGAGGGTATAAAACACAGGCTGGGGCTGTCGAATTAAATGAGGGGATGCCTGAGAGGGGCTACTTCAAACCACAGGAGACAAGCGAAAGGGAATAATATGGAAGCGGGCAGGTGGAGCGATAAGATACAACCAGAAGAAGTCAGACAAATTCATTTTTTTTTTTCATTTTGGAGGACAATGTAAGTGGGAAGAGAAATAAATTGCTGCTCAGGAGGGCTGGATAGCACTGGGTGGGGGCAGATAAGGAGCAGGAAGGTTTTGGAGGCAGAGAGATGAGATGGAGAAATGGGTAGAGAGGTGAGGAAAACAGGCCAGGGACATGCAGTAGAAACTGGAGACTGGAAAGAGGGAGGAGAGTTCTGGATGCCGACACTGGAGGCACATAGTGTTGGAAGGGGCTGCTGGATTCAGTTAGGAAGAAGCAAGGCTTAAATCAGAAGAAATTCCATGGAAAACAGGATGTCCTAATGAGGGGAAGGGCCTGATCCAGAGATTAGGACTTTAATTTTGGCTTTGAGAGCCTGGGTCAGACTTGCTGCTGTGATGCAGCTTCTGGGTGATGCTCCAGTGGGTACCACAGCTGCAGGAGAGATGATAGGAGCCAGGCTGAACCCGCAGGGGTTTTCCTAGGAAGATACAGAACTATCCAGCCCTTGCTTTTGGCAATAAATCTGTGAAGGTGTTTCAGGAAGTTTGCCTCCTTCAGATAGTGGGAAAAGGAAATGCAAAATACAATTTACAGCCTACCAAATCTCGCAGCTAGCTGTGGATGTCAAACGCAGCTACTTCTGAAAAAGGGGTATTTATAAAGCCTCTCTGCTACGCAGCTTTGGCATTTTCCTCACTCAGAGAGTGTCTGCCCAGCCACCTACTTCTGCAAAACTTTGAGGAACAAGATCATCTCGCTGCCTGTCAAACGTGGCTGAAATCAGCAGTGGGCACCGGTAGGCAGCACAGTGGCAAAAGGTTTGTTTTGTTAGAACACCAGACTAAAAGAAAAAAAAAAAACCACAAAAAGAAACAAAACAAAGCCAACATTTATGATTATTTTTGTTGCAACTTGTGATTTTTAAGGCAATTGCATGGAAATGGGAGGGAGAAAGGAAGAAGGGGTAAGGCTAGCCCATGTATTTTAGTGTGTGGGGTTGGCAGCACATGTAGAGTTACCCACTTGGTGAACGTGGGAGACAGAGAGGGGAAGAAGCATAAGCTTATCTAGGGATGTTGCGGGAACTCCAGTGAAGAATAGCTATTCTTATATGTCAGCTTCATCACCATGGTATCAGAAAGGAAGAACAGAAGGAGAAATGACAGAAAACAGGGGGGAGTGGAGCAGAGCGACTGAAGAAAGAGAAACAGGAAGGGGAAGCAAAAGCCATTTCCCCAATGAACAATGTGGCTTTTTAGTTGGGACATGGTCACTCTGGTACCCTGTGCTTACAGACAGAGCGATGCTTTTAAGGCTTTTATGCAGCACCCCTTAAAATCTTCCCATATTCACAAGAGCATGTCCTCTTCGCAAAGCTGCAGTGGGGCTTCTTCAACTAGTCCTTCCTAAAAGCATCAAAAACCCCATATGTATGCACGTATAAACACAAGACAACGCCTTCTCTGCTTTGTTTACCGGTAAGACCTATACAAAACAACATCAATTTTCTTTCTTGCTATCCTGCACCGGGTGGATTCAACTGTAGTAAAAGTGGACTGCACTGGAGGGCAGATTCAAAGAGCTATGACTCCTGAGCAGTGCTTTAAACTGTTGGTGCAACAATTCGAGACTGCAAATTCTAACCCTTTTTTTCTTCTAAAACTGAGGGGGTTTGTCTCCTTTCACCTCTAAGTGTATTAAAATTTCAAAAAACCCCAGGATTACGGTCTACAAAAACTGAAATTCAGCCTTTGACCATAGCCCCTGAGGATGCTCGGAGCCACCACCCACACTCACATAAGCAAAATCTGGGACAAGAGGTTTCCCTTCTACAGGGAAATACTTTCCAGGTTACTCCTATGGATGTTCCCATCACTGGTATTGACTTTGTTTTGAAATCACACTGAGATTTCCACACCTCTGCTTTCTCGATTTCTCAGCTGCATGAGAAGATCTCCTTCGTGCAGGTACAGTGAAAAGGGGCACAACTCATTTTTCTTGAACCCCAGATTATTTCATCTATCTTCACTGTTCTCCCAAAGCATCACATGCTCCTCTCAGGAGTCTTTTCATTCCAAATTCCTCCCATGTTTCTGGTCACTTGCAGCATCTACCTCTTTCCCATTTCTGTTTCTTCCCAGACAAAGCTCTCCGGATGCAGGGGCTATCTTGCATTGTGAAGTTGCTCAGCACTTCAGCCATGGCCTTTGAATAAAATGACTTAACATTATCTCTTTAAACCCAGGTCATTTTGTACAGCTTCAGGCCTCCACGTCTCCATTAGGGCCTTTGAATTAAACAGCTCCACTCTGTCTCTTTGAAGCCATTTGACTTCTCACCCAAGTAACTTGGCGGCAGCATCCCTCCCCCCTCCTTCTCTGCCTCCTAACACCTTTTGTGCAAATCCCCACCAAGAAATAAAAGCCACTGGAGGTGTAAGCCGGCCACGCATCTTGTAACCCTTTATTATCTAGGGAGCCCCACTCAAATGTACAGAGAGATAATGTTAATGGAGTGATGCATTTTGTCTGATCTGGAGCTGTCTCTGAAAGATAAATGTCGAGGCAAAGTCAAAGCATTTAATCAAAAATAAACCACCTCAACATGTTGTGTATTATTTTTTCTCCTAAAGAAGCGAAGCTTGGTCCTGTCAAGGCTTACTGTTTCACCGGAATTATGTTTGTTATTTCTAAATAATTCCATTTAGTGCTGGTGATGGGTAGGAGGGCTGAGATAGAAAATCAAATTAATTAGAGTGACCCAACAAACTCGTGTTTGCACTGTGAGATTCAACATGGCAGCAAATCTAGCTGAGAACAAATTGCATTCAAATTAATTTAAGGAAAATAATTTGGGGCATATCAGGTTTATTTAGGATCAATTTTAATAAGCTAAAATAAAGTCAAGGCACTGGGTGATACCATCAGCCAGTCAAAAGCCAACTTTGATAGGGATTTATACAGTTGAATGACAGTTACTTTCCAATCCATTATTAGAAAAGCTGCTTTTTGGAGTGGCTTGGACAATTAAAAGAGCACCTCAATTACAGCCTCTGGAAATATTAGTAATGAATAAATTATCCAGCAGGTTTGACCCTCCCTTCCTTCATATCTTTTCTAAATAATTAAATTCCTTGCCACATTTTGAGACATTGTATTAAATTCCTCTGCAGTGGAAAATCAGAAAAAGAGGTGAGCCCTGCTTCATCCGTTCAACTGGTGCAAAGAGCAACACTGCATGCTCTGATAGACCAGCCATGAGGTTATAAGCAATAAGGTTATGTTTCACAGGTGTTCTCCTGGTACGTCCCAGATGAAGTGCTCTTGCACAAGCTAGATATGCTGCACGCACATAGCAGGATCAGATCCCAGATATACAGATCTTCATGCCCAAAGAGGATATATACATGTTTGCCCACCTTCCACACGCAGCCCAGAACATTGGGAAAATCATCTTGGCAAGTGAAGAGAGGTTCAAGAGCATCACATGGGCCTTAGCTGAAATAGGTACGATCACGGTGAGCCTCATTGAACGTGGGCCTAACCCTGGCTGCTCTGCATCCGTGCTTTGCTCCAGCCCAGAGTCATCTGTCACCTGTCCAGAGAAGGCCACAAAGTCGGTGAAGGGTTTAGAGGGGAAGCCATATGAGAAGCCATTGAAGTCACTTGGTCTGTTCAACCTGGAGAAGAGGAGACTGAGGAGAGACCTCATCATGCTCTACAGCTTCCTCACAAGGGAAGAAGGAGGAACAGATGCTGATCTCTTCTCCCTGGTGACCAATGATAGGACCTGAAGGAATGGCAGGAAGATGTGCCAGGGGAGGGTTAGGTTGAATGTTAGGAAAAGAATCTTCACCCAGAGGGTGGTGGGGCACTGGAACAGCTCCCCAGGGAAGCAGTCACAGCTCCAAGCCTGACAATATTCAAGAAGCATTTGGCCAATGCCCTTGGACAAGTGGTGTGAATATTAGGGTTGTCCTATGCAGGGAGAGGAGTTGGACTGGATGATCCTTGTGGATCCCTTCCAACTCAGAACATTCTATGATTCTATAATTCTATGCTGAGACTGGAAGCACTTCAGTACAGGAGCTTGCTTCTGTATCACAGCAAAGTGAATTCTATGAGGATCTTCTCTAAGGCAGCAGGTTTGAACCATAAAGGACTGTGAGAAGAATCACCAGCTCCACAGGTACCACAGCCCTGCCATCACCCACCACAGGAGACACAGGATGGGCCAGGATAAAGCTACATAACTAAAATTACATTTTAATCTGTCTACAGCTTATTCCACACTACATTTGCTGTGCATCTTAAAGAAATACCTTTTCCTTTAGGATGCAAACCCTAATCCTCAGGGATTGTCCAGCCACTGCATTTTTATTAGCCTGATTTAAGTGTTGCTTTCACTCTCTCCTTATTATACTTTACCTTTACATATTGGCTGATGGCCAACATTTGGAGGAACCTGTCTTTTAACACTTCAGCCAAATAAATGTGCGATTGCAAATGGTACATGCCAGGCCATAAGACATTAAAGGAATTTAAAGGCCTCTCTGTGATTTATGACTCTTTAATCAAGGGTTTTTAACATTTAATTAGAAAGCTACAGGAGTTGTCTTTATTTCTGAAAAATCTATTTATGGTTGGGGAAATTAGAAAACATGAAACCCTATATATGCTGCATGTCTTGGGATCACAGAGCTGTCTAGAGCAGACGCAGAGACGTTATGCAACAGAAGAAATGTAATGCAGTTTTTTCTTATAGCTTTAAGATCCTGCAGTAATTTAAGGTGATAAATTAATCTCCATTATTTTCAAAGAGCTTGAGAAATCATGAAAGACTCATGAGAGGATCATGCTAAAGATGCAACAGGCAACATCTTGCAGAGAAATGTACCATGCAGGAGATAAAAGGGTCAAATGAAGAAGACGGTGACTGAAGCCAAGTCTGTCCTACTCTCCAGCCTTCCTACAGCTCCTTCTGATGCTCTCGTGGCAGGTGGGAGCGTGCTCTCCAAATCCCTGTGGTGGCTGGGAAGAGAGAGGTTTTGGGTTTGCGACACCTACAAGACAGTTGTCCTTGGCATTCAGCTCAGGCACCACCCTCCTGCAGATATCCCTCAGCTGACATTCAGGGGCTGTCATGCCTTGGATAAAATGTCTGAATGTTCCTCAAAAGGCTAAAAAGGACTATTTTTCTTTTAGTGCTAAGCATCAAAGGAGGCTCTGAGGGGAGCATCTGAAATATAAACATCTCTGGTTAAATGAGATGAATCCTACTCTGTCACTGATGTGGCAGAAGAAAAACGACCCTGCGAGATTCTTGCTGGGACACCTTGTTCACAGTTCCTGCTCAGTGAACAGTTTGTGATTTCTAAAGAGCAGAAAAGTGTTGAAGGAAAGATGGAGAGGCTCTCCCTACACCCATGTATCCATCATTGTGGTTGAGTGGTCTGTGAATTCAGGTCTCCTACAGTCACAGCCTGAGAAAGTACTTCTAACATTGCCAAAACAGCCAAGAAAGAAATTGCATTATTTTTCCTGACAATGTTATTACATACTTGAAATAAAACTATCTGCCAGTTTAATCTCATCTGTACGCTGCCTCGTAGAGATGGATCTGGGCATCAAGAGGGCTTAGATTTGACCTGGCAGGCTGGTGATCTTGAGATGGGAGCATATTGCTACTTCCACTGCTCCTCTTCTTGAGCCTGGTCTTACTTTGGGAGCTGTTTGCATCAAGGGCTGCCTTTGCATTATGTATGTGGGCGCTGCCTGGCATAACAGAGATGTGATCTTGGTTGTGGCCTCTGCAGCTCCTCTAGTACAAATAATAATTTCCATTTCATCTATTCTTTTGTTTGCTACTGATCTATATTAAACAGTTGGTGATTACTACGTTTATGGGTGATTATTGCACTTATGCTGTGTTAAATCTAAATGTTTGTTTATCTTTATGTGGTCCCTGTGTACATGTTTGCATGGCTTTTAACTTTATGTATTGCAGAGTTCTTTAATTATAAAATCAATAAATTTTTTAAACTTGTGACTACTGCATAGAAACCCACACAACATCCATGTCTCTGTGCAACAATGATTCTTGTCTTGTGCTTGTGGCAGTACACAAACCTCAGCTACACAAACCAACAGACTTTTTTAGTTTGTTTGGGGTTATTTTTTTTCCTAGTAGCAATTAATTCTTTGTCAGCTTGGCTTATTCTCTGTTTCTCATCAAAGCCTTTCTCTTGCAAGCTGTTCTTCTCAGGCAGACTCTCATCTCCCTGGTGCCGGAGGCTTGTTGACTTTGGTGAAAGTCATGATCAGTGAAAGTCACTGTCCAATGGTAGTTGTTGAATCAATTTTAGTTGGAATCAATGACCTTAGAGGTCTTTTCCAACCTTAATGATTCTGTGATTCAATGAATCAAGGCTCGCCGAAGCAGATTCAGGCCTCGGCTCTGCCACAGGTGTCTCTTAAGTCACACCTACATCGCAGAGAAGTCTTGCAGCTCCATTGGCTCTTTCTTCAACATTTCATGTCTTTGGATGATGATGACACACCACCCATGATAACTTCTGGACCTTGAGCAGCTCCAGGCTGACTACAGTAGGAAGCCACTTCCACAGGCACACGATGAGGAGGTGGTTGGGAATAGTTAGCGCAGGTTTACCAAGGACCAGGCATGCATGACTAACCCAACTGCTTTCTGTGATGGTTTGACTGGTTCTGTGGACAAAGAGAGGGCTGGGCATGTTGTTTTCCTTGATTCAGTAAGTTCTTTAGTGGCCTTTCTTACAGCCTCTCCTTAGAGAAGCAGGAGAGATGAGGAAGGGATGTGTCAACTACCTGAAAGTGTGTGAAAAATCAGCTGAGCCTTTTGGCTGAATGATTAAGATTAATTCATGGGTATTTACATACGGTGTTCCTCAGAGGTCAGTCCTGGATTCATCACTGGCCCGGCCAAGAGGACAGAAAGCAATCTAGTAAACCTGCAGGTGACACCAAATTGATGGAGACACCAGGTTATGCGACTGCAGGACATAAGATGTATTTCTGCATTACCCTGTGGTATGAAGGAATTAGGTTGAACTGAGCATCAAAACCACGTCTCCATCATTCTGAGGACAACGCATCATACTCTAAGTATACTTTTGTCTGATTTAGGCGTTGCTCTTATTATTACTCTACCCTGGCCATGCCTCAATTTTCCCCTTAGGGTGGTAACAACATGGAAACTTATTATAATCATCAATATTTCTTCTACTACCAAGAGTCCTGAAGCTCTTCCAAACAATTAAAACCTGTGAATTTATAAATACACCACAAGATGCCCATTGCCCAGCACTCATTGCTGCCTGTTGTTGATGAGGAGCTGCAAACCTCCCATGGAGGCAGGAACTGTAGCCACTCATCTAAACACGAGCTAATCAACAACCAGCATTACAGAAATGTAGTCAGGTGATGACCCCAATTTCTTTTATTCCAGGCTATATTTCTCAAGCAGCAACGCACATCAGCTCTTACGCTTCCTTTCTTTGCCACTTACATCTAATTAGAATCCATGCTCACAAGGAGCAGAAGCATCTGTAATTAAACCAAATCACAGCATCAGGAGTGAGCTGTAAGGAAGACTTCACTTACATGGCTGGCTGTGGCAATTTTGGACATGAACGGAGGCCAGGAGTTCAGTAGGAAAAGATCACCAGGTTTCTCATCGTGGACAAAAAGCTCATGAGAGTCCTAGAAGCACCAGTCAATGGAGACACGCATTCCTTTGGGAAGTGTTGCCCAAGGGATGGGTCTGGATGAGAGGTCCCAGGGTTGCAAGCAATGCCATGGCCAGAAATCCTGTATTGTCCCACGCATGGGCTTAATGAAATTGTAGTTAATGTTGAGCTCAGCATCTTTAGTTTTGCAATCCTGTTTTACCCCTGTTTTTGAAGGGGAAATTGACAGAGAGAAAAGCCATGCTTGGACGCAATATCAACTCTCCCTAAAAACGTTATATTTACCCCTGTAAAACTGTATTCTATGTCAGTACAAGTGGACTCACTCCCCCCAGCAGAAAATAATTAGGAATTACAATACAGTGTTTGGGAAAGTGGGCATCTGAGATCAACCTGGACTATTGATTTCATTTGTAAAATCTCATCTTTTTTAATACCAGTTCCACCCATAGAAGATAGCAACACAAACATGTTAAATCTCATGCAGACTTGGGCAGGTGATTCGTTAAATTGTTAAAAAACAGAAAATAAGTCACCTAGCTTAGCCAAAATTTATTCTGTATCAGTACTCAGCCCTCACTCCACCCAATGCCAGCTTGAAGTTACCTTTTTCGTGTTAAATCAGGAGCAATAAGGGATTATAATTGCTACATTTGGGTAAAATGAGAAAGAGTCCCAGATCCATTTGCAATTCTAAGGGACATATGGGAGCATAACTGATGTCCGAAAGCAGCCTGTGGGTGTAAGTCCCTCCAGAAAGTTGTGTGTTGCCGGGTCTCTGTGGCTCCACATGATCAGAAACATAATATTACAACTCATTGAAAAACCTCATTGGATTGTAATTTTGTACCACATTAAAACACACCAATGGTACAGGCATCCCAGGGATTGTGTAATCCGAAAAAGAAACATTCCAGCAATGACTTTTTCTTTGAAAGAAAAGCTGATATTAATGGTTTCAATTAATTTTAATCCAATCGCTGCCCCAAGATGATGCAAAGCTTAAAATATGGGCAGGAAATAATTTCAAAGGGGGCATTAAATGCATGTTTACAGACTAAAGCATGCATAAATGTAGACCACAAGAAATGGACTGCAAAGCCTAGCATGGAGCTAATTCCAGCGAGGGAGGGGAAGAGCTCTCAAATTCATTGGCACAGTTTATAAGGTTAGTGCAATCCCTCACAGTGCAATCCCTCACTGGGAATTGTTTGTTTATAAATACCTGTTGCCCAACTATTTTCCTGAATCAAATCCCACATAATCCAAGTGGCAGCAGATATCAGGCAAAAAACCTGTCAGAGAGGGCACGTAGCGTCCCAAACAAGAATCACGGACCTCCAGTATTCCTGGGTACTGGAAGAAGTCAGAAGCCACAGGTTTGCTGGATGATATTGGGAAAGACTTTTCCAGCTTCAGCCTATCTCCTTCTAGGATAGCTGGAAGGAAATGTTTCGCATAACTCAACCCACACTGTTTTAAGAAGTCAATCCGGGAAGATATTTGAGGTTTTGATAGTTTTCCAAAGGCAAGGCAGGATTTTTGTAATTTTTTTTTTCTTCTAAATCTGGAAGATGTCTCTTGGGACAGGAACACAGCTTCCAAGCCAGCTCTCGAACCAATTATGCTTCGTGCACTTTCAGATGACTTCTCTGAAAATGTTGAGGCTGCAGGCACTTTGCCGAAAGGATCTGTATTACCTGCAATGCATAGCTCTGCCTGAGCTCCTCATACTCTGGAGAAGCAGACTCACTTCCCAGCAATTTAGCCATATCGAGGAAATTGGGACATATCTGCCCATGCTGCAAAGCTTGTACCAGCTCTCAGCTATGCAAATGCATCCTATCTCCTGCTGGGGAGTTCCACCACTCTGACATGAGACCACTGTCCCAGGAGAGATGCTTCTGACAGATTGGCCAAATTAAGAAGTATTTGTGATAAGGTTTCTGCCCTATGAGGTCTCATGAACAGCAATAGAGTGGCTTAGCAGAAGACAGAATCCTGCTCAGTAAAGTCAAAGTTACACTAGAACTGAAATCCAAGTTAGTTTCAAGCAACGGGAAGCTGTTTTGGATACTCATCCCAGTTGTTAATGCTTACGGTGAAGATGATTACTGTACTTATTTACTTAGGATGGAAAAACATTGATGCAGAGGTTCTCCATGGTCATTCAGTTGGCCTTAAATATAGAGGTCATTATCCTTAGGAGAGCTCCACAGCAATAAATCAACCACACTTATTGAGTAATCATACTTGATCCTAGGAGACTGTAAGAGCCACAGAAAAGATAGATGGTTTTGTGGTTAAAACACTGGTTTACATCAACTGGAAGAGCAATTCCTGCCACATCTTCCATTGCAGTCTCTCTACAGACTGAATTAAAGCTTTTCTGCATTCAGACTAGGAACTGCCGGAAAGCAGTGTGTGCAGTTGTGTTTGCTCACCTCCCAGAAAGATGCAATAGTAATCCTGCTTGGCACTTGTAAAATTTACTGCAATATTATGTATAATAGCAATGGTTTGCCTTCTTCAGCCTTCTGGGATTAGTAACACCAAGAAATCTCTGGCAGAACTGGTGTTTTACACACAGAGAGCAGAGGAGACTAGTTTAGCCAGGCTCTGTTTGAGGGTGCTGCATAGAATTGGGAACACGGGATAGAGATGAAGCAACAGCCCCTTTAATCTGGGAAACAGTGCTTGCAATGAAACAGGGAACTTAAAAAGCAAAGGACCCTGGACTTGAAAATAGTCTTTTCCTTTATTCTAGCCTGTTGCAAACCAAAGTACCTACCTCATACTATACCAGAGAGTATGATTAGGCCTTCTCCTGCCCGTGTGAATCTCTCTTAGCCTCCCCTGGAGGTATAGATGACCAGGATGGATCCTTCAGCTGTCTCTCATCTGAGGGAATATGCATCTGAGGGTATAAGCATCCAAGGGAAGTCTGTATTTCCCTCTATCTCATGCGATTTACATTCCCTGCATGTGCTGCTTGCCTGTGCCAAGCTAGTGGTGTAGTGAAGCTAATAACTCACTGATGCATATTCATGAATGTCAGAAAATATGTTAATGACACTATGCAAACACATTCAATTTAATAAAAAAAACCCCAAAAAAGAAGAAAAAAAAAAGAAGAAGAAACCTCAGGCCACTTTGTTTTCTTGTTTTGAGTTGTGCTCTTCCCATTATCTGCAAGGAGAAAGTTTTGCTTTGGTACAGGTTACTCGATGCCATCTCCTATTACATCCACTCGCCCCCGTAGTTTGTTTAAGACTTTTGACAGTCATGACCTATTCGTTATATCACAGAGATCATAGGTTTCTGCTCTTGTGCCTTGGGGCGGGGTTTCCTGAGGTTGTCCATGCTAACCTAGATGGTGGTGTACGTCTGCAGAGTCCTTTTCAACACAAGCAATTCCCAGCTGCATTAGGTAGTCCCCAAATGGGTTTGCAGATACACTCTCAGGACTGATCCCATAAAAAACATTACTTTTTTAAGCTCTATGGCAGAAACAAAACCAACAAAAAGCAAAGAAATATTGTTTGGGGTAGATTACACCAACACACATTCTTTTCGGACTCATCAAGAACTGGAAATAACTGAAACTATCTTGGTGTATGTTGCTCATAACAAACTCTTCCCTTTCATCTCTGAATATCTTTGAGGAAAGGAAAGTGTGAGGAGAGGCTGTAATGGTCACACATTTCTTTGTGGCTACAAAGACGATCAGAGGTGTGAAGCACATTCAATAAGAGGACAGACTGAGAGAGTTGGGGTTGTTCAGCCTGGAGAAGAGAAGGCTCCAAGGAGATCTTATAGAGACCTTCCAGTACCTGAAAGGGGCTACAAGAAAGCTGAGGGGGGGACTGTTCACAAAGAGTTGTAGGTAGGACTAGGGACAATGGGTATAAACTGGAGAGGGACAGATTTAGACTAGACATAAGGAAGAATTTTATCACCATGAGAGTGGTGAGGCACTGGCACAGGTTGCCCAGGGAAGTTGTGGCTGCCCCATCCCTGGAGGTGTTCAAGGCCAGGTTGGATGGGGCTTGGACAGCCTGATCTAGTGGGATGTTCCTGCCCATGGCAGGGGAATTGGAACTAAATGATTTTTAACATCCCTTCCAACCCAAACTATTCTATGACTCTATGCTTTGAGTTCATTGCATTCCCCCCACCACACCTCTCAGTGCACTCTATTAAGCACAGTGATTCCGAAATGATGTGGTGAGAAGAGGTCTATTTTCTAAAGCAGTTATCTGAACAGCATTTGGCATTTCCTACCTGTTCATAGAGCAAGTATGATCTGGCTCAGCCTGAAAAAAACACAAGCACAGCTGCCATCACCTTGGTACATCCTGTGGAAGAGTCCCCAGGCGGCAATCCTGTCATTAGAGCAGGGGGGTCTCAGTGCTCCTGAAGGGGCTCACCATGGCCCATCACCCATCTGCGCCAACCTTGGGCTACTGGCAGCAGAGGAACATATTCCCTTGAGGTGATGGGTTATGGCCTAGAAGTCCACAAACTAAGAGTGGTTCCCAACATTTTGCAGCAGCTCTGATACAGAAGTCAAGACAGCGATTGCATCTCCACCTGCAGCTGCCCTCTCTGCTGTCAGAGAACCCTACACAGGTGTTTCTCAACCTTTTTTAATCAAAGACCATGAAAAGATACTAATAACTCCCTCCTGGAGTTTTCCCTGTCGTAGAAGAGTTTGAAAATAAAGGTAACGTTGAAACGTTGCTTTGTTTTCACTCCATTCTATTTGTTTATCTGTTTGTGGGTTCAGGGTTGTGTGGGTTCACCCAAAAAGGAAAGGTTTGTAGTCACTTCACAGAGCTTCTTTGGACTTCTACAGCAGCATTTAGAGACCATGCTGCACCTACCCACAAGGTTTGCCATTTCCCCACATTGTTTACATTCCCATGGCACCTCTTTGTTCAGCCATTTCTGCCTAGCAGGAGAAGAAGAAGTCGTAACAGGCTGAAAAAACTCTCGCAGTGTGAAAGGGAGAGAACGATGCCTGGCCGGGTTTCATCCGTCTAGCTTTATGTGTCATCAGTTCGGATGCATAAATCTGAACGAGTTGTCTAGACGCCTTTTATAGTTGATGGAGAGAAAGAAGAACTTCCCGGGTGCAATTCAGCCCAGCTGGGAGAGATGAATTGTGCTCTGGAAGGAACCATCTCTCTTTCCTAACCGTAAAGAAAAGTCGTGGCGATAAAGCAGCTCAGACATAACCGCCTACCTCTCTGCAAGCTGCAGTTAGCTGAGAAAAGTCTCACTCAAAATAACCCACAAACAACTGCTAGCTTCCCTAAACAGCTCCCGTGGTGCCATAGGATAAAACCATGCAGGGGAGAACCATGTCTCAGCAGCGTGGTTTCCACTGATCTCAAACCAGCGCAAGCTCCCGACCAAGGAAAAGACCTGCTCCAAACCCTGGCTTTAATGCACTGTGCTAGAATTTGGGACCAAAATTTGGGGCTGCAGTATCCTAGAGGAGCTGCACTCACCTAGGTTTGAGTTTTGCAGCAACAGAGAAGTTGGACAGCATAAAAGATGCTACAGACCCTCACAGCGTGGTGTGGGCTGTTCTGTGCCGGGAACAGCATCTGACTCCCGATGATACAAGGACAGACCACTGAGTAATAAAAGGGCTAGAATATTGCTGCAGGTTTTCCCGACAGAAGAGGCTCCACCTTTTTTTCCTTCTCAAATACAGGAAAATGTTTCCTCTGCTCCACTGGAGGTTCCACCAGCACACACACACACATATACTAGATACACAGTCATTCCCCAGGTTTGCTTTTCAGATTTGCCTATTGATATTCCCCCTCCCTTCTTCCCCCGTCTCCTGCTCTTCACTTCTCCCACTCCATGGAGGCACCGGTGTAACTCGATTCTTTAGAACATTCACCATTTCTGGGAGACCCAGGGCTGCTTTGAAAAATTAAATAAAAAAATAAAAGAAAAAAATATACAGGGAAAGGGAGCAGAGGAAAAAAGAGAGAGACAAAGAAAAGAATGCATGTCAGCTCCAACTCCGCTGCCACGCCGGCATGCACACGGGTTGCCTGCACACGGGTTGCCTTCTGCTCAGCGCACATCAATGCCTCTTATCCTCCAAAGTTATTTCCCCTGGAGTGAACCTATCAAAGATTTTCAGCCTCTCTGGAGAGAGCAGTTCCAGATAACACTGGATTCCCTTGTCAATTTTTGCCTACCAGGCTCTGGCAGCATTTTTGTACCTGACGCTCTGATCTTGACACACACATACAGCAGAAGCGTGTGCATTTGTGTGTGTTTTTGGAGCTGTTTCCTCCTGCTTTGCAAGCAATGCAGCTGACTTAAGACTGCAGAGAGAAAGGGAAAAGCCAGTAACGCTTGGCATCTATATAGTACCCTACTCATCTGTGATTCCTATGGTGTCTTGCCCTCCTCGTAATTATAGTAATTAATATAATTATACTAATAATGATGATTATTATTTAGGGTGTGCCAAATCTTCCCTAATACAGCTCCTCTCCTGGAAATCCTGGGCCTATATTTGTAAAATAAGTCACTGTAGACTTTTCAGATAAGTGTTCCCCACCAAAATCCTGCTGCTACAACAGCCAGGAATTCAGAGATATTCATCCCTTCTCCTCAATTTGCTGTGACAACACTTCTAGAAGGACCAGCCACCCCAACAGGTTCCTAGCTTGCCTCTGATGACCAAATAAGTCTTTCTGGTCACTTGCAATTATTTGGGTTTGGGTAGAGGGGAGGAATAGGTAAGATCTGATGGTACTGGCATCCCAACGAGGGTGGTTTGGTCAGACTTCATCAGTGAAGGTGCTAAGGCAGTGGCTCATGAGAGGAAAAATTCCATGCAACCCCTAAAGCAGCATCATAAGACGCCGTGTAATTACGGGGCTCAACCTAGAGGGCTCAGAGCTCATTAGCCTCAGTAATAAAATAAGCAGTTTATAGATGCCGTAATTCACGGGCTAGAAGGTGGGTAACCTGCAGTGCCGCGAGCCACGAGGCATGACTGCTTGCCCACAACTTCAGTCCCAACCAAGAGTTTCCTAAATCTCCAGCACGGCTGACGCCTCCTGTGTAAATCTGGTCCCCCAAATCATAGAATCATGTGTTCCAATTGATTACTTTTTTTCTATTTTGTATTTTCCCTCTGGGCTCTTTGTCCCTGGTTGACATAGGACCCAGCTCCAATGTGGATCTCAGCTCTGAGCAAGAGAACAGCACCAAGAAGTGATGCTGGTGTGTCACCCAACTGTCCCCCTCCTTTTGTGGGAATGCTGTCCTCAGCACATGCACGGATGCTAGAAATCACTGGTCAAACTGGTTAAACGTAGACCTCAATTATTTGTACTGTATATATGACCTTCCAGCTTTCTGAATATTATCCAGGTAGTGTCCTGGAAGCAGCATTGCTTCCAAGGTCGATGTGGTACTCCTCGAAAGTCATAGTGGTGTGGGGGCAGAAGCCCAGAATGGAATTTATGGACACTGTTACCACATTAAGCCGTAACATTTCCATGTAAGAAAAATAAAGTCCTATGGAAGAAAGGGATGCCCAGAGCCACCTCAAGACCTGTTAGATGATTGGGTAAACCACCCAGTTTAGGAATCCATCATTAGCATCACGTCAGGACTCCACCACCTTCTGCCCTTAAGAATCAAAGCTGGTTTTGCTCCAGGGTGTCTTCTCCAGCAATGACTGGAGAAGCAGGAGAAAGACAAAGGAGAAGGTCCATTGGGCAACTGTGCCAGGGAGCAAGAGCATGACTGCTACACCTGTTGAAGTCACCTGGCCATCCAAGCCGGTCCTCAGGGTTTGACTGCTTTCAGCCAACGCTGCTGTTCCAGCTGCACCAAAAGCATCCCTATCACCCCATACACAACCTCACGAATACAAACACTGCCATAATGCTTCTCACACTCCTGTGGGAGTAAGGGTCACCACCAGGCTTGTCTATAGAGGCTGCTGGTGTGCAAACAACAAGGTGACCACACAGGCAGAAGGGTCACACTGCATGTTGTTCATATGGGCTCTCCAGTCACTGGGGGACACAGACAGCAAGTGATTCCTGAAGACCTGGAGATTCCATGACTAAACCAAGAGCTCAGTCTGAAGCTCAGCAGCACAATATAGCCCTTAAATAGCAGATTCAGACCCAGAGAGGACAATTTTAATTGTAAGTTTTACTCAAGGACTCATCTATGTTACTCCAGCCCTGTAAATTCACACTGGAGACCTGGGCTTCTGGCTAGTTCACACTGTTTCCTTGCCAAGAGTTTCAACATTTGTCAATTCCAGGAAGATCCAATAACATTTTAAAGGCAGGATGTGAAATTGGATTATGTAGGACTCAGCTTTGAGCAGAGAAGTAACTCTCCTTAAAGGCCAACCGCAATCTTTCCTTTTTCCCTGTCTGGGACCTTCAGTGAACCTTGAATGGTGAAACACACGGTTATTCCACTTCACCTTGCAGCTGGCCTACTGTAATTGATTATGTTTGTCAACTTGCTGGGTTTTTTATTTCTTAAAATGCCATGAATGGATTCATGCTGCACGTACATGTAAACCAGAGTCACTGCCCTGCAACAATAGTTCCCCGTTATTCTCTCTTTTGTGTTCACAATGGGAGAGATGCATCCAAATAGGACAGAAAAATATTGCTTTTTAAACCTGAAATAGGTGTGCAGCATCTAATCCAGCCATCCATCACCTCTCTGCTCTAATCTGCCTAAAGTCATTGGGGACAGAGAGGGAAGAAGCAGCTAACAATAACAGTATCATAGTAACCATGAGAGCGATGCTGGAGTGGATTGTCTGCTCTTAGAGAGTGGGGAGGGGTGTGCAGCCTCACACGCAGCTTCCCCGAGCTGTGTGTCCTAGGTAAGCATTAATCAGATACAAAAGGGCACAAGTCACACAAGAATAACTCTGCTATTATTATTATTTATTTCATGTAATGCTCTAGCTCTTTAGTAATTTCAGAGTTTTAGTCTTTTCCTCCAAAGCCTGAAATAGCTGGAGGCATGCCCGGCTAAGAGCATATTCTGCAGCCTCATTTTCAGCTCTGCTCAGGGATGGTATTTTGTTGTCAGACAGCTCCCGCCGTGTCCTGAGCAGCTTGGGCAGATGGGAGGTTGTCGTGCCACCAGACATGCCATGGAGCCAAGGACCCACCTTGGAGAAGGGAGGTGTGAGGCATCCTTCCCTCCCAGTTCCCAGACATTCCCCTGGGGCACTACAGCAGCCCTCATCCTGGCAATGCCTAATGTGACAGTATAAAGTGAAATGCGGATGAGACTAAAAGTCAAAACTACCTCTGACAGTTCAGGTTTGCAAAACCTACAGTCCTCCCTCCCTCCCACTCCAAATATTACTTCAAATGGAAGCCTGAAACGAATCAGCACTCTGTTCTGAGACCCATCCCTGGTGTCATCACGAGCTGCAACCACAGCCCTCCACTCCTACTGCCTCCTTCTGTCCCAGGATGTGTCTGATAACAGCAGAAGGAAGGGTGTTGGGCTGAGGGGTTCAACTCAGACCTTCTGCAAAAGCTACCTCCTAATGTGAATTAAAAAAAAGTGAACCATCTAGGGGTTTACTCCCACTGAAATGGAGCATAAAAGGTGCAATTTCATCTCCTTAGAGGGTTGTTGGACTCCTCTACTCCTCTGTGATGTCCAGATACCCAGGAAGGAACAAAGAGAATCTACAGTAGGAATTAACAGTGTGCAGAGTAATTATACAAAGAATAGGGTCTTTAGGCATATTTTCATTAAAAAATCAAACAAAACAAAACAAACCCCAGAAAACAAACCAGGAACAATTTGGGGCTGCATCCTCTGCTCTCATCTCCCATCTTCATCACGGGATGCAGGCTGCCCTCTCGCAAGAGGCTGTGAAGGAAGAAGAGGAGGAAAGATAGCAGAGCAAACACATATGCCTGCTCAAGAGCTGTGTTGCACTGCTGCTTCTCTCTGCGGTTTTGTAGGAGCTGCAGGGGTGTGACAGCAAAATGCAGCAACTGAAGCTCGAGAGCCACCAGCATCCTATTGCGAACAGGAGAAGCTGTTACTGCAGAATAGATGCTGAGGCAGCCTTAATCCGTTTGGCAAATTGGTGCTCAACACTGCGTAGAACTGTGCATAGAGAAATAAAGACAACATTTGGCTGAAGTTTGGCAGGGAGTGATTTGTATCGCTAATGTACAGTCTACAGTAGCAAAAAAGAGATTTCCTGGCATATTCAAAAGAGAAAAAAATCCTAGTACATTCCTGCCTTTTAAGGGGTTCCATGCATTCCATGCATTTTAAGGGGTGTTTCAATTTGCATATGGATGGCAGAGGGGGCTCCCATGCCTCTCGCTCTGCTCTCCTTTCACTGTAAGTCTCCGCAGTGAGCACATTTAAGTCTAAGTGCTTGGCTCACCAGCACATCATCACACTTGGTGGTTTGTGGATGGGACAGAGCCCAAATCCATTCTCTGTGGTTTGATACCCAGCTCTGCCTCTGCTATCAAACCTAAATAACAAGCAAGTTTAGTGGCTGCAAAAGCTGCCAGGCCATTGCAGCTTTATTTAGTCACATAGCAGGTGCATTTTGGGAAGTGGGCTTTGCAGTCTTCCCTCACACATGCATGTCCACAGCCTGCCTGGGAGGTTAACCCATTCCTGCAGGTCCAAAAGTGTGAAGACCAGTCTTTTCTTCCTCTGCTAACCCGTAGAGCATCTCCCAAAGGGGTTCTTTGTGCTGGACGCATGCAGCTCAGAGGCGTTTCCTGCTACAGCTGGAGTCTTTCATAGTGGGTTTGAGAACAGATCACCAGCTTCAGACAGGATCTGAAAGTAGGTGAAGTCCTGGATGGGTGGGTGGATGGATGGATGGATGGATGGAGATATGACCCAGCATTCTTCATGGTCCAAACCCCAGAATTACAGTGACAGTGTCCTATCCAGCAGGCCCACAGTAAAAGCCTAGGAAAGAGACCTTTATATTTTTAAGGTATTCAGAATTTCCGCTTTTCTTTCAGAAATTTGTCCAATGAGTTCTTTAACTTTTGTAAATGTCTGCCATGAGAAAGCAGCCAGCAGAACAACTCGCCATCTGAAAGATGTTCTTGTGTTTGTTTTCATCTTGCTTTCTGGAAAGCGCTGTCTGCCTGACATAGTTGATGCCTCCTTGTTCTTGTATCAGAAGAGATGGTGAATAAGCTTTGTCTCTTCATTCCTCAGTGGCTTTTATGGTTTTACAATTGCCTACTGCATCCACTCTCAGCCATCTCTTCTTTAAGTATTATGGTTACATTGCTTTACCAGTATCTAATTTCTGGCTCCAAGCCACAAACTGAAAAATATTTACAAGGAAATAGGAGAGATTATCTTTTCAATACCTGTGGTCCTAGCTTTCCATAGCCCACTCTTGCGTCTAACAACAACTTGCTTTGCAGCACTTTAGAATCATACAATGCTTAGCGCTGGAAGGGAATTTTATAGGTCATCTAGTCCAATTCCCTCCCCCTGCAGGAGCAGGAACATATTTAACTCAATCAGGTAGCTCAAAGCCCCATCCAACCTGGCCTTGAGTGTTTCCAGGGATGAGGCCTTCACCACCTCCCCAGGCAACCTGTGCCAGTGTTTCACCACCCTCATTGTAAGAAATTTCTTCCTTATACTCAGGCTAAATCTACACTTCCTTAGTTTAAAACCATTACTCCTTGTCCTGTTACAAGAGGTCTTGCTAAGAGGTCTGTTCACAGCTTTCCTGTAGCCCCTTTTCAGTACTGGAAGGCCCCTCTAAGGCCTCCCCACAGCCTTCTCTGCTCCAGGCTGAACAACCTGAAATCCCTCAGCTTGTCAAACCACTTGAAGCTGGATTCACCTCTCCTAACTCTGACTGTCTAAATACGAGGCATTTTGCAAGCCAAACCTTGGTACTTGCTTTAGGGGAAGATGCATCCTTCTGTAGACTGTCAATGGACGTCAGCCACCAGCTGTTACAGAAGCACCTTTATCATAGTTCGCTGAATCCAATGACACCAAGCTGAGTGGTGCAGTTTCCACACCGGAAGGATGGAATGTCATCCAGAGGGACCTGGACAGACTGGAGAATTGGGCCTGTGAGAACCTCATGAGATTCAACAAGGCCAAGTGCAAGGTCCTACACCTCGGTTAGGGCAATCCCCGATTTCAGTACACGGTGGGGGATGACGTGCTTGAGACCTGCACTGCAGAGATAGACTTGGGGTGCTGGTCGATGAGAAGCTCCATATGAGTCGGCAATGTGCGCTCACAGCCCAGAAGGCCAACCATATTCTGGGCTGCATCAAAAGAAGCGTGGCCAGCAGGGTGAGGGAAGTGATTCTGCCCCTCTATTCCCTTCTTGTCTCATCTGGAGTACTGTGTCCAGTTCTGGAATCCTCAATGTAAGGAGATGGAGCTGTTGGAACAGGTCCAGAGGAGGCTACAAAGATGATCAGAGGGCTGGAGCACCTACCATTTGAGGACCGGCTGAGAGAGTTGCGCTTGTTCAGTCTGGAGAAATTAAGGCTCTGAGGAGATCTTATAGTGACCTCCCAGTACCTGAAAGGGCTACAATAAAGCTGGAGAGGGACTATCCATAAAGGCTTGTGGTGACAGGACAACAGTAATGAGTATAAGCTGGAGAGGGGCAGATTTAGGCTTGATGTAAGGAAGAATTTTTTCACCATGAGAGTGGTGAGACACTGGCACAGGTTGCCCAGGGAAGTTGTGTCTGCCCCATCCCTGGAGGTGTTCAAGGCCAGGCTGGATGGGGCCGTGGGCAGCCTGACCTAGTGGGATGTCCATGCCCATGGCAGCAGGGTTGGAACGGGATGATCTTTAAGGTCCCTTCCAACCCTAAATATTCTATGATTTTATGATTCTATGACTCTATGAATCTTACCCATAGGGTTGGGAGTAATAAAATCAGCCTCCTCCCCACGTCTGCATTTGCCTGTTTGTACAAACACGGGCAGCTTCCCCACTTCATGGCATTATTTAGTAGCTCAATTAGTCAATGGCTGCAAAGGGCTGGTAAGATGGATAGCACCACAGAAATACTGTTCTCAGGAAGTACATCCTCAATTTCTTCTTTGAAAAAGCCAGCTACTTGATAAATCTGTGGCTGGAAGGGCCAAGATGTCAAAAGAGATGGACAGTGAATAACTGAGAAGGAGACAGGAATTATAATTCATCTTCCAGTTGGCATTTGTTTTATTTTTAGCTCCACTTCGGCTTGAATGCTCAAGAACAAGATAGAAGGAAGGAGTTTTGTTACTGACTTACGAATCTCTCTGATGAAGGGCAAGAAACCCACCAGCGTGCAGCTGGGACCCCCTCTGCCTTCACATTGCTGCTCCTTCATGATTTTCCTATTTCTAAGGTAAAAAGCAACCTGGAGAAAAAAGAAAAAAGCTGAAAAAAACCTTCTCAGGTTATTTTTTAACCATATAGAAGTGAAAAGTAACATTAACCCTATTACTGGTTTTTATGTGAGTCAAAAGAAGTCAGGAAGATGCAAACTCCTCTCCAGCACATTTTTTGCTGGGCTTTTGGCCCGTGGCCCTTTCCCTCGCTGCAAGCCTGGCCCACATCACTAACCAGTGCCGAATGTACACAGCACTTAAGGCTTCTTTGAGCATTTTCTGCAGACAGCTGCATGCTGTCATCTCTGCTGTTTGCACAGCTGAATGCTCGTAATACCTGAGTCAGAGCTGAGCACAGTGCAAATCCCCCCAGCTATCAGGAAATCCAATTTTATGGACATGGCTAAATTTGTGTGATGTGTTGGTGGATTAATTCATGAAGATCATTGCCTTCTCAGTACTGTAATTCAAGCTCTTTTCTTACAGGGAAGAGAGGCAGGCACATGGATATTTTCCCATCATGGGGCCAGTCAACAAGTGTCACAGTGGGATGCAGAAGCAGCATGTAAGATTGTGTTTGGCCGAAGGTCAATGCGACTATTATAGTGCTGCATAGGATTGGGCAAAGGTTTTAAATGAGCAGTCCCGATAGGTTAATTCTGATTTCACGGATATTGATAGGTCAAAAGGCTTCCAGCGACTCCAAAGAGTATAAGTCTGTATTTTTCATTCTTGGGTTTTTTTTGCTGGATAGATGTAGACTGGCCTAAATCAATAAATCACACCTGCTTTGTGGGTCAAGATGGAGAGGAAAAGCTTTTATTTGGGAGGCAGCAGTCTGCTTATAGTGTAATACTGCCCGATGTCCTTCTGCTTTTCACATTTTTACAGTGTTTTTTGCCTCCATGCCCTAGGAAAGCAGGACCAGCAGTTTGGTGTTCGGGTGGACCTCAAAGCACATCAGGGAGGGTGGAGAAATAATATTTGCTCTTTTTTGTGCATGGAGAGAAAGATGAAGGCAGCAGGGACATAACACATCTCAGGATACATGGAATCAGATGCAGATTTGGAAATAGATATAAGAAAAGGATGGTGCACGTATAAGCATGTTTGTGCACACAAGGTTGGGAGGGAAGTTGTCTCCACTGTCTTCTACAGACCAAAGATTTTATCCAGCAGCTCAAATCCTCTATGACTTACAGGAAAATCTTTCCTATAAATCCTGTACAGCCCTAATGGCCGACAAGCGCCACTAGTCCCTGCGTCTCACCTAATGCCCTCATTCCTGCACCAATACACAGCATCCCAGAGCATCTACAGGGAATCGCTGGAGCTTTCCAAGGCTTGATGGGACTCTGGGCAATGGCAGATGTGAAAGTCTAAAGAAGATTTGATTTGATGGAGGCTCATCTTCGAAGAAGAAAGAGAAAAATGTGCATCACATGATTGGAAGAAAGACCTTGTATCACCCTAAAAGACTCCTTAAACATCTTACAGACTGAAATACCGACAGGCAAGTTCTTCCTTCTCCCAGTTTATGCCCAGTCTTTCCCCACCCATCTCTTTTTCCTTTTGAAATCTAATTTCTCTAACTTCTGGAAGCAGACATGCATGATTCCAGAATGACCTTCCACCGCCTCCATTAAGGCCTGTCTCTGTCTCCCTTTCCTCACATACCTGTTTATATCAATTTCAGACGAACGAAGAAGGCCCACTGAAAGTGTAATTTTGGGATATATTTTCATAAATTGGATGATTAAACCTAATGTATAATATTAACAATGTGTGTGTTATTAAACAGAGTAGTATTTAGCACATAAAATACACTGAAACTGTTAGAGATTGTTTTCTCTTTATGATGCTTCAAAGATGTTGGAAAGTGAGGGAGAAATACATCGGTAGAAGGACCAGATTGTGATTCAAAGCTGAAGAGTTAAAGCTCCCTGGACTACTGTAATTTTGACCCCTTCTCCAAATCATCATGCTAGGACATAGAGCCTTTCAATACCTAAGGATATAACACTGGGCTTTGGGAGTTTCAACTCTACATTTTCTGGCTTTTGTGAGTTTAAATCATAATTTAATGTTCCAATAAAATAGACTTTTTTCTTATTTTTCTTCCCAAAGAATTAACTTGGAGAGTTTTTTGAGAGTGAAAAGGGGAATTAAAAATGTGGGGAAACTGGAGAGATTGACTCAATTCTTACAGGAAAGCCTTTTGGGGGCCACTTTAAGGGATAGTGAACACACCTTAAAACAGCTTTATTTGGGTGAATAATGTCATGAGATTTTTCTACAAGTGAGAATCAGATCCAGCATGTTCATGAAGATAAACAAATAAGCCAATCAGAGAAACCTCTTCTCAAATCCTTCCTTCCTTGTTCTTTTACTGAGGAATTTCTGTGATGCTCTCTTCTGGTCCTACAACACCCATTCACCTCATTTCTCCAGTCCTTAAAGACTGTAGGAGTTCCTCTGGGAAGCCTCAAGGTCTGGATTTCAAGATCTTTAGTACAGCAAACATGTTTCTATGGATTTTTAGGACAATGGACATATATGCAATTATTTCTAGTTTTTATGGCTTTTGTGAAGGATTGTAGATAGATACAGCACCAAGATTACATGATTGTGTTAGACATTTCTCATCCATATTCTACACATCCACCTTATCAGAGGGACCCAAAGGGTATATTTACCTGCTGTTGGATGGTATTGTGAGCCAGGGATATGCCATATGTCACTTATCAAGGTTTCTTTGTGGAGTGGCTAGGACATCGTGATGCCTCCTAGCTTGTTCAGGAGTAAACTGGTACTGATTTTACAGCGTCACAGCTGTTAAAAGCAGAGACATAAGATTGCATAATGGATAATATGGTTATAATGATGGAAAACAGGAGTAACGAACACTGCTTGTTCACAGGACACAGAGTGCCTTTCCGTTCCTTACATCTAGGCCCAGGACAGCAATACTACACCAAGAAAGTTAGTGGAAGGCCAACTTTGGTATTCCCACATGTGTTGCAATAATGTCTCTTGCCTGCAATGCAAGTATATTCCAAAATGTACAGTTATGGCCTCAAGCTCTGCCAGGGGAGGTTCAGGCTGGACATCAGGAAAAAATTTTTCACGGAAAGGGTCATTGGGCACTGGCAGAGGCTGCCCAGGGAGGTGGTTGAGTCACCTTCCCTGGAGGTGTTTAAAGGATGGGTGGATGAGGTGCTGAGGGGCATGGTTTAGGGATTGTTAGGAATGGTTGGACTCTATGATCCAGTGGGTCCTTTCCAACCCACTGATTCTATGATTCTATGAATTTACTCAGCAGGGAAAACAAATAACCAAATAGCTGGAGGAGACGACAAGGTGACAAGCATGTAGAAGGCACTCTGAAAAGATTGCATGGATTATTTAGGAGCACATCTGGGTACACACAATAATCTGGAAAGGAGATGTGACCATAACTTGACACTATGACTTTTGTTGTTGTTGTTATTATTAAATGTTGCGTACCGATTTTCTTACCAGCATAATCTCAAAGTCTGCTGGAGATCTCAAATCAGAGCCATCTGTTGTTTTTAACATCCTTTGGACCAGGCCAGTTCACCTGCAGGAAAAACCTGTTGCATTTCAGAGCTGTAACAAGAATGCCAACAAGAAAAAAAGAAGCAGACAGAGAGAGTTAACAGAATCGTCTGCTGTGCGAGGTCTGAAAAAATAACTCCTTCTCGGAAATAAATGGGAACAAATCTTGAGAGTGCGGATGGTGTCTGCAAAAATGGCAGCCATTGGCCAATATTCTCTTTCTTATTATTCCTCATTTGTGGAACAAAATCAGACATTATCTCCAGGGATGTTTTCGGATGTAAATAGATGACTGGGCATGTTCAGATGATTTTTGCCTTCGCTAGTGTTTATCTTTCATATCATTTCATGGGCACACTTCAATCAGATTGCATCAAAAATCGTGGCCAGATCAGGGGCGTTTTGACTGAAATGAAGATTAAACGTTACTCAATACGATTTACAGCTGTCCAAAACTAGATCTAGAAGGAAGCTAAACCATTTGTCTGGCACTTTTAGGGCCTCAGGGGTAGGAAGGTCTGTGCAGATTTATATTTTTTTATTGCTGTAGTCTTACGACTCACTAATGAGAACAATTTCTCACATCCTCTGCGTATATAGGACACCAGCATCACAGCCCTTCAACCACAGGGCTGAATATGAGTATATTTGCATCTGTGTACATCCAGAACAAGTGATGGAACAACAAGAATCTGAATCAGACCCACAGGTCTGCAAACCCACCTACCAGCCATGTTTCCCCCTTTGTCATCCAGACTGTTTGCAGTAGACTTAATCATACCCAAACATAATGAAGGTCTGGAAAATTTGAGCTCTCAATTCAAGTTTTCAAGGCTATATGCAGGGTTTTAGCATCTTTTTCTTCTGTCTCTGAGTTAAACTGGTATTGGGGCTTAAAGGTAGGACACATCATTTTGAAGGGGCTTTGCTACTTGAAGAGGAGTGTTAGGCATCTGATGGGCATCGCCCATCAGTTCTGCTCTGCTCAGAGTTTGCCAAAAGTAATCAGTGGTTGAGTCTTTACGTCAGGGGAAGGATTCAAATGGGGTTACCCTGAGAGCTAAGTATTTTAGTGACAGCACAAACTCACTGTCTGTGCACTTTCCTTGGTCCATGCATCCTCAGACAAGTTCTGATGTTATCTGCTTCATCGGGACTAAGCAATTCCTTTGGAAATTCCTTTTTTTCCACGGTGCACAAGCTGATAGCTGTATGAAGGCAAAAAAAAAAAAAAAAAAAAAATCATACATTTCCAATGGATTTGATATTCTAGGGAAAAAGTGTAAGCTGTTTTCCTGCTACCGAGTCTGGTGGTGCAGGGAAAAGTCAAGTTGAGCTGCTGTGCTGCCAAAGGAGAAACATCTTATTTCACTATAACTTTTCAATCCCTGCACAGTGTCATGGGAAAGCTTCGGTACTTCTATAGCTCCTTCACAATATGCATTGCAACTATAGTCAACACAGGAAAGACATAGATTTGCTGGAGTGAGTCCAGAAGAGACCACAAAGGTGATCTGCACCTTCCATACCAGGACAGGCTGAGAGAGTTGGGGTTGTTCGTTCTAGAGAAGAGAAGGCTCTGGGAAGACCTTATAGCAGCCTCCCAGTATTTAAAGGGGACTACAGGAAAGCTGAAGAAGGGCTCTTTATCAGGGCTTCAATGGATAGGATGAGATGGAATGGTTTTAGGCTGAAAGAGGGGAGAGCAGTAAGAGATATTAAGAAAACGTTTTTTACTGTGAAGATGGTGAGGCACTGGCACAGGTTGCCGAGAGCAGCCATGGCTGGCCCATCCCTGGATGTGTCCAAGGGCAGGCTGGATGGGGCATTGAGCAATCTGACCTAGTGGAAAGTGTCCCTGCCCATAGCACGGGAGGTGGAACTGGATGGGCTTTAAGGTTCTTTCCAACCAAAACTGTTCTATGATTCTATCCTCAGTATGTAACTGAGCAAACCACATCCAAAGTGGGTGCTTTGGTGCACTGCAAGTCTTCTTAATGACTAACTTTAATTAGTTTTTTTTTTTTTTTACTTTTATTTTACACTGTTGATTCACATCTCACAGCACTTCGCTGTTCCTGACTCCCTGTCCTCAGCTGATGAGAACTGGGGTTGTGCATCTGTCTTTCACTGCTGTTGCATGAAGTGAGACCTCTGTGCTGCATACAGATGAGACCTGGCTCTCGCTTGCACAGCAGCCAGAAGGAAATCCACAGGAATCGCAGCTCCCCAGGTGTAAAAGTATGGGAAAAAAAAAAAAAAGAAAGAAATAACAGACTCACAATTCGCAGAAGACTGGTGGAAGACACCGGTGCGGCTCTGCCAACATTTGTGATTTGACTGCCAGCCTCACAATGTCTAGTGGTGTCTTGAACCAGTGAACTGTTAGTATGTTAAAAAGCAAACGCCATGCGGTTGTGGCTAAGGAGCAAAGCTAAAACACGTGAGCCCTCAAGGATGTGAAACCAGAGGGCTGAAGCAGGACCCCAGATGTCAATCCTTTTCAAATCCTGAAGCGTTTTCTTTTAGCACTTAGGTGTGGCAGCGGTAAGATTAATGACTGAATTGTACTTATTCTCCAAAGTTTCTTGCCATAATATCTGATCCCTGAAGATTATCCCTACATCTTCTTCAAACTCTTTCTATTTAAACATTCTCTTTACAAAGTCAGCTTTCAGCCCTGCATTCGAGAAAAATATTAAACTATTTTGTCAAAGAGACATATATCAGAAAGGGGTTCTTTCTGCAGCATGTGCCTCAGACCTCCCCGGCTTCTATTTATGCTGCCTTTGAGCATAAGGATAGTTTGCTTTTATCTGTCCAATGGATTTCTGTTGCTGTGATCATTTCTCCCCTGGGAAAGGTGTCTGTGGCTCTTTCCATCACCACAGAAAAACAAAGGACCCCTTTTCTTTTTGTCATGGAGCCAATGTCGAGAATTTGCTGCTCTCTCACTTGGGGGTAGTGACTGACCTGGAAAGAACATCTCAATTGAGTATTAGTTTCCCCAAATGAAATATCACTTACCCTCTTCTTTGCAGCACCAGTAATACAAATGGTCTCCAACCAGTGTAATTGCTCCGTGGTAGATTGAAAAAAGAAGCAGCAGCTTTGCTGATTTGTGGTTTAGAAGAATGTACAATATCTGTGTCTCCAACTGATATTAAAGATGACAGATTGAAATCCAAACCGCAAAGATGTGCACTGCAGAAGACAAATTGCCCTCCAACTTCGAGAAGAGTTGGATCATGGCTCAAAGTGCAACGCAAAGGCATACAATGAAAGCCAGAATACCAATGTGTAGACTCCATAATTAGCGTAAGCATCCATCCTACATCTGTAGAGTGCTTTCTATTTCCATATGGATGTAAGTGAATTAGTGTGCTGGGGGCTGATAGCTCCATTAGATAGCCTGCTTGCCTTTAATGGTTTGTTAAAAGGAGGGTGACAAGAAGATAGATAGAGATAATACTGCAGGCTTCTTGCAGTAGAACCATTATCATTAACAGCATTAATTAGCCTATAATACACTGTACAGAAACACCAGATACAACCAGTCTAAAGGGAAGTAACCTGACAATTGTCAGTAACGTGATAGCTTAGCATTAGCATATACTGATCACTGAATATCTTTATCTTCCTAACCTGGCCTTTCAAAAAGGGAAGAATTCCCAAGGCTGCCTTGCAGGCAGCATCTCTAGCCAAGTCATTAAAAAGATACATGACTATGGAAGTGGGAGCCACAAGGTAGGTGGCAGACTCCAGAACCTTTTGCCATCAAGCCAGCCCATGCAGGACTAGTCCAGTTTTACCCTTTGGAGACTATTTGCACTTTAGGGCCCAATAACGTGGACAGAATTGCATCTAAATTTGACAGCCTTTCCCAAGCAGAGCAGCTTAGACATCTCTGGTAAAAACAGATGCAGGGTATAACCCTGAGTTTTCCCATGGAAGTTAAAATATATAGATATATAGATAGAATAGGAGAATAGTCCTAGACGGGGGGTTTCAGCCTGAAGTCAATCATACCACCCTGCAGTTGGGATGTGCAGAGAGAGTAAGTTGCCCTAAGATGGAATGAAGCATTTTGCAGTTACCCAAAAATGAGCAGCTACCCAAAACCCCCAAAGCTCCTACTAAGAAGAGAAATGAACAGAGGAATCAGTACTTTTTTAAGGTAATAGTCTTTCTCTGTAAGGAATGTATCTAATCCACAGAATCACAGAAGTACAGTTGAGTCCCTTGGACCAAAGCTGAATCTGGAACACCTAGATCATGTTCAACAGAAGTCTACCCAAACAATTTGTGAAAAAGCCCTAATCAAGGAAATTTACAGCTTCCTTTGTTAAGCCCTTTCAGTGTTTTGCTGTGAACATGACTTCTATCCTCCCCTAGTATGCAAACTAAATCTTTGCTGAAAATTAAGCTAATTTCTTCTTTTTCTCCCAGTGGACTAGAAGAATCTAGTGGACAAGAAGAATTCTAGTAACTCTTTAAAGTATCTTTAGTCTCTTGGAAGGCTGTGATTCTGCCTTCACTTGACTTCTTTTTTTCTTGGCTAAAGAGATGCAATTCCTTCAGCCTATTTTGCTGATTACAGAAGTAATCAAACTACCAGACAGGGCTCCCTTGCTCTGAGCGCAAACCCTCTCTCAGCAAGGCGCTCTGAGACTTTCTTTCATCAAGATTTTCTGCATGCTGCTTCTTCAGCTTGTGTGATGCGTTTGCCTTTGTGATGCTTTTCCCCACCAGCATAACTGCACTGAAAGGAATATTGAGTTTTAATCTAACTGCTCTAGGTGTCTCAACAGCCTGAGGCACATGGGCTGTGGGAACTCTTCTTGCTTTCTGGGTAGGTCTTCAGGGGTTAGACTGATATCTAAGTCGGTTTATATTGTTTGACATTGGAGGTTATCACAGGACACTGAATTAGCACAGCTTTGAGACAACCTTCACAGGGAGCTCCCAGAAAAAGAATGAAAGGATTTGATAATAAACTCAGAAAACCTTATTTTCATTTGAATAAAAACTCCAATTGGTTTCTCAGATAGAGGATGGAAAGAAAGCAACGTCTCCACGGGATGTTTCTGCCCAGATGATAATCTTAGGCTACAATGAAACTCTCCTTTTCTGGAGGGAGACCTGAGATTTGCTCAGCCTGGACACCCAAACTTTAGATAAGCTAAACTCGATGAGTTACATGTCTGTGCTGTATTTTATTTTTCCTTTCTCACAGATGGAAGGAAAGGATGGTTTATTTATTTATTTATTTATTTGGTAGTAGAAGCAACATTTATGCTTCTGATTCCTTGGGTTGCAGCACTTTTATATCTAAAAGTATTTATTTGGGTCCTTAAGTGCATGCTTGCACCAAACAAATCCTTTCAAGTCTCTTCTTGAACTTACTCTTTATGTGCTGTCAGGCAGACTCCAAGCTCAGCCGCTCTGCCTGTCCATGTAACCCCTAAACCCCTGGACACTACACACCCATGACTACAAACATGACTGCCTGCTGTCACTAGTGACAGTCTGTGTGGGATCATGAAAAACACACGCATGAAGAAAGTCTAGTGAAGATGAAGGACAAGTGAGACCAGGATGTATGGTGGTGGACACCTTTCCCCTAGGTCTTTGCAGCTGCATTTTCCAGCTCTATCATCTTTCCGAGGAGGAAGTGTCTTGATAATGGCAGGGAAGAGATGTGGCTACCAATACCACTGTTTCTCTAGGACTGGCATTCAAAGCTCTTCGTAGAAAAGCCTTCTTTAGATGCTGTAAACAACCTGGCGTCTAAACCAGAGCTTCCTGACCTTGGCTCTACAAGAGCTAAGGCTGATAGCTAAGGCAGTAAGCAGTTGCTTACAGCCCGTACATTATCCAAGTGCAGATTCCTGAGAAAAAGATGTACTCCCACCTGGCACCGAAAGCAACTTGGAGTCTACCTCATTTATGCCATTTCTAGCTGACCAAATCCTCCCTGATTACCTTGAGAGTCACGGGACAGAACTAGGCACTCAGAGCATAAAGCTCACCTGCCCAATCTTGGATGGAACCTCTTAGGGTGAGATGAACAGCTCTCAGTGGAGCATGGGCAAGCTCAGTGTGATGGTGAGGTGAATGTCTCTTTGGACCTCACCTCTTGCAGTGGTGGGCCATTGGCACCTGTGAATGGTTTACACCAGCATTTTGCTCGTCATCTAGTAGCTGCTTTAGTGGAGTGCAAAAATAAATGCTGCCCGTTCTGCTTGGGCTGGGGCTTGGGAAGAAGGGGAGTAGGGGAATGAAATCTTCCTTGGGGGATGAAAAATATGGAGAATTAAATAGAGCAGACAGAAGAGAGACTGACAGCTGGAGCCTGCTGGATCTATTGATATTGACCGCAACCTTGGTTAAGGTGGCAGTTATCAGCTACAGCATCATCCTACCTAAAAGTGGAAAGGAAATATCAATACTGAAATGTTAAAAGTACAAAAAAGGCAGAGCAGAGACAGAATGTGAAATAATAGGACTGCAATGATTAAGACAGACAAACAGATAGTGCTGTTGCTGCAATGACTCTCAGCAGTGCTGGGTACATTTCATTGCGAGAAAACATGAAAGGAGATGAATTTGCTCTTGTGCTGCCTGCAGCTTTTGGTAGACTGTAAAACTGATTTTCTTGGTTCTCTGAAGGAATTGCTTAGAGGAAACATCCAAGTCAGGAGGCTCATTCTCCTTTGCTTGCGGAAGATACCTGGTTATTGTACCTACACCTCCAGTTTTGGAGCAAAGGGGTGGATCCACACCTCTTCATATGTATTACAAGGTCTGAAATGGCTTGAGGCGAGTGGTTTATCAAGAAAAGAATGTGTTTGGTTCTTGTTGCTTTGAACTTGCTTGTGTATTTCCCATTGCTTGAGGTGAAAAATCTGCCCCAAAACAGTATACACACATCAGCATGCATATGTGTGTGTGAGCAAAGGTCAGATGGGCATGCGGCATTGTTATAAATAAAAAGAAAGTGGCTGTCTTTGTGTTCATTGTGCTTGGAACTAGGACTTATTTCCCTAGAGGTCCATATGTCCGTTTTTATTTATGATCTCTAATGGCACCATCCCAAACGATGGCTGCTCCACAGATGGGCCTAGTTCCCTGCCGGGGACTGTCCCAATAGTGCAGTTTTTTGGCAGCACCAGCCACCTCTTCCTCGCTATTTGCTCCCCAGCAGATATGCTGTTGTCTGTGGACCCCCTAGAGGAGCGACTTGCTTTGGGATGAGGGCTATTTTTCTTACTCTCTTGAAGTACTACTGGACATGGACAAACCTTGAGGATGCTTTTGAAGCACAAGGAAAAGTTATATTTTATGCAAAGTGTTTCCTTGCAATGAAAAGTTTTGAGATTACAGCTATTCAGGGCTTTTCTATGGTCAAGATCATCATCCCAGCTCCTTGGATTTCCTCTCCTACCCCTATGGGAGCTCTTAGTTTGTGCATCTTGACACAGGGCTATTTCACAAAATCTCTTTTCCTGCTGCAAAGTCCTCTTAGGAAACTCTGCCTCCTTCTCCTTATTCCCACACATAAAGTGGACCAGGAGAGCTGCTTGTGGGACCACATTGAAAACCATGTCATTGAAACATCTGGGCAAAAGAGAACCTTCTGGAAGTTGTGGGTGATTTTTGGAAGTGGGGTTGGGTGTTTAAGGGTTATTTTCAACTGAGGTTATTTAGCAGTTTTCCAAAATCATCCCTACTGAAAAAACTGAGCTTCTGATGGAGCAATATCTGCCCTTCCCTCCTAAGACAGAGGCAGCGACTCTCCCTTATTCTTTTACTTCCAGATCAGCCCCTGCAGTCCCAGAGAGGGTATAAAAATTAATGGTGGCAGCAAGAAAAGGGGATCTGCCCTTACAATGCAATATCTCCCTCCAAAATCTGTGAGCAATGCCTGTGGTGCTGCAGATGAGGCCAGGGGGAGCCCTCAGGAAAGCATCCCTTCCATCCCCATCCTGCTGAGAAAGCACCCATGTCTCCCTAAGCACCCAGAAAGAGTCTTGACTTCGGTCTGTCCCATACTGCTCTTTTCAGGTGAATGGGAGGGAGAAACGGGGAGAAATCTTGTTTATAGTGTTGGTCAGAAGCAAGATCCAGTGAGCAGGTATATATGCAAGAGCAGCCACGTCCATCTGAGGCTTTGCCTCTGTTGCATCACCAAGAAGCACCAGGGTGACAGAAGGCAGCCACAGCCATCTCCCTCCTTCCTCCTGCAGGCCTAGCTATGATTTTTTTTCTTGCCCAGTTTTTAAGACTATTTCAAGTCCTAAAGCAAATCCTTCCTGCACTTTCCACCTCTTCTTCCTTCATTTTTCACTGTACTGGGAGAGAAACATGAAAGCTGGGTTTCCTCTGCAGGGCTGGGGGGGGACCAGTGATTGCAATTATAGTGCTCAAATAACTGATGTACAAAGATCCTCAATAACAGCAGTCTCTGTCTGTAGGATGGGGATATCCCGTGTTATCCCAGCTCTGGGTAGATTGCGAAAGAGAGAAAATCTGTTTTAACAGGGGAGTATTTCCTCAGCTAGTCTAAAGCAGCATAACTTGGTGCCTTTCTAAAGGCCAGGATGGATGACAATAGCCCCAGGATGATTTCCCACAAAGCTTCACAGAATCTGAATGAAATAAGCACAATTCATTGCAAATCCTTCGCAAAACAAGCACACAGCTTGGTGCTTGAATTTCCCCATCATCACTGCTATTTTTATGTACAGCCAGCCAGTGCCATATTTATTTTCCCAGCATCATCCCCTGCTTGTTTTACAGGAGCAGGACTTGACATACAGGGTGTTGGGCAAATAACTTGCCCAGTGCTTCAAAAAATCAGCATGAGAGTTAGGAATCACAGCCTGTTACCGTGCAAATAAACACATCAGTCCTCTGGCTGCGTGGAAAACTGAAGGCGTGGGATTTAAGGAGTGGTGGTGAACTGGGGGCAGAGAGAAAGATGCAAAAAAAGGAGCTGAGAACAGTGTCTGTTCAATGAACGTGTTTGAGTGGGAGTCAGTTAAAGGCTCGTCTATGGTAACTGCATCACACATTCACGTTCATCTTTCTTTAAAACATTTTGAGTTTCCTTTACTCACTACCAAGCCAACTAATTCCTGCAGGAAAACAGGGTGAATTCACACAGAGCAGTTGTAAACAGCAATGAGAACAACAATTCCGCCCTTGTAGATGCATGTTGGCCACGTCCAAAGCAGTTCAGCAGACATGGAGAAAACTTCTTGACATCTAGAAGCCTCTCATTACCATCCCCTGGGAATGCATGGACCAACCCACTGAATATGCAGTGCAAGGTCCACCCACACAGTGCATGGTGCGTCAGATATGCTGCTCAGATGCTGACGGATGCTCAGACATGCTCAGCTTTAGCGAACAGTGCTGTCGATGCTGGCAGGCATTTTCCTTCTCACATCTGACTCCGAACTTCTCCCGCCCTCTCCTCCAGCTCAGCTGCTCTGAGGTGGCCTTGGAGGAGCTGAGAGCAGAAAGTGAGCTGTGCGAGGGATCTTCGCTCACACTGTCAAAGGTATTGATCTGCCTCATGGATACTGCAGGTGTCAGAGCATAGACCTGAACCTTAGCATCCCATACTAGGACAGGGGGAAAGAAGAGCTGGTCCTCATGTGTCCTAGGAGGAGTCCTGAGCCGTGTTTTTGCAGATAGCCCACTGTGACATGCCAGGGAAGAGGGCAGCTTTGGCTGTCACCTTTCACAGCAGGGCTCACAGACCTCAGGGAGAGAAGTGCTGGAGCTCAGCTGGCTGAGCCTTGCCTTAGTTACAGCATCATTGATGACCTCGTGGCCTTTGTGAAAAAGTGTGCTCAGCCCTCAGGCTGGAAAGGTTGGACACATATAGCTGATTTATCCAGAGGCACTGACACAGACAAGCAAGGTCCCAGCCCAGGGAAGTTTGTGGAAGATGGATAATATGGCAGAGATATTAATGGGCCATAAGGGAAGGCGGCAGAACATGTGAGGGAGCTACTGGTACCTGCCACTTGCCTTTCAGATATAATTGCCTCTTGTCTGGCTGATGGAGAGAGTTGAACCTGGCACTTCCTACACTGGAGTCTCTGGGGTCTGCATGAAAGAGCAAGAACATTGCTGTGCTGCTGACCCATCCCTTCTGCTAATGGCAAGGTTTGAACCTCGAGTCTCCAGCCAGACATTCACAATTAAGGACATGCACACACAAGAGCATCTCCATATTTATCCATTGTCTGCCCTTGAACAAACCAAAAAAGCGAGTGACTGTTTCCCCACACAGCATCTGCCTCCACAATAGCTGAGCAGTTTAAAGTCATCGTTGGCACAGCCCTTGTTTGTTGCTGTGCTTCACTCTGTGCATGCAAAGAGTAGGTTTCCTTCCCACCAGCCATATCCAAAGTGATCACCTGATGCTCCCTCAAGATAAAGAACCATGAGTAAGTGAGTCTCCTCTTAAAATACAGATGGTAAACAGATTAGTCAACCTAAACTCTGGAAGGGCTTGTCCTTCTCAAATGACTACAAAGGGAAAAAGGCTGATTAACTGTGATATAACGTCTGTATCATCTTGCTGTGAGACCCCAAAAAGAGATATTGGAGTCATGTCTCATGAAAAAGGGGTCCTAAGGTTTTTAGACATTTCAGAAAATCCCAGTCTAGATAAATTCTAGAACAGAAATGGCAAGATATTTATATGATGATATGATATGATATGATATGATATGATATGATATGATATGATATGATATGATATGATACGATATTTCCCCATCTCTGGAGGTGTTCAAGACCAGGTGGGATGAGGCTTTGAGCAACCTGACCTAGTGGAAGGTGTCCTGGCCCATGGCAGGCAGGTTGGAGCTGAATGATCTTTAAGTTTCCTTCTAACTCAAATTATTCTATGATTCTAATTCGCTGGTTTTCAAAGGGAAAGCAGGAGGAAAATGCAAAGAATGACTGAGAGCATCTCAAAAGAGTTTTCACAGAGAAAGAATGGTCTCTTGCATCATGGGGTTATTGATTTAACTGGGCAGCATTCCTGCCCTTTGTCTGGGTTCCTCCAGCATTAATCTGAAGTTAAAGGGCAGCCATCAGACGATACGGTTTCCTGGTATTCTGTGACCACTCTTTTTTTTTAATATTATATTCTCTCTACTCCTCCCTCTCTTGGGATGCTGAGCACTCTGCACAAGGACTGCCACTTGTACGTGCACCCATCACCCATCCAGACTATCATGGATTTGGTGTCATCCCATGTATTTGCAGGACTGAGCCCTTGCTGCTTGCATCAGGAATCTATAAGAAGGCTTTGAATGCTCCCCTCCTCATTTTTTGCTGGCATTGGGATTTGTCTTTCCTGAGACACAATATTGTGTGATTTTGATTTTCAGATGAACAATGGCAATGAAGAGGATAAGAAGTAAAACATTCACTTAATTTTCTCTGTTAAGATGATATATTTTGTACTCCTGCCCCCCTCCTCCTCCTTACTCTGAGCTTTCAGTGATTCAAGGATCTGTTACCAGGTACTTGTTGGAAACAGCTCATCTCTGTTTACTGTCTCTGCAGGAGATATTATTGCCTCTCACATCTTAAATTCATTTTTTTTTCTGTTTGTTTGTCTTTTTCTATCTTCAACCTTCCTTCTTGCCTCCATTTCCTACTTGGAGACTGCTTGGATACTCAAAACTACTTTTGAGACAAGCCTTACCATTTATGCCTAGTGTGCAAGGATATTAAGCATGTCTGCAAGACAAAGGGTCATGTTCAGACAGCCTTGCTTTGGTACCACAGTGATGGAGCGTCAGCAGCCAAGGGTTTTTCAGGGACTCATCTCCATTGTAACCCATGATGTCAAGAGAAGAAAAAGATGTGACCTCAAATTTAACCACTTGCAATTTAAATCACTACTCTGAATATGAGACCTGACTTGTCTCCCAGTTGTAATTGCTTTTAATAATACCAGGATGGTCTTTAGCAGAGAGTGAATGGCCAGCTGGCCTGGATAATTCAGCAAAGGAAGGATGTGGATCTGTTAGACCAAGTCCAGAGGAGTGCCACGAAGATGATCCAAGGGCTGGAGCGCTCTCCTGTGAGGATAGGCTGAGAGAGCTAGGGCTGATCAGTTTAGAGAAGAGAAGGCTCTGGGGAGACCTTAGAGCATCCTTACAGTACTTAAAAGGTGCCTACAAGAAAGCTGGGGAGGGGCTTCTTGCCAGGGATAGGATGAGGGGGAACAGTTTGAAGATAAAGGCACATACACATGTTGCCCTGAGAAGTCATGGAAGCCCCATCCCTGGGGGTGTTCAAAACCAGGTTGGATGAAGTTGTGAGCAACCTTATTCAGTGGAAGGTGTCCCTACCAATGGCAGGAGAGTTGGAACAGCATGGTCTTTGAGGTCCCTTCCAACCCAAACGGTTCTACGATTCCATGATTTTAGACTAGACAAAGACCTGACAGTGACTTCATACATGACCTTTGTTTCCACAGGCACCAATGTGCCTTTGCTGTTTTTCCACATGTGTAAGACGGAAGTAGGATTACTCACCCCACTCTGCCAGCTTTGAAGGAGCAAGACCACAGCAGCCTTTCGTGTGGAAAAATAGAGCTTTCTAGGTGCTGTTGAGACCTCAATGTGTAGAAGTGACTGGCATGAGAAGCACGAGAGGGCTCATGCCTGTTCATGCACCAGCATAAGGGAAACATTGCCAGGAGATCAAGCTGGGAGATCAAATCTTTGGCTGTGTAGCTTATTTTGAAACATCAGCTTTGCTGTAGCTCTCAATTATCAGCTCAATCACTGACAATATAAGAGAAATACATACTTTTATTCCTTTTTTATTATTTTGCCCCCTGTCCATGCAGTTAGGAAGCACTCCTCATTTGGCTTTGCAGGTTTTCTAGGGTCAGTTCTAGAGACTGGATTCATCACCAAGCCCATTAGGATGGGCAGCAGTCTGCTCTCCTCCTCCTCCAGCACTCAGCTGTCACTGTGCCAGAAGCAGCTCACTTCAGTTTCAGTAGGGATAGTGTGAACCAGAGCCAGTCTCAGGCTGCTGGTGAGGAGAGAACTGAGGATAAGGTGAACAGCCTCAGCTGCTGGTGTTTGTCACCATCTCTGTGCCTCTGCTTTGGGTTAGCTGCTGTTATCCCTATCTAAAGAGACTTTCTGCAGCGGTAGATGGATGGAGGAGGTGCAACTGACCCAGGTCATTGTGGGATGGCAAGGGCAGAGAGCAAAGAGGTTTCATCATTATGGTAGAGCCAAGCAGACTGAAATGGGAAAGCTCGGCGGAGAAACTGCTTGTAGAAAATGGGCTGTCATTGTCTCCACTGACCTTTTCCCTCTACTGAGCCAATAGTGCAGTTTTCATTTCCAGGAAGCAAGCTGGAAATGTTTCCTTCCCTGTCTGCAGATGTCAAAGGTGCCTGAGCTGAGAAAGAAGGTTTCAGGGCAGTTCATCATGAAATGCACCACAATAAACATTCACAGGAATGGAATGGTGTTTTTTGCAGCACAGTTCACACTTCTGCCTTCCTCCACTGCAGCACACAGCAGCCTGTCAGGAGTGGGACAGTCACAGCCTTTGCCTGTCAGACTGTTGGATTTCTTTCTCTCTCTCCCTGTCTCTGTGCCTTTGGTGCAATGCAGTATTTTCTGCTCTAGCTGCTTTGCTCACTGGAGCCCTGCAAGTGCTGGAGAAAATGAGGGGGTTGCTTTGCATAGCCTCCCTGCGTAGACCTACCATTCCCATCTTCAGTAGGTCCGTACTTAGCCCAGTGATGAAGCAGAAGCATGACAAAGACCTTTTATGCCTCAGTTCTGCTGCCAGCTCTTAGCAAAGTGCACATTGTGAGAGGACCAGCAAAGATATCCAGAGGGAGAGCCCAGTTTCTGGGAAATTTGTGTTCAGATCACCCACCTGCAATTCAGATAGCATCTTAAGATCTTTCTCCTTGTGTCAGCTGATGTGGAGAGGGATTAGAAAAGACACTGGTAGTGCATGGCTTGCCACATGTAAGACAGAGAAACAACATCTGGATAAACTATTTTTTTTCTGATAAAGACCCACGTGCACTGCCTCATGGCTAGATCTTCTGTGGTGGACTGGCCAAGTTCACACTGCAGAGCACCAGACCCATGGCTTGCCCATGGCTTACCCATGGCTCTAAAACATAATAATTATGTTTGGTGGATTTTCTTTCTCCAAAATGCCTGAAATATAAAAGCTATCCCCTCTAAAATATTCAGGCTTTGTCCCAAAGGCACAAGGATATTTGCACACAAATATGAAATGGTAGCGAAGCTAATAGACAGGCACCATGAGCAGCATCAGGACCAGGGTATAGGAGGTACCCAGGGAGCTAGGTGGATCGTGTAGATGCATCCCTTTGGCTTTCTAAGCAGAGACTGTGACCACAGAATTCTAATGTAACCTTTGGAGAAAAAACAAATCACACCACGGATTGCCATTGCAACTCTGCTGGCAGAAATCTGGCCACCCTGCACTTGGTATGCATGTAGGAATCATGAAAATGCATAAAGTGTGCTGTGGTTTCCAGCCTTTATGTAGGAACTTGCCTTCATCCCTCGCATTGCAATGCACAAAGTTAGTGAAGGGTTTAGAGGGGAAGGCGTATGAGGAGCAGCTAAAGTCACTTGGCTTGTTCAGCCTTGAGAAGACTTGAAGGGAGATCTCATCTCAGTCTACAACTTCCACACAGGGAAAGGAGGAGATGTAGGCACTGATCTCCTCTCTTTGTTGACCAATGATAGGATGTGAAGAATGGCAGGAAGATGTGCCAGGAGAGGGTCAGGTTGGATATTAGGAAAAGGTTCTTCACTCAGAGAGTGGTGGAGCACTGGAACAGGATCCCCGGGGAAGCAGTCACGGCTCCAAGCCTGACAATATTCAAGAAGCATTTGGAAAACGCCCTCAGCCACATGGTGTGATTGTTAGGGTTGTCCTGTACAGGGACAGGAGTTGGACTCGATGATCCTCATGGGTCTCTTCCAACTCAGGATATTCTATGATTCTATAATTCTATGATTCTATGCTCACATCTTCCATCCAACCCTAAGGAGCTTTGTCCCAGAATAGCAGTACCCTGCCTCTGCTCTGCTCCTCATCCAAATGCATAGAAAGCAGCTTTACACCTCACACAAAACACAGCCGTGCTCAGCAATGCATTTAATGGGTTGTGCAAGCCCCAGAGCAACAAACGGAGGGTTATCGCCAGCTTTGCATGCTCAGTGGAAGTGTCCTCAATCACCCTTCCTCTGCAGAGTGCAGGAAAGGGAGGACTCAGGCAGACAACACAGAGCTCCTGTTTCACTCCTGTCCACTCTGACTAGAAGCAGACAGAGTTTCTCCTTCCCCAGCAGGCATGGAGCTTGTTCGAAGCAATTTGGAGGCAATTGAATGAAAAGGAATAAATGAGTGGATATTGCAGTTTATGGATGGCTGAGTCAAACCCACAGGCAGTGATTAGAGACCTACAGTCCCTTTTATACCCACAGTAAGAAAATTACCGAAATTTCTTCCATTTTAGATGCAAATAGGAGGCGAAGTTGTAGTGGGCTGGATTGTCAGTTATGACACCTTTTGATATTCATCTAGAGAAAAACCCCAAAACAGAGCAGTTTTTTTAATTTTAATTTAAATAAAGCATCCGTTGATCCAAAGCAAATTTCTCTAGCTTCAATCCTTTCCTTCTAGCTGAGATGTAAAGAAATGAAGGTGTGGAAAGATTACACAAGTTTAACTTCCCTACTCTCTCTCTCACCCTCACTTGCCCTACAAATAGTTTTCAAGAGGGCTGTTTGCCTAGCTCGCCCCTTGCCAGCTCTGTCTATGGTGGCTTCTCAGCTTCTTTCTCACCTGTTTGTAATCTCAGCCTAGCGGAACAAAAGCAGCTTCAAAGTGTGGAGGAGATGAATATATCATAAAAGAGTTTATCTGAACTTTAGTTTCATCACTGCCTCTGCTACTGATCCTCTGAGTAATCTCAGGTGAGCCACCAGAAATTTTTTTCCCCAAACATGTGCGTATTTGTTGCATCACTATTAACCACGCTAAAATCTGCAGGTAACTTGATTGGGAAAGGCAGGCCAACACACCTGATAGAATCATTAAGATTGGAAAAGACCTCTAAGATCATTAAGTCCTAATGTCAGCCCAACACCAGCATGCCTACGAAACCATATTCTGAAGTGCCACATCTACATCCTTTTTGAATGCCTCCAGGGATGGAGACTCCACCACTCCCCTGGGCAGCCTCTGCCAGTGATTCACTGCTCATTCAGTAAAGAGGTTTTTCCTAATATCCAGTCTAAACATCCCCTGGCACAACTTGAGTCCATTTCCTCTTGTCCTATCACTTGTTACTTGGGAGAAGAGACCAGTACTCACCTCACTACAACCTCCTCTCAGGTAGTTGTAAACATTGATATGGTCTCCTTTCAGCCTCCACTTCTCCAGACTAAACAATCCCAGTTCCTTTAACTTCTTCTCATAAGACTTGTTCTCCAGATCTTGAATCTGGTTTTCTGTGCAGAAAGACACTCCAGTTCTGCACCTTTAGGGTTGGTACCAAAGGGTCTCTCAACCCTCATCACTGCTGTCTTATGACCAGTGCAGCCAGACGCTCTCGCTGGGACTAGGGTGAGATGCTGGTGAAACAATGGGAGAAATCTGGACTTTATACCAACACGAAGCTGATTTGCAGCCAAGGTGCATGCCAGACAGAATACGCATCCCCAGCTTTGAAGAATGTACAGTCTAAACAGAAAAAAAGGAAAAAAGGGACAGAGATTTACCCCAAATCACCAGAAATATCAGTGGTTGGGAAAGGGTTGAGATGCCTTCGCTTACTTACACAGTGGCCTTGGCTCTACACCTCAAAGACAACACTTAGATCTTCGTATTCTTGAGCTACCTTCTCTGATTACTGTTATTCTGAAGATTTTGGTTTGTTTATTTATTAATAGGGAAAAGATACGGTAAGATTTAAAATGTACTTGTCAACCTAGATCTCTTAGAATCGTGTTTTCCAGTCTCCTGGGACAATGCTACCATGGTATCGGAATCTGAATTGGCTGCATCAAGTCTCTTCCTTTGAACACTGATAGAAACTTGACATTTTTCAGGATTTTCAGAGAAGTTACAAACAACAGCAGCAAAAAAACAGTAAAGAAACCGAGAAAGCTACACACACTTAGAGCACAGAACATCAGCTACTGAAGCCATATTAAGTTTTCAATGGATGGGAGGAGGAAAAAAACTCAGCCACCTCTTGGTTGACCAGTCTTACTGCTGATGGTAACTCTCATTCTGATTCCCATCTTGACTGGCTTTTGATTTCAGCTGGCACCTCGTATTGTTATTATAATGCAGTGAAAAGCAACAACATCATCATGGAGTAAAAGTACTGTGCAACAGCAGCAAGACCAACCACAGAGTATAAACAAGGGGGTGGGGAGAACATGTTCTTTTCTATTAAAAGACCTAGAAAAGGAAACAAGGCTACAACAGAACTTCAAAATTGGTGGTTGCTCAAGTCGCTTGTGCTAAGCCTGAATAGAAGGAGAGAGAGAAAAATGATGCCTGGACTGCTGGAATAGACACAGATGGGAGAAAAGACAGTAGGAATTGATGTGGAATGGAGTAAGTCCCTGAAGATACCCAGATACAGAAATTCAATAATACTGCAGTGAAGTTACTTCATTTCTGTTGTTACATGAGAGTGTAGAGCACGACAGAAGCTGAAAAACTATGAATGGCAAGAAAGACTTTTGGTTACAACACTCCCCAGCAGCTCAGAAAAGTATAGATTTCAATCGTGGCACCACTCTAGGGTTTTTTCAACCTGGTCACTTGCTTAAGGATAGATTTGCCAATGAGATCAGCGCCTGAGCTAGCTGCAAAACAATTGTATTTGTTTAGCCATCATTCCTGTAAAACACGTTGAGGTTTTGTTGAAAAACCAGACATTTGGAAATGCTGTATTTCTCAGTTTTTAGGAGAACTGACATTCTAAATGATTTTTGATTAAAAGCATGCACTTTCAGAGAACCTGCTCTTTTTTCTTCTTTTTCTTGTTTTTTTTTTTTCTTCTTTTCTTTCTGTTTGTTTTTGGGTTTGTTTTTTTGGTTTTTTTAATAGCAACATAAATAAGCAAGCAAACCTGAGAACCTCAAGTGGAAAAAGCTCTAGGGCTTCTGACTAAGCACTCGAGTGAGGAGAGCAGATTTCCTGAAGTGCCCAATGTGCAGGAACACCCATCAGTATCAGTAAAACTACAGCCACCAGAAACCGTTTCTGGCATTATGTAGGGGCTCTACCAAAACTCTCTGGAGTGTTTGCACTTGATCCTCTGCTTGGTACACTGTGGTCCAGTTTTGGGTGGCCAAGGTAGCAGCTCCATCACATGTAATAGAAGCTCTTTACAAAGCAACCCCAATCTTATTTCACTGACCAGAGAAGATGAATACTGTCACAGTGTTGCTGCAAACACAAGTCCTGCCAACTGCAGAACATTGGGAGCCACTTTCCCAATTCCTCCCTCCTCACAAACAGTTTGGAGCTCAGCCACGGTCCTGGAAGAAGGCCCAGATATTTATGTTCCTGGACCTTGGCTCATGGCAACTCGTGTTGGGTTTTGAAAACAACTGCTGATTAAACAGAAATCCCCCGCCGAACAAACAAAAAGAATATTTTCTTCCCCATTTTTGTCCATACACTTTTGTGCCTGGGCTGGAACAGAACTAGACAAAATCTCCTCTCGGAAAATTCCAGCAATGGATGCACTTATTTGGCTCACACCTGCAATGATGCTCCCAGGGATTCAGAGCCTGCAGAAGCTGGGAGATAGTGAGGGAAAAGACTTTTCTCAAGTGGTTAAACTAGAACTCAGTAAAATTGATAAGTAAAAGCCCAAGTAATGTTCAGTGTTCTCCCTCAAGCCCTGTAGTGCTTGATTTCTGTTGCTTTACTTGCAAAGCAGCTTTCACTGGTGACAACCACTGCAGTGCAGAAACAGCCATCTCACACAGCCCTTGAAAATATTCTTGTTTTTCCCAAGTTAGAGCGATAAGGACATCTTTGAATCACACCAACAAGCTGCCATTTGGACACTGAAATAGCTGAGATTTGACCTCCAGGAGGTCACAAGCATTCTTTCCTTCCCCAGTGCAACACTTCATTGTCCCCAACTGGACTCTATACCTTCACACAGGTTTTCTTTGTGTTACAAGCGACCTTACTGCTTTCAGCTTCGATGCAGACACTATAGTGCGTGGTGCTGTACATGCCCAAAATGTTTATAAAGTGTATAAAGTAAGCAGATAACATCTGGGGATGCAATAACGTGCAGTTTTGAAGATAGAGTATAGCTGGAGGCAAGCAGTTCTTGACTCTGAGCTCACCTACAAGGTACTTTTTCAAAGGGTTTCCACATTTGTTGTGTTATATGTCATAAGGTTGGTGTGTTACGTGTTATGAGAGTGGTGAGGCACTGGAATAGGTTGCCCAGAGAAGTTGTGTATGCTCCATCCCTGGAGAAGTTCAAGAAAAGCCAAGGTCCAGGAACATAAATATCTGGGCCTTCTTCCAGGACCGTGGCTGAGCTCCAAACTGTTTGTGAGGAGGGAGGAATTGGGAAAGTGGCTCCCGATGTTCTGCAGTTGGCAGGACTTGTGTTTGCAGCAACACTGTGACAGTATTCATCTTCTCTGGTCAGTGGAATAAGATTGGGTTTGCTTTGTAAAGAGCTTCCATTACATGTGATGGAGCTGCTACCTTGGCACAGCAGCCCTTGTGCTGCCATCTTCTGTGCCCTACATATGTCTTTGCAACCTGTTCTTCTGTTAGATTCCATATATTCCTTTTTCAGTGGTGTCTTTAGGAATAATTGAAAATCATAAATTATTTCTCAAACCAATCATATTTTTTTCTGAACTACTCTATTTTTCCAATAGCATTTTCAACACCAAAAACAAACACCTCAGTGCCCCAAACATGAAATGTTTGGATGGGAGTATCACTCACTTGCTTTTAGCCCCATTCTCCCACAGTGTGAGCCCCCCTACCTGGAATGAATCTTTAACAATGTACTATCAACCTTTTTCAGGGAGACTGTGACGATAGAGGAAAATGCAGACTAACAAGAATGGAGTCAGTCTCCCTGGGCATCAGAGACAGATACATTGGAACTAATGTTTCTCATTTTCAGCCATTCTCTCTAGCTCCTCCAAAAAACATCTAAGAAGGTAGAGAGTGAACCTTCTTCATCTGGCTCTAACTACAACGGCATTCCATTTTAAAACAAATGAACTTTTTCCTACTGTCTTTCACTCTTTCTTTAAGGATAATTCTTATAAAGGGAACTTGGGATCCCATCTTTGAATGACAGAAAAGACACTGGATTATTTCAGCAATGCAATTTCTCCTTTTTTCTCTGTCATTTCTGCTCATCTTTGCTCAAGCAGTTGAAAAGAGATCCTATCTGACTTGGACAAGTGACCATCTGACCTAGATAGCACTCCCTGTCATGTAACTCATCCAACAGCTGTTGAATAGTAATATCCTTCAGTTGGCCACTGACCTAGTCTGGATTGGCTTGTGAGACAGTGACTTAGAGGTGAAAGCCTTTGGTATTCCCTTACTAATCGTGGTCAAGCCAAAGGAACTTGTAGGACATAGTTACAGGAAAATTATTAGTCAATATCAAAGCACATTCACAAGTACTTTGAGTCCTGAATACCAAGGAGCCTCTAAGTCTGTTGAGAACAGATCTGAAGATAATATGCTTGGATGAAACGAAGTAAAGGAAAATAAGAACTTTATACTGACATATTTCTTGGAAGGCACCATGGAGCACTCTCCCCAAAGGGTAGGTAAATACCGTGGTCACTTAGAATCATTTAGAAAATGAAATGCCCCCTGCAAGTACAGAAACAATCTTGTGCTGGCCATGAGATGATCTAATAGGTTTTTCTGTTTTTCATTTCAAGCCCTTGGTCTCTTGGGCCATCTGTTTCCTTTGGTACAATCACTTTAATTCCTGGTCTGAGGTGGACTTGCCTCTCTAATGTGCAGAACAATGATGCTCTCATTAGTTTTCCTTCTTACTGCATGATCTTCGCCTTTCATTACAGAGAAGATTCTTAGTATGGTTACCATGAAAGAAGTGAACAAATTAGTAGCTTCATCTGCAGTCTACTGTACATGATGCTGGTAGACCCATCAGATCTTCCACGGGACTTTGACACTTCATGTTTCTTGGATGCAGGAGTTGGGAAAGTATACACCTACCCATACCTTTACGCAGTGCATGTCTGATTCCAGTCTGGTTCCATATAACATCACAAGATCAACTTACAACAGAGGGGAAGGTGAGAAGGCCCAAAGTGGCCCTCCTCCTCCACAGCTCCTCATCTTATCTGTCATAATAACATCAAATAAACCTGTCTGCAGTAGCTCTGTCCAAAGATCTCTCCTTTGTTGGAGCCCACTATCCAACGATGGGCAGCTGCAGATACCTAGAGAAAAAGCATACAGAAACAGACATAGAATGACGCATTTCCTGGTTTATCCATTCAAGAACCATTCTTTTCTCCATCATGACTGCACCTCTTCAATGGGATGACATACATCATGGTTAGGTAGCTTCAAGGTAGGCATATGTTCAAACATCCTCTAAGTCTAATTCACATTAGCCTAGAAAATCCAGAGGAGATTGATGGCATTGGTCTAATGAAACTAAGTATCCTTGGAAGAAGTGAAAATTATTCAAATTGAATGACTAGGAGCCATTTTTAGAAAGCTCAATGATCTGTAGACACTGCTTTTAGACTAAAATAACTCAGGAGGTTCGGGGGGTGATCTAGAGAAAAGCTGTCCTCAGATATTTGCTCCATACATCTGATGACTCTGAGTTCACAGGAGAACCTTCCCTTTCCTCAGTTACACTTGGATGGAAACAGGAGTGCTTTGCTGTATTTGATTCAAGAACTAAAAAGTTCAAAAGTAGCATTAAAGTCAGATATCAAACCGGAGGGGAGGGTGTGGACATGGACACGGGACACACACAAACAAAAGCAAATTGATGATGGGGCTTAGGACAAGTCTTGTTAAATTCAAAATCCATACACCCAGCCCCAAAAATTCAGCAGTGGAACAACTTGATCCCCAAAGGTTAACAAGAAATAGGAAACATTCCATTGAGATGGGTGTTGAACCCATAATTTTCTATGCCAAAAAGCATAGGAAATTTCAGACTACTCTTCTCTTAAACTGGGATGAAACTAGAAGCTGTGCCCACACACACATCTCAGTGGTGGAGAACAGTCTCCTGCTGTTTTGCCTTCGAAGTTTGTTCCATTTGGTCGAGACCCAGTGATTGTTGCAGGGTGACCTTCCTCCTTGTATTGCCCACCCCAGTACTTCACCATGTAAATGATCCAAACCCAGGCACAAGCCACCCCCTCACCCACAGAAGCTGGAGTTTTAAGACAAAGAAAAGCAGCTACCTCAACATGCAAGCCCATTGTGTCACCCCTAGTCAGATGACTATTGAACTGCCACGCCAGCACTTTTTACAGCAGTTTAAAACACTATCAAGGCAGCATCAAACTGCCTTTTACATCCAAACCCAAATGGCTATGGAATGGAGCCCAGAGTGAAATGCTAAATTGGATCGTAGCAAATCAGCATCAGATCACACAGGCTAAGCTGTAATGAATGGCTCCTAATGATGGAGTTCATCATTATAAAGTAATGACAAAAGACACCTAACCATTGAGGTCTCCAGCAGTGCAACGAGTCACCACCCATCACCTACCCCCTCTGCTCTGTTTGTTTCCTGCTGGTTTTTTGTTATTGGGGTGAAGCTCTTTCCCGGGGAGTGTTTTTCTCTCTTTAACTGGCAACGGGTTTCAGGGCTCATTCAGGATAAATTATTCAGTCTAAAAGGAGATGCAATAAATCTTAAATGGCAAACAATGGATGATTCTCCCTTTAGACGCACAGAGCCTGCAAAACTAATCTCCTGCTAAGCAATAGTATGTCCCACCACAGCTGCTGATGGCAAAATTTACAAGGGCAGCATTTGTTTCCTTATGCGCATCTATATTTAGATTGCCATAGGGCCTCCCCTTCCCACCGCAATGCAAGGCAAGGCATCTTTGCGTGTGTGAACTGGTCAGCGTGGGAGAGAGGGAGACAGAGAAATGGCTCACCAGCTCTCGGTTTGGAAAAGACTCAGTGACGCAAACTTTCAGCTATTGCACTTGTTAAATAATGACCCTCGCAAGTGGGAGGAAGGCTAGAGCATCTCGCGTAAGTGAATTAGGATTAGCAGTTGCGTGTATTGGTTTGCTGAGCTTTAAACCTCTCACACAGCTGAAATTGCACTGCTCCTTTTTGAAAGCATGGCCTTGGCAGGAAGGCTACACAGTTTAAAGCAATTTTACCCTCTGTGAGACCAGCAAATCCATCTGGAAGCAGGTGGAGCCTCAGACCCACCTATGGCATTCAGAGTCCTGCCACATCACCCAAACTGTCTCTTTCTTTATCCTCCACCAGCACTCAAAGCACAGACTAAGTTTGTAGCATCTGGAGGCTGGTGCTGCTACTTAAGGAAGAGAACCAGCTCAAAACACAGAAAATCCCCACCATGAATTTAGTGCCAGAAGCCAGCTTGAAATAACACTGTGGTTAGCACAAGCTTCGGCCACTGAATGGAAATAGCTGTCAGTGGATGCTCTGCAAGCCATATTTCCCCTGGCTGAGGACTTGGCCTTCTGTGTTTAAATCTTTCATCACATTACACACCCACTCCTTCCTGCCATCTGCCAGGCGCGCCATGCCCTGGGCCAAGTCTGGTGCCGGCTGCTTCTCCCCACACAAGCCTTCCCAGCCCAGATATGCCCAAGCGCTTCTGCACACTCCAACTGCTCTTCTCAACCCAGAAAAGAGCCAAGTTGGGAGCTCTGCTGTCATTTCCCCTACCCCCACATCAGCTGTAGCAGGAGTGAGCAACTGCTTTGGCTTCTCTTTACCTTTCAGGGCCATCTGGACAAACTCAGACCTTGTGCTAAGGGAGATGGAGGAGGGCCAACAACACCTTCATAATGTCACCTGGGAAGCAAGTTATAGCCTGGAAGGAGGAGGTTTATGTTCGTTCATGAAATACTCAGGGCTTCCTTGCGTTCCTTTACGGCTGCAAAGTCCTCTGGGAATGGCATGGACTCCTAATGGATGCTGCATTAGCTAATCCAGTGATTCAATTACTTCTAAATACTCTCTGGTGGCAGGGGCTAGTCTTCCTGCTCACTTACTGGAAATAGTTGCTCTTCCAGAGGGAGGGGGGGGAAGATCTTCCATTATAAGAAGCTTCCCGCCCCTCTTTTCTTTACATTGCCCTTCCATAGGTAGTGCTTAACCTCCAAGGGGACAGATGGGGGCAGACATACCTGAGATCTACCATTTATCTCCCCAGCAGGCCACATACGAATGCATTCTGACTTCACCATTGTAAGAGATGTATGAAGAAGCCAGGTCATACCAGTAATGGTATGGAGAACAAGTCTTACAAGGAGCACCTGAGGCAACTGGGATTGTTTAGTCTGGGGAAAAGAAGGCTGTGGGGAGACCTTATTGCTCTCTACAACTACCTGAAAGAAAGTTGTAGCGATGTAGAAGTTGGTCTCTTTTCCCAAGTAGCAAGTGATAGGATGAGAAGAAATGGTCTCAAGTTGTGCCAGAGGTTTATATTGGATATTAGGAACTGTTACTTCACTTAAAGGGTTCTCAGGCACTGGAACAAGCTATGCAGGGAAGTGGTTGAGTCACCATCCCTGGAGGTATTTAAAAGAAGCATAAATGTGGCCCTCAGGGACATGGTTTAGTAGTGGATTTGGCAGTGTTAGGTTTATGGTTGGACTTGAAGATCTTAAAGGTTTTTTTCCAGTCTAAAAGGTTCTGTGATTCTACAGTCACTAAAGAGGATGGAAAAATGGGCACCAGTTTGGACAGACTCCTATCTAAGCAATCACTGTATATTCTACTGCCCAAATTCATACTGCAGCTTTAAATGGACATTTCTTCATTTCCTACCCTGACCTCTCCCTCTGTGGATGAATACACTTTGGTGGTGTATTTCAGACAGTCATTGTCTTAGACATATACATAAGTATGACCTGTATGTCATACAGCAAATCCATGCTCTTTTAGTTAGTGTTTTCTGTACGGACAGAGCTTCATAAGCCTAAGGACGGCATTAGTCTTAGGTCTTGAAAGTACGGATGAGATGAAAGGCAAATTCAGCACACTCAAAGGAATAAGCAGCTTGTGCCAGATAAGAGCAAACTTGAGTCTCTAATGAAGGAGGGCAGTAACCATCTTCATCTGGTGGATATACACACAAAATACTGCTGCCCTCTGGAAAGTAATCAGCCAGACCATGGGAGGGCCTGCTGTTCATCTCAAGTAGGTTTTACATAATAATACACTTATTTCTTAGAAACAGGCAGAAATATCAGGAAAGATTTGTACCGAATGGGAGTGCCAGTTACATTTCCTTTTGATTTGTCAGGGACGAGCTGTCAAAGAAGATCCACTTTTGGCTTTACTTTTACATTCGGATTCCTATGTTGACTTTTGACCTGGGAAGTGTTGAAGTATATACAAAAGACATTGTCTGCAAAGCTTTAAAAGGGAAAGATAAACTCTTGCAAGTTTCTATCAAAACCCTCATATGGCCAGTAACCACAAGACAGATATTCGTACATTGGTTCATAGCCTTGAAGAGCAGAAGAGATCTAATATATATGTATGTATAATATATAAAAAATATAGAGATGTATATATCCAAACACATATGAAGTATCTTCAAATTAGTAACTCCCTACTGGGGAGAAGAATCAGCGTTTGCAACATAATGTTGCAGAGCTTGGAGTCAAGTGATGTGGAACTGCATTAATTACAATTTCACTCTGTGCTTGTCCCAGGCTTGGGCTCTCAGGGAGGAATTGCTATTTGCAAGTGGTTTAACATCCTGCTGCTGCTGCTGCTCCTGAGTTCCCAGCTTAGAGGGGCACAAGAAGTTCTATTTGTGAGCAGTTTCAACCCACTGCTGCAGTAAAAAGGGACAGCAGCGAGCATTTTCTTGAGTGATTTTTCCAGGAGCAAATTACGATACGGCAATTCAAATCATAGAATCATAGAATCATTAGGTTGGAACAGACCTTTGAGATCATCAACTCTAACCATACCTGTCTACTGCTAAATCATGTCCCCAAACACCTCATCTACCTGCATTTTAATCACCTCCAGGGATGGTGACTCAACCACTTCCCTGAGCAGCCTGTTCCAATGTTTGACAACCCTTTCTGCTAAGAAATTTGTCCTAATGTCCAATCTAAACTTCCCCTGATGCAGCTTGATGCCATTCCCTCTTGTTCTGCCACCTATCACTTGGGAGAAGACATCAACACCCACCTCTCTGCGATGTCCTTTTAGGTAGGTGTAGAAAGCAATAAGGTGTCCCCTCACCCTCCTCTTCTCCAGGCTAAACAACAGGTTAATCTTCCCAACCAGAGAGCACAGGACTGAAATCCAAGACTCTGCCCTCAAGCACTGATGCAGTATTTTAAAAAAACCCTCACGCTTATATTCTATACTCAAGTTTGAAGAGAATTAAAGAAGTCCTTCTTGTGAGGTCAATACTCACGCTCATTGTGGAGGAAAGTTCATGCCAAAGGATATCTCCAGCAGACTGTTTGGATAGAGCACTCTTGTTTTGCAGGAGAGTTTGGTTATGTGGATGTGAGCTGTGCTGAGCCACTTGGTCTCATGACAAAGACCTGAGCTAGTTTACTGAGATATATCCTGTATAGATGCAATAATACATTTTCTTTGCATTGTAGGAGAACTAGTTTGGAGTGAAGAACTTACAAATCAAGAGGTATTGTAATATGGAACAACTTCAAAGGTGGAACAAACGAAGTATGAAATAACTTTGTTCCTGTAGTCTGGGAGGCGCAGACATCCTACCACTCATTGCCTGCATAGGTCTGAAGGCAAACCCCTGGCTGTGGAGACCACTCAGCCACAAGGGCATCCAACCAGGTGATGGACATACTGGATGGTATTTAAGCTGCGTCCCCAGGTGTGGGGGATTAATTTAGGGCTATATCATGGCATTTTGGTTCAAGAGAGGAATGATTCTGGCTTTCTGCTACCCGAGACTGTCAGACCTTCATCTCCTACTGTCAATGCAGAGGGGTGAGTGGGCTGTCTGAGCAACCCCCTCCAACATTAAGCTGACCTCCTTTCTTCAACTATGGGGAACCTATATGTGGTGGTCCTATACTTCACATGACCTGAGCTGCTGATCACTACAGGAAAGCCTGTTGTGTATTGCAGCTTGTATCTAAGTCCTTCTTGGAAATCATAATGTAGACGCAGCCTTCTTTTGAGGACAGAGTGGACAAAGAAAATTTAATGTCCCACTCTACAGCCATAAAGTATTTCTCAATTCTCCAGAACAAACCTCAGGCATTTAGGAAGAGAAATAGCCATAGACCGTGACAGGAGGACCAAGGGCATTTCCTAGCACTACTTATTCACCCTGTGGGTGGCAATGATGGAGTTAATATAGTTCCTATCTACATGTGGAGCAGGCAGCTTGCCAGAGGCTTGAAGTCTGGTAAATAAGCAGACACATCTTGGCTCACTGGGAACAGATTGTTAACTCAGTTCGGCTCAGGGTGAGACACACCACCGAGCGGCTGTCATTAGCAGAGAGGATTCAGTGGTTATGACTGCACGTCACTGCTGCAGCCAGAGCTGCATGGGACTGGAGACCTGATAAGAAGAAATGGGTTTGGCTTTCAACCAAGTCTTGCAGTCATTGCTCCACCAGCACTCCCATTCCCCATCTCAGTGTAACCTGCTGTTCAGTGAGCGCTTCATGTTCCTCACTTGGCAACAACCTATGAGCATGCAAGGCTGATGCACCTGTAGTTATGTCTCAAGAGCTGAAAGTTCCCTGAATCCGTTCTGAGTCCTTCCCTTCATGCTGATCCCAATGCAAGGACCACCAGGTTTGTTAGTATTTCTGAATTAGCTGAGATCCTGCAGAGCCCTGGTGGCAAACGGGGCAAGAAGACTACAAGCATCAGCATCCTGGCTGACGCACCATGGCAGAGACAACATACTGAAAGCCACAGCTCAAGCTTAAAACCAGTTTAGCTGAGGAGTTATGGGAAGCTGTCAGAGAACTGAGATCTCATAAGGGTCTAAGTGGGGGTAAGGTGGGCACACGGACCATCGCCTCTCCAGGCAGTCACTTCACCAAAAAGGCCATGGTTGCTACTGGTTGTGCAATTGCACATCTCTTGCCTACCTAAGGTGTGTCTCCCCAAGACAATGGACAAGGTCCATGAAGGAACTGGCTTCTCCAGTATCCTTTCTGGAACCAAATAATCAACTGGGCTTCAGCTAGTGGAGCCACCTCATCAAATCCCCTTGTAAACCTGCCAAGCCATAAAATACAGGTATCAAGAAAGCTGTGCACCACCAGGACAAATTCTGGAATGTGATCCATTTAGGGAAAAAAACTCAGCAAATCCACAGCTCACTCTGTGCTGTTCCCTCGAGCTGGAGCTCAGACACAGAATTATGGACCTATTATCTGGGCTAAAGGAAAAATCCATCAGAAGTCATTGGTGTAGGACACACAATGCACATTGGAGCAGTTTCAGCTCAGTCCAGCACAAGCCAGTGGGCAATCCATCTGCTCCAGTCAGCTTGTCGCAATGCCACACCTGCATTTTATTTGTGCAACCTAAGTGCAATTATGAGGATCTACATGGGAACTTTCTTTACATACCGTTTGCCCTCAGCATGCAATGAATTCAAAGTCACACTTCCAACATCACAGCATTGGTCTTAGTGTCAAGAAATCAGCTGGAAAGTTTGCAGAGCTGAGAAAGGCAGGCAGGCTCATTTTTCTCTGTTGATAAAAAGCCTGGAGAGCATTTTTATTAAAACCATTGAGGGAAACCCTAGGACCAGGAGCAGAAGGGGACAAGGGTTTTTTTACGGAGAAAAAACCTCTCTTAAACCACACAGAAATCTTGGAGAGAGGCTTAGCAGAGGCATAGCGAATTATGAAAAATTATCAACAACTTCTAAAAATGAAATGACCACAGCACTGTAACAAACCAGCTCTGAAAAATATGCTCTAAAACCCCATTTGGAGATGCAATCCAGACTGTGTAACCACACCACTTTGTCATAGCCCATATAGCAATCAGCAAACAAGCCTTCCAATAGCTCAAACTGCAGAACTTTTGGGGTAGAATGGTTGGGAATTTAATCTCTGCCAAGCCATGAGCAGCTATGGTGCATGGCAGAGAAACAACTGTGGAGAAAGCTTTCTAGGGCAAGATCTGTCTCATATCACACTGGCTACTTGGTTGGTGCTTAAATAACATAATGAGAAACTGCAGGACAGGGACAAGCCCTTTTTTTGCAAGCAGACGGCCGCTGCTTGCCTGCTAAACCCAAAACAGATCCCACCAGACTTATATTCAGCAGCAACGAACAAGAAGGTGTTCGCAAGAAACACCTCTGTGATGTAGACAGCTTTGAAATTGTGCCCTGTACCTTGAATCCTTGCTCTGAACCCATCACAGTCCATATCCCTTGGTTTCTAATCCAGCTGCCTTCTGCTCCTTAAATTCTGTCCCTGACCAAGGATTCAAAGAATCACAGAATCTTTCAGCTTGGAAGAGACCTTTAAGATCATTAAGTCCAACCATAAACCTAACACTGCCCAGTCCACTACTAAACTATGTCCCTAAGGGCCACATCTATGCTTCTTTTAAATATCTCCAGGAATGGTGACTCCACCACTTCCCTTGGCAGCTCTGCCAGTGCTTAACAACCCTTTGGAGAAGTATTATTTCCTAATAGCCAACCTAAACTTCCTCTGGCACATCTTGAGGCCATTTCTTCTTGTCCTACCACTTGTTACTTGGGAGAAGAGAGCAGCATGGACCTCACTACAACCTCCTTTCAGATAGTTGTAGCGAGTGATAAGGTGTCCCCTCAGCCACCTTTTCTCCAGGCTAAACAACCCCAGTTCCCTCAGCCATCCCTCATGAACTTGTTCTCCAGATCCTTCACCAGCTTCGTTGCCCTTCTCTGGACACAATTCCAGCACCTCAATGTCTTTCTTGGAGTGAGGGTCCCCAAATTGAACACAGTATTCAAGCTGCAGCCTCAACAGTACCAGATGAACTGTGCCTGCTCCTCTCCCAGAATCTTTCCCTAACGTGGTGCCTAATGCCTATTTCTGCCCCTACACTCTTGCTTCCACTTTGGGTAACAACACTCACGATTTGAAGACCTCCAACACTGCCTCCTGTTTAGAGGAGAGCTAGCTTGGCTTCAAATAATCCACATCATAACAGAGAGAAAATCTAAATGTCCTCTTTCCATTGCAACATTTGCATTTGTGATTTTACTTTTACATCAAACAGAATTTGATAGCAACCTGGCAAAAGAATGATGGTTTACTACCAAAGAAACTAAATGCAAGTTGGCCTAGTGACTTACCCATAGGGAGTCTCCGTGAAGGAAGGCTTCACCACCGTGGAGGATTTCTGTAGCAGACACTCAGTGGAGTTGATCAGACAGAAATGTTCTCTCCTTCTCAGACCAGCACTGACTCTCCCTCTCAGTTTAGGTGGAAAAAGGATCTAAAGAGAGAAATTTGTCTCCGTTTAAAGTGCTTCCTCCTCCACACTACAAAGTATTGTTCCCACACTTGTATGGTCTGTGCAAAGTGGGAACACGCACCACATCAACCTTTCCCTAGGAAGTAGACACCCAAGGAACAAGCTATACCATTTTCTGCAAGTGAACTTTAAAGAGGAGGAAGCCTTTGTTTCTTAGATCCTTTTAGGTGCTGATCAATAATGAAGCTTCAAACCTCCACAAATACGCCTTTCCCTGCAGTTAAACCAAGCCTTGACGCTGCCTTTGCTCCTTCTGATGATGGGCAGCCTTTCTTCCAGCCCTACTTCACCAACCCCCCCAGAGGGTCTGCCATCAGAGAAGGACCCAGGGTCTGCACATTCCGTATTCGAGCCAGCAAACAACTTCCACATCTACCGAGCCAATTAGTAAGAAGGGACAGCTGCCGCGGGAGCAGTGACTGATACGACTTCCCAGGGCAGGCACACAGAGAGGGTGACATCTTAGTGACACGGGGCAAACTATCTCAGTCCCAGCTACGTGTCCATCTCATTCATAATGCAGCTGGGCTCTTTGCTGCTTTTCCCTGTTGCTTTCGATACCGGATGAACAGGAAAATCACTGATCATTAGCAACAGCAGACAGAAGGCTCCCAAGGGCAAACTTTATATTGTATTCATAAAATCAACTTTCCTCTCAGGCAGTCTGTCTCCCTGTGGCAGGTCTGCTCCACAGAGCATCTTCAAAAATACAGTTTTTATTTCAGTAGTGCAAAAAATCACTGTCTTCTTATGTAGGCACAACACGATTAAGTAGATCATCTTTGCTCTGTAAAGCTTAGAATTCAAATAGTCAAGACAATGCGTGAAAGGAACAAGAGACAAAGGGAAGTGAGCTAACTTTCTAAAAACATATTGGAGATTAGTTTCAGGACTGAGACCACCACTGTGGCCTCCAGCCAGAGGCAGGATCACTATAGCACAGAGGGACTGTCCCTTTAGCAATAAGTTTAAATACTCCAAGTGCTGGAGTGTCTATCATTTTTTTTCTTGGAGACAGTTCTGATCATCAAGAACTGATATCTCTGATATTTAACCTGAGGTACTGTTCTCTCCTAGACCTAATCCACTTTACTGAACAACACAGTTCTCTCTCCCTCTCTCTTCAGAGATCTGTATTCTCTGAGGATGTGCTCCTATTTGTCATTGCCTAGACAAAATGCACGTCTGCTCCTTGACACTCTTGCTTGTCTTTCCTGAACACACTCCAGTTTGTCAAAGTCATCCAGGTTAATACCATGCCAGTTTACTAATACTGGCACTGCAGTCCTTCGGAGGTAGTTGCACAAGAGAAAATTACCTTTATTTGAAGATCATGGCAGAGAACAGTGCTTTCTACCCAGAGTATGTGCCACCACTCTCCTGGTTATTGACCAGCAATGCAGACACCTTGCAGATGCGTGACAAGACAGCAGCAGCGTGTCACACATTTAGCTCAAGACACAGCAAAGTTAGGTCAATTTAAAGCAGGGGACTGTCCGCTTCTCCTCATCAAATACAGTACCAAATCAGCAGTGTCTCTCTTTGGGATATAGACGATCACTCAGTCTGGATTTATAGGGATTAAAACAATACCTCTGACCTCATTGGGACCCACAAACAGAAACGATAACACCTAACACCAGTCCAACAACGTAAACAGTTGTGATCTAAGCTACGCATCATTGCTAAGCAAAAGTTCATTGTTGAAATAATCTTTCACAGCTGCAGCATCCTGTGGGCAGAAGACCCTTTGGTCAGCAAGGGAAGAGGCTTTTGTGCAGCATTGTCCACCTATAGAACAGAAACTAAGGCAGACATGACATTTTTTTCCTTTTTATTTATTTGATATCTGGTCTTGTAGAAAGGTGATTTGGATGTTCTGCAGAGCTGGAAAATAAAATCTCACAAGGATCTTCATTTGGGCTGGTACCCTGAAATGGTTTTTATTAATGATTAAGGCATGGGAGATCATTGAATTTGCTGGAGATAATGAAATAAGGGCAGTGGTTAAGACTCAGAAGGGTCAACCACTTTGCAAGCTGATCTTAATAGTGGAGGTGAATAAGCATAGAGTAGAATATGAAATTTAATGTGCCTAAGTGTGAAGCGATGCACGAGGGTAAGAGCAGTCTCTGAGCTAAGTGCATTTTAAATGACACAGAATTAGTAACACAAAGGAATGAGATCTGGACTTAACAGACAGAATCACCATTTACCGTCATTGTACGGTGATGTAATATAATGTCTCAGGGTCAGACCTTCCCAAGAGGTCAACAGGGAAAGCAGGTGAGGGCAACAGTGGGCTCAGCTAACATCATTTAAGATAGTTAGAAGGAGACTCATTTGCTTCAGCTTCTCCTGATTCCAAGCATCATTCTCAGCTGCTACTTAAAGCTGTCAGGCCACTCCGGCTGCCTACACTCTGTTTTCTGATCTTTATTACTTTGCCAAAGTTTAATTGGCCCAGCTGATGCTTTCCAAGCCGTGTGCCTGCTGCAGGCTGGTTTGTGTTATTATTTGCCTGAGGAGGTGGAAGCAGGGAGGAGAGGAGGAAACTCAGGTTTTGATAAGCAATAAGTGCAACTTATTCCAAGTCAAAACACATCAAACAAACCATTAAAAAGATTATTGCAGCTTTTTGGGGAGAGCAATGCTGCCTTTTCCCTGCTTTGGAATAGGGATTTGACATGAGAAAAGAGAGATGGAGTCATTCTGATGTCTGGGGAATGCCTTTTCCCACTCTCTGGTGGTTGTGTATTTGGTAAGTTAAAAACCTCCAAAAAAATCAGCTTTCCAGCTACTCAAGAAAGACTTGTTAGTACATGGTGACTACATCCTCTGAGCCTTTTTATTGCACTGACCGTGCTCCTTGCCCTCACCCATCAAAGAAAGCACCTGGGTGAACCAAGGACACTTGAAGACTTGCTACAAGAGCAACTTGGGATTTGCCTTGCAACAGTCCAATCTTATTTAGGACAAGAACTTGGAGTAAGGAAACTTTTCTCCATGAACTAACAAGGCCCATTAGGGCCCATTTTGTCTTCCCAGTAAATGACTGGAGGAGAGGAGAGGAGAGGAGAGGAGAGGAGAGGAGAGGAGAGGAGAGGAGAGGAGAGGAGAGGAGAGGAGAGGAGAGGAGAGTATGGAACCTACAATGATCATTTAGTCCAACTGCCCGACCACTTTAGGGCTGACCAAAAATTAAAAGATGTTATTAAGCACATTGTCCAAATATCTCTAAAACACTAACAGGCTTGGGGCATCAACCACCTCTCTAGGAACCTTCTTCCAGTGTTTGACCATTCTCTCAGTAATAAATGCTGCCTAATGTAAGTTAAAGCTGCTTTGGTTAAGAGGAGCTGAGGTGATGATGCAGCAGACATTTGCTGCACTACACACCATGCCAAGACATCGTTTCGGGACTGCGCTAGTGAGCCTGGACCAAAACTTTCACCAAGAATGATGCTTACAGCTTGGATGACCACACGTTGGTGCTGTCAGCCCAAGCCTTGGCCCATGTTAGTTTGCCAGCACAAGACAGAGCCTTCTGCTCGCATTCTCTGCTGTCAGTAGACATAAATGAGACTTTTCTACTCCTCACATGCTGACCAACACACTGTCATTCCATCAAGGTTAGCACAATCGTAGGAGCTCTGCAGGATGAATCTGAGTGATGAATCCTATTGACAAGGGGGAACTCATGGAAATGTAGCTTTTTCCCTTAAAAGCAAGAGAAAAGAGAAGAAGAGGAAGGTATTTACAACCCTGAGACAAAAGAACATTAGTTTTTAAAAATCAAAGTCAGGAAATGCCCGAATTGCCAGTGTGCATACTTTAATTCAACCCCTTTCATATATACTCATTATATTATAATCTTAATTACACGGTTGCATGGGTTTTGTCTCCAGAACTTGGCTCGCAGGATACAATGTGCTTATTGAGTCAGGCACCAGGTTTCGCCCTGTCATTCAGTGGATAACCACATCCCTTATTTTTCTGAACGGTATATGAGCCTTGCTCAAAAGGCAGCATTATAAATTTCAAATTCTTTTCTCTGCTGATCCCCCATGCCAGAAGTTTCGCTACTATGAATGAATTTACTTTCAAAACACCCTCCTGAGATGAAACTGTAGTATGATCCTCACAGTAAATGCTAGGAGCTCAGACACAGAGATAAAAAAACATATATCCATTATGACTGTTTGATTTGAGCTTGCCATGACCCAGTTTTTTCTGGAAGGTTGGCCTTTTCTAGGGCTTTCTTTCTCACATCTCTTAAGGTGCCGTTCATTTTAGTTGCAATTTTAACTATTCAACAGTTTTACAAAGTAGGCTACTTGATTTCAATGAACGGTCAACACATATTTTAGTCTAAATTACTTTCTGTATGCATGTGATAAAGGGTAGACAGGTAGAGTCAGGGCTGCAACAAAACAAAAGTTCTCTTTTGAATGAAGAGAAATGAGTAATCAAGATTTCATTATTAAAATATTTTCATGAATCTGAGAACTTCTGCAATGGACAAGGGGTAGAAAAGGAGAGTCATGCTTAGGTTGTATTCCTGGAAGGAGCTTAGGCCAAGCTTTAGTCCCTGCTCTGAATCAAGCAGAATCAAGCTCTCCTGAAACTGTTCCAAGTTTTAGAGAAATATAAATAAATGCAATGTTCACTAGGTAGGAGGCATTGGGACAGCCACACAACTTTGAGCTTCTCGGTTTTCCATCTTCAGATGTAGCTGTCCCTTAAAACCCTGTGCTAGTCACCAAAAGTTTTCCTGCCAATCATGCTTTTCCATTCAGAAAATCAATTTGTAACAAAATTTCAAACCAGTTCCACATTTTCCTGCCTGAAACTCTGTATTGGCTTTTCTCCCCTTCAGTGTCTCGCCCTCTTCATTGCTTCCACCTGATGCCATTGATGTGCATTTGGTCCATGTTGCAAAGTCCATCCTTCACACCTCTTCTGCAGCAGAAGGGGCAGAACCTGTTTAAGAAAACACTGATGAGAGTTTTGCTTCCCTTAAGTCAAAGAAGCTGCAGATTTGGTAAATCCAAAGTTCAATGCAGCTTTGAATTTAGATGAGGTTTTTCTGCTATGAGGACAGGTTGAGAGTGTTGGGGTTGTTCAGTGTGGAGAAGAGAAGGCTCCGGGTACACCTTAAAGTAGCCTTTCAGTGCCCAAAGGGGCTATAGAAAAACCGGGGAGGGACTTTTTACAAGGGCATGGAGTGATAGGATGAGGGGGAATGGCTTTAAATTGGAGGGGAGAAGACTTAGATGAGACATTAGGAGGAAATTCTTCACAATGAGAGTGGTGAGGCACTGGCACAGTTTGCCCAGGGAAGCTGTGGATGCTCCCTCCCTGGAGGTGTTTAAGGCCAGATTGGATGGGGCCTTGAGCAACCTGGTCCAGTGAGATGTCCCTGCTTATTGCAGGGTGTTGGAACTGGATGATCTTAAGGTCCCTTCCAATGCAAGCCATTCTACGATTCTGTGATTCTCAAGGTCATCACCCTGAGCAGTGGCTTTAGCAAAGAAGTAATCCATGGATTTTCCTGGAAAGGCTCACCAAACATGGGGAGGTACTCATCACCAGGGGCTCTGCTGCCTCTTAGGAGGTTCCTGACCGTATGCTCTATTGCAACAGAGAAATAAATTGCCTTGTCAACACCTCATCTGTGAGAAATGCACATCTCCATTTATTGTTATATTTAAAAAATCATAGTTCTATGAACTGTTAACAAACCCCCTTCACTTTGCAGGTGAGATAACTGCAAACCACATTTCCTGCACTCTTTGAAGAACTTTTCAAACCTTGTCTAAAACGCAACCATTTAATTGCGTTCATTAGTATGTTCAACATAATTTAATGCCAGAGAAACAAGTACCGAGCATGTAACCAGCCAGATGTACGAGAAAGGTGATTTGCCAGGCCTTGGGAGCATCTCATGAGAGGCAGCCTAGATGATAGCCTCCTGTCCTCTACCATTGTGCAATTAGAGCTCTTCTCCTAATGCATGTACTCACGTGGGCACTGGCAGCCAACATCCTGCCCTTTCCCAACTTTGGAGAGCTTGTCTTTATAAATTTAATGTCCTTTTAATGTAGATTTTTTGATGTAATTATTTATTTACATGACCGTGCAATCTAGAGGGGCTCACTTACAAGAGTTGCATGTGAAGACTGTGATTGCTCAGCCTTTGCAGAAGATGATTAAAGCGGCGTGACTAAAGTGTTTAAAGTGATCAGTCCTAAAAAGGGCAGTGCGGGAAGTGCCCTCTTCCTTCACGCTGCAGCTGCTGTCTGTATTCAGAGACAGATTTGTTAACCGCAGCGACAAAAGGAAGTTCTTCTTTCTTATCACCTTGGCATTAATCAAATACAGCATGCACTGGATTTTACTCCTTCCAGTTGCCCGCTCTAATTTCTGACTCTTTTCCAGGCAGCTACACCTTCGCCAGCCTCTTGACAGCAGCGAGGTGGGAGACGGGTCCCCAAAGGCATAATTTGAAGACAGTATATTTTACAGAGCTGTCAAGAAGTTCTTCATTTGGACTGCTGAGCCTTTATTACTACTGACGCGTTGTAAGACAGAGAGGACCCAACTTGCATCTCGGATTTCAGGATGAGTTTGCAAGACTGATAGAAAAAAAAAAACCAAAATCAAAACAAAAAGAGCCCTTCTCTTCAGCACGGAGCTTATCTAAGCTGCTACTTGCCAAGTGAGATAAACGTAGGCCCTCGCAATCTGATTATCACACCCATTTCACAGGCTTGATACAATCTTTAATCCACAGGCCACTATGAAATTAAACTGGCTGATCTGTTCTGATAGAGGCAAGGGTTGAAGAGATGAAGGATGAAAAGGAAGAGTGTAAAAGGGAAAGATGAAGGAATTTCTTTTCATTGCTTGGTTTATACAAAGTCGATCTGAATATTCATTGTGGGTGGCAAAGTGGAAGAAACAGTGAGGGTAAAAAAACCACAGCAACAGGAAGTGTTAATTTGGAGGGAGAAGAGTCTGATTGCAAATATTTTCCCTAAACCTTTCTAGTATTGGTTCAAATGCACATGCTGGACAGTACTTGCTTTTAGCACGCAGATGGAGTTTGCTACCTGCTCCAAAATGAGAAAGGAAGAAGCAGAGATGGTAATTAAGAGTATTTACTGGGATTTGAGAGCATTCTCCAACTGGACAAAATGTACAAGATTTACCTCTGAATTGCAAAATGACTCCTGAAGAGTAGTAGCTGCTTCCCACCACCACCTGTAAAGGCAGGCTCTCAAACTCTATGAGAATTATGTAGTCCTGTAGGAAAAAAATCATCAAACACTGTCACACAGCCTTATCCAGGATAAGGTGCCCAGATAGAGGAGAAGAGGATGAAGACGTATCTCAACATGTATTATAAAGCTTAAGATTTGCAGTACTCACAGGAGGCAGCTCATGAAAAGGTCAACTTTCCAGAAGGCAAGACCCGCCTCACCACAGTTCCTAGGGCAAAACTCCCCCAAACAGCTGCATATTTCCCCCCCAAAAGTAGTTTTTCTCAAATGGAGAATGAAAAGAAGGAATTCTGATTCATGTAGACAAAGTTTGATGTTTCTGGAGGTGACAAACTCCACCAGTTTCAGTGAACTTAGTCAGTTTTGCACTGATGTCAATGAGATCAGAGGTTGGTCTCGATGGCACAGAGCTGGCAGAGTAGTCCCCAAATTGTCCCTAAAACCATGGGCTTCTGATTCTGTCTAACTTCCACCTCAGTAGTGCCAGCTCCGCACTAATAGAAACAGCAGGGGACTGACGGAGTGGTGCGTTGGGCTGGAAAGGCTTTCATGAAGGGAGATGGGCTTTTGTCGTCTCTCCTTTGAAGAGACAGTGCAGCTGTCAGGTATTCAAGCTTGGCTTGTGTCGGCTTTTACAAATGGAGGGATGTGAAGAGTTATAAACGGAAGGAGCTTTTAATCTCTGAGCAAACTACAAATCGAAGGTGAACCTCATTAACTTGGACACTTTGTGCGTTAAAAACAAGAAGCATTTCACCTAATGAGAAGCTCTTAATAGGTGTTGGGTTTTTTGCTAAATTATCATATTAACCAGCAGATAATTAACAAGCATTTTCTTAATGTGATGCTCTACTGATAAAATCTCGTTGTCTATAAATCATCAAGCCACTACAAAATAAAAATGGCTTTTTAATCATGCTGGGCATTATGGGCAAAAAGTGCAAGATGATTTTAATTGTTGGGGAACTAGAAAGGAAAGACAAGGATCTCTAATCTGTTGGGGGCACGCATGGGGTGTCTTAAGGTAAATCAAGCACTTAGGGCTGGTTTTTAAAACACTTTAGAGTACTTAAGGGCACAGATGTGTCATTATTAAAATGGCTTCCTTGGAGGTATAATGTGGCAGAAGCTGAAGAGTGAATGTCACATCCAAGTGATGCTTTAGAGGAGATGGAGTGGACGGGTCCTCTAAGGAAAAAAAGAAAATAAATCCTTGAAAGGAAAGTGAGCCAAGGTTAAAGCTTAAAGTTGCTTTTTGAAGGTAGCATGGAATCTTTAATAATCAGGCCCTATCAGGACCTTGTGCTGTCAGAAAGATGCCTACTCTAGCAGCACCGTGATGGCACATTGGCTTAGGGAAGTCAGAGAGCAGAGAGCTGCTAACATGGTCACCACATGATGACTTGGATGGCAAAGCTTGGGAAGTTTCCATATCAGTTAAGCCCTAGTACATAGCCTCTTTCATCTATGGCCAGCACTGCTTGCTTCACACTGCTCCAGAAGATATTGCAGATGACCCACCAGTAAACTCCAGTGCTCATAAGATAAGTTGAAATTAGCGACATACTCATCCCAAGAGAGACACGGGAAACTGCAGGTCCACGTAGCCGTCAATAGTGTCTAAGAGTTTTCCATGTGAATCCTGGCCCCCATCTCTGCAGCCCTTCTTCCAAGTGACATAGGAAAATTGTGGCTAAACCAGAAGCTGACCTGCAGTTTCCCAAGTCTCTCTTGTTCCTCCCAGACTGAAAGGCTATTTAGTAGGACAATGTCTACATGCCAGCATGGCTCTCAATTCTAGCTACATGACTCAGAGCGGAAAGAGGCAGCTCTGAGCCCTGATACCCAGTACCCTCCACTCTGCTGGGACGTTTGATGGGGTACATGGAAAACCTTCCCTCCCAAGAATAATTGATTTGTGGCTCGTTTCCACCCAAGTGCGTTCTCGCAGCTCTTCACTAACATTTCCACCATTGGGACAAATCCCCAGATCAGCACCTTTCTTACAGACATTCCTGGTGCCAGCTTGGAGCTGATCAATATCTTGCTCTTTCGGCAGAACATGGAGTTGTTGGCAGTGATTTAGCAATTTCTGAGATGTCCTGGTTGCTTCTCAGTTGTACATCTTGAACTGCCGAGTTATGATATCATCTTTGCCATCAATGCTTGCAGGGGAATTCAGGCGAGAGGATTTTGTAGGGAGGTGGCAGAGAATGAGCTGAATGGATTGCAGCACTCCTCTCAGTGCTCCCTGCACATGTTTCCTTGACATCCACAGGCTGTGCTGGTTTAGAGTAACGTGGCAGTAGTTTCCTTCTTGCTGCTGGGGCCATGGGCCCTGCACTATCTAACCCAGGTCAGACAAAGTTGTGCACTGATAGGAAAGTCAGACCAGAGAGCAAAGAACAAAACCACATGAACTAGCTCAGAAGCAAAGAGATGGGGAGGAAAGTAAAACAGAAAAACTTCAAGCTTGAAGTGTTCCAGAGGTCTGGGTGTAGGATATGAATCCTTCATTTCAGGCTGATAAACCACAGCCATCCAGAAGAACCCAGCTGCCTGCATGAATACTCATGAGTCTGTGGGCATGGAAACAGACCTCAGATCTTTTTTGCTATTGTGGAAAGTCACTGACTGCTTGAATGAAAGGAGACTCCCTTCTGATGGCCCATAGTGTCTAAATTATGATGCATGCATTGCTTAGCAGTCCTCAGCCTATCCTCATCCTGTCTTGAACCCATGCCTCTGAAGACCTTAGAAAATTAGTTTAGATATACAAGCACCCATCATCTGACCATGTCCTTAAGATACATAATCCACCCTAAAGGGTCAGAAGGGAGCATGATGAATATCCTCATGTTCCATCTACTTTCCTTCCTTCTACATTTGATGCATGAAGGAGAGAGGCAGAGCCCTAATGCATCAAAACCCCAAAAGCCTCTCATAGTTCATTGTAGCCACATCCTAAAAAGGAAACACCGGAGGACCTCCAGGCAGAGAGGAGCCTGCATGGAGACTAGTGAAGCAGAGCTTGGCTCCTCTGGGCTGGAGATGTACGAAGTGAGAGGTCATTTTCTCCGCAGGAGTTTGAGCAGCTGATGGAGCTGAGATTGTACAGTATGGAAAAGATAAGGCTTAGGGGAAATGTTATTGATCTACAACTACCTGAAAGGAGGTTGTAATGAGGTGGGTGTTGGTTTCTTCTCCCAAGTAAAAAGGACAAAAGGAAATGGCCTGAAGTTGTGACGGGGGAGGTTTAGATTGGACATTAGGAAGAATTTCTTCACTGAAAGGGTTGTCAAGCATTGGAACAGGCTGCCCAGGAAACTTGGTTGAGTCACAATCCCTAGAGGGATTTTAAAGAATCTTAGAGGTGGCATTTTGGGATGTGGTTTAGTGGTGGCCTCAGCAGTGTTCAGTTTACATTTGGACTCAGTGGTCTTAGAGGTCTTTCCCAGTCAAAATGATTCCATGATTTTATGACTTTTGCATGAGGAGGTTGGTAGGGGAAGGCACTTTTCTGGCTTTTCTTGTGCTCCAGCTCTGGTTCCTCCATGTCCTGGATTAGCATTGAGTGGGTGCTGCTCTGCCTCTTCCCAACTCCCATGGAAAAGAGAGATGGCACGGGCTGAGAATGGATGAGAATGAGAAATAAGGGAAGAAGGAGGAAAAGAGAGCACTCAGCATGATCATGTTTGTTGGGAAGGCATCAGGCCCTAAGCACAGGCTATGTATTTTTAACACTTGCCTGGCACTTGCTTTTATATCCAGCAACACAAGGACTTGTTAGAGGTAACTAAAGACCACCAGCAACATTCATCCAGAACTCGAACAGTGGAAACTTTTTTATTAATGCTCCCTCTCTGCCAGTTCCTCTCCTTTCCTTCTTTACTTTACCACTAAATTATGGCCAGCATCTCACCTGGAATTACCTTGGGCTGCTGCTGAACCAGCTCTGACCTCTGAGCTGCGAATAAGTTTGGGGCACAGTGGCTGGCAGTGGAGTCGTGGCTGATCAGTGTGAGCCACACACCCTAGTCTACTTCTCCCTCCAGCCACCAGTGTGATGGGCTGGGAAGGGAGAGTTTGTTCAGGGCTTTTATAGCAAATTTACTCCATGATTTATGGGAAGGGAAAAACCATTTGGAATTTAAAGCTGCTATTAGCTCCTTTCAGTGTGCACATGTCTGCATGCATATAAAATACATATATAATATAAACCCTTATAAAAAATAAAACATAATAAAGAGGGAAAGGGGAGGGGTATTTGCAAGCCTTGCAGGCATAAAGTGATGGAAATGTGCAATGTGCTTTATAATTACCACAGCATTTCCAGTGCGTTTGGCCACAAAAGCTCTGAATTGAATTGCTTAGCATCTCTCTCTGCCTCCCTGTGACTCCTCCTTGCATCACAAATCTCAGAAGCACCATTTGAAGTTTCAAAAGGAACGTTTTTGTGAATGAGATAATCAGTGCTGACTAATCAGCCACGTACCCCTCCATGTAATCCGTACACCTCCAGCGGAGGGAACAAAGCCACGTCCAGCTAATCCCCTTGGGTCATGCCTTGAAGCATGTCTCATGAGCCCTATGGCAGGAGAGGAGGCGGGTAGGATTACGCTGTCAAGAGCAGACGTATTTCTGTGCTCTTACATCAACTGAGACCTCGTTATGTATAATTCCAGGTAATGAGCTCCAGTAGCGAGGCCATGCAGCAGCAAGTCATTTGGTACACTTAGGTCCCTGTACTGATGATATCGGTGTGACCCTATTGACCAGCAATGCAGAAACCAGGTGGGAAAGCACCTCTGCCCTGTGCACCAGAGCACTGTGTCCTGCAGATGGGACCACATGGGTAGTATACCTCACCCACAACACTGCCATCTCCTCCATCACTTGACAAAAGTCCTTACACACCGCTTTATATGCTGGCTAAGAGGTGAAATCACTTTCTAGCTGGTAAACTGTGCCAGTCTGCTCTACTGAGAGTTGCAGGACTCGGGTAGGGGGGGAAGCAAAGACAGGATGCCTGAGGCTGTAGCCTCAGAATACTCAAGGGGAGGGAAAGGAGCTGGAGAGGAGTCTGGGCTGCTCATGCATTTCATACACAGAGTCACTGGATCAAACAAAGAGCAAAACCTGGGAGAAATCTCAGGAGATCTCAAATCCCCTATTTCTGTATTACTATGGAAGAAGCGCATACTGTGCGGGGAAAGGTGAGCAGGAGCATGTGTGCGCATGTGTGTGAATGGGCATGCATGCCTGCCTGTAGTTGGCAAAGAGCACGTTTCCGACCCCGTGGCTCACCCCGCGTCATCTGTAGGAGTAAGTTTGATGATAAAAACAGACTCCGAGCTTGCTTGGCTAAAAAATACACTCGTGAGTGGTGAACAGCCATCCTTGGGATCTAAACTTTCTTTGCTGTTCACAGATCACACCCTAACTAAAAAGGCAAAAAGCTTTACTTCCCTTTCTCCAAAATTTACCCCAAAAAAGAGAAGCTGCTCCTGTTACACTGCAGTAAAAGCAATCCAATTGAACGTCTTTGGAGAGCCCTGCTCCCTCCAGATGGAGGAATCTCTCTCTCACTGATGTGTTTGCATCCATACATGCTTATTCCTGCTCTGTGATTCTCCAAAGGGAGCCATCACTCTCTTCAAAATGTTCTCCTGTAGTCAGTAGTGATAGGCAATGTAATAATACCTTTTATTGGGTCAATACATCAGCTGGAAAACAGAAGCTATTTCTTTCTCCAGGTGATGGCTAAAGAGTGACCTGTGTGAGTGTGCAGGCCGGTGTATTATAGCTGTTAGGCTGGTCCGATAGGCAGGATGGTATATTTACCTCTCTTCGTTTGTCTCTTGGTGCTTTATTGCATTTCCTGTTTTGTGAGTAGCCTTAATAAAACATCTTTCTGAAGGGCTCTCTGCTACGAAGTAAATATCCTCCCTCATCCGCCAACTTAGATAGGGATCAATCAATCAGAGGAGGCCCCTTGGGATGCCAGGGTGCATCATTCAAGGTTAGGGACCAGACAGGCAGGTGACAGCAGATGGATTGCAATGTTTCTGCAAGAAATTAACCCCCTCATTGCTTGCCAAAGAAATAATAAAAAAAAAACCAAAAGAGGATGGCCGAGTCCTCCAAAGATGAGAAAGGTTTCATCTCTCATTCTCAGCAGGGTTTCTTTAAACAGCCTGGAGAAAAACAGGCATCCCTGAAATCAGCCATCTGGGTGGCTTGGTATAAACAGCTGTAACACGACGGAATGCCTTGGGCTCTCCTGTCAGTAGACATCAAGATCTAAGCATGGATTGAGGGATACCGCATATGCAAGGACTTGGGAAACTTCCTGTTGAGAGATGGGTCAGGACCAGGGTGAAATAATCTCTGTGGATAAGGCTTGATGGTGCCTTGTTTGCTTTGTGCTGCTTGGGAACCACAGGAAACATTTTTTCTAGCTGGCAAGCCAAAAGGTGGCACCAGCTTGGTGGGTGCAGGAGTTGCCTGCTGTGAATCCAGCCTGGCCCTGCTCAGTGCCAGACCAGGTGACGAGGCGTCTCCCCTGCAGTGGAGTTTTGTTAGTGATAAAGCACTGACAACAAGGTTTTATTGCTGCCTGTGCTTCCAAGCTTTGCAAGCATCTCTCATATTAACTCTTCAATGCCTTCCAGAAAGCAAAGAGAGGAATCCAAAAGATGAATTTATTGCTCCATTATTGACACATTAAAATGTCGATATTTGCCTGCAGTGGCTTGCAGTGCCAGATGGGAATGTGGAATCTCTCATGTAAGGAAGTCACAACCATAAGTAATGATGACCTTTTAATTGGTCCATTATAAGGTCGGAGCTTGGCCACCACATTGGGAGAGTTCAGTAAGCAGTTAATCCATTTAGCAGAGTCCGGATCTTCAGAGAGGATGTAAGTGGTGTGGTTGTTGTATGAGCTGCCTTTGAGAGTCATTAAAGGGTTGCTTTTTGCAGGAAGAGTCGCATTTTAACAGCATTAGCTCCCGGCTCCACCAGGCAAGCCCTTGTGAATTATCCTTCACTGAAGCTGCAGCTATAGATTTCATCTTATAGTTTCCTATCTATAATAAACGACAGCTCTCAGACATTGTAGAAGAGGGCTTCTAATGGCAACTGGCATGCAGAAGCAGACGATTAATCCAGACTCGGGAGTGAATTAAATCCAAGTGCTCTGCAGACGGCTCCTCTCCAGCTGGATGGAGGACAAGAGGCTGCAGACTGGATAGTGTATTGCAGGCTGCATTTCATAATTTTGCTCCTTACACACCGACCAATGACAGGCACGGTTGGCGAAAGTACATCCAACACAGCCTTCTATGTGTAGCTGTTGTGGACAGTACAGCAGGCTCCTTGGTCAACTGGTCCACTCATCTCCACCACTACATCTGTGAACAAGCTGAGCTGCTTCTCTGCTGGTGTCAAGTTTGCAAAAGGCTCATCATAAGGGGGAACGTGTCATCATCTGGTTACAGAAACCCCTGACCAGAAAGTACCTCCAAAATTCTGTCCTCTAATGTGGAGTTCATAGCCTCATACAGGGTGAGATAATGACCGGTTCAGAAGGACATGGGATTAGTTTGGGGAAAGAGATAAGGCTGCAGGAATTAAAGGAAGGCAAGGTCACTCTTCTCCCAACTTCTACGGTGGGGATGGTTATCAAGAGAGGAATAGAATAGTCATTAATTAATACTTATATGTTTTAAGGACCTTCAGTGTTTAAAAACTCGCTAAGACTATGCAGGCAACAAATGCTAAAGTCCGAGAGCAAGACTCAGAGCTCCAGATCCTTCTCTGTAAAGCAAGTAAAGGGTTTCAAATGCAGAGGGGCTCAGAAAACCACACTGCTTCAGGCAGTCTCTCAGCACAGGCTTGTAAATCTGGCCTCCATGGACCCCCACAAAGCCCTTTAAGGATGTAGCACACCAAGATGGTGAAAAAAATATGTGAGGGCAGCAAGAAGTGTTTCAGCAGAGTACAGGCTAACTAAAGAGATGCTATGGAGAGAGAACTTGAGTTGAACCACAAAGCCAGTGGAGTTGGTTCTGCTTCCTTCCCCTGTCTGCCCCCCCTACATTTCCTTCTGGTGGATCTACACCTTGACCACTGTCCTCTTCATCTTCCTAAAATGATTATACTAAATATAGGGGCTCCTCTGAAATCTTACTGGATCAGAAGGACAATTCTATGCATCTTCTCACAAACAATGACTTCTAGTCACGGAGGAAGGGTGGGAGCAGATAGTAGTGTTGGAGCTAGTGGCAGCAATGACAATTAAACCATGGAATTCCTCCATCTGGTTGCAACCTGACTAAGCCCTGCAAGCTCTCTCCTGAAAATGATGGGAATCATGGTGTATAGATCTACAGGGATGAAAGCTCAGGTTGTGAAGGTGCATGGTCAGCAGAATGTCTACATTGCTCAGGCAGTGCAAAGTTACACCGAGAGATGGAGTTGGAAGGGAGACTTTAGTTGCTCATCGCTTCTCCTGGTGAGCATGGCAGTGGAATAAGTTGTCCTGTCAATGGAGCCATAACTTGCACTTCATTCGTGCATGCTCTGATCCCTCTAAGTTTCTTTTCCCCAAAGTAGCTAATCATTGTGCGGCCACAACCTTCCACCTTGGACCTCATCTATATGGTGAAACCAACTTTGATGTTCAGTGGCAGCCCAGATTAGTGCCTTGTAAATAGAAGTGTCTTTGTGCCCAAGCACTGACCTTTGACTTGACTTCTGATCTCAGCGGATTTGATGTGTTTGACTATTTGTCTTGCTGCTTGCCGGGAGGAAGAATAGGAGAAGGGAGGCAGCACGCGACTGGGAGAGCTGAGCAGAGTGGGGCTCTATTCTTGGCTTCAATGCAGACTTCCTCTCTGACCCTTGGCAAAATTAATTGCTCTTTCTATTTCCAGGCTGTGTGGGGTCGTACTCTGCTGAATATCTGCTGGAAGTACTGGTAGCAGTAGGAGGATCAAAGAGTGGAAGATGCAATTCAACTGGGGCCTCTGTTGCTGCACTTCAACCTAAAATCCAGTTATGGATTTCCTAGCATCTCAGATGGCCAGAGACTTGGAGGAAACAAAAGGAACTTCACTGCCACACCTTCTTCATCATCACACCACAACTCTCCACAGCACAGCCTCCCCCTCCTCCTCAGAGGTTAAATCCTGATTCCACATCTGCACTTTCTCTCTCAACTCTTGGGACATCAGTCTTACTAATGACCCTACATCTATTGCTCCTGCACACTCCAGTCATGCCACCAATTCTGCCCATCTCCTGTCCACCTGCCACCCTCCAGCTTGCTCCCTTCCTTCCCTGCCCCTTTTCTCTCTTCTCATCTGGGATTAAGACACAAATTTCTAAAGTCCATTTCTAGTCCATTTCTAAAGAGACACCATGTTCATAATGTCTCCAACTCCTGCCCTCTCCAAGTCTCAGATACTCCAGAGACTAGGATTCCTCCACTTGTCCCAGTCCCTGCAGGAGCTCTCTTTTACAGGAAGTCAAAATATTACTTTATCATTACAGTCTATGTTTCTGTACTCTTAATTGTGGCTTCCAGAAGAGGCACAAGCTAAATAAAACATTAAAATGGGTGAGAAGGGAGGGATTCATTACCTTTAATGGAAAATGCTAGCAGAACTGAGTGATGGCGAATGCACAGATTTGGTTCATACTGGAGCAGGACTGGACAGGAATAGTTCTAGTCCCTAGAGCCATGCCAAAACTGAGCTTTCATGAAGGACAAAATGTGATCCCATCCTCGGCTGGATTTGTGACAGTGAGCATCAGGAAATACAATGATGTGAAACCTCCACCCAAGCGGTCTGTGTGGATCTTCAAGCAACACACAAATAATATCAACTCAGAGGCCAGCTCCAAACCCACTACCTAAAGGGATTTAATAGTTCTACTCTGTGCAATGTTTCTCACCTTCACAGAGGTGGAGGTTGCTTTTTCAATACATTATCAAAGAACAGAGTTTGCGAATTATCTTGTGAATCATTAAATCACAAGGTTGGAAAAGACCTCTTGGATCATTGAGTCCAACCAGCTTTCCTGTAGGCCCCTTTCAGGTACTGGAAGGTCACTATAAGATCTCCTTGGAGCCTTCTCTTCTCCAGGCTGGACAACCCCAACTCTCTCAGCCTGTCCTCCTTTGGGAGGTGCTCCAACCCTCTGATCATCTTCATAGCCCTCCTTTGGACCCATTCCAACAGTTCCATATCTTTCTTATGTTGAGGATTCCAGAACTGGACATGATACTCCAGATGAGGTCTCACAAGAGAGAAACAAAGGGACAGAATCCACCCCCTTCGCCCTGCTGGCCATGGTTCTTCTGATGCAGCCCAGGACACAGTTGGCCTTCTGGGCTGTGAGCACACATTGCCGGCTCATATCGAGCTTCTCATCAACCAGCACCCCCAACTCCTTCTCCTCAGGGCTGCTCTCAATCACATCAAGCCCCATCCTGTATTGAAATCAGTGATTGCTTTGACACAGGTGTAGGACCTTGCACTTGGCCTTGTTGAATCCTAATGTAGAAGACCGTAAAAAGGTATTAACTTGCGTTATCCATGTAAAAGACATCATATTTACTACACTGAGGCTTCAGTCAGACAACCACTGGGTCCTGTCAGTCTGTGCTAGCACTAGAAAGACACTCTTGGGCTTTGCCAGTAAGACAGGAAGACCCTATGTTGCAGTTTACTGTGCTTATTGCCTTCCTGCCTTCAAAAGACCACAGCTTTTCAGCTCTTTCATCATCAGCTCCATAGCTACCTTTCCATTGAGATCATCACCTACAACCATATTTCAGATCATTTAGTGGCAGAAAGAACAAGGGAAGACAAAAGTGATCACACTCTGAGCCTTGGTGGATGTGTTTTCCCCCAGGATGATTGTAGGCAATGGTCTGACTCCACTTTCAAGCCCACAAAGGTCAATGCCCAAATTATTAGAGCTCATTTAAGGTCCAGATACAAGATTAATTTGACTGACAAAGGACTAATTGGTTTCAGGACTAATTAAGTGCATATACTTGGCTTTGCTTAATCAGTGAAATTTCCAATGGCATTAAAATGTCTAAGAATACAAATCCCCAGAGATTTAAAGCAAATAGTTAAAATCAACTTAGATCCAATTATCATATAAATCACTAATGACCTGGGTAAATTGGAAGCTCTTTGGCTCAGCCTCTAGGGAAGAATAAACCTGATAAAAATGAACATACTACCTGGATTAATACTTAGGCTCAAGGGACTTCGTTGCAAATATTCCAATAGGACTTTTTCAGTGATATTATTATTCATTGCAAAATGCTACCAATTCAAAAGAAACAGTTTTCACAGGAAGGTTTTGATGAAATTTTCAGCAGGAGCTTTCATATCTTTGTGTTCAGCATCCAAAGCTGTTTTCACTCAAGCCAACTGTCCATTGCTGGGCACATTCTTGCTGAATACTTCTGCTGGAGGGCAAATAGTTATTCCTTGCTCTGTCTTCCTATATTCTGCTTTTTATCTTGCTCCTGGTCACAGTTTGATATTCCATTTATAAAAAGAAAAACAATAAATGGAGGTAATTAAAGACTTTGGTTTTACTCTAATGAGAAAGAACTTGTAAATGTTTGCTACACGCCCTGAGATAATCAGATCTAGTTTTCTAAATTGATTGATTAAATGAAATTGTTGTTGGACAAAGAACATCCTCTCTCTTGAGCAACTTCAGTTTTCAGTTGAACTACTGGTGTTTTGATTTCCAAATCAGAGGAAAGAGCACAAGAGCATAATGGAGGCTGAAGCCAGAAGATGGATATGACATCAGATAATAAACAGAGAGGAGAGACCTCTACTAGCAGTATCTTTTCACCCATGCTCATTTTTGCGTGCAGGCTACAGGTGGTTCCCAGAAGACCTAAGTTCCATTAACCCACCTAAGCTATCCCATCTTGATCTGTTTACTTTGTCAGCACAAATTCCAGGCTTCTTCTCCATTCATGGGAATCTCAGGCTTGGAAAAATTGTACATGAAGAAGAAGGAAATTTAAAAAAAGATTCAGTTTGTGAATAATATATCATAGTATCATGGTGTAGTAAGGGATGGAAGGGACCTTAAAGATCATCCAGTTCCAACCCCTCTGCCATGGGCAGGGACACCTCCCACTAGACCCGGCTGACCAAGGCCAATCCAACTTGGCCTTGAACGCCTCCATGGATGGTGCAACCACAACCTCCCTGGGCAACATGTTCCAGTGTCTCACCACTTTCATAGTGAAGAAATTCTTCCTAATGTCCAGTCTAAATCTGCCCCTCTCCAGTTTATAACCATTCCCCCTGGTCCTATCCCTACAAGCCTTTACGAATAGCCCCTCTCTGTCTTTCCTGTATGAAATACAGTTTTTGTATATCTCCAGTGATTACAAATCCTAGTGTTTACACCTGCCAAATTGCAATATGCATTGGGAAGTGTTGCCAATAAATAAGTATTCAAAGCTTTCATCTCCTGACTCCAGAGTTTAGGCAGGCAATGCTCACAGTCAGAATCCTTCCCTTTCTAGATCACTTGGTTTGCTGTGTGATTTCATAATGACCTACCAAAGAGTTAATCTGAGTGTAATGAGGCACGAATGGGAAAAAGAACTTAAAGTAAATACCTCACCCACAGTGGAATAAAGCGATTAAAGAAATGTCCTTGGACCTTTGTCTATGTCCTACAGAATAACCAAAAGAACAATATTAGGGTGCATTAACTAACCTAAAAATCAACATGAAGTTAAAGCTGTGGCCCCTGCACCCCAAGTAATGGATTGAAAAACAGATTCCAGAAAGCTGTGATTTTACATATGTTTTGGCAGTGCCCTTTTATTCCAGGCTGCTGCTCTGGTAGCAAAGCAGAATCCTGGAGTTCTGCAGTAGACTGGATTTTGTTGCATGCATCAAACAGAAGCAGAGGGGCACATTAAAGTGGGCGGCCAACTGGAGTGCTTTGGATTGCAAGACGGGGACTACTGTGTCAGAAAACCCTCCCAAAAGGCACATCAACATGACCAGGGGAGCTGTTTTATAAAGGAAGGTGCACATTCAAGCCTCACAGGGTAACTTCTGGTTGACCAAAGAACCCTCATGAGACCTGGATGAAAGGCATGAAAGAAAGCTTTACCCTCCTCCCTGCCTCCCTCCTTCATCTTTGCCCTTTCTACTACTCCTTTGTGCTACTTTGCTTTGATATGTGCCCAGGAAATCTCTGTGCACTTAAAAAACTTGGGTACCCAAGCAAGTAATAAATATCTTTGTCGTTTCCTGCGGTAGAGCACTTTGGTATGTGATATGCGTGCTGCTGCCTCGCATTTGTTTGTTTGTTTTTATAGAAAAAAAAGGCTTGACAAATAGACAAAGTAGAAAACAAAGAAAATCCACATTCCTCCTCACTCATACTCAGGAATTCCCCAAAAATCTAAAATACACACTAAGTGTCAGCAGCGTGTTGTCCTTCCTTTTCTACCATATCTTTAGGAGGACTGTCAGAGTACAGTCCTTGCAAGGATAAAATGGCTCACAACAATTTAAGCCTGTGGCTACGTAAAACTCTGAGCCACTTGCTTAAACTCTTGTGGCTGAAAATACCCGGCAGCACTGAACTTTTGTAGATACAGAAGTGCAAGAGGCGTGGAAGTGGACTTACAGATGCAAATGGGAGAGAAGGACAAGAGGCTGAGCTTCAGCCTCTGCACTGTTTTTACTATTTTTCCCATCCTTTCCCTGGTAAAATAAACCCAGGGAAAATTTAAGCATGTCAGGTCCCTGCAAAAGCAGCCTTTTGCAAGGAAAAAGCAAGCCTGGCATGAGCTGAGGCAGAGCCATGAGAGATGATTGCAGCCACCAACACAGCACTGTGAATGTAATTTATAATGCAGTGTATTTATGTGAGAAACGGAAATACCGCATCCGGAGTGGCTGCTCACCCATCACCCTCTTGCTCATAGCCCACACAGTGGAATAGGGAATTGTCCTCAGGGCCAGGAGGAGACACGTTGGTTAGAGCAGGGCTTGAATGATACAAATTCAAGAGTTATCATACAATAATATCCTTCCGTCTCTTGAATCTCCTCCCAGAATAAGAGATCACCTCCGATCCTACAGCTCTCTATTGGAATCCCGAACAAACTGATGAGGATGGACCACATCAGGTCCTCACTGAGGGCTCAGTGGACATGCATCAACCCCAAGGCAAGTTAGAGAGCTTAGCACCAATCCCTTCATCTTCAGCAACCTCCCAGACAAGGCTGAGGCTATAGGTACTTCAAAAGGCTAAAATAACCAATCAACCTGTGGCCTGAAAGAACAGTTTCCTATTAGCCTTGCGATTAGATGAGCCTCTGATGCATGAGATTTGATTACCGAGATGAACTACATGTTTTTAACAGTCACTTTCTACTTCTTTTTTTTTTTTTTCTGTGCCATCACTGTGTTAAGTTACAAAAGTATTCAATCTTATTTTATATTCATTTATGGTCATTAGCTCACAGCCCAATGCTGCGTACATGCACCATGTGCTGACCTTGCCCACTCAGATATTCACCACACTAGGCAGCCCAGGACAATTTAAAGCCAAGCTCAGCCACTCCACATCCACTCAGTTCAGCCCTGAGTCTGAATTGTAAAGCTAAATACATCTTTGCAACCGCCAAGTCAGCTACATGCCGGCAGAGAGGTCTACGCGAGTTTTACACTTCAGGGTGGAAAACTACATCCTTCTTTACGTGACAAGTCACATTTGGCCTGGAAAATTTGTTTTTCTCTGGGGAATCGAGTATTCATCTGTAGACAGTTCATAAGATAAAAATAGGTCAGATCTTGTTTCCTCCCAGGGTTCTGGGTTTTCTTATTTTCATGTGCTGGAAAAACCCTCCATCGTATTCCAAGAAGCTGAACCTGTGATTTCCCTGCAGGTACTGCAGGAAGAGCATCCACCTGCAAACATGTCTATGGCTGCCACCTTACCCAGGCTGCTTGTCCCCCAAACTATATTATTTGGGATGTAGAGGCTGGAATTTGCTCTTCCAGCTTCAATCTACCCAGCAAAACCCAGAATTTCCAGGGGAGCATCAATGGCCAGGGCAGCTCAGTACTCACACACTCGCTGGAGCTTCATTGGAGTTGGCAGGATGCTGAGCCATCCCCACCTCCTTTGTGAAACATAAATGTTGGCAAACAAGGACGCGACTGTTGCTAAGCTACGTGGGACCGATCGGTGCAACAGCAAACGCAGGGCTGTGCAAACTCAAATCTCTAATCCATGGGGTGAGCAAAGGGGGTTGCCTGCGAGTGCAGGAGCTTTGGGGCACACTGCTCGCCGCACAGTTGAGGTTGCAGATGTCAACTGCTGCATCATGCTGGTTTTTTCGATGATGAGGGCTTAGCCCCTTGCTGTAAAAACAAAATTAAATGCCATAATGTGACTCCCAACCCCTCTACAGTTTCAATTATATTGCTTAAAAAAAACCCAAAAAAAACCCCACAAAAAAAAAAAAACCAAAACAAAGAAACAACAACAACAACAAAAAACAACCAGAAAGAATTTATAATCACAGAATGTCCTGAGTTGGAAGGGGCCAACAAGGATCATCAAGTCGAACTCTTGTCCCTGCGTATGACAACCCTACCACTCACACCATGTACCTGAGGGTGTTTTCCAAATGATTCTTAAATACTGTCAGGCTTGGTGCCATGACTGCTTCCCTGGGGAGTTGTTCCAGTGCTCTACCATCCTCTGGGAGAAGAACCTTTTCCTAATATCCAGCCTAAACCTCACCAGCACAACTCCCTGCCATTCTCTCAGGTGTTATCTTTGGTCACCAGAGAGAAGAGATCAGTGTCTCCTCCTCCTTCCCTTGTGAGGAAGCTGTAGACTGGGATAGTTCTGCCCTCAGTCTCCTCACTCACAGACCAAGTGACTTCAGCTGTTCCTCATACATCTTCCCCTCTAAAAGCTTCACCTTTAAGCTGGAAATCCCCTCAACCATCAAAGTAAGAAAAGCAAAACCCATAAAGTTTAAAAAATATAAAACAAACAACCCAAAGCCCTCACAAACAACAAAACTCCAAGCAAAGCAAATAAAAAAACCCCACAACTCCAACAGAGGCAACATACAGCCAAATGGGGTCCCTTCACCTCGTACCCTCACTGATGTCTCCTCAAAGGCGGTAGCTCGGAGCCTGCCAACATCGTGGCTTTGTCGCCAAATTTCTTGCAGTGGGGGCTTTTTCTTGACTTTTTCTTTTCCCACCACTGCTTCTTAATGAATATAACTTAATTTCTACTCATAATAAATCTTCCTAAAAGGTCTGAGGGAATGAGGCAGCTCAAAATTATCATTAAAAGGATTGAATATCCTTCCAGTAACTCAGCTCTGAGAGCCTTGGACTTCAGCTCACAAATCTGCCCTTTTGTTTAGCATGGCTGGTTGTGGCCTGGCCACCATGGACACGTGCCTCCCACCCCCAGCTCAAATCATCCATCCTGTAGACACCTTCCAGGCATTAGCAGAACATGAAACAAGGCAGACAGCCCAAGATGCTGCCATCTGCAACTTGAGAAGGTCCTCCATTCCCCCAGTACCCCATTTAATTAGTTTTCCTGGAAATTGGTGGTTTTCATGTTACGTAAAGCTACACCATCTCTGGTAGATGCTTTCAAGACCACAGCTTGGACTGGCTTGTGACAGAGGAAGAGATACCACAGAATCAGAGAACTGTTTGGGTTGGAAACGTCCTTTAAGATCATTGAATCCAACCATAAACCTAACACTAGCATCTCCATCACTAAACCATGTCTCTAAGGGCCACATCTCTTCTTCTTTTAAATATCTCCAGGGATGATAACTCTACCACTTCCCTTGACAGCCTCTTCCAGTGCTTGGCAACACTTCTAGGGAAGTAGTATTTCCTAATATCCAATCTAAACCTCCCCTGGCACAACTTGAGGCCATTTCCTCTTGTCCTATCACTTATTAGTTCGGAATAGACAAGCACCCACCTCACTACAACCTTCTTTCAGGTGGTTGTAAACAGCAATAAAGTCTCCCCTCCGCCTCCTTTTCTTCAGACTAAATAACCCCAGTTCTCCCAGCAACTTCTCTTAAGACTTGTACTCCACACTCTTCACCGGCTTCGTTGCCCTTCTTTGGACACGCTCCAGCAGCTCATATTGTATTAGCCTAACTTGGGAAGGGATATCTTAGAGTCTCCAAACAGCGTATTTCTCTTTGGAGATCCTTTTTGTGTTACAGGGTTTTACAGCAAGTGTTTTCTGTCTCCAGAGCAACACTGCTACATTAGCACTGAACTCACAGAGCCTCGGTGCATCTCAGCAGGGGAAGGAGAACAAGTTCCCCTGGATAACTGAGCTTCTGGAACTTCTGTCATGGCCACAACACTGGGAGCAATTAATGCCTTTGTACAAATCGCTCTTGGCTGGATCCAGAGTGAATTGCACCAGCAAGAGGTCTGCAGGCTTTTGTACGTAGATGAGTGATGGTATTTGAATAACATCAGATTGGAGTTATTGCCTTCAAATACAAATACTGTAGTTGAGGAGGCCTGGTGGTGGAGAGATGTCTGAGCACATGCACGCACATGTTCCTGCGTGGCTGCAGTGAGCTCTGCTTCTAAATACAACATTTTAGCACAGCATCATAGGACCAAGTTGGACTCAAGTCTCCTGCTCTTACCAGACTGCGCTGGGAGCAGCCACAGGTAATTTAGAACTGCCCAGGGGACCTTGTCCTATGGCTTTCTCACATCAGGCACTTCTCTCATTGCCGATATAGCAAGTGCTGGGAGATGTTGGGAAATGTGTCAGGCTGAATACGAAGGCTGGTTTATAGGCAATGGATGCAGAAAGCAACAGCATCCTTAGCTCACCTACAGACAGCGTTAGAATCATAGAATCATAGACTCATAGAATAATTTGGGTTGGAAGGGACCTTAAAGATCATCCAGTTCCAACACCCCTGCCATGGGCAGGGACACCTCCCACTAGATCAGGCTGCCCAAGGCCCCATCCAACCTGGCCTTGAACAGCTCCAGGGATGGGGCATTCACAACCCACAGCATTGGGTATGGATCTCCGAAGGTGAGCAAAGAGTCTGCAGAAATTTTTAGTTTCTGGAGTAACAAAGTATTTTGTTAGACTGAAATATCTGCATAAATCCAAAAACTCTTGAGACATTAAAAATAAGAGCATCCTATGAGAACCAAGTGCTCCAGGTTCTCCTTGCCTCATGGAGACCCCAAAACCAGTCTCATGGAAGAAAACTGCTGTGTTCATCACAGACCAGGTATCAAAAAAGAAGCCGAGAATAGGCCTATTTTCCCAAACAAGCTCCCATCCTAGTAGCTGCTACTTCCAGGATGTTATTAGAGTTACGTTTAGCACAACACCAACGCTCACCTTGATTTTCTCCCATGTTTAATAGAAACAAGGGAAACCAGGGATTATGAAGTGCAGCCACACAGCAGAATTTAGGAGGGAAGAGCTAAATCTCTCCATCTTGAGGGTGTCAAGATTTTGTCTGAACACAGATGCATTATGCCATCCACACACCCAAAGGAACTCACCCACCACCTTCCATGAGACACGAGCACTCCTGGAGCCCCAGACGATGGGCTGTGCTCAGCTGCCAGCGCGGTAAGCACGGAGTTTGTTTTGATGTTATGTTTTTGTTCCTGGTTTGTAAGCCTGCAGTGAAGTGTTCCCAGCAGCAGATTTAGACCCACCACCGTCTGGCAGAAGCCCGGCCACAAGCCCGTGGAGGAGCAGCCAAGTCGAAATGAAGACAAAGCACTTGGCAGATTTGATGGATGACAGGCAGAGCTGCCTTCAGTGTGAGCCGCTCATACAATATACAAACGAAGACACAAATCAATGCAAAGTGTTTGAACTCCCGAAAGAAAGAAAAAATCAACACATCTATCACACTCAGACGCACGTCTGTTTGAGTCCAAACGCTGGCAATGCTTTTGATCTATGGCAGCAGCTGGATTAATATAAACTGGGACATCCATGTAACAGGACATGAGGTCCCTTTCCCTTCCCTGAGAGGCAAATACTTCCCAGCTGCCTTCAGCATCATCACTGATGTATCTTAAAGGAAAAGTTTTAGCCTCACTTCAAGGAAAGGACATTGAGGGGATAAATATTACCCCTTGGCTGAGCTTGGAGGAGAAAGATTAAGTCCAGGTTAGACTATTGAAGCAAACAGCTGAGCGTTTGATAAGGAAAAAGTGGAAACAATGCCACAGAAAAGATAAACCAGCAAAAAGTTACACCAAATTCTGCCTGACAAGCACTGCTTTCATCTGCTAGATGGGGTCTCATCCCAGTGATGATCATCCCTGAGATCCAGTTCTGGCAAAGCTGGTCACACTGGAGAAGGAAATGGGAAATTTCTGGGGCTGTAATCAGGCACTCCCAAACTCCAATATTCTCTTGTCAATGGGGATAGAGAGCAGGTAGTAAGCCTGGCCACAAGCAACCTTATATCATTGTTTTCTTTTTAAATCTGATGGGATACAGAAGAGACTCTCAGGGACCTTCTGTCTCTCTCTCTCTCCGTGTCACTGCTTTATTAAGGAGACAGATGCACTGAAGTGCGTGCGTTACTAATAAGGTGACAGTCTTAAGTTTATTAAGCTCTGTTTAAGACTGATTCTTTTTCAAGTCATTCTGTTCAGTGATTAGCATCATTTGAGGGGTTTTGGTCAGCATGAAAATCAGATATTAGCTGAATTTGACAGAGGCTGGTTGTTCAGTTTTACTTGATATTGGGATTCTGCGATATCAAAGGAGGGAGTTGTCTTCTCCCCAGCCTACCTATCTCAAACAAGAGGGTGTTTCACAGCCTGCTAGTTCATCCAGGCTCAGCTATCTTCTCCTTACTGCAAATTCACAGATAATCCATCCTAGGAAACAACTCTTGCACCAGTTTATTAAGCTTATTAAGACCATACCTATCAGATAGCTCTAAGCATTTTGAAGTGCCTAAGTACAGAGAATAAATTTATAACAAATAGATTTAAGGAAGAGGTACTTAACCCTGCAAAACATCTCCTTATAGCGAGTCCTCTAGTGACACTTTCCCACCTTGCAGGAGGCATTTGACCTCTCAAAGAGCACTTGTTTGAGGCTGCCTGCAGACCCCAGTGGGTACTTCCAAATTGCTCATACTTCATCATGGTTTCAACTTGTCTTTGCCTGGAATAATGCACATTTGGATTTGGGTGATGCTGGAGAGAAAGGCTCCAGTCCCCTCCGTTTAGCTGCTCTGAATCTTGGCCAGAAACACTAATGCAGAGATCCACTGAAATCAGTTAAGAAACAGGCTCCCAAGTACCCCCAGGGCTCACTGGGGTCACAAAAGGAGACCAGGAGGGCCTCAGGGGTAACTCAGATTTAAAACTACAAACTCATTTCTAATCCTGCAGCCCTTTCAGATCGTTCCCCAAGCTCACGAGGCACAGAGGGGCTGGAGCAGGAGCCCCTCAAATGTCTGCAAGACCCCGTGAAAGAACAAAACCTGAAACTAGCCCCATGAGCACTCTCTTGTTCCCCATGAAGACCAGGAGACACATCATGGGGAGCACTGGATCCCTGCTGCGGCTCTCTGCAGCCTGTGTACATCACAGCTGTTTGAAGGCATAACTCAGCGTTTATCACCATTTTTTTCCCCCCCAAGCTCTCCCTATCCTTCTCCTCTGCTGCTCAGTGAGGAACCCATCACTGATTCACCTTCAACTCCAAGCAACTACAAGGTCCTGGACTGGCAGCAATCAAGTGGCATCGAAGACAGTATCAGTTGTTCCTTTTAGAAGGATGGCAGGTGTCAGGGAGCTGAAATAGAGACAGGAGGATGGGCTGTCTCTCTTTCACTCATCTATTTATCCATACAGGTTCCTTCAAGACCTATTGATTAATACTTAGCTCTTCTACAACAGGGTACAGGTGCTGTACAAACATTAACTAATTAACCCCCTTGCCAGGCTGTGAGGAAGGGGAAAGTTGTCATCTCCACAGTGCAGGTCAGTAATAGAAGTTGGGGATGTTCAGGGCACTGGGGGAGAGGAGGAGGCAAACCAGCTTGGGATCAAGGCACTAGGAGTCTTCCTACCGATGCTTATTTGTGACCACAGAGCAGTTGCATTCATTTCCCTTCCCCTGCAAACAAAAAGGATAAACCACACCCTATTCCCAAAACTGGGCAAGGAAAGAAACAGAGTCACCATTAGGGGCTGCAGCTTTTCTTCTGGACTTCTTCTCCAAGACCACAGCGATCCATGTCCTGCTGGGAGGTCATCCATCTGTGCTGAGACCAATTCAAGCAATTCCCTTCTATTTCCAGTTTGTGGCAAGAACTGGGGGATTAGTGCAGGATTTTTTAACTAATGCTGATATGAAAACAGAAGGTTTGGAAGATGAACTCATCAAGGACACTAGTAGGACTATAAACTCTTGGACATGTGTTTTATGCCAGTCCATGTGATGCTAAGCACAAAGGTGTGACCAGAGATGCTTCAATGATCAAAAATAATTTCCCTTTAACGGACGAAATTAGACTTTGTGCAGTGGCCAAACATCTGACAGGAAAGGGTGAGGCAGAGTTCATCAGGCTCCAGGTTGGGAAAGGATGTGACATCCCTTCTGGACACAGAATCTTCATCTAAAAAGCCTAAAGTTTTTTTCTGAGACAGCTCCTGAATGAAACTCCCTCACCAGCCTTCCAGGCCAAGAAGACTCCATGTTCAGCCTGGATTGACAGTGCTTCTTTCTCTACAGAATACGCACCCACGCCCCAGGCACTACAAATTAATGCCCAACAGTTCTGGATGCAAAGAAAAGGCTATTTTGTTATTTTACCAGACTGTTTGAAATTGCATTGAACCATGTAAAATGGTGCTTTGATTCCGCGTCATTCTCACACCAACATGCATCTGAAGTGGTATCGTTCCTCACCATGCCTAGGCTCATCTGCTGATATTCCCTTTCCACCAACACGGAGCCAATTAGGAAGGAGATAAAAAATATTGCACACCAGCTATGAGGCTCCGCTACCTCAAAACTCTTCCTGAGCACCCCATGCTGCTCACCCCATTTCAAAATCTGAGTTCTGATCCCCTGACTGCTACAACCCCCAACTTCCCTTGCTCCACACCTCCGTTATAGGAGACCCCAATATCACATTTTATGTCTATCTTTAAGTCTTAAATCCTTTTCATCACTCCAGAATACTTAGGAGAAGACTGGAATAAATGTTTACCTTTTTAATAAGAGCACATGAGGATTCACCGCTGGGGAGAGCCCAGTGGCTGTGAACAGATGTGTCCTTCGGTCAATCCAAACCCTATTGTCATTCACCGCCGCGACCCACTGCCGCCTTGACAGGAGCAGACATACAAAGCTACATTTATTACAGCAAACTAGACAAGGTCAGGGCACGGGATCAAACTCCAGCACACAATTACGCATACTTTTAAGCTACTGGAGGGCTATCCGTCACAGTTAGACCACGATGAGCAGCTTCCCAGACACTGGCGGTCTACATAGGCCAAAAGACCCTTACCAGAACATAGATCATGTTTGGTCACCCTGTTTTGGAGAACAAGAAAATTTAAGCATGAGGACACAACTATGCCATGCTGTGTCTCAGGGTTGGTGAATGACCTCTGTCCCATGTTTCTTATGACAATGACACAGCCAAAGAGCCCTGGGCTCTTCTGCAACCTCTCCTTTGAAAATGCCATCTTGCGGTAAAGTTCACTTCCCACCAGGACATCATCAAGGGTAGAAGTCATCCAACTGTATTGATAACAGAGAGGGAGGAAGGGAGCGCTGAAGGATGAATGCTGCCTGCATGGAAAGCAGACACAAGCTGTGTATCATGAGCTCTAGAAGCTGACAGGAGTGTAGCCCCTTGAGGGCCATCCTACTGCTCTCACCAGGCACCAGCTGGTAGATGCAAAGCTCCTGGCTGAGAGCAAAGCTTTGCTCACACTCAGGATGGTTTTGGAAGAGCTATAACAAACACCTCTCTTACCTGTCCCCCTGCATGCCAAACCTCAGTGCCTGATGCAGGTTTGGGTTTTTTTTTTACACACAATTTAAAGTCTCTTTGCAGTGTTGGGAAGAAAGAGGAGGTATCTTCATGGACTGGAGTAGCAGAAAGCGTTTCTACTGTGATGGTTTACATCGGATGTGGACACATAGGGGCTGTAGAAAGGGAAAAGCACGAAGGGAAGAGCTTAGTGTGACACTGTGTGTCTGTGGCTGGCCACCAGACTTCAAATCACCAAACATCCTGCTGGACCAAAGGGTCTGGATGATCCAACATGCAACCTCATATCTGCCTCTGGCTGTCACCTCATTGCTCCTCTGCGAGCTGCTAAACTCAGAGATCCTCTGCGAGCTGTGTTTCCCTGTGGGATGCACACAATGCACAAAGGCATGAGGAGGGGCAACGGAGAGAAGAGGGATGGAGAGAAAGCAAGAGACCCCATGTGGATGCTGTCCATGGCTGTGGCATGGAGGAAACAGTGAGTCAAGAGGGATGTGTCCGTTAAGCAGGCACGAGAGAACCCCAGGAACAAGCTGGCAGGTGGAAAGGAAAGCAGCAAGCAGGCGTGAAAGGGATTTTGGTGTCATGCTTTCCAGGGAAGCAAGACAACAGGGGGCCATGGGACATCTCTGCAAGGAGAGCTGTCTGGCAGCCCCCAGTGGATAGGGCAGATGTGATGACAGGGTGTATCTGTGGGGTGGATGGGGGGATATCCTGGCTCTTGCATCTCCTTCTGGCACCCAAGCCAACCAGACTGGAGAAAAGTGTGTGCTGAGAGATTTTCAAAGTGCTGCCTGTCGTCATGGAAACCCCTTCCCCAGCATCCCAGCTGGCTGGGAATGGCCCTGCACGTTATGGACTGGACATACCTTCCCCAGGAGAGGAGCAGCCCCTGGGGGAGGTATGGGGCAGAAGCAGCAGAGGAGTGGCCCTGGTCCTCAGGACTCTGCAAACGGGACAAGATCAGGCTCTGCACATCTCAGCCACTGGGAACTGCAAGTCTATCCCTGTGTTAGAGCTGGCATTAAGTGGGAAGTCTGAGCAGCCTCTGAAGAGCCTGCAAGTGCATCCTGGGAAGCAGGAGGTGGAAAGGTCTCAGCCAGGGATGCTGCCAACTGATAAAAGGTCAGAAGAAAATTCCCTTTGGTCATTTTCCCTGGAGAGGGGCAGACTTAGACTAGGTATAAGGAAGAATTTCTTCACCATGAGAGTGGTGAGACACTGGCCCAGGTTGCCCAGGGAAGCCGTGGCTGCCTCATCCCTGTAGGTACTCAAGGCCAGGTTGGATGGGGCCTTGGGCAGCCTGATCCAGTGGGACGTGTCCCTGGCCATGGCAGGGGGGTTGGAACTGGATGATCTTTAAGATCTCTTCCAACCTAAACTATTCTATGATTCACTCTGGAATTACCCATCATGGGGTATCTGCTCCTGGAGATAGAGGACCAGGAATCCTGCTGCTCAGGTGAGCTAGAGCAGGGATGAAGGCAAGGCAAGCAGTACAGCTGAAATATACAGATCAAATATCCTGTTTAGCATTGCATAATGCATATCTATATCTTCTAGATATAGATCACAATGCCCTTCTGAGGGCAGCTGGTCTCTACTATTGATGCCACACTTGAGCCAAAACTGGCCTGGGAAGAGAAAAGACCCAAACTTCAAAGGTCATTTGGAGGGAGCATTGAAAATTGTCAGGGGAGGTTTAGATTTGATATTAGGAAAAGTTTCTTTACTGAAAGGGTGGTGAAGCATGGAAGAGGCTGCCCAGGGAAGTGGTGCAGTCCCCATCCCTGGAGGTATTCCAAACATGCAGGCGTAGCACTTCACTGCATGGTTTAGTAGACACAGCAGTGGTGGGCTGATAGTTGGACTTGATCTTAGACGTCTTCTCCAACCTTAATGATTCTATGATTCTAAATCCCATTCTTCTGTCTCCCATGAAGGAGGAAGGTGGTGAAGGAAGGATGGACCTGGAATCCAGAACCCATGCTCACAGTTTCTCTCCCCTCCACCAGCTCAAGCAGCAGATATAAGTTCTTGCAGGATCAAGTCTGCAGGGGAATGATTTTGGGGGCATCATCTTTGTCTCTTGGACATGCTGGAGAAATGCTTGGAGGTGGTAAAACCCACCTTAAAACATGCACATGGTTTTATATTGATACTCAGGAGTCCTCAAGGGAAACTGAGCTTGCACTTGAGTTGGATTCACATTTTGTAGGTGTTCAGCAGTCTTTTCAACATGTTTTGGGTTTGGTTTTTTTTGTTTGTTTTGTTCTGCACAGTATTTATTGTGTGTTTGCTGCTTTGTTTTACCATACTGCAAGAAATATGTAAACAGCAAATGATCAAAGCAATATATCTTTTATATTTAAAAGCAAGCAAGCCAGATGGAGTTAATTAATGAAGATGTTTAGCAAGACTACAGTTTAGCTCATATGCAAACAGGTTGTTCCCAGAAGCATCAATCTAATCCAATAAACAGCTTGTGGGGGTGTAAGAAATGCTGATTTGTTCCTTCCTTTCCATTACAAACAGCTGAGTGAAACTTTAGTAGTTGCTATTTGATACTGGTGAGAGGGTTTGAATTAACAGCACCAAAAGGTAACTCTGCCTGCACTGGAAACATCCTCATCTGCCTGTCTTGAACCTGTTGCTTAATGCAAAAGAGTAGTCGAGTATCCAAAAGCAAATTTAATGCTCAGACTCTTCTCTGAGACTGCCAACAAGGGAGCTAATTATGGCCAATAGTAATGACATCGACATCATTGCATACCAGACTGCATCCAGCCAAGAATCCTGCTCTTTATCAGATGATAATTCAGGATGTTATGTCAGATTTTATTTTTATTCTACAAGATATTACCAGACATAAACCGTTATAGTGCCCCAAGCGACAACCCGTTCAATCACTCTGCTCTGTGATCCACCCTATAACTCAGATTTACAGGCCAGCTTTTGCCACAGATTATCGATCAATTATCTGGCTCAGGTTGCAGTAGTTTGCGATGTCAATCCCTGCTTGGCCAGCAAGAAAAAAGGAGCTGGCAGCCTCCTCCAGGACAGCACGGATGCATGCAGACCCCTACATGGCTGTATGCAATTCCCAGGAGCCTCAGTGATGGAGTCTCATCACTGTCAGCATCTGCCAGCAGACAGAAGAGCGAGGTGTCCAAGCTGTCTGGAGAGGAAGGAGCAAATGGCTTTGAATTGGATGGTAGAAGATTTAGATTAGACACGAGGAAGAAATTCTTCATGCTGAGGGTGGTGAGGTTCTGGCTCAGGTTGCCCAGGGAAGTGGTGGCTACTTCATCCCTGGAGGTGCTCAAGGCCAGGTTGCATGGAGCTTTGAGCAACCTGAATCAGTGGGAGGTGTCCCTGCCCATGACAGGGGATTGGAACTGGATGATCCTTAAGGTCCCTTCCAACCAAAACCATTCTATGATTCTCTAAAGCAGAGCAATGAGATGGCTTCATTTGCATTTCAATCATCAGCTGCATAACGAGACACTGGGACCAAAACAGTGATTCAGGTCTTAATAAACGGAGCAAACTTGTCATTTCTGCTTTTGAAACAGAAAGAGGAGAATAGCTCCAGCTTTCTCCAGGGCAGATCCTGGTGCTCAGGCACCTCTGCCAGAATGTGCCTGTCCCAGCACCTGTGGATCAGAGGTGGTTCTCATGGGGAAGCTGTGGATTTTGTCCCTGGAATGCTCACAGAGGTGGCTACTGCTCCAATTGCTACACGCAGCAGCAGGAGAAGGGATCAGGACCTCACACCTCCTGTTAGACAGGAGCCCCAGGCTAATTCTTGAGGCAATATGACCTTTCAGCTTGCCTGGGTTTTACTTTCACTTCTTTCCCTTGTCACACTGAACATGAAGATTTTTAAAGTTTGCCTGTTGCGTGGAGTGGAGAGATAGGATTTGGTTTTAGCAAAGCCTGGATGAATAAATGCAGGTAGTACTGTGCACAGCAGAGTCTGGAAAACTCTCTTAACTGAGTGTCTTCTGCTAACCTCAGGAGATACAGAGCATCCATTGACCATGACGGACCAGCAAGCTAAAGAGCTGGTTACAGTGTTCAGCCATCCCTTCCTGGCTGTCATGAGAGGACTTCCTTTGGAGGTGGCAATACTAGGCTGACACTGCAAAATACATACAAGCCCACTGAATTCCTCCTTTCTTCCACCTCTTTTTCCAACAAAAACTGAGAGTGAAATGAAGATGAGAGAGGCCATTGCCCAGACACTGACCATTCCTGCTCCATCGACCCACAGTTGGAAACTTTCCTGCTTTGAGACACATTGAACTCGACCCTTGTGCAGCTGTAACATTGCAGAAGACTCAGAGGACCTCTGTATCCAGGAGAAACCCTGTTATTTGGCGCTTATCCTTGCTATGGCTATTATAAACCTGTTTGGTTTGAGGGAAGATTGCTCAGTAACACCAAGGTGCCATCAGCTGTCAGCTGCTGTGGTCACACCAGGCTTTTTAGAGATGATGGAGACAGAGAGACAAATCCAGGAAAAGAAAACATCAGGATAACTTCATTTTTTTATTGTACCACCCTCTGTTATCACCTCTAGCTGGGAGCCCTTGAGTTAGTGCTCCTTCTTCCTCCAACTCCCCCTTCATCCCATCAAACACACACTTTGAGTACTCCTCTTCCAGCCAGCAAGCCATTTATCTCTGCATCTCTCCAGACCCTGAGCTCAGAAAAAAAACCAGGCAAGGATGCACAGATTTCAGACTTTGTTCGCACAAAACCCAAGAAATATGCCTTTTCCCTTACAGAGAACTTGGGTTGGTTTTCTCCATAGGATGGAAATTGGCAAACGAAACAGGTAGAGTTTAAGGAGAGATGAGTACATATGTGAGGGAGTGTAATGATAGGATGAGGGGTAATGGTTTTAAGCTGAAAGAGATTTAGATTAGATATCAGGAAGAATTTTTTTTTACTGTAAGGATGATGAGGCAATGGCACAGGTTACACAGATTAGTCATGAATCCCTGGAGGTGTTCAAGGCGAGGTTGGGCGAGACTTTGAGCAACTTATCTATTGGAAAATATCCCTGCCTATGGCAGGGGTTTGGAACTGGATGACCTTTAAGGCTCCTTCCAACCCAAACCATTCTATGACACTATGATACGTTTTATGAGCGTTCCATTGTTGAACAGCAACCTGAACTCAGGAACAAACCAGCTGTCCTCAACTTTCAGATAACATGAAGCTGCAGATGCAAAACGGCATGAGATTTGCCCATGTTATTCCTCACACCTACCATGAGAAGGAAAGGTCAGAACTGTTTTAGAAAGCACTTACATGCTGCAGAGCAGACATCTCCCCAGCTTCCTTGAGCTACAGCAAAGCTTTGAAACCAAATGGATCAATAATAGCTTTTAAAAATTGTCATAAAGAAATGAAAGGCTTGGCATTGCACATCCACTTGGGTAGCAGTAACTACAGCAAATCAACATGAAACCAAAGCCGGTCCCAAATGCAGGCATGTTTCTGAGACTCTGGAGCCTGAAATGGCCTTTATGATGTAAATTTATATTAAGTACCAGCAGTCTTTTGTATTTCCTTCTTTAGCATTTCTAAGACGGCCTGAGCCTATTTTAGTGGGAGATTTCCTAGATGTGGGGACAAAGTCACTGTCAGTCATGTTTCTATTTACGCTTGCCAAGGTTGCTGATGGTCATCTGAAACTACAAATCAGGTCTATTTAACAGAGATAAGTGCACTCAGGGTTTGGGTTGGAAATCTCTCTGCTCTGGTTTCCTGAGCTGGGGACCATGATCCCCATTGGGAAGGTCTGGCATGACCCAGATGGGGTCTGACAGGCTTTTCGGTTCTTAAACAGCCATTTTTTATGGCCTTCATAAATCCACACCCACCAGAAAGACAACACAGGCACAGAGAAAGCACAAGAACTCCAGCCCCAGTTTTCCAGCCTTGCTCCATCTTCATTTTCTCTTTTTAGCAGGGTCTGTAGCAATAGGACAAGGGGTAATAGTTTTAAACTGATAGAGGAGGGGTTTAGACTAGGTATTAGAAAGACATTGTCTGTGCTGAGGATAGTGAAACACTGGAACAAGTTGCCAAGAGAGGTGATAGATATCCCATTCCTGGAAACATTCAAGGTCAAGTTGGATGGGTGTCTGAGCAACCTGCTCAAGTTGAAGATGTCCATTCACTGCAAGACGGGGTGGACTAGACAACCTTCATGGTTCCTTCCAATCCAAACCATTCTATGATAAGCCTCACTTCCCCATATCTCCAAATAGCTCCCTGCAAAGGTCAGGTGGAGGAAACCACTGAAGTCAGCCACCAAGGAAAGAGAGATTTGAAACATGCCTACATCCAGCACAGGATTAGAAAGACATCACATCCAGATCTTAGTTTCTCCTGGACCTACAGAAGTGCCTACGGAAGTTCATCACGGGGCTAAGCCCTGACATGGCATGGGGAGCTCAGGCACTTTGTTTTCCATCCCATGGCCACTAGCCGTGCACCAAAAAAACATACTGAAGTTTTCCAGTAGCAAAATGCTGTCTATAAAGATTTCACCCTTTGCCAAACCTCTTCTCCTCCACCTGGCACCACCCTGTCTATTAAACCCACATGTGCACAAGGGCAAAGATCAGCCCCACTGAGTAACACAAGAGCTGCAGACCTGTAACCAAATACATTCTTTATGTCAGAACAATAAAAAGCTCTGTTTAAATTTCATTACCCGGTGGAAAAACATCATGCTGTCTACGCAGAAGGTTATGGATTGAGATGCCTGGCTTGTGCTCTTGCTTCTTGTGCTGCTGCTGTGGAAGCAGAAACAGTAAAATGCCCATTAATTAAGGAGTTGGTCTGATCCACATCTGCAAAGGTAACGAGGCATTGAACGCTCATTGATTTCAGTGGCACAAAGATGCCCAAAGCATGTCTGAGGAACCGGGCTTGGCTGTTTCAGGATCTCTGTTCCTGTAAAAAAGGAATCGTTGTTCTACCTCTGGGCTTTAGGGTCTAGAAAGCTTAGCTCCAGGACAGAAAACAATCTCCACTTTGATAAACCACAGCAGGAGAAGCCAAGAGAAGAGAGGGTATCAGGAATGGTTTGAAGTGCTGATCGCACTTGTAGTGAGTCAGTGGGATGAGCAGTTATCAAACAGAATGGGGACTGTAGGAGGTGTCCTCATTCTGGTCACCATCCATCCAAAACTTGTCTAAGGCACGATGACACAGGGCAATTGCATCCAAAGAGCATCCTACAAGTTTCCTTGCTTATAATGGGGTGAATCATGACTTTTCTGACTGCAAAATACTCATGGCAAGTGGAAAGTCATTTCAGTTGCCTTGACAAGCTTTAGCAAGCTTCCAGCCCTGTCCCATTCCCCAAAAAGTGAACAGCAAAATGCAACCAGTGCCTCTCTGAAGGGCCAGACTGACCCTCACAGGCAGAGCCTCCCCTGAGGTGACAACAGCCTCCAGGCTCCCGTTCTCCTGCTCTGGGAGCACTCAGCATGTGTTTCCACATCAAAAACCTCACAGTGACCCTTACAGAGTCTTGGGCAGTCGAGATGGGCATACATCCACCACCTCCCGGCTGCTTTGTCATCAAAGCTGTGGGTATAAACTCTTTGTGAAAGTATCTCCAAAGAACTTTTGCTGCATCTTTATCATATTCCTCAAGGCAAAGCAATGGACATCGAGGGCTAATAACATCCCAGCTGCTGTGATGAGGGGAAACCATCGTGTGCTCAACACATCAACATCATCCACACTGACCTGTTCGCTTCCGGCTTGCACAATTCATGCTGCAAAGGCCAAGGCGGGGAGCTTGGGATCCCTGTACATCAAGTTTTAATATATTTTAGAAGATGTAAAGTTATAAAATTACCTTCTGTGACAGAGAGTGCTGGACTCAGATTGAGTCTACTGGTCTTCCATCATCTGTGAACTGGATGATAACCCCATTCTTTCAGGAATGATCCAGCTAGTGTCTGAAGACTGCTGAGGTCCCTTCTGCCTCCCCCTAGGATTGTGTTACTGCTTCTTCTGGAATAGATTTTTGCCATTGAGTGGGATCCATCTAACCTCAACTCCCTGCATGAGAGAAGATCATCCAGTCTCCCTCCAAGATCAGTGGGAAGAAGGAGCACATTCAGAAGCAGCACACATAAATCCGTTAGGAGGGCTGAGGCACCCTCAGGATAAAACACTCTCTTTCATCAGCAAGAGAAAGAAAGAGAGAGACAAACTCCTTTGGACTAGAAGCTCGTAGTTGTGGAACTTTTAGATACACAACATTGTCAAGATGAGCCCCTGTCTTGCACAAGGGATCAAATGAAGGATTGCAGTTCTCCTCCAGCCACTGGAGAAACAAAGGGCAAGGTTTTCTGGGTAGAACCATCTCCTCTTCCCTTCAGCCCCACATGGGCTGCTGGCACCCATGTCAGCTACTGCCTGCGTGGTGCTGTGAAGTCCTCAGTCCTGCACACTCACATAGCAAAAGTGTGGCGAGTTCCAAGGTGGGAAAACATCATGGTTTATAGTGCTTTTTTTTTTTTATCTTATAGAGAATAAAAAAATAAATTAAAGTTTAGAGACACAATTCTAGCATGCGACCCCCTTCTCCCACCGTCCATGTCCTTCTTCTCATATAAGCACCATCCTCTGTGGCACATTCACTGCAGTGGCCAACCCAGCACTGCACATGCCTTCAAGACTGTCAGAAACCTCTGTACAAATAAAATGGTCCTGGGTAACCAGGACACAGGCCTGGGAGAGCCCTTGGACAGGGCAGCTGAGACCAGCAAAGCTCATATTTATGTACTTGGCTAAGGAGCCTCGATTTCCCAAATGTGTTGGAGTTATCCCTTAGGAGTGGTCTTAAAGGCAGAGCACAAAAATGATATTTTCCCAGAAGGCTGGGAACAAAAGATCTCTTTCCCCTCAAAAACTGCTCCTCTGATGCTTCTTGTGGTACCATGGAACATTGTCTCTTGCCTACAGGAGAGTCGGGGAAGGGCTCTTCATCTGGGAGTACAGGGATAGGACGGTGGGAAAATGGTTTGAAGCTGAAAGAGGGGAGATTGAGATGAGATATTAGGAAGAAACCTTTTCCTGGGAGGATGGTGAGGCACTGGCACAGGCTGCCCAGAGAAGTCATGCATGGCCCACCCCTGGAGATGGTCAAGACCAGATGGAACATAGCTTTGAGCAACCTGATCCAGTGGCAGGAGAGCTGGAACCCAAACCATTCCATGATTCTATGAATATCAAGGCTGTTTTGGTCCTTGTTGCAGAATCACAAACACTCTGCAGGGATAGGGGATATTCTGGCATCCCAGGGTGGCCATCAGGGAGCTGGACTGTGGGTCCCCATGTGACTGCATTCCCACCACCCCTCACAGGATGGGAACATAAGAAAGAATTTTGATTGTTCCTTTTCCCTCCATGCGTCCCTCAGCAAAAAGAAAGCATGAAATGAAAGCAGGTTAGAGAGAAATTCATGACAAAATTTCATGCTGCCCCTAGTCCATTCTTTCCCACTGAGTATTCCCAGCCTGAATATTGAGTAACCAAAACTTCAAAACACACATGGAGGTGATGGATTGCTGCTGAATGCAGGCTGAAGTTTTAAGCCAACAATTACTTTTCTCTGAAGACTTTCTCCCCGCCAGAAACTGGGGAACAAAACACCTTTGAATTGTTTTTATGAACAACACTGCCTTCTGCACGTAACTGGAGGCTTTAAAGGATGCTGGGTTATGAATAGCTCTCATTAGTGGGGGAAAAATGCCCAGTGCCATGTTGGTATTCTGTGCCTACCATTTGTGTGGAGGGATTAATCACCACTTTTAAGGAGGATCAGAGGTGAAATGATTAACCTCTGAGCAGAAACCTCATTTAAAAGTGAAGGAGCCCACTTAGAGCCTACCTTGGAGCGCAGAGCCTGCTCCTTCTCCCTCCTCTCTTATGGCAAGGAGGAAATGAGCCTCCCCAGAGACAGCAGAAATCAACCACAGCAAAATGACTGTCTTTGTAACCCTGTAAATCAAGTGGTGAGTAAATTCTGTCTGAGGGAAGGGGTTGCTTAAGAACTGGCAGCAGAGTGAAGGGGTGAAATTCAGGAGTAGGGCATGGAGGGGCTGAAGATACTTCCAGGGGCAGAATACCAGTTTGGCGTTTCTGCTGCTTGTTTTTAACTTGTTGGAAGTTGAAGCTTGCCATGTTGTATGTCACCCTCAAAAAGGATTAAAAAAAAGGTAAACCACTCAACGCAACTACATTAAACATATTTAATAAAAGGTTGGTTCTGCTTGATTGACACAAATTTCCCACAAGCAACTTTTGGGTCTCTTTGTGGGATTCCCTTGCTTCCCTCAGCATCTCACGAACTTGAGTAGCTGCATTGCGTTACTACAGGCTAAGATCCAAGGAAATAAAGCAAGTAGCACATGGTCCTACAGTGCATCAGGGACAGCAGTGACAACAGATATTATGTTTTGATATTTTCAAGTCAAGCTAGGGAAAGTGGTTATTTGGGTGCTGCTGTTTCACACTTGCTGAGCTGATGGACAGAGCTGCTGAACCACTTCAGCTTTCCATGAACTGTGGGTGTTCCAAGGAGGAGACAGTGACCAGACACCATGAGCCTCCAGGGCAGATCAAATATAGTTCCGTAGTTCAGCTTGTCCAAAGCAAAATTCAAAAAAGAAAGAATGAGACTAACACAAACAAAGAACCCTTTCTTGGAAGGAAGATTATAAGTTTTATGCCCACACGTTCTCTTCTCCAATGACTACAGAATATTTTCCAGCCTAACAGAGTTATTTCCATGAGGCTGGGGCACGAGGGACATGAAAGAGCTGAATGATACAGCCAGTAGCACTTAAAATAGAAACGACATACCCTGACGCCCCAGTGACCCTCATGGAGCACTTTTCATCCCTTGTGTGGACCCAAAGTAATGTTCTGTTTGGCTCAGCTCATGGCCTTCTCGGAATGCAAGGTGTGTGAAAACCTTCTGGGAATGCAAGGTGTGTGAAACCACCTTCTGGACCCTTTGCCTTGAGACTCACCGTCTCAGCTTGTGCACAGGGTCCCTTCAGACGTGTAGGAACCTCAAACCTAGCTGGATGGCATAAGGAATGGAACATGAAAGACTACTTGTTCCTAAAGGCTGGCCCCAGGTAGCAGGAGGTCCAATGCAGCAAAAGCACAGCCTCTTTGGAAACCCCTGAGTCACCAAGGTTTGATACACACAGGTTTGTTATGCTATTTGGTTTCTTGGTAACAGCACACCAAACTACACTGGCAGCAATCTGCTTCATTCTAAACCCCTAAAAGTGCCACGATGTCAGATTATAAGGCTTCCATTTAAAGCGAAAAAAACCAAACGCAAACCCAACAAGGTGAGACTTGATACTGATCCATAACGATGCTGCTTTACAGGCTCCCTAATGGGTGCATTCTCCATTCAAGGAAAATGCACAGTACACTGAGTGAATGATTTTGCCAGACTCTGTGCTTACAAAGGCAGCACGCTCGGGTCGATAGGCAGATCCCAGAACACGTGTTGCTTACGGTAACATTAGCGGCAGCCGCACATTACCCATTCTGAGAGCTTGAAGTGGATTCACAACCACCTCTTGCTTTACTGGAGGCTATTTAATATTCTCTTGTTGTTGACACCCTGCCTCTCCCCTGCCTCCTCTCCTCCATGGCTTTCCCCCAAATCTGCAAGAACAAATAACACAGGTCCACGTTTGCTGTGGTGCTCCCTCATTGCTCCTCTGAGACGGCAAATTGGGACCAAGGAACAGGAGTGGGGAGATTTCACCCAATAGTCCTGCCTGGAGTGTTGTGTCCAGTCCTGAAATCCCCAACATAAGGATATGGAACTCTTACAACAGGTCCAGAGGAGGGCTACGAAGATGATTAGAGGGCTGGAGCACCTCCGCTATGAGGACGGGCTGAGAGAGTTGGGGTTGTTCAGCCTGGAGAAGCGAAGGCTCAAGGGAGGCCCTTGAGTGACCTTTTAGTACCTGAAGGGGATCCAGGAAAGCTGGGCAGGGACTTTTTGCAAGGGCCTGGAGTGACAGCATAAGGGGGAAGAGCTGTAAATCAGAGGAGGGAAGATTTAAATGAGTCACTAGGAAGAAATTCTTCATAATGAGGGTGGTGAGGCCCTGGCAGATGTCGCCCAGGGAAGTTGTGGATGCTTCCTGAATGGAAGTGTTCAAGGCCAGGTTGGATGGGGGTCTTGAGGAGCCTGGTCCAGTGGGAGGTGTCCCTGCCCCTGGTAGGGCAGATGGAACTGGTGATCTTTAAGGTCCATTCCAACCCAAACCATTCTATGGTTCTATCATTTCCTTCCTGTTTGGTGCTAAAGAAAGAATGGTATTGCCTATCAAGCTGGTGTCTTATCATCTATCTGCTCACATGTCCCATGCTCAGCATTTCTCCAGAATTTACACTAGTCCTAATAACAGCAATAGGATCAGCTTCTAAGGAGTAAAACCACTAATGCACTCGTTTTGCCTTTTCTGTGCTGCTGGAGCTGTATTATGATCCTGCTCACAAACTTCTCACTGCAAATTTCAGGCAAAACCAGTGATTCTCATTTATCCACCCGATTCCAGGAGTGAGAAATTTGGAGTAAAACTAAAGAGATCATAAGACCTTTCCTTACACACATCAGCAAATATGTCCCCTATAAAACATTGGGCTCTGGTACTGAAGGGCAGCTATAGTGTAATATAGATTTCTTGTTTGCTTGTTTTTAAGAGTCAGATTAGAAGACATTCAAGAAGACTTTGACCTTTTCAAAACAGCCCAAGTGTTAATAACATTAAAACTGAAAGGGGAAAAAACCCTCACTAACTGACATAAGCAATAGGGAAGAGATCCAGTAAATTCTCAAGGGCACTCTAGCAAAAAATTTTCCTGTTCATTAATGGGTTGTCAGTACCTCATCTCCTTGCCACCTGCTATACTTCTCTTGCTAAACCCTTTGCAGAACTAAACCCTTATATCTCAATCAAACCAACCTCTGAATGACTTTGGAAGGAGATCATAGAATCATAGAATGGTTTGGGTTGGAAGGGACCTTAAAGATCATCCAATTCCAACCCCCTTGCCATGGGCAGGGACACCTCCCACTGGATGAGGTTGCTCAAAGCCTCATCCGACTTGGCCTAGAACACCTCCAGGGACGGGGCAGCCACAACTTCCCTGGGCAACCTGTGCCAGTGCCTCACCATCCTCACAGGGAAGAATTTCCTCCTAATATTTGATCTAAATCTCCCCTTTTTCATCTTAAAGCCATTCCCCCTCATCCTATCCATGCATGATCAAGAGTCCCTCCCCAGCTTTCCTGTAGCCCCCTTTAAGTACTGGAAGGTTGCTATAGGGTCTTCCTGGAGCCTTCTCTTCTCCAGGTTGAACAAGTCCAACTCTCTCAGCCTGTCCTCGTATGGGAGGTGATCCAACACTCAGATGATCCTTTTGAACCTTCTCTTTGTGACCTGGTTTAAAGAACATGAGAATTTCTTGATATCAAGATGTATGGAATAGTGGACTGCTAAGTCGCTTTCATCCCTGCTGCATCTATATAAGCAACAGATGAAACGAAGAACCTGCTTAGCTTGCACTTTACTTGGGAATTTGATCTGCTTCTTGCAGCTCCAGCGCTGCAATCTCCCAAATGAGCACCGGGAGTTTGATCTACGCAGTGACCCTCACTTTGGGATAACAGCTGCTCTGCCCCCATCCATCTGCAGGACTGGAAAGGAAGGAGGGATGGTTTTCCTGTTGAGGGTGGTCAGCAAATAACTGTGGTTTCATATGACAGCTGAAGAGAAAATACCTCTGTTTGCTGACTTGCACGCCAAGCTGGTAGAAACGCCTTTGTTTGACAAGCAAGGCAGCCCATGATCGAAGGGATGGGCAGCATCTAGTACAAGAAGCAGCGGAACAACCCTCACCTCCCAAGAGCAGCAATGCCATGGGGACAGTGACACTGCACAGTGTTCCCAGCACTCTTAAGAGTATATAAAATCTTTGTAATAAATACATCACTGCTGGGCTCTCTGCTGCCTTAGGTCCTCTACTGATAGCACAAGAACTTTTGGATGTCATTGGGAGGTGGCTTAAAAGCTTTCAAGCACAAGCCCTCCGACAACCAGACCTTCTAGGGTTGTTTTTCCTCCAAACCACTCCATTCTTATCAAGAATGCTACTTCAGATGCTACTTCCCGTACAGGAGGGAGAGGGGTTAACCTGGTAGGGGGCTGCAGCAGCACTGCAATTCAAGGTGCTCCTTCCAGCACGATGTCTGTGTGTTCTCTTCCCAGCAGTTACTGGCTTGAGAGAAAATCAAACTAATTACTTTAGTAATTACAAAACTAATTACCTCTCTAATTACTGAGCAGCTCTTTGTTCACATGGAACTCACATTCTTGCAGTGCAGTCCTGGCTTAGCGCTCCATGGTCTCTGGGAACCTGCCTGGCTCTTTTGCAATGACTTGAAGACCCAGGTCCTCTTCACATCATATTCAGGGTATCTCCCTCTTCCTCAGGGATGCTGATTAAGTTCTTGACTGGTGAATACAAGTTTGCATTGCAGCAGCTGTTTAGCTGCCAGGCAGACTATGGAAGGGCACAGTAGCTTTGCTGCACATATATTTCTCTGGTGGGAATATCTCCAGCACAGCATTGTGGGATCACCACCATGCTGCTGATGAAACTAGAGACGAACTTGCCTCTAAGCCATACTCAGTACCGCTCCCTCTGAAGAGAACAGCAGCTGAGAGCAAAAAACAAAGGTGACTTGAGATGACAGACGTTCCTTCCCAATACCGAGTTGAAAACAGCCAGCATGTTTATCCAGCAAAATCCAATGTGAACATAAATATCCACTTTCCTCCTCTCCCCAAGCTTCTCCCTCTTAATTTTCCAGACCTCTAAGCGAATCTTGCCTTTGGTCTGAACTGCAATGTGACAATGGGTACTTAGCCTTGAAAACAGCTCTTTAAGGGACAAGCACCATTTTAAAAACATGAACACGGTTTCATTAATGCTGATCATGACCTGTGGACGGTTTTGTATGTAGAAATGCTATAGCATGAACAGACAAGCAGTAGGATGGATGCCCACCTTGCACACACCCTCTCTTGCTGCCTTCTTCCAGGTCTTGTGGTATCAGCCAACTTCCAAAATGCAGTGTTAGCTCAGCACAAACCTTTACAAATTATGAGCTGACCAGCTCATAAAACTCACTTCTGCAGCCATTTGCCAGCAGGTGAAGACATCCAAATCTAACTCCTTATCTGATTTGAAGTGGCAACACCCACCTCTTGATCAAATAGGATTTACTATGGGCAGGTGAGCTGCAATGTGTTATCAACTGGCATGTGATAGCAACCGGGTCCTGTAAATGAGATTCAGCACAGTGGGCAAATGACTTAGCCTTAGTTTTCCTTGCCCCCGTTATTTGGGAAGCGAGGGCACCTCTCTCTGTCCCAGCGGTAGCCACTGTGATGAATGGCCGGTTTTGGTGAGGGATCTTTAGGTGTTGACAGTACAGAAAGATGCATATAAAGAAAACACTAGAAATAATTGGTTTGCCTTGCCCAAACTTGTTCAGCATTCACAGCTGGAGGGAAGACCTTGCAACTGTTTGCAGAGAAGAATATCATCTAGAATTTTTGTTATTTCAGAAAGAAAAAGGACAGAAAAAGAGAAAGGCTCCCCCTCCTATCACTTCTTCAGCTTGAGAGATGACATATAACTCCAGATGGAGTCCACCTGAGCTCCATTCCCCTCTTTAGATTCTCTCGAAAAGGGCACAAGATCTAAAAGAGAGTAAAGCAGTGGTCGTCTGAGCTGTAAAATTTATTCCAACCCACAGCCATTTCCATATTAAAGCTAATTCCAAATATCTGCTTAAAACCGTAATGCAGGAATATCCTAACAGGAAACCCAACAGCGCAAGGTTATGTGATCTGTCTCAGACACAGACAACTCCTGAGGAAAGGAAGTCTAGTATTTGAAAGAGTCAAATGCTGCTAAATTACACGAGAGTCAGATAGCAGCGATTATTTTGACACCACTGAAAGACTTGTGATTTGTTCCACAGACACTGAGCAAAGAACAATGAAAAGCTTTGATTTAGCTGTTATAATACAGCTTTGCCATTTAAAACCTTAGGTAGAATTGCCCTCTTACACCTGATCAGAGCTCATGAATGACCAACAACAACATCTGAAACGATTCTCTATCATAGCTAAAGAGTGTCATGCTAATGGTTGGACAGCTTTATGATTCTATGCCTTCATCTACCATCCCTAGAGAATACCATCCCTGGAGGTGTTCAAGGCCAAACTGGAGAAGGCTTTGAGCAACCTCATCCAGTGGGAGGCGTCCCTGCACATGGCAGAGGGGTGGGAACTGGATGGGCTTTAAGGTCCCTTCTGACCTGAAGCCTTCTGAGATCAGGATCCATTAAGCTGAGTTCAAATTCTGTTTGGCAGTGAGCGACCTTAGAAAGATCTGGTTCTTGCTGAGAAGGAGGGAGACCTCCCCACAGGTTTTCTATTCTAAAAAAAAAAAAGAGCGAGAAATGGGAAAGTTAAAATATTTTCAGTCTTGAAATGCAGCTGCAAGGTGAGTCTTGGCTGGAAGAAAATTGTCTAGAACCTACTGGACCCAGCACTTTTTCCCCTTCCCTCCAGTACCATGAACAGTAAGTTGCAGACACACACTTCTCTTGCTTGTTTTTCTTCAGATTCTATGAAGCTGGGGTTTTTTACCTATTTTTTTTTAAAATATTAGTTTAGTTTGAAAACAAAAGATGGAAAATGTCTCTGTTTAGGCACACTTAAGGCTTCCTTGAGCAGAAATGTCCAACATCATCTCCCAACTTCATTTTCAAAAGAAGCGGGTCCTGCTTATCTCCATATCAGCAAGAGGGGAGAAAAGAGGAAGGAAGAAGTCAAAGACTGACAAAAGGACTACGATGCAGGTACATAGAAGGGTGGCAAAGGTGGAATAGGTGGTAAACTAAAGCTCACTTGTGAAAAATTCAGAATCACTGCTCTACTTTAAAGGCTAAAGTTGTCCACAATGTGGAGAGTTTTTAAGTCTACACCCTGTTTGCTGCCATGAGCATCCCCCAAGCTCCAGCAACACATCCTAGAGATGCTACTATCAGCGATCCAGAAGATGTTTAAAGAGCACAACATCGCAAATGAAGCCCGAAACACAGTTGGAACTAAGCAAGCAAGAGTGACTTTCATTGCTCAAGGCTGTCAGGATAGGAAACCAATAAACATTTGGCAATAACAGAGACCTTCCTTCCCAACATAGCTCTTCTCCTGATTTTACAGAATCATCTGGCCTTAAAAACGTCTGCTTTTCCTCTGTGCTGCATTTTGCTGCCAATTCTAAGTCTGGCAAGGATGGATCTGCCAACTTCTTGGCTCTCTGTTACAAAAGAGAACATTATAAAGGAGAATTTGTGAGTTAGCTGATTTGTAAACACTACAGCAAGTCACCACGTAAACATGTCGTTTATGTCCCTATTATTTCTCTCAAGCAGTTTACCTGGCACCTGACGATGAACTCTAGGATCTTCCTCTCCTACTGACATGACAGTTGCTTCACATGTTTAAAAGCCTACCTTCTTTTTGTAGCATTAAAAATTCCCATTCTTAATTAAACAGTGCTCACAAAGCAACTTGATAATCAGAACAGGAGAGTTACTGGCAATATTTTGAATATAAATGAGATCTGCAGGTGCACTCACAGTTGTACAGTTGGATGCAGTTCAAATGCAGCCAATTAGAGAAACAGGTAAATAAATAGCGGAAGGCTCTGGATACATTGCTCGTTTGACACTGCTACTATTACGACTGTGTAAAAAAACTTCCCTAAGACTGCTTGGTAAGATGAATGCCGCAGTCGTTATCTGAACAAAACCAAATGAAACTGAATGCTTGCATAAAGATGATTTTGAGTTTTGGGCACTGTATGCTCCTTCATTCACAAGTACTTTCCCAGAAAGGAAAGTCTGGTGGGGCATGAATCACAGCACACTATCACATGGGATCCTTTTAGGTTGCTGTGATGGAAAACAGTTATATCTAAGTACCATTCCTGAAACCAAGGTTGGTTATGAATAAAAGTCTATGCTTTAAAGCTTCAGCAATAACATCTGCTGGAAAAACATGATTGACATAGCAGAGGGAACACCATCCGCCTCACAGAAGTGGAAAGAGAGACAGACTGAAACATCAATCTTGTGCATAAAATACATTTATTGTTGGTACAGAGCGAGGCATATTCGTCAGGACTTGATAGGAGTGAGGAGCACAACAGAATCATTTCACGTAAATAAAGGCCATGTTACATCTTAAGTGTTGGATCGTTACCATCATTCCAGCAGAAGGGCTGGGGAGAGACTTCATTACGTTACATAATTCAGGAAATAAGTTAGGGCACAATTTAGGTCATTACACATTGTAAGGAAAACTATAATATGAGCAACAAACACAGGCCGTACAGTGCGGAACAGCAGCTGACCAGCTCACGGTATCACCACATCCCGGCACACCAAGCGTTACATACCTGTGCCTCTGACAGTGAGAAGTTTTTGAGGAGATTCTACAATGAAATAGCAGCATTTGAAGGATATTTCCCCTTTTTAAGGTCAGTGAAAGGTTCTTTTCTTTTCCTTTCTTCAATCACCAATAAGTGGATTTTACTAAGACTGAACAGTATCTTCGGATGTGTGATTTCTGATGTAATAAGATACAGGTCTTGGCTTTTCAAATGGTCACACTGATTGAGCCGTGATGGCTGCTGCTCTTGAAATGGCTCTTCCAGTTCTTCTCTTTATTGGTCTGCCCTGTAAATGGGCTGTCATGTCATTCTTGGGGGGAAAACGCTCTTCTGCTGAAATTAGACTTGATGGTCTTGTGCCTGATTTGGACATTTCCTTTATCCTCCTCTTCCAAGCATGCTCTGCTAAGAAAATGGTGGGGAGGAGGGAAAGAGAGAAGGAGAAACACGTATTTCAATAACTTAAGAGTTATTCCAGAGAAGTTTGGCTACAATTCCTTAAGAACAGACATTTTTTTAAAATAAAATACAGAAAGAGAAACATTGTCAGCACGCACATCATCGCAGAGACAAGACACTGAGACAGAATGAAGCTATTTGAGGACTCAGCAAGTCATCCATCCAGAGGCTTGAAGACTTGCAGGAATGATTCCATTTCATCCATCCTAATGGTATTGTGGCTGTAGTCATGGCTATTAAAGAAATTAAAACATCTGACCTTGCAATCAGATAAATCCCATTCTCAGCAATTACATAGCTGAGGAAATACATCCGGAAGTCATACAACACTAAGTATCTCCCCTACCTACCTCTTTGCTCTGTTCTGAGTCATAAACAAAACCTCAACAGTCTGAACATGCTGCACTGACCTAAAAATACCAACCTGTCAAGTAGCCCAAGAGTTATTCCTCCTGCCATATCAGAGAATTCTGTCATCAAGGTTTTGACTCTTCAGAGAGGTCCTGGTCTTTACCATGAACATGTAGGCTTGCAAGGACAGTGTGTAGGGCTCTACTAAGAACTTACTACAGCCCTGATCTAGAAATAGAAACAAGTATATGTATAGATATGGTGTTGGTCCCTTCTCCCAAGTAACTAGTGATAGGATGAGAGGAAATGGTCTGAAGTTGTGCCAGGGGAGGTTGAGATCGGATATTATGAAAAATTTCTCTACTGAAAGAGTGGTGGAACAGGCTGCACAGGGAAACGGCGATGTCACCATCCCTAGAGGGGTTCAAAGAATGTGCAGACACGAGACTTCAGGACATGTTTCAGAAGGTATGGTGGTGTTAGGCTGATGATTGGACTTGATGATCTTAGGAGTCTTTTCCAACCTTATTGATTCTATGATTCTATGGATACTACTTGTCTAGATCAGTAAGGAGAACAGAAAAGCGGGATCTAACAGGACGCTGACAGGCTAGGCAGTAAAAACAGGCTGGAGGCTATCTATGTTCAATGGAGAACTACAGCGTTGACCAAGTTCTTACCCTCAAAATACAGAAAATCGGAAGATGGTAACTATGAGTATCCTTACGAGAAATGGTATGAAGGGATTTGATAATTTTTAGGCTTTATGTTAGGAGCAAGCCCTGAAAATTTTACAGGAGATCTACAAACCACTGATTCAAGTACTTGAACAGTAGTATCTAGCCAGACAGGGCATTTGGTCTTGTGAGTCTGAACTCCATTGTCAGAGTGACAGAAGTTAGAGCTTAAGAAAGAAAGTTAAAATTAAAGGAAATGAAAAACCTGTTGCCACGTATGCCTTCAACCAGATTGTCACAGAATTTCTAAAAATAAACCAGTGAACCATTCAACAAGATCAAACAGTGTTTCATAGAATCACAGAATCATTGTGACCTTAAAGATCATCCAGTTCCACCATGGGCAAGGACACCTTGCAACGGATGAGGTTGCTCAAGGCTCCATCCAGCCTGGCCTTGAACAACTCCAGGGAGGGGGCATCCACGACTTCTCCTGTGCCAGTGCCTCACCACCTTCACAGGAAAACATTTCTTCCTAAGATCTCATCTAAATAGCCCCTCTTTCAGGGTTTCTGCAAGAATTGAGGTGTACCAAGGAGAAGGACAGTGTGTACGTGAAAAGATGGTAAATGTCCTCGTCATCACAAATACTCTCCAGAACCTAAGGTAGAAAAGCACATGCTGACAAAATAAAGGAGTCAGGTTTATGCTCCCTGGGTGCTATTACAAACAAAAAAAAGGGAAACTTTTATTAGTTAACGAAATCTCTGATCTCAGTTTGACAGCAACCCCAGAGAGATCTCTGTAAAACTGATGAAGGCTACTTTACTTGGAAGACTCTTTTTGCAGTGGCATTACAGAAACTTGCTCTAAGCCATAGCTGGGCTGAATATTAACTTTCTGTAAATTTAACACCACATCAGTTAACACAAGAAATTCCCAAAAGATCTGAGAAAAATTGTGTTACTTTTACTGAGCATCCTATCGAAAGAAATTTCAGGTTTTTGTTCATCACATGCTCTGCTTACAAAATTTCACCTTCAGACAAATGGGAGTGTCTCAGTGCTTCCTTTAGTTTCGTCTACATGTTTGGGTTTTTTTACTGTTCTTTACTGACTTTTAACTGTTCTTTTACTGGAAAGAGGAGGCTGAGGGGAGACCTCATCACTCTCTGCAACTACCTGAAAAGAAGTTTTAGAGAGGTGGGTGTTCTTCTTTTTGCCAAGTAACAAGTGGAAATGGCCTCAAGTTGGACCAAGGGAGGTTTAGATTGGATATTAGGTAAAGATTCTTCACTGAAAGAGTGGTGAACCATTGGAACCAGCTGTCCAGGGAAGTGGTGGAGTCTCCATGCCTGGAAATGTTAAAAAAATGTGTAGTCATGGCACTTCAGGACATGATTTAGTGGGCAAGGTGATGTTGGGCTGATGGTTAGACTTGATGATCTTAGAGGCCTTTTCCAACCTTAATGATTCTATGATTCCATATCAACAGGTTTTCCTATAATCGAACAGCTTCAACTACAGGAAACTATATCAAGGAGTCTCACCTAAGGACAGAGCTCCTGAGCATCTGACACACAGGATAGGAACAGCGCCCTCTGAAAAGGGGGGTCCTGGAATCCTGATTCTATGACTTTTGCCACCTAATATCACCTAAGAAATTAAAATATTTAAAATATTTCCCTTGTGGTTTTTTTTTCATGACACCGATGAAGGGAACCTGGTCTGACTTTTCCGTAACAAACTTCCTTCAATCAAGGTAGTGGTAAACAATGGCCATAAAAATCAATGCCTTTTTATTGTATTTCAGCACAGTGTTGCTGAAACTAATTTTACATAATTTTCTATTAGATTGGGAGATGGTATCTAGTAAAAATACTAGAGGATGAGGCTGAAATAATGATTTTATTCTGACTAGGATGCATGATGAACAGCCACTCCATCCTACAAATTACAATAATGGTTAGAGCAAGGCTGAAGAGGCTGAAGGATAACGTTTTGCAGCCAGGCTGTCAGACACCAGCAGCTGTCGGTATCTTTCTTTGAAGTACTTGCAAATCTAACCGACCTGCAGAGGATTACATCCCTGTGAAATTCAATTGTCTAATAGGAAACTATTGCACAGACTTCATTAAGCTATAGTGGAGGTGTGTTTCCGTATAGGAATTAGGACTCCCTGTAGCCAAAGTGGGACAAAAAGAAGATAGAAAAAAAAGGGTGGGGGCACTTTAACAGCCACCTTGTCCATATCAGCGGACGGCAGAGTAGGATAAGTGATAAAAATGCCACTGGATCGTCCTTATTAGTGCAGTGGCTGCTCTGGCTGGAACTACTTGTGGGAGCACAAATAGCACAGACAATCCTAATATCTTCCCCTTAATGGCTCCATTAAATAGGTTTTTCTCTCCATTACTATTATAATAAAATGCAAATATTAATAATAGAGTTTAATCTATCCCGCTAGCTTCTCATGACTTTGGGAAAAGATTTGAAGGGAAGATACAACAATGTGTCAAACTCCTCCGAATTAACAGCTTCTCTGGGCCTTTCTAACAAGGGGAGAAAAGGACAGATAGAGACATGAGATTACAGACAGGATGAGAAATAAGGAGCATACAGAAGAGAGGGTGAGATAATTATAAGCAAGATAGGAAAGAAAGAGGAGTCAATAAATTCAATTTATGAAAAGCACAGAGTGTGCTCAGCCTAAGCACAAGTGCCCAGACTCACCGCCAGGAAATCGGATTAGTTAACTTATTTGGTTTTCAATATCTCGGTCTATTCCCTCTAGCAAATTTCCTTCTTTGTTTGTTTCTTGTAGCCGGTGTCAGTTAACTTTTTCATTTCTGAAGCTGCTATTTATCCCACTCCTCCACCTTCCAACCAAGCACACACAGAAGGTAATTTTGCAAGATTTTATAACAGTGTCTAGCAATTATTTCAAAGACTGTCTGGACTTCTGGGCAATCAGTGAGTAAAAATAATTACAATTACAGCTGCAACACATGGACGAGGAGCTATAGAGGACTGATGTTCGTTACGAAAAACAATTGCTCCTGCTTGCAAATATTTCCATCATAAAAGGCTTCTCTTTTTCTGTTATTGTACAAGAGAAACCTCTCTGAATTCCCATCTTGAGGCATGTGCAAAAGAGAATAAGAAGCATTTAGGAAACACTTCTAACTACTTGGCAGGCTTGGTTGAAGATCTTCAACAACAAAAAAGAAGGTGTTTAAAAGGGTTTAAAACGTAATGAACATATTTATGCAAGCTCCTTTTCCTGCACCTTCTGAATATGAATTAATTCACCCTCATCACAGCTTTCTGAGGAAATTCCTATCAGATACAAACTTCAGTTACAGCTTAAACATGTATAAGAAATTAATCTAAGCTTTATAATTACTTAAAAAAACACTATAAAGTTATATATATACTGTATCTCCCTTCCAATCCAAACCATTCCAGGATTCTGTGATTCTATAAATACATTAAATTAGTGTTCCTGATGATGCAAGCTATGGTGAAAATCTAGTCTACCACATAACCTCCTAATATTATTCACTGGCCTTTTTTCTAAATGTCTCAACCCCACTCATTGTACAGTAACTTCTAAATGGATGTTGTTATACAAATATCGCAGTAGAAATAATATAGACACCAATTACAGCTTGTCATAGAAAGAATTAATTAAAAGAATTGCAGGTTGCCCAGAGAAGTCGTGGATATTCCATCCCTGGAGGTGTTCAAGGCCAGGTTGGATGAAGCTTTGAGCAACCTGATCCAGTAGAAAGCGTCCCTGCTCATGGCAAGGGGCTGGAACTGGATGATCTTTAAGGTCCCTTCCAACCCAAATAATTTCCTAACTACGTAAACTGAGCATTAACAATAACAGCACTGCACAAATGCTGCAGACAGAGGATCACCTTTAGCACTGCCATGCAACTATTGGCTCCTACCATGTTCTACACAGCTCTAGAACATGAGCAACATTAACTCCAGTGAGATCTTCAGTAACAGCAGAGTAAGACTGCATCAGTGTAGCAGCAAAAAGGTCACGGTGAAGGAGTACAGTCAAAATCTTACTATTCTTCTGTGCAGGCAGAATTGACTCAAGTGAAAATTACCAAATACCAGACGTGCTTGCTAGGTCCCCACTAACACATTAGAGCACATCTTTTCACATATTCAAATAGTAACTTAACGATCTTAGCAGAAATAAAGATCAACAGACTCATTTAAGGACTTTTAACACACACTACACATATGGCCTATAAGCACATTTGCAACTGGCTTTTTTAAGAACACAAACCAGGTCAACATGTGCAACTCTGTATTTGAAAGATGTAAGCTGTTGAAAAAGAATATTTAGGAATTTAAGCTTCTTTTAAGTGAAAGATGGATATATCACTATTATTTTCCCATATGCTGCTCTAATAAAGCATTGAGGTTTATAATCCACAGTAACAACTCATCCCCTGGCAAACTGGATGACAGGAGGGCAAGATGAGGCACATGGTGGTATTAGACTTTCAAAACATGCAACATAAGAGAAATCAAGACGTCCAGCCAGTGAGCAATCTAGTTGGACGCATCCACTCACTCCTTACTGAAAGTGGTTGTATTCATGACACATAGTACCACCATAGTTTAATCCCCTTGTTTTACCACTAAAATTGTGGATACCACAAAATATCTGGCAACAGCAATAGCTGCTGCACTAAACAGTCCCAAGGGAACAGATGGAAACCCTAGCATTTAAATAAAGAGAAAGTGGACTTCACAGAACATGTAAGAACATAGATAATGGGAACAGCAAGGCTTTAGTATGCTAGAAGGACTAACTGGACAACCCAATAGTCCTCCTCTCTTCTTCATTCCATCATTGAGAGCAGCCCTGTGGTATTGAGAGCAGCCCTGCGGAGAAGGATTTGGGGGTGCTGATTGATGAGAAGCATGACATGAGCTGGGAATGTGTGCTTTCAGCCCACAAGGCCAACCATGTCCTGGGCTGCACCAAAAGAAGCATGGCCAGCAGGTGGAGGGAAGGGATTCTGCCCCTCTATTCCTTTCTTGTAAGATCTCATCTGGATTCCTCTGTCCAGTTCTGGAATCCTCAATAAGAAGGACGTGGAGCTGTTGGAACAGGTCCAGAGGAGGCTACAAAAATGATCAGAGGGGTGGAGCACCTCCCATAGGAGGACAGGCTGAGAGAGTTGAGCTTGTTCAGCCTGAGCAAGAGAAGGCTCTAAGGACACCTCACAGTGACCTTCCAGTACTTGAAGGGGTCTACAAGAAAGCTGGGGAGGGACTGTTCTCAAAGGCTTGTAATGATAGGACAAGAGGGAATAGGTATAAACTGAAGAGGGGCAGGTTTAGACTAGACATAAGGAAGAATTTCTTCACTATGAGAGTGGCAAGGCATTGGGACAAGTTACCCAGGGAAGCTGTAGATGCCCCATCCCTGGAGGTGTTCAGGGCCAGGTGGGATGAGGCTTTGAGCAGCCTGATCTAGTGGCAGATGTCCCTGCTCGTGGCAGGGGGGTTGGAACTAGACGATCTTTAAGGTCCCTTCAAACCCAATCTATTCTATGATTCTATGAGTGGCAATGTTCCTAACTCACCTGTTTGGCGGTATTGACACAATGCAGGTACTGGCTAGCCAGGGCAGAGCAGCTGAGGGTCTCCTGAGCGTGTTGCCGATAACATTGTAGAATTTTATCCTGCAGATCAGCACAGATTGGATGAGACTCATATCTCCTGCAGAAACAGAAAAGGACATTTTGGTTTCCTACTCAAAAAATTTTCAGGAAAGATGCAACTCTTTTGTTTTATTTTATTTTTCTTTTAAGAAGTAAACTAAATGATAGTAGTGAATGAAAACACTTTAAAGTTATAAACAAAGTTTGTTTCTAGAGCTATTTTTACTATAAAGTGGGTAATATCAGACACATCAATGTGAGCTGCAGAAGTTCGGCTATTAGGACCACGAGTGTCCTCCTGGTCCAGTAGTCAGGTTCCAGCTGGCAGAGAAAATCAACGTATGAACACACAACTTTAAGTGAAGATCCCAGCACTGATGACACGTATCTGACCTCACGTTAGAAAAGCAGTCACAGTACCACAGGAATCTTCGTTGCTGTATAGCCCTCTGACCATATAATCTTGCTATTTATTAAATATTGCTCCTGTATAAAAGTGAAATCACTCATTGGGCTGACCTCGAGAATATAAAACACCCTGCTACCAACAGCAAATTACACAACTTACTTCTGCTGATCTGATGATAGCCTCTATTTTTAATGCATCCTTCTTCCCATCACCTCAATTCTAATCCTGATGCCAGATGTGCAAGTTATTTAGGAATTTTGTCTGTTTTCTTTACTGCACAGATTAATTTATTTTGCCATCTTTTTGGCTGATGCAATACACCTTTTGCCTTCAATGGAAGCCAAAGCAATGGAAGCTTCTTTATTGTGTTTGGTAAAATCCAGCCTCTTCTGGAGAAAAATGTTTCCATTTGCATTGATCTATAAAATGTTATCCACAATGATCGCGCCAAAGAATTAAAATGGGGATACAATATTTTTTGTTACAAGAGTAAGAGGGTTGGTGAAGTGGTTTAGAGATGAAATGTCTGTTGAAATCTAAAGCTAACACAAATACTTCTAGATACATCAACTTTATATAGTACTCATTTCTATAACAGACAATCAAATCACAGTTAAACCCCTTTCAAATCAAAGATAAAATATTTCAGTGGTAGAAAAAAATAAATGAACGTTTAGAAAACTACTTATAGTTCATAAGCCTTGAAAACAACCATTTGCTTTACACGTGCAAACTGTGTACTTGATGCATCTTCCCATTTACCTCACCAATAAAGCCTGACAGTGGGTGCTGTAACATCCATTCCAGCCCCCGTTATTTTTAGTTCAATAAGGTCGTAAAAAAAATTGAGACTCATAGGGCACAGTACCCTCAGATGAATAATCTGTTCCTCCTTATCATGCTGATTGGCCAAGGCAGATCTCTATTTTACTACGGTAAGAAAGTGAAATGCGAAGCAAAATGTGCTTCCTTAGGGGAACTGACTTCTTGGATATCACTTAAGATGTAGTACCAGAAAAAAGAACATTAGGTCGCCTTGATTTTACAGTATATACCTATATAAAACATCCCCCTTACTCTTTTCACTCATTACTGTACATCTGTGAAATGCTCCAAACAGCATGTAAATGCAGTCCCAGGTGCTTACGCACTTTATGATCTGAAAGTTCAAACTTCTGTAGACGCTTGCAGATGAGGATTTTCCCTTAATCCCCCCTCTGCTGATATCAGCAAGCGCTTCAAAAGCATGTTAGGCATCAAAATGTATGACCATAAACTGCTGCACACTGACTGATTATGGAAAGTTCTGTATGGGGATGGAGTACGAAAGGAAGCACCGCGTACACTCTTTATAAATATAAGACTCACAGTGGTGATGATTTACACCCAACTAAACCAGAGCGCGTCTTAAATGCCTGAAACTCTGGTCTGGATTGATAAACCAGTGCAATCAAAAGCGAGTTAACAAAACATACACAAAGTAAACCAAGCTGTGCCTTTATTCACAAGAGATTTTAAAGTGATTTCATAGAGTGTGTCTTACAGAAAGGTGAAGAATGAAGAGAAGGAAATGGGCTGCCGTACACTTGCTACATAAATTCTGTCAATGTATTTAAAGCCGTTTGAATGGCAGTACTTTAACCCACATTAAGGAGCTTTTTTGATCGCTTTTTTCCCTCAGCCGTGCCATTAATGACCATTTGAAGTCCATGTATTATTTGTTATTTGAATGCTTCAATGGGTTCTACGTTGCCATCCATACCGGAGCCCTGTAAAAGACAGCGTCTCCCCCCCCAGTTACTTGTTTTCATACTATCACATCTCAAAACATGCTCTCAGCCCCACTGCCTGTCCTTCCAGGCACTGCAGCGCTGATGCAGGTCAATGCGAAAAGGGCCACTTCCTTCAAGTCAACCAAGTCCATTTTTTTGGATTAATCTCTTGAAGGAGAGCACCATCTCCGTATCGATCTGCTGTGCTTGTTACGCTATCCTAATGCACTATTTGCACTTTTGGGAAAACACTAAATGAGATTACTGTCTAACATTAGATGGCCATAAACCCTGTGCTGCAGCATCTCTCGCTCAAGAAAGAGGGTTGCTATGTCCATTACGGTAACTCCACCAAAGGGTTTCCGATTGATTTCTGTTTGGTGATAGATGACAGGACTCTCAGGTGGATGGTCAGAAACAGCCAACAGCAAGGAAACTCCTCAAAAGGGAAATGAAATATCACCCTAAAAGAGAATGTTTCCAATGTTTCTATAAACAAGGGTAATTTTACAGAAGCATTTCAGGGTCTGTGGGACCTGACCAAAGAAAAATCTTTTAAGAAAAGGTAGGTAGCGCAAAAGCTGTAGTAAAAACACATAGGTTTTAGATACCTGAATGGATAAAGCATAGAATCATAGAATGGTTTGGGTTGGAAGGGACCTCAAAGACCACCCAGTTCCAACACCCCTGCCATGGGCAGGGACACCTCCCACTGGATCTGGCTGCTCAAAGCTCCATCCAATCTGGCCTTGAACACCTCCAGGGATGGGGCAGACACAACTGCCCTGGCAAACTGGGCCAGTTCCTCACCACCCTCACAGTGAAGAATCTCTTCCTAATGTCTAGACTAAATCTTCCCCCTTCCAATTTCAAGCCACTCCCCCTCATCCTATCACTACATCTCCTTGTATAAAGTCCCTCCCCATCTTTCCTGTAGGTCCCCTTCAGTACTGGAAGGCTATTCTAAAGTCTCCCTGAAGCCTTCTCTACCTCAGGCTGAAAAGCCTTGATTCTATCAGCCTGTCCTCATAGCAGAGGTGCTCCAGCTCTCAGATCACCTTGTAGCTCTCCTCTGGACCCATTCCAACTGTTCCATCTCCTTCATATGTTGGGGATTCCAGAACTGGACACAATACTCCAGATGGAGCCTCACAAGAACAGAGTAAACGGGGAGAATCTCCTCCCTCGCCCTGCTGGCCACACTTCTTTGGATGCAGTCCAGGACACGGTTGGCCTTCTGGGCTGTGAGCACACACTGCTGGCTCATGTTGAGCTTCTCATCAATCTGCACCCACAAGTCCTTCACCTCAGGGCTGCTCTCAGATATGTTGTCCCCAATTATTTTTATTTATTTTATAATCACTTAGGAATTTCGCAATTAAACTGAAGAAAAAATGCAAAATGTAGTAGTGAATGAGAAGTCCCAGGGAACCCTGACAGATCTCTATCTCCATTCAGTGCAACTCAATAACTACAGAATCAACACACATGAAATCTAAAATACCTTTCTTAGTAAAAGTCAATATGAGCAGCAGTCTGATCTGCACTGTGCGCCACACGGCACGCTAGTAACAGCGTGTTTTTATTAAGTTTACAATTACTTGATCTACTTTCGCTTTCCCAGCTGCTCTTCAAGCACCTCGCACGTCAGCAGAATATTTGTGTGCTGGAATAAACCTCCAAGGGAGCCGCGCACCCACCTTTTCCATCAAGCTGATGCATGGCAATCTCGTAAAGGTAATAGGATGAAGACACAAAAGAAAATGAGAGAGTGTTTTAAAAAGAAATATTCTATGCTAAAGCATGAGGAGAAAATTTAATGAAGGTAACTTTGTACTCATCTCTCAAACAGCATAGGTTATTGTACTCCTGGGGGCACCGAGAAAGGAGCCCCTTCATGGCATTCAAACAAAATGTCTACTAAAGAGGAAATTTGAAATCACCACGGTAAGCTTTGCAAGTTTTGTGATAAAACTGACATTCTGACTGAAGGAATCTGAATCGCTGATGAGTTTCCAACTGTGCAGCTATCTGGCATAATCCCACCAGATCAGGACTTCAGGCAATTGTCATAAAATCCAGGGGAAAAAACAGCAACAAAAAACCAGCATGCAATACAAAAAATAGTGCCATTAGGTGGCCAGAAGTATCCAGGGCTTAATTTCATTGCTCATTAAAATACTGACACCTATCAAAAACATCTGTTTTCGTTTGTGTAACCCTTGGCATCTAAGGCTACCTCTGTACTACTAAATAAAAGAGATGAGAGACGATCCTTGGAGTGCAAGGCCAAGCAGCACAATACAGCGCAAGCTGCATCTTGCCTTCCCCTTCCAAAAAGCAGCTCAGCACATCCACATCCAGACTGTAAACCCAGACAGTCTCCAGCAAATGCTGTTCCCTCCGTCATGCCTGGTGTCGCCCAGGGAAGTGTTAGCTCCAAAACAAAACCCTGTAAATGAATGCGTTACCAATGAGACCAAACGCACCAGCATGGGAGAGTGCTGGAGAATGTACGGTTGGCCTGTTTTATTTATTCCTACTGATGTAAGGATGCTGATGCTGTGGGTGCTGGTGGATGAGCGGTTCTACGTGAGCTGGCAATGTGTGCTTGCAGCCCAGAAAGCCAACCATGTCCTGGGCTGCATTCAAAGTAGTGTGACCAGCAGGACAATGGAACAAATTCTCTCCCTCTATTCTGCTCTCGTTAGGCCTTACTTGGAGTCCTGCATTCAGTTCTGGAGTCCTCAGCACAGGAGGGACATGGATCCATTACAGTGAGTCCCGAGGAGGACCACAAAAATCATCCGAGGGCTGGAGCACCTCCCATATGAGGACAGGCTGTGAGAGTTGAGCGTGTTCAGCCTGAAGAAAAGGAGGCTCTGTGAAGACTTGATAGTAGCCTTCCAGTACTTAAAAGGGGACTACAGGAAAGCTGGGGAGGGGCCTTTATTAGGGAGCACAAGGATAGGATGAGGAGGAACAGTTTAAACTGAAAGAGGGAAGATTTAGATGAGATATTAGGAAGAAATCTTTTCCTGTGAGTATGGTGAGGCACAGACTGGGCAGAGAAGTCATAGCAACCTTTGAGCAACCTAATCCAGGTGAAGGTGGCCATGCCAATGAAAGAGTGGTTGGAACTCAATGATCTTTAAGGTCCCTTCCAAGCCAACCCATCTTGTGATTCTATGAGATCCAGTGCACCCTCATACGAGAGCACTGGAGATGATGCCCTGATCTGTTTTATTTACTTCTGCTGATGTCGAAGAGGAGCCACGCTGTGACCAGACCTCAACCACACTAAGTAGCATGCCATGAAAAAACAACAAATTCATGGTAAAACAAGAAAACTGAGGTAATCCATACACTGTGATAGGCAGCTTGCTAAGTATAATAAGAGTCTAACTGTTTTCAAGAGCTTGATGAGCAATGAGAGGAATTTGAGAGGGATTTGTGGTAAGTTAATCAATTAATGTTGTCTGGTGTAGCAGAGGTTCCATTTAAATGACAGAACTGTATAATCATAGAATCGTTTGGCTGGAAAAGACCTTTGAGATAATAAAACCCATCTATATGTGTCCACTACTGAACCATATTTGTAAGCTCTTCATCTACACATCTTTTAAGCACCTCCAGGGATGGGGACTCCACCACCTCCCTGGGTAGTCTCTGCTGGTGCCTGAGAGTCTAATGTGAACCTGCCCTGGTGCAACTCGAGGCCATTGTCTCTCATCCTATCACCTGTCACTTGGGAGAAGAGATCAGCACCCACCTTGCTACAATCTCCTTTCAGGGAGTTGTAGACAGTGATAAGGTCTCCCCTCAGCCTCCTTTTCTCCAGGCTAAACAACCCCAGCTCCTTCAGCTGACTCTTGTAATGCTTTTTCTCCAGCCCCTTCCCCAGCTCCATTCCCCTTCTCTGGACACGCAGGATTCAAGGCACGGCCTCATCAATGCTGAGCACAGGGGCACAATCTCTGCTGGCCCATTGCTGAGAAACAGTGAAAATTGGTGCTCGTTTGAAAAGAGGATGAGTGAGGGATGGAAGATGGCATCTAGAGTGGTTCAGAGAGAAAATAAACAGGGAACTGGAAACAGTAGGGAAGCAGAAATGGGACAGAGAGGGCTTCAAAAGTGAAGACGTGTGACTTGCATGGGATAACACTGATAGGGAAGGCAGTGGCAGGATGAAAGGCGCTGTGAATCTGGTGTAGAAAACTATCTCTCTACAGCGCTGCATTCAAAAGACATCATCAAGATAATGTTTGACTTCTCACAGCTATGGGACAAACAAAAATAATTGTAGTAACTGGTCACCTGAGTTGTGATGGATTTAGCTGAGAAGATGGACAAGAAAGACCATGTTTGAGATACTTTGCATAAAGTCAGCAAGAGCAAAATATAAGCCTAGCTGAGAAAACCTAGAGAGGTCAGCTCAAAGACGACGTGTAAGTGACAAGTCTGAAACAGCAGCAAGACAGGGATGTTTTCCATCATGACACAAAAAGGTGGTGGTGATGGGTTTATTAAGATTACCTCATCCAAAAAGAGCCACTTCCAACAGCATTTCTGAGAGTGAATTTGCAAGACTTGTTTATAGGGTAGGAAACAGTTGCAAAACAGATAAGGGGGGGGAAAAATGCAAGAGGGCAGATGGTAATGAAGGTCCTTACTGCTGCACCATTATTTTTAGGTTTTAAATTAATTTATGCTTTATATTAGATTATTTTTAAAAACTGTCTTCGCACATTAAGTAGGTGATGACTTGAAAGCAGCTCATGAAACATGTAAAGCACAAACCAAATGGTTACGTTCTTCTAAAAATCATTTGGAAGTAATAGCACAGATCAGATTTCTGAATATCTACAACTGATGTTGTGAAGCAGTCCATACTGAAACCGTGCCCACACAGAGCCCTCAAAATTACCGTGTGGGAAGTGCTGCCAGCAAAAGATCAAGTACTGTAGAGTTGATTCTTGCTTTTATTTACACTTGACTACATAGTGTGACTTTTCCAAGAGGTGTAAAAGAAAGAATTTGCCTAACAAATCTATGACAAAATGGTGGAAGAGAACAACAGTGTTTTCTGCTCTACAATCGAGAAGGCTAAATAAATGTTTGTAGTAATATTAAACAAATGACATACAGAATGTAGCCTAATCTGCCTGCTGATATATGTGTCTTCTGTGCTACCAGTGATCAGCTCCAGCATTAATAATCATAGAAACATAGAATGGTTTGGGTTGGAAGGAATATTAAAGCCTACCCAGTTCCACCCTCCCTGCCATGGGCAGGGACACCTCCCATTGGATCAAGCTGCTCAAAGCCTCATCCAACCTGGTCTCGAACACCTCCAGGGATGGGACATCAATGACTTCTCTGGGCAACTTGTGCCAGTGCCTCACCACCCTCACAGGAAAACATTTCTTCCTAAGATCTCATCTCAATCTCCCCTCTTTCAGCTTAAAACCATTCCCCCTCGTCCTGCACTCCCTGAGAAAAAATCTTTCCCTTCCTTTCTTGAAGCCCCTCTTTAAGTACTGCAAGGCTACTATAAGGTCCCCACAGTGCCTCCTTTTCTCTAGGCTGAACAACCCCACCTCTCACAGCCTGTCTGCTTATGGAAGGTGCTCCAGCCCTTTGATCATCTTCATGGCCTCCTCTGGACTCGTGATGCTATGATTTTATGAGATTACTCATTGCACACAGAGAGGAAAGAACATCTCTCAGATTAACAGAGAGAACTGACGATCTCAAATCTGGCAAAGCATATAAGTATGAGCAAAACTGCAAGAAGTGAGTAATTCCACATTTGCATGTGTAAAGTTATGCACATTCTTAAACCCCTTGTTGGGCTGGGACTTAGAACAGGAAGAAATTAGGATGAAGATCAGCAAAGACTTCCTGCTTGTGAATCCTAATCAGACCGATGGTTGCCAACATGAAGTCTTCATACTCTTAGGACATTACATTAGGACTAGATCCCTTCAGCCTCGAGAAAGACAGTTGCAAGCGATCGTGACAGGGATCCGTGAAACCATCAATGAATCCAATCATCAATGAATCCAATCATCAATGGCAGACAGAAGAGAAGCAGCCAGTGAGGTTTTCTAGCAGCAGATTTGCAACAAAAGAATAATTCAGACCTCTTCCAAATAATACCTAATGAAAAGCTGGTACTTGCTGCTAGAGGATATCGGGGCTATCGTAAGCACATTTTGGTTCAAAAGATGATTTATATAGAAACATAAGAAGCGTCCATGAAGAGATTGTAAGCAGAAATACAATGTTGGGCTCCGGAAAGCTTCACTGTTTGAAGGTAAAGCACTACCTGTTTGAAGATAAAATGATATCACTGCATACTTCCCCTATTTTTACAGTGCTCCTTAAATACTCATTTCTAGCCCTTGCCCAACAGACGTGGGGTGCCTCTGATCTGACCTGCAGTGACTGTTTATACTCCAGATAGCTCGAGGAGGAAGTCTTCAAAGAAATAGAAGACTTCCATCAACCCTGACAGAAAAAATTAGATGAAATAATTTTACTCCAATTGATATTCATTGACTTTCATTATCCCAAAACACTGTTCATTTATAAAATTCCCCTCCCTGAGAAAATGAACAAAAAAACCCTTAAAATACAAAGTACATCAACATATTATTATACAAATGTACCTTACGCACAGCTGGTCCTCACAGCTGCAAAGGGAATCACATGCTGGAATTACCCAAATTTAGGATGTGGGATTTTTTCTCAGCTTAAGGAACAGTTTTTACTGAATATAAAGCTATTAAAATAAACAATGACATGGATGATAATGATACAAATTTTAGGTTTCTAAGAGGGGCAGGCATGCCTTTACAGTGTAGGAAACATAGCAGAATAACTACAGTCTTTAATCAGAAGAAACTCCAGAAGGAGCATTTTTATGTACACATAATATTTTATATGGATGTAATGTATCAATGTGTTATACATTTAATACAAAACCTTCTTGGTCTTGCACTGATCAAAACCATCCCTTTCTTTGGCAAGTTAAGAGAAGAAGAACAATCATCTCCAGCTCTGGAGCCCGCAGCACAGGAAAGACATGGACCTGTTGGAGTGGGTCAAAGCAGGGCCAATAAAATAATCAAAGGTCTGGAACACCACTTCGAGGAAAAGAGGCTGAGACAGTTGGAGGTGTTCAGCTTGGAGAAGAGAAGACTCTGAGGAGACCATATTGCAGCCTTTCAATATTTAAAGGGGGCTTCTAAGAAAGATGGAGAAAAACTTTTTAGCAGGACGTGTAGCAACAGCACAAGGCATAATCGCTTTAAACTAAAGGAGGAGAAGTTGAGACTAGAAATTAGAAAAACATTTTTATCACTGAGAGTGGTGAAGCACTGGAACAGAGAGGTGGTCGATGCCCGTTCCCTAGAAACATTCAAGATCAGGTTGGACGGGGCTCTGAGCAACTTGCTCTAGTTGAAGATGAAGTTGGACTGCATAACCTTCACGGTCCCTTCCAATACAAACCATTCTATGATTCTGCGATCTCGGACACACATAACCACTCAGCAGAGCAAAAAACAAACTAATCCCATCACGATAGTACAACCTGCTCAGTCTGAATTGAAACCCTGGTGATCAGCATCTCAATGCTTGCATTTCAACTCTCGTAACATAAATGCAAACCACAAATTATTTTTAGAGTTTGCATGTGGCATCCCTTGAGCTCTGTCTTGTTACTCCATCCAAGAAATTATTTAATGAAGACTGGGAAGATCTATTCACTCAGCTGTCTGAGCAGAAAAGTCAACGATCACCACAGCAAACACCCCCAAGTTGTGCCATTTCTTTCTGCTATGACTACGGGGGGCTTCCTGGCACAATGGCTGTTCAAGAAGCAAGGGAATTGCCATACTCTTCCCATCTACCTAGAGCTCAAGATAAGATAGATCCAGTCTTTGGGAAATCTAACTGATGTTTTGGCAAACATTTCTCATAATGGCTTGAGGCCGGTGGTTTGCAACATTGCTGTTTCGGGACTACTTGGGTGAATCAAATAGCATTACGTACTATGTAAAAATATGATCGAATACTTCTAATTTTTAAAAGAAAAAATTAATTTTGTAACAGTTTGAAACCTGCTTCTATATAAAGGTAGCAAAAAATGTTGAATTTTATCCATTTCTATTGATATTCTATTAATCATCGAATGGTTTAGGTTGGAAGGAATCTTAAAGATTATCCAGTTCCAATCCCCCTGCAAAGGGCAGGGACACCTCCCACTAGATAAATGATATCTATGGCATAAATCAATACACACCAGCATATCATGTTGTAGATTTATTACCACCACTTATTTCCCAAGAGCTACACTACTCACTTCAGGCTTTGTAAACTCATGAGTAACACAATCATCCAAAAATTGTGTAATAAAATCTTCACAGCACCTTGCACTACTACACTAAAAAAAACAGCTTTCCCTTTATATAGGTGCTATATAATGTGTTTTGATAAGGGGACCGTTTCTTATCTACAGCAAAGGTCAACAACTCCACTCAATGCGAACCATCACAAGACTGATTTGTGGCACATTATTATCCGAATATTACTCTCTAGAGCAATATCTGTTTAACTATTTTCTTCAGCCATAAGAGGTCCAAAAGCCTGTTACTGACCACAAAAATACAAGATATTATGAGTAGAAGTAGCGCACAGAAAAAGCAATCAACAGTTAAACACCTCAAGCATCACTGCTTTTGTAGGCAATGATTACTTGAGGGAACTGAAGGTTGCAATCTTAAGAGATAGTAGAATAAATGCCAATTTTTCATTTGGGCGTGAAGTTATTAAACAAAAAAAAGGCTTGGATTCACTCTGATAAGCTACAAAGGCTACATGCACTTCCCCAGGTCTGGCACAAGGCTGTGGCAAGCCACCCTTTTCAAAAACTGTAATCAGCTGGGCTGCAACAACAATAACATGTCAGCGAACTCACACAAAGAGTAATAATCACCTTGCAAACATGCTGATAATAAGTGGGTACTGGACCTTGGTATAATATATATTCCTTTTAATGTGCTCGTACAATGTGTTATAGAAATATTAGAACATAATGCTCTGATCATCCCTCTTAGCATCCTAGTAAGGAAAATGCATCTCTCGCCACAAATAAATCATAAATCAGGTCATCTAGAGGCCTGTGCGAACCTCATGAAGTTCAACAAATCCAAGTGCAAGGTCCTGCACCTGGGTGGAGGCAATCCCAAGCATAAAGAGAGGCTGGATGGACAACGCATTGAAAGCAGCCCCGAAGGGAAGGACCTGAGGCTGCTGGTGGACGAGAAGCTTGACATGAGCCAGCAAAGTGCACCTGCAGCCCTGAAAGCCAACCATATTCTCGACTACATCAAAAGAAGCATGACCAGCAGTTCGAGGGAGAGGATTCTGTCCCTCTACTCCACTCTTGTGTGACCCCACCTGGAATTCTGCATTCAGTTCTGGAGTCCTCAGCACAGGAAGGACATGGATCTGTTAGAGTGACTCCAGAAGACGCTCTGAAGATGATCTGAGGGCTGGAGCATCTCCCATAGGAGGTCAGGCTGAAAGAGTTAAAGACTCAGAAGACTGTGAGAGGAACTTATAGCAGCCTTCTAGTACCTGAGGGGAACCTACAGAAAAGCTGGGAAGGGGCTCTTCATCAGAGAGTGCAGGGACAGGATGAGAGAGAACGATTTTAAGCTGAAAGAGGGGAGATTTGGATGAGATACTAAGAAATGTTTTCCTGCGAGGGTGGTGAGGCACTGGCACAGGTTGCCCAGGGAAGTTGTGGATGCCCCATCCCTGGAGGTGATCACGCTGGATGAGGTTTTGAGCAACATGATCCAGTGGGAGGTGTCCCTACCCATGGCAGAGGGTTGGAACTGGATGATCTTTAAGGTTACTTCCAAACTAAACCATTCTATGATTCCATGATGTGCTGTGTGCTGGAAGCGTTAATTAGGCAGTGGGTTATTTAATGGAACTTCAGTCTGACCCAAGAAAGTGATTCTGATGCCTTGTGTTTTATAACCCCATCACGTATGATTTTTAAGTGTCTGGTTTTCTTTGCCAAGGTCTTCAGACAGTTTGGTAGAGGAATGGATTTTAAAGCATCTGATGTTTGACAAACTTTAGATCAGCCACTATCAGTTCCCAGTTAGGTCATGCACCTTGATTTCAACTGATTCTTAACGAAAGTTTTACTGCTAATTGCTGCTAACTGAAGAATACCACTTGCTCCAGTAGCAGCACATCTCGTTACAAAGGATGATACTAGGCTAAAAGAAAGAAAATAGTTCTTCTTGCCAGCTACAGATGAAAACTGGTGATCTTTGTCATCATACTGGGTTTTTTTGCTTTTTTTTTTAAGGGGTCTAAACAAAACACAGCCTGAAATAACCCTTACAGGAGAACGGTAACAATTTAGGGCAAAATACCTCAGTGATGAAAATTGTATCAGAAACAGGATTTTTTTTTTTTTTTTTTTGCGAAGACCTCCTAGCATCACTCCTGCAAGCAGGTAAAATCTAAATGAACTCTTTCATTTCATGGCACAAACTAAAAAGGTCTCCTCTGGGGGTACTGCCTACACAGAACAGCAGGATCTTACCATGCACATCCCACTTGGTGGGAAAGGTGAGTCCACTTTAAAGCTTTATCGGCAGCGAGTGCAAGCACCCTACGAAAGGTACAGAGAGCTGAGAGAGACAATAATGAACATAATTATAGTTGGTTATTGTTTGGTCTACTTTCAGCCCTATTTTATAATGCTACTGCCAGCAGAGCTATTTCATGTGATGTCTTTTTCATGCAGCAACCTTTTCATAAATCAAAGCAAAAGCAATACCAGGCAGTTTCTCCTGCAGCCTGTTTGACAATAAAAGTTAACACTGAACCTTGGCTGTTATCAATCTTCATAAATGTGTCCATGATATAGCAAGCCTGTTCCATATTACACCGAGTTTGTTACTAATGCATGCACAGGAGCAAGCCAGTGGCTTAATGGATCTCTTAAATGCCTTGAAACTGGGACCTATGTTAAGTGGAAAGGAAAGTTTTAAAGAAATAACTGCTTTTTTCATTTCTTTCAATATACGATAAAATGATTACACCTTACAGCGGGTCTCGCTTGGGAAATGTATATTGCACTACAATAGGAAATTTCATACACAAAACAGAGACCTCAGGTAAATGGACATCATGTTCAAGAAAAATATAGCAAGAAGTGGATAGGACAGGTGGGAATGGTATTAAACTAAAAAAGGGGGAATTCAGACTAGATCTAAGGATGATATTTTTAAACTGAGTGTGGTGAAACACAGGCACAGGTTGCCCAGAGAGGTGGTGGATGACCCATCCCTGGAGGAGTCCAAGGCCAGGTCGGATGGGGCACTGAGCAATCTGACTGAGTTAAAGATGTCCCTGCTTATTGCAGAGGGCACGGACTAGAGGGCTTTTAAAGGTCCCTTCCAACCCAAAGCATTCTACGATGATTCTAAGTGCAAATAACCAGGACTTCAGTAGTTGCTTTTAGTAGAGATCTATGTTACTACAACTTTTACATTCAAGCATTGGACACTAAGTCTGACAGAATTAACAAACATTTCAGTAGCAAACACATCCTCTTATGGAGAAGAAGAGTGAATGTTTCATCTGTATTAATTTGGATACTACCTGAAAACAATTAAATATACACTGCGTATCAAGATCAAGAGGCTGATGGTGGAGCTCAACCTTCACATGTCTGTACTGCAAGAATCCAAAAAGCAACAACAACAACTCTATCTGCCTAAACATGAGATTTGCCAGGTACCGAGAACCTTGAAGCCAACTTCTGCCCCACCCAGTGACATGTTATGCAACCAGAGAGGAGTACAAGTCTCTAAGTTTAAAACAAAGAGAAGTAGGAACAGAGCCACTACAAACTCGATCAATGGGACAAGGTCAATTGTATGAGGTATAACAAGACCAAGTACCGGGTCCTGCACTTCAGTCAAAACAACCCCATGCAATATTACAAGCTTGTGGAAGAGCGGCTGGAAAGCTGCCCAGCAGAAAAGGACCTGAGGCTGTTGGTCAACAGCAGCTGAACATGAGCCAGCAGTGACTCAGGTGGCCAAAACTAACAGCATCCTGGCTTGGATCAGCCATGGTGTGACCTGCAGGAGTAGGGGAGGGATCATCCCCCTTTACTTGGCACTGGTGAAGCTGCACCTCAAATCTGTGTTCAATTTTGGGCCTCTCAGTCTAAGAAAGACACTGAGATGCTGGAGCTCGCCCAAAGAAGGGCAACAGAGCTGAGGAAGGGTCTGGAGAACAGAGGTTATGAGGAGTGGTTGAGGGACTTGGGAAGATTCAGTCTGAAAAAAGCAGGCTGGTAGGAGACCTCATCAATCTCTGCAGCTGCCTGAAAGGAGGTTGTAGTGAGGTATGTGTTGGTCTCTTCTCCCAAGTAATAAGTGAAGGACAAGAGCGAATGGCCTCAAGTTGCACCAGGAGAGGTTCAGATTGGATATTAGGAGAAATTGCTTTACTTAAAGAGTGGTGAAGCATTGGAAGAGTGGTGGAGTCACCATCCTGGAGGGGTTCAAAAAATATGTAGACAGGGCACTCAGAGACATGGTTTAGTAGGCACATGGTTTAGGTGTTGCGCTGATGGATGGACTGGGTGATCTTAGAGGTCTTTTACAACCAAAATGATTCTATGATCCTGTGATTCTAGATCAGCTTAATCCTTAATCAATTCTCTTGAAAAAACATCAAAACCTCTTTTGCAGACTATCAAGAAGAATACCTGCAATCTCTTCACCTAAAGAAGCCAAAATATTTGAAAGAGAAAAGCTGGTGAACTGGATTCATTTGACACTGGGTTTATCTATAAAAAACTTGTTTTTAAAATCTACATTGATTGTGTTGACTGCATCTTTTTAATGAGAGGGTTATAACAATTATTTTGGCCAAAGTACTGTGTCTAGTCAAGGCAAAAGGAGAAGAATATACATGATGGAAGAAAAGGGATTGCATTTCATCAGCCCATCCAAGAACAAGATTTCACTAATAGTAAAGCAGTGCAGACAGAGAGGCAGTCTATTACACACGGATCTATAAAGCCTGTCTCGCAAAACCTTTCGATCCTGATCTTCTCGTGCTTCCAGTAATGCATATGGCACAGCATAGCATTTGCTACAGAATATTATCCGTCTTAACACAGCCTTGACAGGGAAGTCCATCTTTATAAAGTTTATAGCCACAGACAGCATTTGAGTGGTCTCCTTAAAGATACAGATATTAGTTTTATCTACTGTGTTCAGTTCCTTTCCCCAGGCTTAAAAGTGTATTTTAAATGTTTCAGACCTATACTTTGATTTTATACTGCAGGCAGATGAATGGAACGGCAGAGGATAGGGAGAGAGAGTGCATCTTTATGATTCTTCTTTTAAACATTGACAGGTTTTCCAATTTCAGTTATAGATCCTCTATAGATGCACACAGCACTTGCATTGACAAAAACCACTAACACTTAATGGCTCCATAAACCACAACTGGGAGAAATTTCTCCTACTGAACAGCTTTGTGTATTATGTTCTTTTAGGGTTAGAAGGTGGCGTTGATTTTCATGCTTCTAAGTATGCAACACAGAACATAAATATCAGGGCACATTTACACAAGAAAAATGTTCTAAAATGCCAAACCAAGCAAAAAATATTTAGGAAATCCCCTTTGCAAAAACAGCAGGAAATGAGCTTTGGTTTGCTTAAGAATGAAGACCACATTCAAGCAAATCTGAAAAGGCATTTATAAGATAATGTAAAAGCCTTTAAAAAATTGGTTAGGACATTTCATGGCCAATATACGCATTTTCTCCCACAGACGTCAGGACTCATGCTTTAAAAATGCAGTGACAAGCATTGAAAGAATCAAGAAGTATGTTCAGAACAGAATTCAGTATTTTCCATTGTGTAGTACTGAGAATAACAGGGCCAGTTTCAAAGGAAACACAGACTCTTCTCTCTGGCAACCAATGATAGGATGTGAGGGAATGGCAGGAAGACGCACCAGGGGAGGTTTAGGCTGGATATTAGGAAAAGGTTCTTCACCCAGAGCGTGGTGGAGCCCTGGAACAGCTCCCCATGGAAACAGTCACGGTGCTAAGCCTGACAATATTCCAGAAGCATTTGGATAACGCCCTCAGCCACACGATGTGAACGTTGGGGTTGACTTGTACAGGGACAGGAGCTGGACTTGATTGTCCTTTTGTGTCCCTTCCAACTCAGGACATTCTATGATTCTATGAATAAAAACCCTTTACAGAACACGCATTAAATAACGGAATAGTATTTTAAAGCAAAGAAATAAAACTTGAATTTTCTGCTAGAGAGACAGGCTATCCTGTGGGACCTGAGTTCTTCCAGCCACCATGGCAAACTCTTAGCTCCATGGCTAACACAGCACAGTAACAGACTATTAAGTGTCTAAAGGCAAGGAGCTCATTCCTCCAAGCCCTGAGATGTACAGCCTCGTTACAATTAGGATTTTGCAGTCTATGGTTTGAAGCTTTGGTCTCCTACTTTGGTCTCTGAGCAAAGCATGTGCAGTCACACCAGCTGCTCTGTGAGCAGCTGGCACGGCTACTTTCTGACCAATTCATTGACGTACACAGTTGAGTTTTGAGAGATGCCCACCGGGAAAGATGGAAGATTTAGATGAGATCTTAGGAAGACATTTTTTCCTGTGAGAGTGGTGAGACACTGGCGCAGGTTGCCCAGGGAAGTTGTGGCTTCCCCATCCCTGGAGGTGTTCATGGCCAGATTGGATGAGGCTTTGAGCAACCTGATCCAGTGGGAGGTGTCCCTGCCCATGGCAGGGGGTTGGAACTGGATGATTTTTAAGATCCCTTCCAACCCAAATCTCCCTATGATTCTACGATTTTACTACTTAAAATTCAGTTATCAAAACGTCAAATGTTCTCTGTTCAAAGGAGAATAACTGCTACACAAAATAACTTCAAGGGTACGCAGAAGTAGTAACATTCACGAGAATAGCATTCACGCTGCTCCACTGTACAAAGCTACATGAAATTATATATTGTGGTGCTTTGGCCAACTCCTAGAGAACAGAACTGCTTAAGAAACAACATTATAGTTTTAAAAAACAAAATTATCTTATGCTGGAGGTCCTACTGACAGGATCAACAGAGAAAGCCAAAATATCATTGCTTGGTGGTAGTTAGGAAGGAAAACAAATGCTTATGGACTATTCTAGCATCTTACCTATAAATGAGACCCAAACCAATCAGGTCACTGAAAAAAATATATTCTCTCTTAGGAAGAACAGCCAATGAAGTTTGTGTTAAAATATGACCTTTTAATTCTAGACTGAAATCCAGCACATATTACTCCACTGACCTCAGCCAACTCCCCTAACCTTAAGGAGTAACTGCATGCTGCTATGTCTCATCTATTGAGGTTATATTGTTATATTTATTACAGTAGTACCTGGATGGACTAATTAAAGCTAAATTTACATTAGGCGGGCAATTTGTTAGGCACTCTAATACATGAAAAAGCATAAATCCTACACAGATCTATAAAGGCTTCTTCAGCATCCAGCATCCATGTGGTATACCTGCTGCTAACTGCCTGCTGCACAATCTTGCTTTATTCAACAAAAAAAATTGAGTTAATAAAGTGCAGCTTTCATTTATTTAATTCCTGGAGATGTTCAAGGCCAGGAAGGATGAGCCTTTGAGCAACCTGATCCAGTGGGAAGTGTCCTTGTCCACGGCAGGGCTGGATGGACTTTAAGGTCCCTTCCAACCCAAACCATTCCAAGATTCTATGATTTATTTGTTTGAGCCTGCAAGCAGCACAGAATGACAGCAGAGGAACAAAGTTCTTTCTCTTATCAAAACAGAGGAGTGACATCTGCAACATGGTAATCCCACGCCACTATCTGGGTACCACCTTCCCAGATGTCAACAACTACAGCAGCCCCTTCTCCAGATGTTGCCAGCTGCAGCTCTGCATTCTGCATCGCCAATATCTGCAATGTGCTGAGACACAAATAGGTGAGGACCAGCATAAAATAAATGCAATGCAGTTCCAGTACCACCACCAGCACTTCTGCTGTTCTGATGTTTTCAGAATGAGACCTTTATTTTATGGCGGTAAACGAAACAGCAACGGGTTGCTGGATAAGTGCCAGAAGACACAGAGAAGCTTGTGGGACGCTCCAGACCTGATGGACATGTTATGAAACCCTGACCGCTAACGAAGGTCCAAATCTAATGGAGATTGATCTCAATTTGCACTGCCCTAAGCAAACAGCAAGATAAAAAGCAACAGTGGAAGATAAATTGCAATTAAAAGTGCAGCTCTGCTCAGAGAAGGAGCTGTTAGAGCATACCTGTTCTCTGCATGGCTAATGTCTCACCAATTTTTGACAGCAGAAGAAATAAAAGTATTTTTTACACCACTTAGCCTTTCGGAGATACAGAGTAAGGTGGGTGTTAGGGATAGGGATAGTTCAGATGCCAGATTGTGGCCAGACGCCACAATTTTCAAGTCAAATAATAGTTTTTTATACCAACATTTAAAAGAAAGTTTTACTTTTGAACTAATTTTATAGGAACCAGGAGGCAACAAGACAGTTTAGCTACTCTATAAGACATAGAATCATAGAAAAGTTTTGTTTGGGAAGGGACTTTAAGGATCATCCAGTTCCAACCCATGGGCAGGGACACCTCCCACTAGATCAGGCTGCCCAAGGCCCCACCCAACCTGGTCTGGAACACCTCCAGGAATGGGGCAGCCACAACTTCCCTGGGTAACCTGTTCCAGTGCCTCACCACTCTCATAGTGAAGAAATTCTTCCATATGTGTAGTCTAAGTCTGCCCCTCTCCAGTTTATACCCATTGCCTCTCATCCGATCACTACAAGCCTTTGAGAACCGTCCCTCCTCAGCTTTCCTGTAGCCCCTTCAGTTACTGGAAGGTCACTATAAGGTCTCATTGGAGCCTTCTCTTCTTCAGGCTGAACAAGCCCAACTCTCTCAGCCTGTCCTCCTATGGGAGGTGCTCCAGCCTTTGGATCATCCTTGTAGCCTCCTCTGGACCCGTTCCAACAGCTCCATCTCCTTCTTATGTCGAGGATTCCAGAACTGGACACAATACTCCAGATGAGGTCTCACAAGACAGGAATAGAGGGGCAGAATCACCTCCCTCGGCCTCTTAATGGTATTTTTACAAATCTGATTTTCTGAGCATGACAGCACTTTGTAACAAAGCTTATGATTTGGTAGTATTTCCCAAAATGTTTAATGTTTACTTTTGGCTTTATGACTGTGATTTAACTTAGATGGAGTCTAAGCAGAATGACTGTGGTTTATTTTTTTCCTTGATTTAGCCCAACACTATTGGAAGGGGAGGGGGGGAACCGGGAAGAAATGGTTAATTAAAAAGTAGCAGCAAATGAGCTGTAATGGAGGTGTTGTGAATGTAAATCAGTGACGCTCGATGCAGCAACAGCAGCATCTGTGCATGCAGCTTCCAAAGTAATGAGATCGTGCTGATGTACTGGCATCCTGCCTTGATCACTTCATCTTGTTCAAGAGCTCTGATGGGAAAACAAAGGTCGGTGGCACTGACCTCGCTTCCCACAGCTTGCACACGCACAAATATTAGCAACTGATCAAGGATTGCTGTCTTTCCACCCTGTGATTTCAGAACGGATGGTTACATAGTTGGAGGCCTTAACTAAACAGATAGCACAAGCTTCTGCAACATGAAGTGTCATGTTCTAACACGTAAAGGTAATTGGTGATTCATTCTTCACCCTGTAACCAGGAACAGGTGGATGCTGCTTAAAAAAAATATACTATCAACTCTGCAAAACATGCTTCCTTCCAGAAAGGGAGATTTGCTGCTGTGTGCTCCAAAGTAGGGGCTGTGAGATTTGTAGGCTTTGAGCCTACAGATGGCTTGGTCTCATAAAAAAACTCCTTAAAAAAAAGTATTTGTAAATCTCAGCAACAGTAGATTACAAAATGCAGCACAAATTAATAATAAAAAGAAGAAACTGTGGGTTTTGACCTTCCTTGATTTAATACTGTAATTGGGAAATCATTTACTCGGATTTATACAAAATCCCAACAAAGGCTGCTTAACGCATTAAAACAAGAGGCTTTAGTCCTTGAAAGGGAGCACGAAGCCAGATGTACCGCTGCAGAGCGTTACATGCCAACTGCGCCGCAAAGAGTCAGTCCTCGTTGGTCACGAGCAGCTCAGGAAACTGCAGCCAGCAGCAAGAACTGCCCTTAATGAACGCATCCATCAATTTTCAGGGGACTTGGTTGATTACCAGCACACAAACCCAGGGAACACGCCAATTTAACTGCCAGTCACTGACGCATGAAGGAAGAATTTCACTCACTTGCTTTCATAAGGATGTCTATAAAATTACTTAACGTGTCTATGTAAGCAAATATAGAAAAGTTGTGGTGTTCAGGGCCTGTAGAAATAGGACAAGGGGTAATGGTTTTAAACTAAAAGAGGAGAGGTTTAGACTAGCTATTACGCAGTATTTTTTTATACTAAGGTTGGTGAAACACTGGAAGAGGTTGCCCAGAGAGATGGTAGATTCCCATCCCTGGAAATATTCAAAGTCAGGTTGGATGGGGCTCTGAACAACCTGACTGAGTTGAAGATATCCCTGCTCACCGCAGAGGGGTTGGACTGGATGACCTTCATGGTCCCTTCCAATCCAAACTATTCTATGATAAGCCTCACTTCCCCACATCTCCAACAGCTCTCTGCAAAGGTCAGGTGGAGGAAACTCTGAAGACAGCCACCAAAGAAAGAGAGATTTGAAATAGGCCTCACACAGTACAGGATTAGCCAGACATCGGATCCAGACCTTGATTTCTCCTGGACAGAAGTGCCCACAGAAGTGGTTGCAGGGCTGAGCCCAGACATGGCATAGAGAGCTCAGATAAGTTTTCCAGAAGCACAAAGCTGTCTACAAAGTCTTCTTTCAACCCAAATCATTCTATGATTCTGGAAAATGATGATGTTTTCCTCTTCAAACACATCAAAAAGACTCACCTGAAGAGGAAAGCTATGTTCAGAAAAAATGCACGCTTGCTCACATAGTTATCTTACTAGAACTTCATTCTACTATAACTACCCTAAATTTCAGAAAATATTTTCTTATTTCAAGTACTAATCCATATAAAACAAAAAAAAATTCCAAGTCAAGCAACCTGATCCCGTGGGGGGTGTCCCTGCCTATGGCAGGAGGGTTGGAACTGGATGATCTTTAAGGTCCCTTCCTATCCAAACCATTCAGTGATTCTATGACGTTGTGCTTTACTAAAGCTTTATTAATTTTAAGATTGCTTTCTCCATTCTAGACTGTAAAGTATCTAACTGTGTAAAAAATTGGTGACAGCCTGAGGGGAGCTCTAATGAATGTACCCATGATTTCTAGAAAGGAAACAAAAGAAAGAAAGGGATTAGGGCAAACATGGAAAGAATTGGCTTGGCCCTCTTAATTAACGTGCTAGCTAATGGAATTAGATATTGAATCTATTGAATAATGGATTTTAAAAGGTAATATAACTGCCAAAAAATGCATTCAGTGCTTCAAACCCATCTCCTTGACCAAATAAGCACAGTTAGAGTTCATATTTCAGCTTATGCCTTTCAATGAAAACACACATCCCCTTGCAAACAGAGTCAGTATTCTGGGCTTAACAGAAAAACACACAGACATTACACAAGAATCCCCTACTCCCACTTCGTTCAGAATGAATCTGCATCTAGCTAAAAAGCACACAATTAATATTTTATCCAGCTCTGTTGAGTACTCTTATTCCTAATGGACTGTTATTGATCAAAGGAAGAAAGCTAAACATCTCTGTTGCTGTCGGGAAAACTAAAGTTGTCATTTATGAAGTGATCACCATTTCATAGGTAAATGCACTGAATAAATGGTTTATAGAATTCGGATATTCTGAAGCTGTTCAAAGGATATCCTCTTCTATATGTTTATAGGCTGGAGAGCAACTTAGACAGGGTAACCTCTGACCACCAAAGTCCCTTTCAAGCTAAGCTGGTGAAGCAATAGGCAACTCTGTCTGAAAGGCAGAAATGCATCGAATCAAAGAATGTTTTGGGTTGGAAGGAACCTTGAAGATTATCCAGTTCCAACCCCCTGCCTTGTGCAGGGACATCTCCCACTGGATCAGGTTGCTCAAAGCCTCATCCAACCTGACTTTGAACACCTCCAGGGATGGGGCAGCCATGACTTCTCTGGGCAACCTGTGCCTAATATCCAGTCTAAATCTACTCTCCCTTAGTTTAAAACCATTACTTCTTGTCTTGTAACAACAGGCCTTGCTAAAAAGTCCATCTCTATTTTTCCTGTAGTCTCCTTGAAGTACTGGAAGGCTGCCATAAGGTCTCCTCACAGCCTTCTCTTCTCCAGGTTGAACAACCCCAGCTCAGCTTGTTCTCATATGGGAGGTGCTCCAGTCCTCAGATCATTTTCCTGATCTTCCTTTTGGATGTACAAAGCAAATAACAGAGATCAAAAAGATGTGTAGTCTCTCAATCAATCTCTCTTCCTACCTGAAGCAGCTGTATGGATTCTGAATCCGGCCTAGTTTAAACTTTAAACCTAAGACGGGTGATAATATCACCTCCATTCTGCGAAACACCATTTATACTTCACTTGTTAAGTGTAACGCCGTTAGGTATCAGACAACAGCACTGCTTATGTCACCAAAAGCAATTCCCACTGCTTTGTCACCCTCTGCACCTTGTCAGCACAACTGTTTGTGCAGCTACGCAGCCTCAGGGAACAAAAAGGGGATAGGGTGGAAGAGCAGAAGGAAAGAGAAATCTTCGTGTACCTCTGCCGCTAAGAGAAGTGTTTTAAGCTGAGTTGATGGTATTTAACACTGTGCACTACTAGCAAGATCTACAAACATACCAGTCCTACACTAATTGGAGCTGCTGGAACGGGTTCAGAGGAGGGCTACAAAGATGATCCGAGGGCTGGAGCGCCTTCCATACGAGGACAGACTGAGACTTGGGGTTGTTCAGCCTGGAGAACAGAAGGCTCCAAGGAGGTCTTATAGGGATCTTCCATTACCTGAAAGGGGCTACAAGAAAGCTGGAGAGGGACTGTTCAGAAAGGCTTGGAATGATAGGACGAGGGGCAATGGGTATAAACTGGAGAGGAGCACATTAAGATTAAACATAAGAAAGTATAAGATTTAGATTAAACATAAGGAAGAAGGGTGGTGAGGCCCTGGCACAGGTTGCCCAGGGAAGTTGTGGCTGTCCCATCCCTGGAGGTGTTCAAGGCCAGGTTGGATGGGGTCTTGGGCAGCCTGACCTAGCGGGACGTGTCCCTGCCCATGGCAGGGGAGTTGGAACTAGATGATCCCTAAAGTCCCTTCCCAACCGACAATTTTCTATGATTTTATGATTCTATATGTGGCTAACTCAGCACCATCGTTCCCAGTGGGAATGTGAAAAAAGAATTCAAGAATACTACCAACAAAAGGCTCTGAGACCTTAGAGCAGCCTTCCATTACTTCAAGGGGGCTACAGGAAAGCTGGGGAGGGGCTCTTTATCAGGGGGTGCAGGGATAGGATGAGGGAGAACGGTTTTAAGCTGAAAGAGGGGAGATTTAGATGAGATCTTGGGAAGAAATGTTTTACTGCTAAGGTGATGAGGCATTGACACAGGCTGCACAGAGAAGTCGTGGCTGCCCCATCCCTGGAGGTGTTCAAGGCCAGACTGGATGAGGCTCTGAGCAGCCTGATCCAGCGGGAGGTGTCCCTGCCCATGGCAGAGGGGGTGGAACTGGATGATCTTTCAGGTCCCTTCCAACCCAAACCATGGTATAATTCTACCATCATCAGAGCAAACAATACTGAAACAACTGTTTCACGACAAAGCACTATATATCTGTAAGAGAAAAGCTTAATTCAGGGTATTTCTATTTAGAGCTCTTTGGCTGAGCAAAGTGAATTCAACTAGGAGGAGGCAAAGCCTGCAGGCTCTGTCCAAGGATTTCTAAATAGCTTTCTATTTTCTGTTACTGGAAAAATACTATGTAGTATTTCATAAATAATTTATAGTCTGTACTTTTAGCTTTAGTTTTGAAAAGCAACTAATGCTAATTAAGGTAGCAAAAGGAACTGCTAGGAATCTGAAAGTTTCTCACCAGTGGATCCGCACAGCAGAAACAAAGCAGAAACCATTTGCCTGGGTAAATCCAACATGCATTTCTATGTTACAGTAGTATGTGAGTACAACATGAGAGTTACTGAAGAGATCGGCATTAAGGAACTATCAATATCCCTAACTGACAAACAGGACAGAAGAGTCCCTTAAAAGCCACCATACATGCCCAACATCAGAAGGGCAACAAGAACAGTGAAATAAACCCACATTTCCCTGGTCTCAGTCCAAAGTTGTCATTAAAAAGCTTATTTTCTCCCTCCACTGCATTATTTTCAATGTCCAGAAAATTGGTATCAATGTTTGGTGAGACAATTCTATGCAAAGATCGCACTGTCACCATTATTCATTTAACGTGGCTTCATTACAAAGGTTCTCAGCTTCACTTCCCAGTTAAAAAAGGATATTAGCTAAAACACGACTTAAAGGAAGTACTCTTCATGTTTTTATGTATTTACAGAGAACCATCAAATATAACTGTACTTTAAATTTTATTTTCAGTAAACATTAATAAACCAAGCTTCACGGTACAAGAGTCATCAATTAAAGGAAGACACAATATTGATGTTCTATCATTTATTTCCATTCACTCTATCCTGAATCAACACCCCTGCTGATCATATTTTCAAGGCTGTAATAGCCTGTTGCCTGGCTATCACTGAGTTCTAACTTCCATCAGTAATCGGAGCAATGGAAATAACCAAGGATCATGTGAAACACATTGATTTGGTTTGTAAACCCATTGTTAAGACGTCTGAAATATGTGAAGACAGTACTGTGTGAAGCAGCCTGAGCAAATCCCAACCCCTTCTGTGTTTAATCAAATGAGCTCCTTCAGATCCTGAGACGTGTTCCTCCTGTACAAGTCTCATAGTAAGGGAATAAAGCTATCGAATCCGTAATTCAGGATAAACACCAAAGCTTCCAGAAAGAATCACAGAATAGTTTAGGTTTGAAAAGACCTTTAAGATCATTAAGTCCAATCATAAACCTGACACTGCCAACTCCACAACTAAACTATGTCCCTAAGCACCACAATCATACAGCTTTTAAATCCCTCTGGAGATGGAGACTTCATCACTTCCCCAGGAAGACTCTTCCAATGCTAGAGAGTCTTTTTGATAAAGAAATGTGCCTTAATATCCAATCTAAACCTCTCCTGGCACAACTTGAAGCCATTTCCTCTCATACTATCACTTGTTACTCGGGAGAAGAGATCAACACTCACCTCTATAACCTACTTTTCAGGGAGCTGCAGAGAGTGATGAGGTCTTCCCTCAGGTTCCTCTTCTCCAGATCAAACAGCTCCAGTTCCCTCAGACGCTCCCCTAATCCCTGTGGTCCAGACCCTTCCCCAGCTCCACTGCCCTTCTCTGGATGCACTCCAGCCTCTCAGTGTCTTTCTCGTAGTGAGTAGACCAAAACTGAACATAGGATTTGAAGTGCGGCCTCACCAGTGCTGAGTATAGGGGGGCTGATCCCTTCCCTACTCCTTCTTGCCACATAATTTTTGATCTAAGCCAGGATGCTGTTGACCTTCTTGGCCACCTGGGCACACAGATAATGCAAAGAATCCTCCATAATAATAGATCTTAATAATTTCATCTATAATAATATCAAAGTACAAACACAAATAAACCCATTGTCATGATGCAGATGATCCAGAATCTGGTCGAGACACAAGAGTTTAGAAGTGATGCATTGAGATACCAGGGAAAGCCTCACCCTTAGAATCACAGAATCATAGAATGGATTGGATTGGAAGGGACCATGGAGTCATGTAGTCCAACTCTGCAGTGAGCAGGGCCATCTTCAAGTGGATCAGCCTGCTCAGAGCCCCATTCAACCTGACCTTGAATGTTTCCAGCGATGAGGCATCTACCACCACTCTGGGAGACCTGTACTAGTGTTTCACCACCCTCCCCCTTAAAAAATTTCTTCCTGGTATCTAGTCTGAGTCTATCCTCTTTTAGTTTAAAACAACTTGGAAGTCTGTTATCTACTACAAAGAATCAAACCCCACAGAAGATAAAGTAAAAACATTTATTTTAGGCAGAATCTGCCCTATCCGCTTACTCTATTCCTAAATGAATAATCAAGATGTTACTTGGCTCTAGACACCACAGGGGAATAAAATGTCACCACCGCAGCTGCCAAACTTTCCGCTACCAGCCCTTCAAATTAAGGAAAAAAACCCACAATACAAATGTACAATTTGATTAGTTAAAGTTCAGATCTTTGCCCAAAGCCTGGCTCTTCCTGTAATATCGCATTCTTTTCTTCTTGTGTAAACTTCTCATTATAACAGAGACATCTTCATAATATAATAATTCTGGTTATAATGTAACTTCGGGTAACATAACTCCGACATTAGAAAAGGCAGCATGCTCTAGTAATGTTCTTTTAATGCAATTTGTGTACTGCAGGAACTGACCGAACCTGGTCATTTAGGATTTGATCAATGGGAATTAGTGCCTTAAAGAGATGAACCATTTGATAATTCAGAATTTGATCAATGCGAATCAAGACCTCACGGAGATAAAACATTTATCATGAACATTTTGAATATCAGTCTAATCCAGGAAGCGCCGGAGAAGGTAGTAAGCAGGCATCAATAAGGACTGCAGACAAAGTACAGAAGGCCTGCTAGTTCTCTGGGAGGCTTTGTGGATAGAAACTTTGTGGGATATTTGTCTTTTTCCCTTTTAATGGGGCAAATTATGCCTAAAAACTGATGAAGCCACAGCTGGTGTAATTTCAATGGCTGAACAGAGAAAGGAAAAGGAAAATCCAGGAAACATTTAAGTAATTAATACTGGGTATAAGGAAGAAATCCTTACAATAAGAGCGATGAAACTCTGGAACGAGTTACCCAGGGGGTGTAGAGGATGCCCCATCCCTGGAAATATTCAAGGTCAGGTTGAACGGGGCTCTGAGCAACCTGATCGAGTTAAAGATGTTCCTGCTTCTGCAAGGTCGTTGGACTAGATGACCTGTAAAGGTCCCTTCCATCTCAAACTATTCTCTGATTCTAATCATCCACTTCCCTATGCCCTTGAAAGAGGTGTAGCTTAAAAAAGTTAAAGAAATGCAAGTTATCACAATAAACCTTGATAACTAATTCCAGGCATGTTTAAAATAAAGTGAGACTATTCTGTAACACCACAATTAGATCTATTAATCTCGCACTTAGGACCTGAAATCACACTGACATGTAGCACATCGGTTTATGCATTAACAAAATTTAGCAGTTCAACCTTATTTAATTCTTCTTTTACAGCCAATTAAACATGCTCTTTAAACACCATTGCTTGAAACTCTGTCCTCAATCCTCACATGCAATTAAACTGAACATGAGAAGTGCCTGGTGACACCAAAAGAGCATCATCTTTAGGTTTCACTAAATCATTCATAATTTAGCCATCAAGTTACATACAAAAGGCAGTAATAAAATCACATCTGATGAGTTTAAACCTTCAATAAAAAGGCACAACATTTAAAATGATTTTATATTAAAAACCTCATATTTTTTAAAAATAATATTAATTTTTTTTGCGCTTTATGAAATCTACCACAATTTAAGTGTGTAGTTCAGATATCTTTTTCCCTTTATAAGGTTTTCTTTTTGTTTTTTAAGGCAATGGACCGAAACTTGAAATAATTGAGGACTTAATGGTTCTATGATAAAATAGCTTTCTTAAAATTCTTAGATATTGCGTGATGCTAAAGATTGGGTCTTGCTACATCAACCAGCTCCGTCTGAGCAAAAAGGAACCCAAACCCATTTGATTTAGTTAGGAAATTATTTATAACTTATTTATATGCTGGGCAGGTAGGAACCCAAACCCATTTCCCACCTCTGACCACAATAACCACCTGGAGCTATCAACAAATACTTCAAATCACAATAAAAGCTTGATTTAGAATAATGAAAGTGAGACTATGCAAGAATTAAATTTCAAAACCTGAAAATACTTCACTGTAACACCGGAAGGAGAGACACTCTCTTGATGGCAATTGCATCACAGGTGAAAAAATGACAGTGAGTAACAACATACCAGGCTCCTCACTCCAAATCAAACTGAAATCAGACCCTGAGTCAATGTCCATCCTGTCCCTCTTGTTTAAGGGAGAGATAAATTCTGTCCTGAATATAATCACGGAATCATAGAATGGCTTGGGTCAGAAGGGACCTTAAATATAGAGTCATAGAATAGAATCATTAGGTTGGAAAGGACCCACAGGATCATCGAGTCCAACCATTCCTAACACTCCCTAAACCATGTCCCTAAGCACTTCATCAACCCGTTCCTTAAACACCTCCAGGGAAAGTGACTCAACCACCTCCCTGGGCAGCCTGTTCCAGTGCCCGATGACTCTTTCGGGTATCATCCAGTTCCAACCTCCCTGCCATGGGCAAGGACACCTTCCACTGCATCACGGTGCTCAAAGCCTCATGCAACCTTGAGCAACCTTGATGCAGGGATGGAGCATCCAAGACTTCTCTGGGCAACCTCTGCCAGTGCCTCACCACCTTCACAGGAAAACATTTCTTTCTAATATCTCATCTAAATATCCTATCTTTCAGCTTAAAACTATTACCTTCCATCCTATCCCTGCACTCCTTGACCATCAATCAGTACAAAAATTTTATATACTTGATCCCTGGAGGTGTTCAAGGCCAGGCTGGATGAAGCTCTGAGCAACCTGATGCAGTGGGAGGTGTCCTTGCCCGTGGCAGGGGGAATGGAACAGGATTATCTTTAACGTTCCTTCCAACACAAACCATTCAATGTTCCTATGATACACTAGAGACTATTAAACAATTCATTATATTAATTGATAAAATTATTTTTATCTTACAGTTAAGAATTTTATTTATATCAGCAGCAGCTTAAAAGGGCCTTTTCTTGCTCATCAGAAAACAAAACCCAAACAAAAGAAAATCCCTCTGGAAACCAAAAAAATCATCACAGAATAATTCATTTTATAGCGCATTTCTCAGTTACTGTTGAGACTAAAAGGCTGTAAAAAGTTCTCTCTGTATCCTTACTAAAATGATAAATGGAACCTTCTGCCTAATGGATGAAGCAGCAGAGAGGGAAGAGTCCAAGGCTAAGGGTCAGAGTCACTTTGATCCATCAATTACTGTATCTTCATTTAACCATCCTCAGGACTAATGAAAATTATTTAATTTGACCTTCCCTGGTAAGGGCAAAGTGAAGTTGCTAATTTAAATTCTTTCACATCAACCAAGCACAGGACGAATACTATTGTAACGCAAAGCTGAAACTACATTTTTGGTGCTCAATTAAGACAAAAACTGTTAAGGAATATACGTTTACAAAATTTCACGCATCTTATCAAGTCAAAATTAACTAGTACATTACTAACTGCATCCAGTTTCTATCCAGCTTACGGTTACCACGCACTGGCTTGCAGATCATTTCAATAACCAGCACAGACCAATAGGATCTATGACAGAGGGAAGGGGAATTATTGTGAATTGTAATGTGGATAAGAACTCATCCGGCTGCCAGGCTCAAAGACAACAGCAAAAAAAGACTTACTTGAACCGAGCTGACACTTCATCGGCAGCTTTTTGGTATTGCTCCGTGGTAACTTTGTAGAACTGGGCACTCTGGAAAGGAGAAAAAAATAAAGAAAAATACAGATTTCATATAATAACATTTATATGCATGTTAATATCTAGCAAATAATGCTAATTTGGATGTTTTATCCATTTAAGTTGTTCCAAAACCCTCCATAACCTAACTCTCAAATCAAGTATTCTACAAAGTTTCAGAGATTACTTTTTGGGGTGTCTTTTTAAAAATAAGTGTGTCCTCTTAGGGAGGTTATTCTGCCCCTGTACTCAGCACTGGTGAGACCGCACCTCGAATCCTGTGTTCAGTTCTGGGCCCCTCACCACAAGAAGGATGTTGAGGCTCTGGAGTGTGTCCAGAGAAGAGCAACAAAGCTGGTGAAGGGGCTGGAGAACAAGTCGTACGAGGAGCGGACAAGGGAAGTGGTGTTGTTTAGCCTTGACAAGAGGAGGCTGAAGGGAGACCTTATTACTCTCTACAACTACCTGAAAGGAGGCTGTGGAGAGGAGGGCGCTGGGCTCTTCTCCCAAGTGACAGGGGACAGGACAAGGAGGAATGGCCTCAAACTGCATCAGGGGAGGTTCAGATTGGATATCAGGAAAAAATTTTTCACAGGAAGGGTCACTGGGCACTGGCAGAGGCTGCCCAGGGAGGGGGTGGATTCCCCATCCCTGGAGGTATTTAAAAGACAGGTAGATGAGGTGCTCAGGGCCGTGGTTTAGTGGCAGACAGGAACGGTTGGACTCAATGACCTAAGAGATCTTTTCCAACCTCGTGACCCTATGATTTTCTTGGTTCCAGATGGTTGTGCAAAGGAGCTGGCTTTTGGGGAGGAAACTCTAGAGAGAGTAAAAATCACATACTTAGCACTAGGTGCTGCTGGAGCATTTGAAGCTTCTCCATTGAAAAATATGACAAAAAACCTCCAAACTACCGAATCCTTACTTCCTTGCATGTCCTTGTTTGTGTTATTTACACCTATAGCCCCATCCAGTTTGCAAGTGCTACTCGAGTCAAACTACAAAGTTGCACAATTAAACTAAGTATGGCTTGACTTTTTCTTTTGCTTTTTGCTTTGATAATGCCTCTCACAGGGAGTTACTTTAATATTCCAAACTTCCAGGTCTCTTCAATCAGTTGCTAATTTTCGTTTACAAAATCAGGCAGCTTCATATTGTATTTTCATCTTCCAGGATGCTTTTCACTCAGTTCTACCAAATCATCCATTTCCAAAATGCAAGCAAAACAAGATTGAATCATCAAGCAATAAAACTTTTCTATACTTAAAAAAGGCAAAGTTTCTCAGTGGGATGTAGGATATTCAAAGACAAATGACTATAATGTTGTGATGCTTCATGTCTAGATAATATATACTTCGTATTTTTAAAGAGGTTTTTATAGCCTTAGCACAGTTGGACCTGAGATGTAATAATGATAGCACCTGGCTTCACAGCTGGAGGAATAAAGAAAAGCTAAAGCAGTTTGAAAGTTCTCTAAAACCATTTTTCTCTGAGTAGTGGGGCAAACAGGTCATGAAGATGTACAAAGGTTTTGTTGGTACTTGCAAGAGCTCTTCCATAGCTCTGCAGGTCTTGAGCTGCCCAGCATTGCAGGGAGTCATGTTAACATGGCAACAAAACTCTACAATCACACACTGCAGGATTACATAAAACACAGTTTGAATATTTATTTTAACAATCTACCTATTAATATCATGGTTAAAGGTTATTCATGCCACAAAAACGATTCAAACATTTAGTATACACGAATGGCACAATGCAGTCCATAGAAAGTGTCATTCCAATTTTATTTCGGGCAAAGTAAGCAGTTTTTTTATTAAAGATAATGATGTATGAAAAAGCAATATGCCTAAATCAATGTTAGGTAAAAATAAAATTACCACCTCCAAAACTCATAACTAGAGAGATCACTCTTTGGTAAAAGTCAAAGATCACAGAATCATAGAATTGTTAAGGTTGGAAAAGACCTCTAAGGTCATCCAGTCCAATCCCAGCCCAACACCACTGTGCCTACTAAACCATGTCCCAAAGTGCCCATTTATACACCTTTTGAACTCCTCCAGGGATGGAGACTCCACCACTGCCCTGGGCAGTACCTTCCAATCCTTCACCACTCTTTCAGTAAAGCAATTTTTCCTAATATCCAGTCTAAACCTCCCCTGGCACAACTTGAGGCCATTTCCTCTTGTCCTACTGCTTGTTACCTGGGAGAAGAGACCAGCACCCGCCTTGCTACATACTCCTTTCAAGCCAGTTGTAGACAACAATAAGTACTCCCCTCAGTCACGTCTTCTCCAGGCTAAATAATCCCAGTTCCCTCAGTTGCTCCTCAAAAGAATTGTTCTCCAGACCCTTCCTCAGCTTCACTGCCCTTTTTTAGACATGCTTCAGCAGCTCAACGTCTTTCTTGTAGTGAGGATCCCAAAACCGAACACTGCATTCAAAGTTAGTAAACATGTCCTGAGCAACATTTATCTGTGCCAAATCATGTTATGATGAATGCACGCAAGACAGCCCACTACGGCAAAAACATCGGGTTGGAACTCCAAAAGAGGCAGCGCTATCTACAAAAGCAAAAGGAAAACCATTTTTCATTTGCATTTGAGGATTTCACCTTCTAAGGTTATTCCTTGCAAATTATAATCTTGCAAAGTACAGAAATCACCAAAAAGAATACCAACCCCAAACAAGGGGAAAATTGTATTGCAAGTCTAATATTTTATCACAAATTATAACAAATTGCATAACCGCTTCTGCAGTCAAAGGTCACGCACAGATCACAAAGAGCACAGTGGTCTACTGCGCTCCAGCTTCTGAGATTCAGACCTAATAATTCATTTGTACTGGAATCAAAGGTTCCACACATGTGACTTAGGGTCATTTATTTTTTCATAAATCATCATTGGTCAGTAAGAAAATGAAAATGAAATTCTCCTCACACCAGTGACCCCCTTGCATTTAGCAATCCCAGCTGCCCAATGACAGTCACATCCAGGTTCCTTCAATGGAGAGCCAATCAATAGGCATGCGATCAGGCAGCAGAGCGACCACGGCGCGAGTGTGGACAGGTCACCCTTTGAGATGATGAATAGCTCTCTATCATCCTGCAGTCCCCTACGATGCTAACATTTACTATAATCTTATTTGGGCTGCGATTTATCTTTCTTCTGCCTGATCAATAAAGATGAACACAACAGTTGTAAGGATCGATTGCAATTTTTTATCATTTTCAAGCATGAAGGAGCGTTTCTGACACAAAAACAATACTCTGAGTGTACTTGTTCTACCTTTTAATTGCAGTTCAAGTGATCAACTGAGCTGCTATGTATGCCAAGAAATTTTAATCCTACAATAGACTCAAGCTATCAAGAAATCATTTGTTACCTTAGATAAAGTATGTTGTGTTTTTTGGATCAGCTCTTCCTTTGAAACCCATTCAGGTCGTCTTTTAGAGATATACTGTTTACAATCCAGAGATGAAGTTTCATTTTCAAAGTACTCCCTAAGAGTGGTCATTTCTCTAAATACAGAAAAAAATGGTTCTATAACATAGTACTGTCAACATAAAGAATTTCCCCAGTCTCCAGATAAATACATATATAGAATCACAGCATCGCAGAATGGTTGGGGTTGGAAGGAACCATTGGCAGGGACATCTCCCACTGGACCAGAGTGGTCAAAGCTTCATCCAACCTGGCTTGAAATCTCTCCTCAAACCCATCCACAACTTCCCTGGGCAACCTGTGCCAGTGCCACACCACTCTCAGCATAAAAGAAATGGTAACCTTGCATGGTTGCCCAGGGAGGTTGTGGCTGCCCCATCCCTGGAGGTGTTCAAGGCCTGGTTGGATGGGACCTTGGGCAGCCTGATCCAGTGGGAGGTGTCTCTGCCCATGGCAGGGGAGTTGAAACTATACGATCTTTAAGGTTCCTTCCAACCCAAACCATTCTATGATTCTATGACTCTACAATTAGTTACCACACAGGCAGCAAACCACTCAGAGGAGTCTTGTTGAAAAAAACTACAAAACCTCATAGTTTTTGGTCAAGTGACTAATTTCACATGTGAATTCAACCTAATTGACCTGAATAGGACCACTGCATATTAAGTTACTTATTTAAGTGTTTACGGCTCAAAGATAACACATAGGATGACCAAATCAAGGGAAAAGTATTATTTTCTATGCTTTGTATCCTTCTTTGAAAAGAAAGAACTGGATTTGTCATTTTTGGCGAATAAGTGCTATTTTAAGAGCTACTTTCAAAAAAGGGAAAAGAGAGAAGCATAGGCTGGCATTGCGGAAGAGAAGCTAAAGTAGAGAGGACATTAATTTTAATTTTAAATCCATCCAGTTTCCCTTGGTGAACACACAGAGCCAGAGCAAATCTAAATAATGCTATAATTCATATAGAGAAAAATGATATCTGATCAGGGGCAAAAGTATTTTCATCATGTTTGCCCCTGAAATAATCTTTCCCCCCCAAAAAAAAAAAAAAAGTGGAAGCAGAAGCTTCTTCAAGAACGTATTGTGGAGGAATCAGAGAAGAATTATTTTTCCAGACAGATCTGCTTTCAAAAGTCTGTGTAAGAAAATAAATTCCTACAGAACCCCAGGTCAGCTGTTTTGTCTGCATGTGGGACCTCAAAGCACAAGTGTGCGTTTTAGTCTCTGCTGAAAATCTTCAGATTTTCAGCCAGGTAAAGTTCTGAAAGATCTTGTGTCATCCAAGCTGATAAAAGGTTATGAAAAGAACCAGGAGAACTTGAGAGCCCTCATTTAATTTCACTACAGATACATCACCTATACCCACTATTTTATTACAAATGTGCTGAAACTGTTTTTACTGCAGACATACCATGACTTCTTTTTGGCATTGAAATTTTTCTTTTAAGCCCCTTGGCTCTTAAAGCCTTGAACAGATTCAATATGAGAGCAACATTCACGCAACCTATTTAAGTTTTTGGGTTTTTTAAAAATTTAATTTAATAGTTATGCAGTTAAGAGTTTATTTCACAAAGAAAAGGACGTGTGACTTCCATACAAAAGAAAGAAATGTGGCCTTTGCTTCGTGTTAGTGCTGTGAAAGACAAAAATGAGCACAGCTTGACTTCAGAGCAGCTCAGCACCTGCTCCACCCACCAAAGGAACGAAGAGCTTGGGCTGTTTGGCACCTTTGAGAATCAGGGGAGAATTTTTTAATTTAAAGACTTCTTTTTCCTTGTCATCCTCCCCCACAGAAGGACTCAAAGCATCGGCAGGCAAAGATTATCATGTTCCCTGAATGGGAAATTGGAAAGTTTTCTTTGCCTCTTTTTAATCCCTTTCTGCTGAAGTTAAGCTTTCTTTTATCCCTTAATTGAACTTCTGGCCATTTCATCTCAGTATCTTCTACGAACTCATTTGCGGATAATATGAAGCATTTTGGTTTATTCACTCTGTTGACACGCAGCCTGCGATCTATACAGCCTTAAAAGAGAAGATTTCGTATCCCAGAAAGAAGGAATACCTCTTAAGCCTGTAGAGTTGCTTCACAGGCTTGAATCCAGCCTTAAGACTTCCACAGTCCACATTCCATTCTGGTCCCATAAAGTAGGGATAAGAAGTAGGTGGGGCTGAGAGCACACCCAGCAAGTTTGCCAATGACACCAAGCTGTGTGGTGCAGTCAACACACTGGAGGAAAAGGATGTCATCCAAAGGGACTTGGTCATATTTGAGAGCTGGGCCTGTGTGAACCAAATGTCCAACAAGGCCAATGCAAGGTCCTACGCCTGGGTTGGGACACTCCTAAACACAAACACAGACTAGGTGGAGAATGAATTGAGAGTAGCCCTGAAGAGAAGGACTTGAAGGTGTTGGTGGATGAGAAGCTCAATACGAACCGGCCATGAGAACTTGCAGCACAGAAAGCCAACGGTATCCTGTGTCACATCTAAAGAAGTGTGACCAACAGGATATGGGACGGAATTCTGCTGTTCTACTCTGCTCTCATGAGACCCCACCTGGAGTCCCATGTTCAGTTCTGGAGCCTCAGTGAAGGAAGGAGGCTCCTCTGTCAAAGTGAGTCGGGAGGAGGCCACAAAGATGATCTGAGGCCTGGAGCACATCCTATGCAAGGACAGGCTGAGAGAGTTGAGGTTGTTTAGCCTAGAGAACAAGAGGCTGCAAGAAGATATTACAGGAACCTTCGATTACTTAAAGGGGCATAGAGGAAAGCTGGGGAGGGACTCTTGATCAGGGAGTGTAGGGACAGGACAAGCAGGAACGGTTTTAAGCTGAAAGAGGGGAGATTTAGATTAGATAAGATAGTAGGGAGATTTTTTTTTCCTGGGAGGGTGGTGAGACACTGGCATAGGTTGCCCAGAGAAGTCATGGCTGCCCCATCCCTGGAGGTGTTCAAGGCCAGGTTGGATGGGGCTTTGAGCAACCCGATCCAGTGGGAGGTGTCCCTGCACATGGCAGTGGGGTTGGAACTGGTTGATCTTTAAGGTCCCTTCCAACCCAAACTATGATCCTAAGTCCAGCACAGCCACCGCTGTCCCAGGAGACCTGGTACAGCAGTTGTGCAAAGGAAACCCATAGAGGAGGGTGTTCTGGATTCCAAGGGGGACCATGAGGGGTGTGTAACCAGTAGAACATGCCCCATTGTTAAGTAAACTATAGAGCAGCCCATATGGATTATAAATGCAAGATTAACTCTTAGAAGAAAAGACTTAAAACATCCAGTCATGCTTAATCTGTGAAGCTGTCACCAAAAGCAACAAGTGAGCAAGAAGAGGAGGAATTAGGGAAGGGGAAATAACAAAAGAAGGATAAGATTACCTCACGCAGTCTGCATACAACCTAGTTCCAAATGATATTAAATTACAGTTTTATAAATATAAGACCATTTCTATGGCATCTTTATTGGAATTAAAAACTTCTATTTGTCTCTGAATTGATTTTAATAAGCTATGGAAGACCAAGCGTATAACATCACACAGTTTCCCAAGCAATACTGCATCTCTTTTCTACCTCAAATGGTATTAAGATGATACATGCATGAAGTAATTTCTTCTGAAGTGTCATCAGATCAGGCCCTTGCTCGACTTTTTAGATAAGTTATTTTTTATACCAGTTATGACTTTTCTCATCTGATCCAGCTGCGCCACTCAGCCAACTGTTGCATTTTTCAACTCCAGAGATGAAACAAAGGATATTCAACTCTGCATTCAACATACAGCTTCTGACTTGTGCTCTTCTTGGGGTTTTTATGTGCTATTATGAACTCCCTTTTGAATGAGGGGATTGATTTGCTTTGGCTTTGTTTTGCCTTCATCATAGACAAGAACTCACTGGATGGACCAGAAAGTTCTCTGTATCTGTCGCAGGGCTGAAAATAGGTGACATTCAGCTTTTATGAAAATCTATTTCATAAATCCATAATTTAGTAGACATGGTGGTGTTGGGATGATGTTTGGACTGAATGATCTTAGAAGTCTTTTCCACCCTTAATGATTCTATTCAAATGGAACATCTTGCCATAAAAGAATGGCTGATGCCCAGAGCAAACCAGTTTTCCAGTTCCAAATTGCAGCACAAAAGTTACCCCCCGAGAAACACCCAACAGATTGCTCAACGAGAGACTTTGACCACATAATGTGGATGTTCAGGACAACTCAGAAATAGCCAGAGACACAAGATGCACAGACAGATCTGGGGACACGTTTTATAGCACAAGAGAATTTTTTCATGTGCAGGAAGAAAAAGGTGAATGGAAAGAGAATCCCCAGAAAAAAAAGCTATGGTAATGATATGAGGTCTTGGACAAGGTCTACAGAGGACATCAGGTGGTGAGGAAGTTAAGGCTAAGACTGATTTTCAGGGTTTTGGTGGAGTTTGCCTAGAGCTAAGTATTTCCTGTGTTGGCTGAAATACAAGTGCAATTCCCTCTCATAGAATCATAGAATAGTTTGGGTTGGAAGGGACCTTAAAGCCTATCCAATTCCAACCTCACCGCCATGGGCAGGGACACCTCCCACTGCATCAGGTTGCTCAGCGCCCCATTCAATCCAGATTTGAACACCTCCAGGAATGGGGCAGCCATGACTTGTCCGGGCAATGTGTGTCAGTGCCTCACCATCCTCACAGGAAAACATTTCTTCCTAATATCTTATCTAAATCTCTCCTCTTACAGTTTAAAATTGCTACCCCTCGTACTACCACACTATGCCCTTCTAAAAAGTCTGTTACCAGCTTTCTTGTAGACTTCGTTCATGTACTGGAAGGCTGTTGCAAGGCCTTGCTGGAGCGTTCTCTCCTCTAGGGTGAACAAGCCCTACTCTCTCAGTCTGTCCTCACATGGGAGGTGCTCCAGCTTTCTGATTATCTTTGTGGCCTCCTCTGGACTCACTCCAACAGTTCCATGTCTTTGTTGTGCTAAGGGCTCCAGAGCTGGACACAGGACTCTGTGTTAGGTCTCACCAGAGCCAAGCGGAGGGGCAGAATCTCCTCCCTCGACATGCTGGCCAGGCTTCTTCTGTTGCAGCCCAGGATACAGTTGGCTTTCTGGGCTGCAGTCTCACACTGCTGGCTCATGTTGAGCTTCTCATTCAATACCTGCCCCATACTCACACTTTAGAAAAGCTCATACATACTTACTTTAGAAAAGCTCTACATCCATCTTCCTCTCATATCCTGGAAGAAATTTGCTCTGGACCAGAGTGCTCAAGTAACTGAACAGATATCTGAACTATTGGAGACTGTAAGCAAGACTTTGGACATACCCGTTTCTGCAGGAGATGAAAAGGAAAACAGGTACCCAGAATAGTGCTGAAGATGCCAGAGAAAGAGACAGTACTACGACCTACTCAAACAAAGGAAACAAAGGAGAAACAGATGCTGCATCTTAGCAAATGTTCTGCTGGGAGATAATTCACTTCCCAACATAATTTGCTTGATTTCATGACATGTATGTTTGTCAAAGAGTGTAGATTCAGCGTGCGGCAAATGAGGCAAAGTACTTATCATAGAATCAGAGAATCATAAACTTAACTCAGTTATCAGCAGAAAATGTGGAAAATAGCAACTTCTCTGACCTTTTCTTTTGAATTTCCAGTTCCGTTTTTCAGGCACCACTAATAACTTTAACTGCAACTATTAATGTGTCTAAAGTCTCTCCCAAGATAGGCTTCCCTTCACTTTTCTGCCCTAGTAGAACATTGATCTCTAATTTGTTAACACTCAGAGCTGCCAAAGAAAATTAAATCCTTTGTGAAAAGGACAAATCTATTCAAACTTCTTACAGCTACTCAGCCAATAATCTAATCTGCATGTAATTGCGGTGCAGTCTTTAATACAAACGTTCTCAATCTTAGAGATGCATGTGTAAATGCACAACTAGATTCACGTCTCCTACTGATGACAAGATGCCTCATCTAAGTGATCCCTATTTATGACTTTCCTTCTCTGTCTCATCCTTTTCACTGTTATACATTATAAATTACATTCTCCCTAATGTACCAATAGGTATTATTTCTCCATGTCCTAAGCAGACTTTTAGACTTTTCCCCCGCAAAAGGCATACGAACATGTCAAGTTGCCAAGTGCCATCTTTGAGGCATGTAAGAATGGGTCCTTCTGCCACCAGGAGCGATGCCCAAGAAATATAAGTGGAGGAATCCCTTCTCCCAGTGTCACTGCGTACAGGCTGCAGCTGTAGGAATAGCACATTCATAAAGGTTTTAAAATTCCCATTGTTGGTTGCCTTTATGGAATTAATTCTTAAATACAGATCCAATGTACAATGGCTTTAAATTAGATGGACATAAGGAGGAAATTCTTCCCTGTGAGGATGGTGAGGCAATGGCACAGGTTGCCCAGGGAAGTTGTGGATGCCCCATCCCTGGAGGTGTTCAAGGCCAGGTTGGACGAAGCTTTGAGTAGCCTGGTCCAGTGGGACGCATCCCTGCCAATGGCAGGGGAGTTAGAACTGGATGATCTTTAAGGTCTCTTCCAACCCAAACCATTCTATGATTCTGCGATTCAACGCACCACTTTTGCATAGCAAAACTTTTGCATAGCAAAAGTTGCACCACAGGGAACTACATCAGCTCACAAGCAGACCAGGATCAGCATGAGCCTTGGGTGCCTGTCCACAGGTTATAAGGATTCCCTAATATTTTATTTCAGTGTACACAGCTGTGTCATCTGGCTAGTACGAAAAAGTTGTATTTCTACTACAGCAGCATAAAGTCAACTTAGCTGAAGTCTTCTATTCCATTCATGCATAGTTGCAGCTCATCTGCTGCATGGACAAATTTACAAAGTCCAGTGTTAGAGACTCAAGGGAAGACAGTTTGAGCTTACACACGAAGCTGTGCTGCAGAGCTCCGAGTTCAAAATAGGTCTTCTAGACTACAGCAGCCGTAATTTTAAGATCATGTCATACATCCCCTGTAGTCAGAAGAATGATCTGGGAAAACCACTTTAAACACCTCCTGTTTCAAAGTCATTTTGGTCAGCTTTCAGAGGCAGAGAGATATCCCATTACACTGGCTGAAAGAATAAGACGAAATCACTTCTCTGAATTACAGCTGGAAATTTGGCCGGATTATCAGGCTGTACTTGGAGGCCAGCTACATGGGGAGTTCCTGACAGGTCTATCCTGTAGCTGTCTCTGTTTAATATCCTCTGGTCACGAAGTTTGAAGGTGACACCAAATCGGTGGAACATGGCCTGTGAAGAGAGACTGAAGGAATATCACTTGTTTAGCTGGGAGGAAAGGAAGATCTAACAGCAGCCTGAAAAGTACTAAGAGAAGGTTATCAAGTCAAAGACAGGCTCTTTACTAGTGTGCAATGGGAGAACAAAAGACAATGGTTGTAAATGGAGGTGTTCAAGATAACATTCGATGAGGCTTTGAGCAATTCGATCCAGTGGAAGGTATCCCTGCCTGCAGCACAGGGGGTGGAACTGGACAGTCTTTAAAACCCGTTCCGACTCAAACCATTCTATGATTCTACAACATCAAACAACAGAGGTGACTAAGAGATGTAAGGAAAAATATTTCCCTCCAAGGATAATTAAGCAGATGGACAGGAATCTGAAGAGGTTGTGGTATCTCTAGACACGGAGGTTGTCAAAGATCTGACCGGACAAAACACTGAATAATCTCATCTGTCCTCAGTGTTGATCCTGCTTTGAGCAGGAGGTTGAACCTCCCAAGGCCCCTGTACAGTCCAAATAATTCTATGAATATGTATGCTTACACTCTGTGATAAATCTGATATCAGAATGAAAATCTGTTTTGGCTGGTAGATGCATGATCTGCTCTGCAGCTGTATGTGAAACTCATCTTGTGGCAGAAGCCCAACATAAAGAATCACACATTAGCTCCATCTTCTTTCAAATAAATGGAAAGTAGCTGGGTTTAGCGATGTTTATTAGATCTACCACTGTCACTGCTCGGTAAGATTGGCTGCCTAAGGGCATAATGAGTGCAAGATTACCATTTTTTGAAAAGCACAATGCTGCCACAAATAACACTTATGTGCCAACCCTCCAGAGATCAAGAATAAAGTTCTTGAAAGAAATTCTAAAATATTCCATCTCTCTCAAGCCAACAGCTCAGGCAACAGTGTCACCTCAGGCTCATTCCTGGCCCCAAACCACAGCTTTAAAAGGTTTTGTCTTTGTTTTTCTGAACCGATACCAGGTTGTGGTAACTTTCTCAAGTAACTGTCTCAGCACAGTCAATACCGATAATCCACCGAGATTGAAGAACGAGTCCGATTAATACCTCCAAAACCCTCATGTCGTGGAATTAAAAGCTGCAGCATCCATGTAAGATAAACTTATTACTCAGGACCACTCTCATATTTGTATTTAGTGAGAGCAACAAACTTTTTTGTTTGTCTTTCAACATTGCTGGCACAAACATTCTAATGTCGCTATGTGGTTGTTCACATCTCTGTCAGGTGAAAAAGATTTTGATGATTTCGGGATCACCAAGTAAGAGAAACATAGAAAGCTTTGCATCAGAAGGGACCTTAAGGTCCACCCAGTTAAAACTCCCCTGCCATGGGTAGGGACACCACCCACTTGATCAGGCGGCTCAAAGCCTCATCCAATCCAGATTGGCCTTGAACATCTCCAGAGATGGGGCATCCATGACTTCTCTGGGCAACATGGGCCAGTGCCTCCCCACCCTCACAACAAAATATTTCTTCCGAATAGCTCATCTAAATCTCCTCTCTTTCAGTTTAAAAGCATTCCCTGTCACTCTATTCCACCACTCCCTGATAAAGAGCCTCTCCCCTTTAAGTACTGGAAGGCTGCTCTAAGGCCTCCCCAGAGCCTTCTCTTCTCCAGGTGGAACAATCCCAACTGTCCCAGCTTGTCCTTGTATAGGAGGCGCTCCAGCCCTTGGATTATCTTCATGGCCTCCTCTGGACCCACTCTAACAGATACATGTCCTTCCTTTGCTGAGGACTCCAGAACTAAACGCAGCAATCCAGGTGAGGTCTCACAAGACCAGAGTAGAGAATCACCTTCCATGACCTGTTGGTCCATCCTTTTGCTTTGCAACGTTCCCAATCCATGTCAAACCAGGCACAAGATAACAAGAGAGAAAGTCTTTCAATCCCCAAATACCAACTGATTGACAGGCGACGCTGTATGACAAGATCGAAGCAAAATTAGAAAAACCTATGTATTAATAACAATTTTTGGTGATTATGAAGTGAGTAAAGTTCTTCAAGGATGGTCTTTTGCAGCTGCTTTGAACACCATGTGAGAGCAGAGAGGAAATATCAGGACTGGCATACGAAGAATGCTGAGGATATAAAAAAATTGCTCAGTGGAAAACGCTCCATTTGTTTGGAGGACTGATAAGTAACTGAATTCAAGGAAACTATGTTTTACACTCAGTCTGGGTTGAGAACTACGCTCATATTTAGTGAAGCAAGAAACGAAACGAGCTCCAAGCACGTTTAAATCAAACTAATGTAAGAATTTTTCAATGCTTTTACAACTGTGTATCCCAGTGGACCCATTCTCTTCACAAACAGCCTTCTGAATGAAACGCAGCCAAAAGTAAGGCAGGTGGCCTTCTCTCACTCAAAAACCTGCTAAAAAAATCCAGGATCAGTGAAAAAACCCGATTAAGTGTCTCAGCCTGCCACAGTGTAATCATTAGCACAAAATACATTGCTTTGGAAGTCAAACACGTGGTTCTATTGCTCACAAGTACTAAGGCAACATGCCACAAAGTTCCTAGAGCTGGATGATATGCTAGGGTAAATGATACAAATGCAGCCTTCTAAAGATATTCCTATTTTATTACTATATTTTGTGACCTCTAAAGATGATTCCCCTATTTACTCTGCTCCTTTTTCCAGCATTCTTTGCAGGTTCTATTAATTCCTCCTATCCATTTCAATTCTCCCTCCCGCAGTGCTCAGTGCATCTCTCCACCCAGAGCTGTTATTCTGCCTTGCAACCACGCTGCAGGTATTCGGTCTGTGTTCTGTCCTACGTATGTATATTCCCCCACTCGTGTCTTTAGTTTCCCTTTTTACTTGAAGTGATCATTTCTGTAATACATCTGTATTTCTCCAGACACCCATAGCCTTTCACAGACACCTCTTCCTCGTTAGTCTAAGCAGGTTTTTAGTTGTTTCTCGAGAATGCAGTCTGTGTTACTGATTGTGCCCTACATCATATCCACTTATTTATGCAAATGTTGGGAGCTCAGATTTGCCTGTGTAGGTCACTGTTGTTATTATGAAGGAGGTCTAATCACTCTACCCATACCGGCAGTGCTCCACAGCATTTATCTCTAAGGATGGGACTCATTTCACCCAACCTCAGCCACTACAGATTGGTGCTTAAACTACGCTTCCTCAAAAATCACTAGCCAAATAGATGCAATGGTTTGATCAACTTTCAGTGGCATCAATCACCGGCAGCTACAGTGTGAACCCACATATTTAATGCAGATTAAATGTTTCCACTTTAAGCTAAGTTAGAGAAAATGCATCAGTGCCACAGGAACTCACCACAGATCATCTACAACGACATTACAATTGAGACCAACTTTTCTCTGTGGTAAATCACAGAATCATAGAGTGGTTTAGGAAGGAAGGGAAAGCCCCCCAATGGATCAAGTTGCTCAAAGCCTCATCCAACCTGACCTTGAACACCTCCAGGGATGGGGCAGCCACAACTTCTCTGGGCAACCTGTGCCAGTGCCTCAGCACTCTCACTGGAAAACATTTCTTTCTAACATCTAATCTATATCTCTCCTCTTTCAGATTAAAACCATTCCCCCAATGCTATTCCTGCAATCCTTGATAAAGAGCCCCTCCCTAGCTTTCCTATAAGCTCTCTTTAAATAAGAGATGTCTGCTATAAAGTTTCCTCGGAGCCTGAACAAGCCAAACTCTCTCAGTCTGTCCTCCTAGGAGAGGTGCTGCAGCCCTCTGATCATCGTGGCCTCCTCTGGACCCATTCTAAGAGATTCATGTTCTTCCTTGCTGAAGACTCCAGAACTGGACACTGGACTCCAGGTGGTGTCTCACAAGAGTGGAACAGAGGGGCAGAATCTCCTCCCTTGACCTGCTGGTCCCACTGCTTCGGATGCAGCCCAGGCTATGGTTCGCTTTCTGGGCTGCAAGCCTATATTGACAACTGCTCTGTAATACACTTGTACAATGCAAAATAATACATAAAAACTGAGGGAAGACTCCACATAGTAGTTCTTTTCAAAATACCAGAAACCTAACCACAACTATTTATAATTCTTCTTTCCCTACAGCAAAATGTCTAGCAAGATAAATTATCTCTCTATATTGATTAACACAGTTGCCTGATAAATACATGGAAGTACTTTCAAGTTTTGATGTTTGCATTTTATTCTAAATAACAACGATATATCTATAAAAAGTAGGGGAGCATTCAGAATGCACTTATACAGTCAATATTTTTCTCCTCTTTTTCCCTACACAGTACCAAAACTACTCAACAAAAGCTCCCGTGTCTCTGGATTTGGTCAGCTATCTTAAATCACTTTGGGAAAAACACCCATTTTGCTATTATAAAATCTGGAAATACCTTGTAGGATCTACATCACGGAAGGTTACCGAATACCAAGTAGCTCTTTGCAGTGCCGCATGTATTGGTGTTATTATTTATTCATTCTCCAAACATAACAAGTGGTAAGGTAAATTTGGTGAATTAGCAAGCTTCATTTTATACTGCCAACTCATAGAATGATTTAGCAGGCACCTTCTGAGATCACGTCCAAGTAGATCAAGCCGTTCACTACCTTGTTCAGTTAAGCTGTGAACAACTCCATGGATGATTCCTCATCTGTACTAAACGTGTGTTCTGAGGATCTTCTCCCAAGTAATAAGTGATCAGACGAGAGGAAAACACCTCAAGCTGCACCAGGGGAGGTTTACATAGGATATTAGGAGAAGTTTCTTTACTAAAAGAGTGGTGAAGCATGGGAAGAGGCTGTCCAGGGAAGTGGTGGAATCCCCATTCCCAGAGGTGTTCAAAAAACCAAGTAGGCATGGCACTTTGGGACATGGTTTAATCGGCACAGTGGTATTGGACTGATGACTGGACTTGATGATCTTAGATGTATTGTCCAGCTTTAATGATCCTATGAACCTATGACCATGCCACCAGGAAATGTTATGTATAGTACCTGAATACTGAAGCCTTCTATTTACTTTGTCTCTATTTCTACACTATTTCTTAAAGTCCGAACAAGAAGAGAAGTAAAATATTGCCAGTGACCTCAAAACCACATGAAAATATATTGATGTGTCTGTAAACTTGTTCTAAATACATCAGCTGGTCAAAAAAAAAGACATCGGATATCATTTCAAATATTGTCCATAAATCTTTACTCTGTTTACCACTGGTAAAAATCCCACTTCAAAAATACTCTACACCTAGAATATTGGAATGGTTTGGGTTGGAAGGAACCTTAAAGATCATCCAGTTCCAACCCCCTGCCATGGGCAGGGACACCTCCCACTGGAGAAGGTCACTCAAACCCTCATCCAACCTGGCCCTGAACACCTCAAGAACACATAGTATGGTGTAAACACACATAGCTTTTTACTCTTGGTTATCCAAACACACATACATTTTTAATCTTGCTTTTCAAGTAAAAAAGCACAGGTTTCGTAAGGATTTTTCTGGGTTTTATGAAGTTCTTTCAATTTTACAAATCTGAAAACATCTCTTGTCAGTTCATGGCAACAATTCAAAGAAAAAAAATCACTGAAGTTTTCTGAATTTATAAGGGTCATTTTCTGCTTTTGAGAAAGCATTTTTAAAACACCTCTCCACATTTTTTAACAAAAGGAAGTCCAGCCTCCACTCTTATCCAGTAATTCATCTCACCTATAGACAGTAATGTTTTGGTTTGCTCAGTTGAATACCTACTGAAATACTACTGCCTGCTCAGCCCCAAGAGGTTCTCAAGACTTCAGCATTCTTCACATTATTCTAAGCATATAATTAAAGAAATCTTCAAATAATTCAGTGACAGCAGCAGCAGCAAATTCTTACGAAGGAAGGAAGCTCATGAAAGCTGTTTGAAATGTGTCAGGAATACAGTATGGTTTGTATGAATTTCAAGAGGCGTGTTATGCTGAAAAGGCATTATTTGGTAATGTTAGGTAAAAAAAATACTGTGCCTATTCATTGGTATTAAGGGGGAAAAGAGAGTGAAGATATCTGGCTGCACATGACCCAGCAGTGTGCTCAGGTGGCCAAGGTGGCCAACAGCATCCTGGTTTGGATCAGAAATGGTGTGGCCAGCAGGACCAGGGAAGACATTGTCACTCCGTACTTGGCACTGGTGAGGCCACGCTTTGAATGGTGGGTTCAGTTTTGGGCCCCTTAGTACAAGAAGGACACTGAGCTAGAGGTCTTTTCCAACCTTAGTGGTCTTGTCCAACCTTAATGACTCTATGATGCTATGAGTTACTGGACTGTGTCCACAGAAGGGCAACGAAGCTGGTAAAGAGACTGGAAAACAAGCCTTAGGAGGATCAGCTGAGGGAAATGGGATTGTTTAGACTGGAGGAGGATGAGGGGAGACCTTATCATCATCTACAACTACCTGGAAGGAGATTATAGCAAGGTGGGTCCTGGTCTCTCCTCCCAAGTAACAAATGACAGGACAAGGGCAAATGGCCTCAAGTTGTGCCAGGGGAGAATATTGGAAAAATTTCCAATTTGGCTATTTGGAAAAATTCCTTTACTGAAAGAGTGGTGGAACATTGGAAGAGGCTGCCCAGGGAAGTGGTGGAATACCCATCCCTGGAAGTGCTGAAGAAACATGTAGATGTGGCACTTTGGGACACTGCTTAGTAGGCACAGCGGTGTAAGGCTGATGGACTGGATGATCTTAGAGGTCTTTTCCAATCTTAATGATTCTATATCAAGTGTAATGAACAGCTTCAAGTACAAGAAACTATACTTCAACTCCAAGAAACTATATTGAGGTGTTTTGGGTAAGGACAGAGCTCTTGAGCACCTGGCACACATGGTATAAATGGCACTCCCTGAAAAAGGATTTAAGACTGTAGTTTCTTCCTTATTCCAAAACACCTTTTCTTTCCTCCTTTACTGAACAATACAGAGCTACTGAAAAAGATCACTTTGGCACATTGTGTTCATTTACAGCATTACCTGCTGAATACAAAGCTTGAGTAACTGAAACCCAGGGGGAGGTGGGGATGAGAAGAAAGAGTGAAAATCTCCGTATTACCATTGTAATCACAAAAGCCATGCATATATCCAGCACCTAACTCTACTGTAAATCCCACAAAGTAGGGTTTGCTGAAAAATAATGCATGAGATAGCATTCACTACAATCTGGAAGTCTTTAATACCTACTTTTGTAGCTTGCTTTATGCTGTTTCAATGCACTAAACAGCGCTACACATGCAACACTATAAACACCTGATAAGAAAAATAGCAATTTGCTATCTTTAAATATGAAAACTGCTAAAAATGCAACATGATGTAGATTACGCAAGACAAATTAAACAAGAAATGAGTAAACAGTTACCCAAAATCATGTCTTCAAATTCGCAGACATTCAGTCGAATAAAATGGTTAATAAGAAAGATTGCATATTTTAGCTCGCTTACTTCTCCAGACACTAAATTGTGTGGTATCTTCTTCTCTGTTATTTCACAGAATTCTAGAATCGTTTGGATTGGAAGAGACTTTACAGATCATCCAGTTCCAATCCTACTGCTATGGGCAGGGACACCTTCCATTGGATCAGGTTCCCCAAAGCCTCATCCAACCTGGCCTTCAGCACCTCCAGGGATGGGGCATAACTTTGCTGGGCAATCTGTGCCAGTGTCTCACCACCCTCACATTAACAATATTTTTCATATTTATCAGTAAACTCACTCTCTGTATGATATTTTGATGATTACATTGTTCTTCCCTCACTTGGAGAAACTAAGGCAACAAAGAAACGCTGATTTTTTCCAAGGTATGAAACAGAAACAGGATTATCAAACAGACTCTCTGTTCAAACATTTACTTGTTAGTCAAAGGCAAAAGTGCTATTTATTAAAAAATAGTGTCACTTTCTATAAAATGGGTCAAAATGCAAGTATTTATACTTGTAGAAAGCTGCAATTATAGTTTATACCACATTAACCACTGCAAAGCACTCCTATGCTGCTTCTTATAGGCTGGTGAAGATTAGCTAGCCCGCAGGTTGAGGGAGGTGATTCTGCCACTCTATTCCTCTCTTGTGAGACCACACCTGGAGTATCGTGTCCAGTTCTGGAATCCTCAACATAAGAAGGACACAGAACTGTTGGAACGGGTCCAGAGGAGACTACAAGGATGATCGGAGGGCTGGAGCATCTCCCATACAAGGACATACCGGGAGAGTTGGGCTTGTTCGCCTGGAGAAGAGAAAGCTCAGAGGAGACCTTATAGCGACCTTCGGTACCTGAAAGGGGCTACAAGAAAGCTGGAGAGGGACTGTTCTCAAAGGCTTGTGGGGATAGGACGAGGGACAAAGGGCATAAACTGGAGAGGGGCAGATTTAGACTAGACATAAGGAAGAATTTCTTCACTATGAGAGTGGTGAGGCACTGGAACAGGTTGTCAAGGAAATCGTGGCTGCCCCATTCCTGGAAGTGTTCAAGCCAGGTTGGATGGGGCCCTGGGCAGCCTGATCTAGTGGGAGGTGTCCTTGCCCATGGCAGGGGGGATTGGAACTAGATGGTCTTTAAGGTCAGTTCCAACCCAAACTATTCTATGATTCTATTATTAACACGGCAGCAAGCCTGGCATGAACAGACATCTGAGCTGGCACGCAGCAACAATTATCTGCCATGCCTTTAAAACTACATATGGTATCAAACACCAAAAAATATCCTGCATTATTATCGCAGTCAATTTGGAACAAGAAAAGTCTTCTTTGGGGTTTGTGTTTAATAAACATCTAGACGAGCAAGCAATACATTTTGTAGCAGGAATGATCTCTAACTGGATTTTAGTGGTACCAGATATGGAAACGAGTAGTATATTATTAAGGTAAGGCATTTTAAAAAGTTATAATTCTTCTCCGAGGATCAGACATATGTTTGAACTCCTCTACTGCAGTTCATTTGAATTTGCTGCCTAATTACTGCAACCCTGTTTTTGTGTTTCAGCGCGCATAAATACATATTCTGACGGGATTATGGCCCACTGCAATGCAAACAGTTAAACTCCCTGACACGGAGGAAAAATAAAGATTTCAAAAAGTGCCAGGAGAGTATCTCCTTATTTCAAACACATGATTATCTTTCCATATTTCAAAAGGAAAGGCCTTTTTTGAGGCAAAGAAATATGCATGTGAATAGAAACATATTGAATAGTCTCCGCTTTCAGTTATAATGCTTTTCAGTTAGGAAGGCATAAGATGGGGGAACTTTCAATTCACTCTGACATGCTTTAAGAGAGCCGAACATGCCACCAGCCTGGCATTATCGTTTCTGTCCATTCCTCCAGCTACTTATGATTTACTATCACTTTTGCTACGCTGCCTCGATAGCCCAATTATAAACTACAAGAGCAACAACGAGCCCCTCCGCAGCAGAACTGGATCCATTTCGTAGCGAGCAGGTTATGACACAGAACCCATAAAAACCCTGAAAAACAGTTAAAATGGAATATAAGAAGACAAAAACTTTCACTTTGGAAATATTAGTGTAAAAATGACACATTATTATTCCAGGATCTCAAATACAGAAACCCAATGCCATCTATTTCCTTTTAAAGGAAGGGGGAGCCAGGGATTTTAAAGGAATACCTGTAATGGCCAAGACAAACTGTTCCTGCTCTCATCAAAGCACAAACCTGGCTGAAAAGACATGATCACTACGCTTGTCACCACGTACATTATTTTGATCTTCTCCTCTTCTATTGTCCCTAGTTTTCTTCCTTCAACATTCCTGATCATCTATAATTTAGAATCATAGAACAGTTTGGGTTGGAAGGGACCTTAAAGACCATCCAGTTCCAACCACCCTGCCATGGGCAGGGACACCTCCCACTAGATCAGGCTGCCCAAGGCCCCATCCAACCTGGCCCTGAACACCTCCAAGGATGGGGCAGCCACAGACTCCCTGGGAAACCTTGTTCCAGTGCCTCACCACTCTCATAGTGAAGAAATCCCTCCTTAGATCTAGTCTTATTTGAGTTCATTATGCAACCTTAAAAGCTAATGTTTGTTTCTAGGGAGTTTCTGAAATAGTGCTCTGAATTTCTGTATTCAACTCTCAAGACAGAAAACACTTTCACTTCTCCTGCAGCCAAGCCTGGCCAAATGAGATCTGGGCCACAATCAGTATTAAGGGACTCCTCATCAGGGATTGCTGGGATAGGACGAGGGGCAATAGTTTTAAGCTGAAAGAGGGGAGATTTAGAGGAGATCTCAGGAATAATTTTTTTCCTGTGAGGGTGGTGAGGCACTGGCACAACTTCTCCAGAGAAGTTCATCCCCTGGAGGTGTTCAAGATCAGGCTGGATGAGGCTTTGAGCAGCTTGATGCAGTGGGAGGTGTCCCTGCCCATGGCAGGGGGCTGGACTGGATGATCTTTAAGGTCCCTTCCAACCCAAACCATTCTATGACTCTATGACTTGTACACCTGCCTTATCTCCTCTGTTTGCAGCGGGCTACGTATGTGGGTGCATCCTAAGACACTGGTTTAGTTCTTACTATGGCTGGACTCTCCCTGATGTTAAGAATATCATCACCAGGCACAACAGCTGCTTGTAGGACTTGGTGTCTGGCACAATAAAATGAGATAAGGAAGACGGTATCTATCTACCAGGAGGAGGACACCATACAGAACACTGAAGAGAGTTGGGGAAGGGTCTGGACCACAAGTCTTAGAGAAGGAGCTGAGGGAACTGAGGTTGTTTAGTCTGGAGGAGAGGAGGCTGAGGGGAGATCTCATCACTCTCTACAGCACCATGAAACAAGGTTATAATGAGGTGGCAGTCTTCTCCCAAGTAAGAAGTGATAGGACGAGAGGAAACGGTCTCAAGTTGTGTGAGACAAGTTTTAGATTGAACATTAGGACAAATTCCTTTACCGAAAGGATTGTAAAGCATTGGAAGAGGTTGCTCAGAGAAGTGGTGGAGTCACCATCCCTGGAGGTGTTTAAAAGATTTGCGGATGTGGTGCTTAGGGACATGGTTTAGTGGTGGAGTTGGCAGCGTTAGGCTTACGGTTGGACTCGATGATCTTCAAGGTCTTTTCCAGCCTAAATGATTCTGTGATTTCCTCAAGCGTGGTGTGACCCACGTCCTTTTCACAAGGCTTTCCCCAAACCCAGCATCCTCTGTGTTTACCCTATGGAAACAGAAATGAGCATCAGGCTGCCCGAGGCCCCATCCAACCTGGCCTTGAACACCTCCAGGGATGGGCAACCACAACTTCCCTGAGTAACCTGTTCCAACCTGTTCTAATCCGCTGTCCCTTTTCTGTATACACACACACACGCAAAGAGTGAACCATCAAAACTCCACATGTTAAAGGCTGCATCTGAATCACAACTTATTGTCCAACAACCCTAAAACAGTCTCACAAACGTCATCAGCACCCTTCTCCAGCGCTGGGTTTCAGCTGCTCCTCCGAGCTGAGCAGAGCCCTCACTCCCACCGAAGGCCAAGTTATTAAGAAATTGTTTGTCGACTTAGATTGGATTGATCATTTATTTCCCAAATTCCTCTTCCCATCATTTACTCATTATACGCCTCCTCCTGATGGAAAAGGACATTTATTAACTTCTGCATTTATTGCGCTGGCAAATAGAAACATTCTGCAGCATTTCCCAGGGATTCTCTCATTTATCTATCGGTTACGGGACTGAAGTATTTTTAGGTGTAGAAAAAATTAAAATATCACTCAGACTGACAGCAGTGAAAATGAAGCTGGTCTGTGCTCAGGAAGGCTATTTCAGCCTTTAGGTTTACAAGACTATTTACCAAAAAAGCGTGACAACATTTCACATAAACATTATTGCTTTATAATGAGAAAAATTACTAACTACTGTTGAGGCTGAAAAGGGAATGTTTTAAAGAAAAAGGGCACTCAGAGAGTGCTTTAATGCACACAACGCTATTAATATTTGTTTAAATGGAAGGTGTACTTAAATTAGATACTTCTTGGTTTCAAATGCAATTGCACGGATGACAGAGAACAGAAGAAAAGTAAAATCAGGGACAGGTTTGAGTCGGCAGTAAGTTGAACATGAGCCAGCAGTGTGATCTGGTACCCAAGAGGGCCAACTGTGTCCTGGGGTACAGCCAGCACGGCATTGCCAGATGATTAATGGAGATTGTCCTGCTCTGCTCCTCATTGGTGTGGCCCCACCTCAAGTACTGACTGCAGTTTTGGGCACCACAGGATAAAAAGGATAGAAAGCTACTGGAGAGTGGCCAGAGAAAGGTCTAAAAGTTGGTGAAGGGTCTGGAGGGGAAGTTGTACTAGGAGCAGCTAAAGTCACTTGGTCTGTTCAGCCTGAAGGAAAGGAGACTGAGGGGAGATCTCATCATGGTCTACAGCTTTCTCTCAAGGGGAAGAGGAGGAGCAGGTGCTTACGTATTCTCTCTAGCAAAGAATGATAGGAATTGAGGGAATAGGAGGAAGATGTGCCAGGGGAGGGTCAGGCTGGATATCAGGAAAAGGTTCTTCACCCAGAGGGTGATGGAGCACTGGAACAGTCATAGTGAAAAGCCTGACAATATTCAAGAAGCATCGGCCAACATCCTCAGACACACGGTGTGAATGTTGAGGTTGTCTAATGCAGGGCCAGGAGTTGGATTTGATGATCCTTGTGGGTCTCTTCCATCTTAGGACATATATGATTCCATGATTCCACATTTTTACATCTCATGCTCAGCTTGCTCAGAAGTAAAATTACCAGGCTATTATAAAAAAAAAAATAAAAAGATTTAAGGAACAATAGTTCTATCAGATTCCCAGGAAACTGGAAGAGATTAAATTATTATTCCTGTGGTGAAGCATTGGAAGAAGCTTCCCAGGGAAGTGGTGGTCTCCATCCCTGAAAGTGTTAAAAAGACCAGGTAGATGTGGCACTTTGGGACACAAATTAGTAGGCACGGTGGTGTTGGGCTGACAGTTGGACTTGATGATCTTTGAGGTCTTTTCCAACCTTAATGATTCTATGATTCTAATTCAAACATCGTCTATCCTAAAAATTCAGTCACAATTCAATCCAGAGTTGGAATGTTTTCTAAATACATTACCTCGACAAAGAAACCCAAGCAAACTATTTCACCGAGTGTTTGCTTAAATATAGTGTTAACTTTGTACAGTATTTGTTCCTGAACTCCAGCTTCTGCAAATGGAAGAGGGTGGGAGTAGGGAACAGACCTGGGTGAAATGAAAGCCGCTTATTCATTAACTACCCATATGTTAAAACATTTTGCCATATCCTATGAAAAGCGATAAACATTGCCATTTAACATTCAAATGACGAATTTCTTCGTTTTGTTCCATTTTGCCTATTAAAATATTCTTTCTCACAATACTCCGCTTTGCTCCTCAAGAAGGGGAAGGGGAAAAGCGCAGCTGAAACTATAAACGAAAACAGATGCAGACACAATCACGGAGGGTGACTCAGGCAACGCTGACATGTTTATGTTTAACTGTATGCAGGCACTAATTTGTATTCATAAAAGTGAGTAGTGCTGGATGAACAACCTGCTTAGGCTAATTAGGATCCGGCGCATGCTCTTGTAGGACAGCTGTATCACAGGAGAGATGCATTTGCTCCCATGCCATGGGTCCAGTCAGGTCCTGCTTAGTGCACTTCCCAATCCTTTGATCTGACAAGGGCAGCAAGGAGAGAGGAAAGGTGTTACCCAGCTCTCCTGACAACAACTTCAGTCACAGGAGTAAAGAAGAGGGAGACTGAAGCAGCTGCCCAACATGCTGGTTTTTGACTGCTTTGGTTTTCAGTATTCATAGAACCACAGAATAGTTTCAGTTGGAAGGGACATTAAAGACCATCCAGTTAAACCCCCTTGCCACGGGCAGGACACCCCCCACTGGATCAGGTTGCTCAATGCCACATCCAACCCGGCCTTGAACAGTTCTAGGGAGGGGACATCCACAATTTCACTGGGCAGCCTGTGCCAGTGCCTCACCACCCTCACAACAAAACATTTCTTCTAATATCTCATCTAAATCTCCCCTCTTTCAGCTTAAAACTGTTCCCCCTCGTCCTACCCCTGCACTCCCTGAGAAAGAGTCCTTCTCCACCTTTCTTGTAGCCCCCCCTTAAGTACCGCCAGGCTGCTGTAAGGTCTCCCCAGAGCCTTCTCTTCTCCAGGATGAACAATCCAAACTCTCTCTGCCTGTCCTTATAGCAGATAGGCCCCAGCCATCTGATCATCTTTGTGGCCTCCTCTGGACTCGATCTAACAGATCCACGTCCTTCCTGTGCCGGGGACTCCAGAGCTGAACGCAGGACTCCAAGTGAGGTCTCACTAGAGCAGAGTAGAGGAGAAGAATCCCCTCACTTCCCCGGCTGGCCACACTGCTTTGTATACAACCCAAGCTACAGTTGGCTTTCCGCGCTGCAGGCACACTGGTGGCTCACTTCTCGTCCACCAGCATTCCAAGTCCTCCTCAGGGCTGCTCTCAATCCATTCTCCTCCCAGTCTGTAATTGTGCTTGGGATTGTCCCCACCCTGATGCAGCACCCTGCCCTTGTTGAACCTTGCTGACCCTTTCAAGGTCCCTCTGGATGGTATCCAGTCCATTGCATCATACGTTCCCACTCCCATCACAGTTTATCCTCATGTGTATTTTTCATTCATAGGAAGAACACGTGGATGTGTCCAGACTTCACAAGTACCAGGACACAAGTGACCTGATCACAAACCGAAACACTCTCCGAGGAAAATAATGATTAGTGATTACCCATTATCATGAGACCGTAAATAAATTCCTGTTCTTAAAGTACAGTAGGGGGTCAGCAAATGCTGCGATACAGAGGAATGATAATTGTGTAGCTGAGGAAGAGTTAGGGAAAAACCTACAGTTCAAGCAGTGAGGACTTAAAAGCTGCAGAAACAGAAATAGGTTTATGAAAGAAACCATCTTTACAAAGCTATATTATAGCTGGATAAACACAAAGCACTATATAAACAGCCAATTCCCAGAAAATATTATTTCCCTGTTTTTCGACTCAGTAAATCCTCTATTTACTACCAAATAGCTTTAAGAGTTTGTATTTTTGAGGGTTTGAGCATCCACATTTCCTATGAAACTCTATCCCACCTCTCTCTGCATAACGTAGGGAATATAACCTCAAAGAAACACTTTCCCCCATATGTGGGGAAATGTCACTACTGGAATTCTGTATGAAACGACACCAGGACATCCTATAGGTTAAAAAAGGGTATTCAGGATGAGTTTAAAACAGTAATTTAGACCAAGAAGCATAATGAAATATAGTAGGAAGAGGGGAGGGAAATTTGATATCATAGTCGGTTTTGGTCAGTGATGTAAGAAAAATGTAGGAAACCAGAAACTACTCTGGAAAATAAAGTTGTCAGAATGATGATGGCTTAGAGAGAGAAAATAAAGGGGAGAAAAAAATAGGAACAGAAAGCACAGCTTATTTGAAAAGTCTTGTAAGATCAAATAAACACCTCCCTGCTGCAGGACCCTAAGTTATTAGTTTGCATCCAGTCTTCTGTCAATTCTTATAAAGCAAAAACCTGGAATTATCCATCTTTTGCTTCAAAGTGAAACTACCAAAAAATCAAAACTCATTCTGAACAGTGGTTTTGCAGATATTGGGTAAATAAAAAAAGGATTGCAAACAAAGTATATGAAATTACTGGCTACATGTTAAAAGTTATCAAGCGTCTTTCTGCACAGGGGAAAAAAGTCTAGAATATTAGTTATTACACTTTTTTTTGGTCTCCATTTATATGAAGACACACGTACAGAATGGAAAAATAATCTATAAACAAACATTTAGAGAAACATCAATATTTACTATTCAGCGTGGAACAACTCCTTATTTTGTTATTAAGCAGCGTTTCAGCATTGCTATTGATTAGGTATGTGATAGTGAAAAATGAGACTGAAACAGGTATTTTTTTAATGGGAAAATGTCTCGGAAGAAAATGCTGTGCCTTTTTGGTGGGCTTGGGGAAAAAAATATATGGGCGAGGTGTGTATTTAATAACTAGCATATTATCTATTTATTCAGAAAATGGTAAATAAAAGATAACGAGAGGAAAAAAATAAAATTAAGGCTTAAAAACAATTGTTGGGAATAATGATTGTGCCTCGGTGAGATATGGAGGTAGCGCATTAATGCGGCACTCCAGTCAGAAGGCTACAGCTCAGTCTGTCTTCGTCAATCAGGTTGAGGTTTCAGATATTGTAATTGGGAGCAAGTTTCCTAATCTCAACCTGCCAGGCAAGAAGCATTCAACAAAAGCTCTATCCCCAAAATATAATGAAATTTGAAGAGAGAAATTTTCTAATATGGGTAACATGAAGCAAGATCACAGGTTAGGCTGACAGCTTTATTATGCTAAACTGACAAAAACATTAGGTGCTGGTCAGTACTAAAAAAACATGGTTTTCCTGAGCAGTATGGAAATACAAAGCACTGGGAAACTCTGATGAACTCCTACTTTTATCTCATTGGTGCAGCATATGAGCTCAGCCATAGAAAAGTCTCCGGGTCCAAGTACAAAATGAGAAATTAATGTACCTTGATTTTATAAGCAGGTCTCCTGCTGCACCAATTTGGGGTAAATAGCAAGAACTCACCATTGCAGCTGAATATTTATGTAAAAAAGAAAAGGGATGAACTTCACAGAAATAACATAATTAATTAATAAGCTTGTAATATATGAGGTCCGACACAAAAAACCCCGAGACTAAGCCTATAGTTCAGGAGCCAAGAGTGGGAGGGGAGAGACAAAGAGGTGGTTATACACCATGTTCTGACCTGTAGCAGTGAAACAAGGCTCAGCTCATTCACTTCACTCATTGAGAGGGGTCGCGGGTTCAAATAGAGACACTTTCACGTGCTTGGTTGTAAAACGTCACTGTGCAAGAGTGAACAGCGAGTTCACATCAAGACAACACACTAGCTCACAATGCTTTGTCTGTGAAGCAGTTTTTAGCTGATAACAATATCAGTGTGCTTGAGCACCCACCCTATTTGTCACATCTGGCTCCCTCTTCCCAAAGGTCAAGTGTGTGCTCAAAAGAACCCATTATTTTTGGGAGAAGATGTGAATCCAAGAACAATGAAGACCCTATGAGAGTAGCGAGGCACTGGAACAGGTCGCCCAGGCAAGTTGTGGCTGCCTCATCCCTGGAGGTGTTCAAGGCCAGGTCGGACAGGGCTTTGAGCAACCTGATCCAGTAGATGACCCTTCCCACGACAGAGGAGTTTGAACTAGATGATCTTTAAGATCCCTTCCAACGCAATCCATTCAATGATTCCATGATTCTGTCAGCTCACTGCTACAGCCAATTCCATTTTCTCATGGGAACAATGACAAAAGGTTTGATGAGCTTTCCCTGTGTCTCCCCTAAGTGCTCCATACATAGTATTATCAGCCAAAACCATTTCCTACTTTGCTGAATCTAGCCTGAAGTCTTAGAACACAACATCACTGCCATTTGATTCTGAAAGACACGAAAGAATGCAGTACAAACGCATGGAGAATAAACATGTTTGCTCTAGCGAATACAAACTTCTAAACACAAGAGGTGAGAGCAGAATCATCCCCTGGTTACGATATTCTTGCTGATACAGTCATGCAAGATCGAAGAAAATAAACAGACTGATAACTTAAAACAAATAGAAATGAAAATATTTAAACTGCTAAAATACAATATAGGGAATAAAAATGTTTGTATTTATTATACTGCTTTATAATGATTCCCCTCTGTCATCTACATCTTGCAAAATATAATTTACAAAAAAAAAAACCAGTAAACAGATTCTGATTATTTGGTTGTTCAGATTTGAAGAGGTAAACAAGACTCTGAAGCATCTGAACAAATGTGGAACCTGCATTGTTTGCATCCCAGCACTTATGTTCATTACAAACACCTACAAAAAGCCAATACTTGGCTGTGAAGCTGAACAGTGTATCATCTTTTCTGAGCACTGGGGTTCGTGCTGCAAAGCATGTTGGTCCATTCTAAGCCTTGAATAGAAAAAAGGAAGCGATCATTAAACTATAATTTCCCCACACAATTGGTATAAGCTTTTCTTACCAACAGGATTAGTGCGAACGCAAGATCCCAGAATAAAGCTGCTCAGCAGTGAGGATGGCAGTTTAGTGTCTGGTAAATTTGATTTCTCTGAAAATCCTGACACATCATAATAGCAAAATCCTATTTCCTGTAGCAAGCAGGATGGATAATGCTATTTAACACCTGGTATAGTATGTGCCATCAGCTCACAGCTTTGTGCTCTGTGTGCTCATCTTACCTTAAGGTTAATGCTCCTTGACAGCCTACATGGTAAGTAGAATACCCAAATTAAGTGCCAAACCTACGATTTGCAAATCCTTCCTCAAAATTTCAGTCATGACAAAACGGATGCAGATAAGAGGATCACATTTCCAGAACGTATGTCTCTATTCTCCGGCTCTGATGTGGCAGTAAGCGCTGTGCGGTGCTGGAGCCCCACTGCACGAAGGCCACTGAAGTCACCAAGGACAAGCACAGGAGTTATGGAATCAGCAAGGAAGAACTAGCAGGGCAGCAACTTGTTGATTGCTAAAATCTGTAGCGTGTCTAACATAGTGCTGAAAGCTCCAAACGCTAACAGAATAATTGTATTACCTTATGCTCTATGCATATTAACATGCATATTACTCAGTCCTTACTGAAAGCATTTCTAGGAAGCTCACACGCATGGAAACTTCGCTCAAGTGAGAAATATCCTGATTAATATTGGGATATGTATCTTGCTCATTCACACTGATAAACTAAGTAGTCGTGTCATACAGCAACGTATTAAAATTAATTTCCTTCTGCTCCTGTGACCAGGGGCATGATTCTCGTAATGATGCATAATAGTGTTACGAAGGAGTGTAACATGAAAGTAGTTGGATTCCTTGGGTCAAATTTTCAGGGAGAGTTGCATCATTCTTGAATCAACGGAAGCTCGTGGAAATCTACCTCAACATTCATATCTGCGTGATGCCGAAATTATAGGCAGGATTGTAGATTCATAGAATGGTTTGGGTTGGAAGGGACTTTACAGATCATCCAGTTCCAGACACCTGCCATGGGCAGGGACACCTCCCACTGCATCAGGTTGCTCAAAGACCCATCCAACCTGGCCTCAAACACCTCCAGGGATGGGGCATGCATGACTTCTCCAGGCAATCTGGGCCAATGCCTCACCACCCTCACAACAAAACATTTCTTCCTAAGATCTAACCTAAATCTCCCCTCTTTCAGCTTAAAACTGCTCCCCTCATCCTATCTCTGCAGTTCCTGAGAAAGAGCCCCTCCTCAGCTTTCCTGTAGGTCCCCTTTCAGTACTGGACGGCTGCTTTAAGGTCATCCTTGAGCCTTCTCTTCTCCAGGCTAAACAACCCCAACTCTCTCAGCCTGTCCTCCTATGGGAAGTGCTCCAGTCCCCACATCATCTTTGTGGCCTCCTCTGGACTCGCTCCAACAGATCCATGTCCTGCTTGCGCTGAGGACTCCAGAACTGGACACAAGACTCCAGGTGGGGTCTCAAGAGAGCAGAGTAGAGCAGCAGAATCCCCTCCCTTGCCCTGCTGGTCACACTTTTGATGCAGCCCAGCATACGGTTGGCTTTCTGGGATACAAGTGCACATTGCTGGTTCATGTTGAGCTTCTCATCCACCAAGACCCCCCAAAACTTCTCTTCAGGGCTGATCTCAATCCATTCTCTGCCCAGCCTGCACTTCGGCTTAGGATCATCACAACCCAGGTGCAGGTGTAGAAGAGGAAGCAAAAATATTCCAAGGCTAAAGGACCTGGGTGGAGCAACAAGCTGTGAGCTGCTCTGCAGATAGAATTAATGCAAGTGATGATGTTGAAGAGAACTTATATATAGCAGCAATGTTAAAGATGCAAAGATGGTTATGAAGTCTACAGTCACCGAGGCTTGGAATAGACATTGAAACAAGTGGCACTACGGAAGGATGGTGGATGTAGAGGAGATGAACAGAACGATGAGGAATACAACAGGACAGCAGCATCTGAGAGCATGTGTGGCTACACACGGGACTATGAGACAGAATGAGGCCACAGATTGTCCTTCCAGATAGCAAATTGCTCAATCTATTTGAGAAGTTACTTTTTCTTTTTCTTTCTCTGGTATTTTAAAAGAAAAATCAAATTATTTAAAATACCACTAACACCCCCTCATTATCGTAAATAATTAAGACAGTGTAGAGTACACATGTCAATGATTTGAATACTGCTCTCTCTGTTTTTTCCTCAGCCAGGAAGCACCACGAGCCTGTCAGCAGACAAGGAAAAACACCGACAAGTTTTTCTGAAAGCTTAATGTGCTAAGTCTTAAATAACAGCTCTACATCCTAGTCAGATATACAGTATGAGAAGGTTATTCTTTAACTCCTTTGTTGAACTATCTCATTTTGCTTTGCTGCGGTGCAGCATGTGATAACTCATAGTTTATGTGCTATCTTTGACCTAGAAATACTGGCAGCTGTTAGGAGAATCGCTGAGTTTTTGGAAAGTATCAAAAGGTTTTTAGCACATAAATCAAATTTATGAACACATATTGCCCTGGAGAATAGAATTGTTTACGTTTTAGCATCACAGCTGTCACTGGTGCGCAGTTATTTTGTCCTGCATTAATCCTCTGAAAAGGTTGAGCATCTTCACTCAGTCACTGAAATATTTCATAATTGACAGACTTCATCTGGCACTGCATATGTATCGTAATTTTCTCCATAAGGAGCGCGCTGTGCTGACACTAATCTGTTCTGTTGTCATCTTCCTTTATTATCAATGTCTGCATTGTTTTTTCAGCAGCACTGAAGAACACAAATACGAAGCCTCTAATTGAAAAAAGCTAAATAATCAAAAAGCCAATTAATCATACAGATGAGCCCTGACACTCAATGATGCAACAGACAGAAATACCACATACACATAACTCAAATATTTTTAAAGTGTGCTTATTTGATGTAAGACTGATCTGAGAATGTAATTAGTGTTCTTTGTCACAGGTGACAGACGCATATTGCAAATTTCTTCATGCTGACATTACTTCTCTGAGTTCTACTCACTCCGCTCCCACCTGACCTCCTGTTCTGACCTCTTTTCTTCCGAACAGCCCATACTGAACTCGTGTACATCCCACTGCATCACGGAATCACAGAATCATTGGAAGGGACCTTAAATCCATCTTCCAGCTCCCCTGCCATGGGCAGAGACACCTCCCACTGGATCACATTGCTCAAAGCTCCATCCAACCTGGCCTTGAACACCTGCAGTGATGGAGCAGCCACGACTTCTTGGGGCAGCCTGGGCCAGTGCCTCACCACGCTCACAGGAAAACATTTCTTCCTAAGATCTCATCACAATCTCCCCTCTTTCAATTTAAATCCGTTCCCCCTTGTGCCATCCCTGCACCCCCTTATAAAGAGTCCCTCCCCAGCTTTCCCTTAGCCCCCTTTCTGTACTGGAAGGCTGCTGTAAGTTCTTCCCAGAGCCTCCTCTTGTCCAGGCTAAACAATTCCAACTCCCTCAGCCTGTCCTCATATTCAAGGTGCTCCATCCCTCTGGTCATCTTCATGCCCTCTGGACTCATTCTCATCAAATTCATTATCTAAAATCAGGACAAGTTAGGAACCAGTAAGCAGCCTCTTATTGTGCTCTATAATTTCCAAAACATTGGGCCTTTCTTGACCTTCCTTTTTTCTTAGTGGTCCATTTCAAACTCAGCGCTCAAAAATCACCAGACCTGAAACTCACAAATGACCTTAACAATGGCTGTAGGCACCAACCTCAGTGAAGCTGGGATTACAGCAGGCATGAACCTCTCTGCTTCTGTGGGTTTTCACTTTGTAATCTCCACATCTCTCAAAAAGTTCAAAGCCAGATGTGGAGCACAGGGTTCACTTCCTTTCAGGGCTTGAACAACTTTTTCTTGTGTAGAAGAGATCTGCTCACGACCTTTAGAAACAACCCAAATGACACCTTGGCAATGCAAGGGGTCCTTAGCTTACAAATAAAACTCAGAATGAAAAGACAAGCCTTAATATCACAAAAGCTCCACTCTGAAAACAGAGAAAACATTGTCCAGGGCGTAAGAGTCAGTTCAGAACTTCCTGCTGTAGTCCTGGAGACTGCCAAGTCCAAGACGGGAAAGCATGAGATGGTAGAGATCACCTATTCCGCATCACTTGGAGATGCTTACAGGAAAGCTGGGGAGGGGCTCTGTATCAGGAAGTGCAGGGATAGGACAAGGGGGAATGGTTTTAAGCTGAAAGAGAGGAAGTTTAGATGAGATATTAGGAAGAAATGTTTTCTTGTGAGGATGGTGAGGCACTGGCACAGGTTGCCCAGAAAAGTCATGGTTGCCCCATCGCTGGAGGTGTTCAAGGCCAGGTTGGATGGGGCTTGGAGCAACCTGATCCAGTGGGAGGTGCCCCTGCCATGGCAGGGGAGTTGGAACTGGATGATCTGTAAAGTCCCTTCAAACCCAAACCACTCTATGAATATATGACAATCCAGTAGTGCCTCAATACAGTTATTTGAAGTTCATCTCACTTGCACACGATACATCCACATGCACGTTAACATGAAATTCCACATGGGAAGTCTTCACTTAACAGGACCAAGCAAAGACACTGTATCAGCGACCTAATTTAACATTAAAAATAACAAAGGATAAAACCTTATTTGCTGCATAGCACCTTAAAAAGGTAAAGCAAAAGCTTTCAAACAGAGTCATGGTTTAAAACGTATCCTTTGCCATGAGAGTTTCACCAGAACAGTAAAATGGAAAGCTGATAATTAAGAGTGGAGGTTCAACCACCCCACAAGAAGCCAGTCTGGATGAGATACTGCAGGAGCTTTTTCCTCTAACACCAGCCAGTTGTTTGAGAATAAGGAACACATTCTGTGAGGGTGCTTTGTGAAGGATCTTGATTTTTAACTGTTTAAATAATGCAGAGTTTTAGAATCATTAAACTAATTTACCCTCATCCTTTCAAACTATTTTTCATTGACAAGAACACAACTTCATTAATGCCATCTTCAAAAAGGTAGGACAAAACACTGAGACTGTTTCTGATAAGCCCTCTATTTAAAATATTCATTATGACCAATTACACACACTGACAATTCACGCAACAGGCTCTTCCTCCTAATCCATAAAAACAGGGTTTTTCTTCTCTATTGCTAAGCCGCATAAATGAATATATAATATATTAATAGTTTTCAAAACTTACTAAAAAGAACCCAAATTAAAGAACAATAGGTAGGTTCAGGAAGAAGGCAGAGAGGGAAAGGAGGCAAATGTATTCAGGCTGAAGGTTACAACCAACCTGGGATCTAGAAAATGATGACAGCAGTAATTATTTGAAATTAACATCCTATAAAATAATATCCTACAAAGAATAAGAATGTTAACGGCAATATGTCTAGAACATTGTAAGCACGTCGCACAGCTTACCAACCTGTTCTGTATAGTTTAGCTTCAAGTCTACTGAGAAGAAAAGACTCCAAAGTGCTTTGTGAACGTGACATAAACTACTTCACATTAAACTCTACACATACTGGTGACTTTTGGAGGAACCACTAACTCCACACAACAAAAACAACCATGGACCACAACACTACACGTGTGGGCTCATCAGTACAAGACATACATTGAGCGCACCCAGAGCAGGGCAACGAAGCTGGGGAAGAGGCTGGAGAACAAGCCTTCTGAGAGGAGGCTGAGGGAACTCAGATTGTTTACACTGGAGAAAAGGAGTCTGAAGGGAGACCTTATCGTGTCTACAACTCCCTGAAAGGAGGTTGTAGTGAGGCGGGTGTTAGTCTCTTCTCCCGGGTAACAAGTGATAGGACAAGAAGAAAGGGAAGCTGCACCAGAGGAGGTTCAGATAGACATCAAGAAAAAATCCCTCACTGAAAGGGTTCCCGGGCACTGGCAGAGGCTGCCCAGGATAGTGGTTGAGTCCCCATCCCTGGATGTGTTTAAAAGACAGGAGATGAGATGCTCAGGGATCTGTTTTCATAGTGGACAGGTAAAATTGAATTTCATAAGTTCATAAGTCTTCTCTAACAAAACGATTCTACGATTCTATAAAAGCAGAAATTCAGTATATAAACACACTTCACATGCAACTTCAAGATTTCTTGGTGATACTATTCACATGTGCTGGGTCTTCATTGGTGCTAGTATAAAAGTAACCTTGTTAGCATTATTCCTCTGTATGGAATTATCACAACAGATGAAATGCCAGGGCAAATGTGAGCACTTACTACAGAAAACAATACCCTCAACATTAAAGCCTCCTTCTTGTCAATATTAAGCCAGAAACAGGAACAGTTAATACAAAAAAAAACCCTTCTGGCCACAGTTTTAATCATGATCTCCTTAGGAAACTCATCTCATTTAACAGGAAAACATAACCAGAAAGTCACCAGCAGAAAAGAACATAAACCTCTTCAGTACAAGGGAGAGATGGCTTACCCGTTCTTCCAGCCGCGCCAGCTGCTCTTTGTAGTAAGCATCATGCTTCTTCAGTTCTCTGTCCTTCTCTTCCAGCTGCCTGGCCTAAAATAAGAAACAGAAAGATAAAACTGGATCAAGAAAGAGCAAAACATCTCCTGTAAATTGTACCACTAAGGAACACACAGTGACTGAGAACTGCAGCCTACCAGTTTTTGATGAAACATACATTAATAAGAGGATGATTGCTGCATTGAAAATTTAAAGAGATTGCCTATTGTACTGGGTTTTTCCCTTCTCTGCTCAACAGCTGTGCCATACTTTGCCAAAATCTATTTGGAAACATCACGAAGATGGAGCCAAGCAAACCCTGCTGAGGTTAATTTATTTTTATTTTATTTTATATAATCATTTCTGAACTTAGAGAAACTTGCTTAAGCTACCAAAAATACATACACAGAGCCTGAATAGTTAAATTAATTTGTTAACTGTTCCTAAGTGGACATCTTCACATAAGAATCGCTAAACATGCATTCAAATCTTTGTAGAGAATGGTAAAAAGACCATTTTTTAACTGGCTGTTTTTATTCTGAACTCCAATTCAGGAATATCCTTAGGATGTGCTTAATTCTAAATACGCTAAAGTTTGGAAAAAAGCTTACCTATTTGCAAAAGCAGATCTAAAGGACATCTGAAACTCTGCTTTCCTCTTTAATTAGTGATCATTCCTCTCCAAAGTCCTCGATGGGTTAAGTATCCAACCAAGTGAGCCAAAACCCTTTACTGTAGGATCACTCACATGTCCAGTAACTTAAAATCATAGAATCATAGAATAGTTTGGGTCTGCAGGGACTGTTACAGGTAGAGACATCTTCCACTGGATCAGGTTGCTCAAAGTCTCATCCAACTTGGCCTTGAACACCTCCAAGGATGGGGAAGTCACAACTTCTCTGGGCAACCTGAGCCAGTGCCTCACCACCCTCACAGGAAAACATTTCTTCCTAAGATCTCATCTCAATCTCCCCTCTTTCAGCTTAAAACCATTCTCCCTCATCCTATCCCTGCACGCCCGGATAAAGAGCCGCTCCCCAAGTTTTCCTGTAGCCCCCTTTAAGTACTGGGAGGCTGCTAGAAAGTCTCCCTAGAGCCCTCTCTTCTCCAAGCAGGACAAGTCCAATGCTCTCAGCCTGTCCTTACATGGAAGGTGCTCCAGTCCTTGAATCATCTTTGTGGTCCTCTTCTGGACCCACACTAAATAATACAGAACAATTTTGAACATCTCTCTCTTGAATACTACTATGAATTGAGTATTTCTTTAAGAGACACTGCTTCCAGTGCTACTGAGCAAGTTGACCTTTGTTTTGCTTTTAAGCTGTACTATGTACCAATATGTAGCATTCAAGGACTCACTAAGTATTCTACAATACGTTAAATGAGAACACGTGCACACAGAATACATACAAAGCTCCAAGTCCTCCAGACAAATTACTAGACAAGCGATTTTTAACAAGCTGTGGAGGTTTTCACGCCTAAATTATCAGCACTAATTCATTCTAGGCTCATAATGTTTTAATAATAAAATATCTTTAGTGAATAATAATTAACCACCAGTGGTCATTACCACAACTGCCTATTCATCATTAATAATTTACCTCTCACTTATTATTTTCACCCAGGTATTGATATTGCAAAGCCAACTGCAAACTGTTCCTATTTTACCAGCATCAAGTAGAATCATAGAATGGTTTGGGTTGGAAGGGATCTTAAAGCCCATCCAGTTCCAATCCCTTGCCATGGGCAGGGACACCTTCTACTACATCATGCTCCTCAATGCCCCATCCAACCTCGCCTTGAACACCTCCTGGGAGGGGGCATCCACAGCTTCCCTGGGCAACTTGTGCCGGGGCCTCACCACCCTCACCGGGAAGAATTTCTTCCTAATGCCTAATCTAAATCTTCCCCCTTTCCAATTTAAAGCCACTCCCCCTTCTCCTACCACTCCAGGCCCTTGGATAAAGTCCCTCCCCAGCCTTCCTGTAGCCCCTTCAGGTACTGGAAGGTTGCTATAAGATCTCTACAGAGCCTTCTCTTCTCCAAACTAAATGACCCCAACTTTCTGAGCCTGTCCTCATATAGGAGGTGCTTGAGCCCTCAGATCATCTTCATGGCCATGTAAAATGGGAAACTCCTTTATTCTTACTACTAAAGATGGTATCTGCTGGTCATGCTCATGTCAGAAAACTTACAACGTGTACTGTGCTACACACGTAGATATCCAGGACTTCAGCCTCTTTGTTAAGATTGTGTTTTCATTCAGTAAATTGTGAAAGAATAAAATAAAAACTCTGGATTTTGGTTGTTCCTTATGTACTTACCTTTTTTTCTATATCCTGAAGCATGTAATAAAATAAAAAACTCAAATTAAATTTAATATATAATTGTTAATAGAACAAATGCTGAAATACACATGCACATCAGACACATCTGTAATATAGAACAACACAGAAAACTGCTTGGAAGTTGGATTTTTTCATGCACTTTCATCAAAAATATTCCTGCTTATCCAAAAAGCACACAGCCCAATTTTAGTTCTACGTGGATGAACCACACCTTGCCCTCCCTTACCAGCAAGTCTTCAGTATAGCACCATGAAGCACTTCCTAAAGCCTTGTCCACTACCACTTAAAACACTCTTTATTTGCTACAGAAAGCTAATTATAGTTTTTTTCCAATGCTGATTCCATTACATATCCTACAGCCTAAATACTGTGCTTGATATTGATCGTGATTTCACTTTTTCTAGCTCACTCCTGAATCACCTCTCAAATCTGCCGCCTTCTGCGGTTGCAGAAACAGTGGAAAATTCATTGCAGGTTGTGGCTCCCCAAACATCCTCTACCAAATATTGAATATGACACTTCAACGCATCACCATAGTCACTGATACACAAATATTTTATGTACAACCACCTCATGATCCCTGAAATATATGCAAGCGTTAAGAACGTTCCTTGCAAGCAAGTGGAGATAAACAGACCAGCGACACAGAAAATGTAAAATTAATGTTTAATTCACAAGAACCATAGAATACAATCGTAGAATCATAGAATGGTTTAGGTTGGAAGAGACCTTAAAGACCAACCAGTTCAAACCAGGGACACCTCCCACTACACCAGGCTGCTCAAGGTGCCATTCAACCTCACCGGGAATGCTTCCAGGGATGGGGAGGCCACAGCTTCTCTGAGCAACCTGTGCTATTGCCTCATCACCCTCATCATGAAGAATTTCTTCCTGATGTCTAGTATAAATCTTTCCCTCTCCAATTTAAAACCATTCCCCTTCATGCTATCATTACATGCTTTAGTAAGAAGTCTCGCCCCCAGCTTTCAGGTACTGGAGACAATATAAATACATCAACAGAAGAGAAATAAAAACCTGTACGACAACAATATATTTACAGGGCCACAGCAACACAATCCCAGTAAATATTGATTAGCCATAACAAAATAATTAACAGTAGCCATGTATTCAATTAGGTGAATGCTGCACCTCAGTTGTAAATGAGATATTCGAACCGCTTCATTACTTCTTCACAAAGTAACTCTAATACACCATTTGCTTGGGTGTTATTTAGCGAACAGCTTCACAAGGACACCTTTGAGAAGCAGCCCACCTTCCCAAAAATATCCAAACCTAAAATCTAAAAATAGATCATTAATATTAAATATAGGTTCTTCAGAATCGCTAAGAAGTTGGATCAAGATCTAAAGGCCAACCTGGGTTTCAGTTTCAAATGTAGTGCCTTGACATATGCCAGCAAAGTGTGCTTGCAGATCAGAAGACCAACCTTCTCCTCGGTTGCATCTAACGAAGCGTGGCCAACAGGTCAAGGGAGGGGATTCTGCCCCTCTATTCCTCTCTTGTGAGACCTCATCTGGAGAAATGTGTTCTGGAATCCTCAACGTAAGAAGGATACTGAGCTGCTGGAATGGGTCCAGAGGAGGCTACAAAGATGATCAGAGGGCTGGAGCACCTCCCCTCATATGAGGACAGGCTGAGAGAATTGGGATTTTTCAGCCTAGAGAAGAGAAGGCTCAGAGAAAACCTTAGAGCGACCTTCTAGTACCTGAAGAAGCTACAGGAAAGCTGGGGAGGGGCTGTTTACAAAGGCTTGTGGGGATAGGACAAGTGGCAATGGGTATAAACTGGAGAGAGGCAGATTTAGACTAGACATAAGGAGGAATTTCTTCACTGTGAGAGTGGTGAGGCCCTTGCAGAGGTTGCCCAGGGAAACTGTGGATGCCCCATCCCTGGAGGTGTCCAAGGGCAGGTTGGATGAGGCTTTGAGCAACCTGATCCAGTGGGAGGTGTCCCTGCCAATGGCAGGGGGGTGGAACTGGATGGCTTTTAAGGTCCCTTCCAGCCCAACCTATTCTAAGATTCTGTGATTCTATGATTCTATGAATAAAAAATGATTCTCAATTCCACATTTAATATATGTTGGATTACAACAGTCTACCATTTTAACCACACCCATCACTCTGAATAGGCAACAGAAGTAACTTATGGATACTCTTTGCAACATATGCTTCTCCCTTCCTCTCATATAATTTCTCTTTGAAGCTGTAACTATTCACAAAATCATTCCTCACCACAAAAAATGATCCAGACACACCACTTAGAAAAAGCTATGTTAATTCCCACTTGTAAAGGTAGAGAATAGTTACGAATTAGGAACAGCAGCAACAATAATGCATCATAAAGCACATTCTTTGACAACTGTAATTAAAACAAGCTTCTGTAATTACCAGTAAATGTGCTACAGTACGTTTTCTAAAAATAATTAAGTTCTAAAAGAATGAGTGGTGCAGATAAAAAAGATCACGTTGAGAGAAGACTAATGGAGACAATGAAAAATTGAATTTACAAACAAGCTAGGATCTAGTCTCTACAGAACATGTGTCATTAAGCTTCATATACTAAATCTATTTACAGACCAAGGAGAAAAAAACGTTCATTGTGTCAAACAAAGGAGTTATGGATTCCAACTTCTACTGCAAGCCGCAGGAAAATGCTACGGAAATCCAGAGGCACATTGCTGTCCATCAAGACAGACGTTCATTGATGTTCTTGTCCCAACAAAAAAGCTTTTATAATGACGTTAGAAGTAACAAACTGAAAAAGGAAACTGTGGGAAACCTGCTGAGTGAGGTGGATGATACAGAACAAGGCAACACATACAGATGAGGTACTCAATGGGACCTCAGGAAGTGACGTAGGTCCTGCTCGCAACAGGATTAACTAAGAGGCCAGACCTGGTACTTCAAGGCTCTATCCATCTAGGTTTTGAAAACCTCCAAACATGGAGGCTGAACAACCTCTACCATGTATTCTTCATCAGCAAAGCCTCTCAGACTGTGCGTAGAGAGAAGGTTCAAGAAGGAGAAGCAATAACAGCAGTAGAAAAGTACTGAGTCATCGAAGACTTGAGAAGACTCCAGGTTCCTTCCAGCCTGAAGCTGGTGAAAGGTGTAAAAAAGAAGTCCTATGAGGAGCAGCTGAGGGAACTGGGGTTGTTTAGTCTGGAGAAAAGGAGGCTGAGGGGAAACCTCATCGCTTTCTACAACTACCTGAAAGGACAGTGTATTGAGGTGGGTGTTGGTCTCTTCTGCCAAGTAATAAGTGATAAGACATGAGGAAATGGTCTCAAGGTGTGCCAGGGGATATTAAGAAGAATTTCTTCATGGAAAGGGTTGTCAAACATTGGAAGAAGCTGTTCAGGGAAGTGGTGGTGTCACCATCCCTTGAGGTACATAAAAGATGTGTAAACATGGAGCTTAGTTTTTTAGTCGTGGATTTGGCAGTGTCAGCTTTACAGTTGGACGTCATGATCTTAGAAGTCTTTTCCTATCTAAGGGATTCTATGATGCGATTTTTTTTATCCTGTCCACAAAAGAAAGAACAGAATGACCATACAATTGTACCAAGCTACTATGGGATGAGCCATATGAGTACTAAAGAACAGTGGCACTCATCACCATACTCTAGTCCTCACTGGGTGAATCATCTGGTTTGTTCAGTTTGAAATCAACAGGTTTTGAATATTTCTTTTTCTTGAAAATAAAAATTAAAACACACTCATGACTATTATATTCATTAGCAACATGCAGAAAAGAATCAAGTTTCCATCCAATCAGAGTTCATAGATTTATAGAATCTGAGTTGGAAGGGACCCACAAGGATCATCCAGTCCAACTACTGACCCGGCATACGACAACCTCAATGTTCACACCATGTGTCTGAGGGTGATAGCCAAATTCTTTTTCAATATTGTCAGGCTTGGCGCTGTGACTGCTTCCCTGGGGAACTGTTCCAGTGCTCTATCACCCTTTCTGGCGAGGAACCTTTTCCTAATATCTAACCTAAATGTCACCAGCACATCTCCCTGCCATTCCCTCGAGTCCTATCTTTGGTTGCCAGAGAGAAGAGATCAGCGTCTGCTCCTCTTTCTCCCCTTGTGAGGAGGCTGTAAACTGCGATGAGGTCTCCTGTGAATCTCCTCTTCTCCAGGCTGAACAGACCAAGTGACTTTAGCCACTCCTCATATAACAATCCCTCTAACCCCTTCACCAACTTTGTGGTCTCTTCTAGGCTCTCTTCAGTAGCTTTAGATCCTTTTCATCCCATGGTGCCCAAAACTGCACCCAGTGCTCAAGGTGGGGCCGCAGCAGTGCAGAGCAGAGCAGGACAATCCCTTCCCTCAACCAGCTGGCAATGCCATGTTGGATGCACTCCAGGACATGGTTGGCCCTCTTGGCTGCCAGGGCTCACTGTTGGCTCATGGTCAACTTGTCATCAACCAGAAGCCCCAGATCCCCCTTCCACAGGGCTGCTCTCCAGCCTCTCGCTCCCCACTCTGTGTGGACAGCCAGGGTTGCCGTCTCCCAGGTGCCAAACCCAGCACTTGCCCTTGTTAAACTTCATGTGATTAAGTTCAAAGAAAAGAGACACTAAAGAAATCTGTATTACACATACACATGTCAACGGGAATAAAAGAAAGGCAAGACTTATTTCTGAAACTATATACACGCTTTTCAGTTAACTAACGCAGTCCAAAAAGATCAAACATTTAAAAGACTATCTGTACTGCTGCCAGGTATTTGTAGCAATTCAAATAATGTCTATAACCATTTCTGACAGCTTCTGATGTTTCAGTTTTATGTCAAATACATTGAGTTTTCCACTAATCTTAAAGAAGCAGTCATAGACCTGCTCGGTATGAGCCAAAGTGGATTTCTCTACATAAAAATGGAGCAAGGGAACCATTATCTTGTATAATTCAGAAAAAAAACCAACTGCCAGTAAACAGATTTAAGACTACGTTCTACTTCTAGCTTTGTTGCTTTACCAGTATTGTAGTAAGTCATAAATATTGTGTCCTTTTATACTGTGTTCAGAATTGTCCTAATGATAATGATTGGAGCTTCTAGGAAGGCTGAGGAGGGGCTCTTTATCAGGGATTGCAGGAATAGGATGAGAGGGAATGTTTTTTAAGCTGAAAGAGGGGAGATTTAGATTAGCTTTTAGGAAGAAATGTTTTCCTGTGAAGGTGGTGAGGCACTGGCACAGGTTGTCCAGAGAAGTCGTGGATGCCCCATCCCTGGAGGTGTTCAAGGCCAGGTTGGATGAGGCTTTGAGTAACCTGATCTAGTGGGAGGTGTCCCTGCCCATGGCCGGTGGGTTGGAACTGGATGATCTTTAAGGTCCTTTCCAACCTAAATCATTCTGTGATTCTAACCTTTCCAGGTAGGAACCTTTATTCTTCTTGTAGGAATCCAGCACCTTTTGTCAACACACTGATATTATATTATTATATTTATAAGAGCCACGACTTATTATTCTGCCTTGTAAACTGAAGATTCAGTAGACTAAAGATAAACAGTGAGAGAATTCTTATAGAAGCTGCGCTAATAAAAGGAATGGAAACTCAGCATCTCATTGAAGCCCACTTCAAAGTCAATCTCATCTGAAATCCCATAGAAAGAGGGTCTCGCAGTGTCAGGGACTGCACATTCTCCAGTGCAATTTTCCATCTGCAAATATCCTACTTCTTGTATCAAATGATCAAAACTATGTATGAATTATTTCCATCCAACAGAAGTTCCAGCATTGGAAGTGGCTGCTCGATCTCTTACCCTGGTAACCAATTTCAACTAAATGCAAAAAATAATTATGCCCAAGAAGGTAAATCCACTTTAGAATACAAAATAAGAGTGCATTTATTTCTTCTCAGCTATTCAAGTTATTGATTTCTGCTTAAGACACAAAACTGAATCACTCGTAACTCCATCAGGCATTTCTCAATTTAAGAAATACAGTATAAGCAGTATCTTCATTTTTGGATGTTCAAGAAGGCACTACTTAAAGACATCTTTAAAACAAAAGATTATCTGTATTTTTGGAGAAATTAGATGCTGTTAAATTGAATTCTTCTCATTAGTAATGAACAAACCATCAAAACTCATTGACTTCCTTCCAAATAATGCGGCCACACTGTTTACCATTAAGAAAATCTCTGTTTTGGGATAATCAGCTTGATTAAAAAAAAGAACTGCAAATAGTAGATGATTTAAGACAGAATAATTCAGCTATATGCTGATCTTTCAAATGGAGAATATGAATTAAGAGCAAAGTATTTAGGTATTTAATCTCAGTATTGCCAAAGGAGTATGATTTTACTCAGCTTTGGGAATCTTACAGAAGAACACTTACACAAATGACATCTTCTCATCAAGATATAGAAAAAACTGATATGGTAAAGAAGATACAGCTAATGGGTATGTGATAGATCCACGTACAGAATCATAGAATGGTTTGGGTTCGAAAGGACCTTAAAATTCATCCAGTTCCAACCCCCCTGCCATGGGCAGGGACACCTCCCACCAGATCAGGCTGCTCAAGGCCTCATCTAACCTGGCCTTGAACACCTTCAGGGATGGGACAGCCACGACTTCTCTGGGCAACCTGTGTCAGGGCATCGCCACCCTCATCAGGAAGAACTTATTCCTAATGTCGAGTCTAAATCTTCCCCCCTCCAATTTGAAGCCATTCCCCCTCATCCTGTCACTACAGACCCTTGCAAAAAGTCCCTCCCCAGCTTTCCTGGAGCTCCTTCAGATACTGGAAGGTCTCTATAAGGTCTCAACAAAGCCTCCTCTTCTCCAGGCTGAAATACCCCAGTTGTCTCAGCCTGTCCCCTTAGCGGATGTGCTCCAGCACCTACATATGTCATATACATCAAGCCTATACAGAAGTTACCCCTTGGAATAAGTCATTACTTCTTAGCTCTTATCTTTTTTTTTTTTTTTGCAGCACTTTGAAAACTCAATTCAAAAAAACAATAGATAGTTCTTCTCATCTCTAAAGCATTTCACTAAGTGTGAAAATCCTTCGTGATAAGAAAAATTACCTGTTTAAATTATTAAATACAAGCTGACACTCAGCAAAATTAGAAATGAAAACATTGGGAAAATGGGGGGAAATGGCAGGAAGATTGCGTGGAGATACAGCAAGATTCAACACTCTTTGTGTTTCAATCAGCAAATTACAACGCTGGTCTTTCAGAATTGTTCTTTAAAGTTTCAGCAACTTATTCTGAAATAAACCCCCCAGAGACATCCTGCCTGGAGTAAAGAACCCCTGAAAGGAGCAAGGATTGTTTTATGTATTGATTATTGGTGAGCACCTTCCTTTTGTATCATCCTATAACACGTGTCATTGAATTTCTGTGTCCAACTTCCATTCATTGCACTTCTTATTTCTCTTCTCATTTGATTGCTGAGTCTCTAGGGCAGAGCCTGGAACTCACTACACATCTGTGCAATGTTTAACATAATTATACTTCAAGCTCGGCTGGCGTTTGTATTATTCTAACAGAAATAAAGAATATTCTGAGCACAGATAATATATACAACTATATAACATTGACAGAAAAAGCAGATTTGATACTAGACAGTAAGGGAGACAAACACTTCATTTTTATAAAGTCCATGCTGGAAAATCAAGTGAAAATAATTTAAATCATGTTTTTAAAGTACTGGTAAGGTCAGATGGTGAACATCTGAGTGTGTTTGGCACTGAGCAACTGAAAACCCCCAAATTTATAATTATCAATTAGTAATCAGCGGCTGGAAATATATTTAAGAGACTCAGATGCCAACATTCCTATCCCTTACTCTAACATTCTTGTCAGGTACATTTGTAGACAGAACATTTAGAGTCATTACAGAGCAGGGTAGAGACTGGCTGTTACAAAAACAGGGTTCTACATTTTACTATAAATTATTCTCATAACAGGAAAGAATAAAACGGTTGTTTAATGGGATACTAAAAATAACAATATCTTAAACAAAGAAAAATGAAAGCAAATAGGAATGGTTGATAGGAATGGTTGGACTCAATGATCTAAGAGGTCTTTTCCAACCTGGTGATTCTATGAACTCTATGAGACAATTATAAAATCCAACAAAATGCTCAAGGATTTAATGAAAAGTACGGGATATAAATAGCGAAAAAGAACACACTAGATAAGATTATGTGGCCAAGGCCAGTGTTTCAGTTTACAACTTAGATGCCAGATCACTGAAGTAAAAAGGGATACGTAAAGATGATTGCAACTAGGGATCATCTTAATTCATGAGGATCATGTAGAACATCACAGGACAGGCTGAGAGAGCTGGGCTTGTTCAGCCTGGAGAAGAGAAGGCTCTGGCGAAACCTTAGAGAAGCCTTCCAGTACTGAAAGGGGCTACTGGAAAGCTGGGGGGAGGGAGGGGCTCCTCATCAGGGAGTGCAGGGGTAGCACGAGGGGGAACAGTCTTAAGCTGAAAGAGGAGAGATTGAGATTAAATATCAAAAAGAAATTTGTATTGTGAGGGTGGTAAGGCACTGGCAGAGGTTGTTCAGAGAAGTCGTGGCTGCCCCATCCCTGGAGGTGTTCAAGGCCAGGTTGGATGGGGCTTTGAGCAGCCTGATCCAGTGGAAGATGTCCCTGCCCATGGCAGGGTGGTTGGAACTGGATGGGCTGTAAGGTCCCTTCCAATACAAACCATTCTATGATTCTATGATCACGAGAAGCTATTATATTTAAGGCACAAGGATCAAGAAGCCTGAAGACAGTTGGGATCCAGTGTACATGAATGGAAAATGATACAGCTTGGAAGCAAAAGCTTGCACCAGCCACGTGAAGCATTTCTATCCTGATCATAAAGCCTCAGAGAAAGATTTTATATTCCTGCAGGCAAGCCAATAAAATCTTGTCCCAAGTGGAACAGAAGCTGAATAAACACAGAAAGAGATTTATGATGAAAAAGGAAAAGAAAAGACAGCACACCCTGAGATCGCATTATTTGACATGGATTAAACAAACTCCCAGATCCTCCCAGAGCTCTGGATACTACAGCCAAAAGCACCAGAGACGCAACAAGCTGGAGGTATATAAAGACCAAACCCATCAGAATGCCTCATGTACATAGAGGGGCAGATGATAGAGGTATACAAAATAATTAAATGTTCAGAGCAAGTGAGCCAGGCTCTCTTATTTACTCCTTCTCATAATACAGGACCAGGGAGATATTCAGTGAACAGTGAAATTGAAAAGCAATAAATTTGAAACCAATTAAATGCATAATTAACCTGCAGAACTCATTGCCACAAGTTATCAGTGAAGCCAATCGCTTAGCAAAACCCAAAAAACTTAAGCCATTTGTATTAACTCTGAAAATACCCTCAGTTATTCCTTGAAGGTACCCAAGACTCTGGAGTCCTTTGAGGACTGTAAACCTCATCACTCTAACAATTAAAAATATGTAGTAGTCTGGCACACATTAATCACAAGAGATTAGAAGGAAACTGGAGCACAAGTCTTACGAGGAGCAGCTGAGGGACCTGGGGCTGTTTAGTCTGGAGAAGAGGAGGCTGAGAGGAGACCTCATCACTCTCTGCAGCTGCCTGAAAGTAGGTTGTAGTGAGGTGGGTGTTGATCTCGTCTCCCAAGGAGCAAAGGATAGGACACAAAGTAATGGCCTCAAGTTGCGCTCAGGGAGGTTTAGATTGGATATTAGAAAAAATTTCTTTACCAAAAGAGTGGTGAAGCATTGGAGAAGGTTGCCTGGGGAAATGGTGGAGTCACCATGCCTGGAAGTGTTCAAAAACCATGTAAACCTGGCACTTCGGGACATGGTTCAGTACACACGATACTGTTGGGCAGACTGATGGACTTGATTATTTTAGAGGTCTTTTCCAACCTTAATTATTCCATGATTCTATGAAATTCCTCATCCCTTTTGCACCACCTGTACCAAGTGCCTCCAGAGAACTTCTCTGTTTCTTGTGGTATATGACAAAAAAACCAGTATTCGAGTAAAATATTTCAGCCACTTTCCATCAGCAGTTGTTCTGCTGTATTTACACAACCACTAAAGAAAAAAAGTCCTCACTAATCCTTGCCAACTTTTTTCTTTCAAAATCAAGATGACAATTTATACAGGGATTAACCAGATCCCTAGGAAAGCTTCAAGAAGTCTTCTTGCAGAACTGCCTCTTATTCGTGTATTGGTAACAGCTAAACAGCACAAGGAACCAATGTAAAATGAAACTCAAGGTAAAAAAACAAAACAAAACAAAATATCTAATCACCAAGGAAAAAATAGCTAACGAGTAAATTTAAATACTGCTGAGACAGAAACCAGAATGCCAAACTGGTTCAAATGACTTGTGCAGAAAGAAAGACGGCAGTTTCTCTGCTCAGCAAATTTCTTACCATTAGACTTATTGTTCTTAAGACAGAAAAATTCATGCAGCAAAAGCACAATTTTCCAGCCTGAAGAAAAGAAAAAGTGCTGAGAAGCATGTTGAAGATAAGGACACAACTTGAGGCCATTTCCTCTAGTCCTATCATCTATCACTTGAGAGAAGAGACCAGGACTCACCTCGCTACAACCTCCTTTCAGGGAGTTGTAGACAGTGATACGGTCTCCCCTCAGCCTTCTTTTTCTCAAGGCGAAACAACCCCAGATCCCTCAGCTGCCTCCCTTAACGCTTGTGCTCCAGCCCCTTCACCAGCTTTATTGCCCTTCCCTGGACACGATCCAGCACCTCAGCGAGGGGCCCTCGTTACTACTTGTTGTGTAATCCTGGGGTGCAGAAGCTGTGTTCTCAATCCAACTGCTCGTGCAACCTCACAAAATGCTTTCTTTCCTCTTCTTTTCCTTTTCCAGGATGTCAGTGATATTTGCAAGGACTGTCTGTGCAGCGCTTATAGAATATCTAATCCATACATTTCATAAAGGAATACCATTATTTCTACATGACCATTTCATGTTGTGGGTGAGAAAGTCTACAACGGAAAGCAATCACTTAAAAGTGCTTTACAGAAAAGTGGTTTCACCCCAGTCAATAGAAAGCTTCAAAAATATATATAAACTGCCAAATACTTTTACAACAAAGTCAAAAAAAAACCCCTTACATTTTGGGAATTGTTAAAACATGCCAATTTTACATAGCCTTTTGTGTACTGCCCAACATGTTGAGAGCTAGAAAGCAAAGCTCTTCTCTGAATGTGTAAAGTGTTTTATTTTACTGCATGTTTAAACATTATTTTTTATGCGATACAGCTCGTTCTAGTCCACAGTGAGAATTAGTGCTTAATTTTCTAAACGTGGCGAGACATACCAAGTACTCACAGAAGTAATGTCACTGGTATTTGCATGAAATTGAGGAGAGCAAAGAATTGTTAAAATTGGATTAATTCAGAAATGGCAGGAGAGCAACAACTTCTCTCTGTCCTGTCTCTCTGTTCCTGTGGAACAAAACATGAACGATCATAAATAGGCAAAAAAGATCTAATAAAATGTTTATTCATCCCTCATAACGCAGAATACGCAACACCCTGTTGAGGTTTCGGGTTATTAAACAAGATACGGCTTTGCAATGAAATGAGAAGAAAACCCGGAACAAGAAACTGAAGGACTTGCCCTTGTCTTCCAAGTGCTTTGCCCTGGTGTCAGATACGGAAGTCGTGGCAATGCGATGCAGGCAGATTGGCTGAAAATGTAAGGGAAGGGATAAACTCTCATTTTATCCACTTTCTCTCCTGTCCTCATATTGTCTTGTGAATTGTAAAGTAAGTCAGATTTCAGAGACAAATAGTAGAAAAGTTATATATAATTAACTTTCCATGTGCCTTTGTTGAAATATGGAATCTTCTTCATTCCTGATTGCAAGAATCCAAAACCACTCTAAACAGACTCTCCTTTTTTATAATTTTGGGTCTACAGGAGTAACACATTCCATATAGATGAAGACACTTAACAGGGAGATTTCCAAAGAAAAAAAACATTGCACAACAGAAAACAAGAAATCACAGAATCATAGAAAGGTTTGAATTGGAAGGAAACTAAAGCCCATCCAGTTCCAACCCTTTGCCATGGGCAGGGACACCTCCCACTGGATCAGGTTGCTCAAAGCCACATCCAACCTGGCCTTGAACACCTCCAGGGATGGGGCAGCCATGACTTCTCTGGGCAACCTGTATCAGTGTTCCACCACCTTCAGAGTGAAGAACTTCTTCCTAATATCTACTCTAAATCTCCCCTCTTTCAGCTTAAAACCATCATCCCTTGACCCATAAATTCTCTCTATATAATGTATTTATATATTTATATATAATTATATGTAATTATCTTGTGATATCTTGCAGACAGTAGCATCTACCTGCAAGCTAATACAGCTATTTAAGCTAATCTGATAGTTACCTTTCTTTAACATTGATAAACATACCCAGGGATGGAGAGGCTAAAGAACCATATTTCCTCCAGAATTTACATTTTTCTTATAACAGACCTCACCCTGTAGCACTCAAAATTACAAAAAAATAATTTATAGGTGAGAAAAATACTCAGACATTTGCTGGTACATTTATCACCATATATTAAGATCCTTAATATATGGTCCATTGTATATATGGTGCATATCCACCACATCACAGAGTTTAATTTAAGTCAGCATTGAATCAGTACGTTGGCACAGTGCTAAGGAAATGCAAGTGAGTTTTCAAACAAGGTATGTTCATAGAATCACAGAATCATAGAATCATTGAATCATAGAATGGTTTGGGTTGGAAGGGACCTTAAGGATCATCTAGTTTCAAGCCCTTGCTATCCTAACAGCCTGTTAGTACAATGTCTGGAGTCCTCATGTAAAAACTAGGTTCATACAATCATAGAATCACTAGGTTGGAAAAGACCTTTGAGATCATCAAGCCCAACCATTTTCCATTCCTCTGACCAAACACCTGGATTCTGCTTTCTGAATGCAACAGGCAGTCTCCAGCAGCAGCTATTTTTCATGTCTTTATGTGATTGAGAACTATTAGATGTCCACCACATGGTACTTCCCCCAGTCTCAATTTATAGGTAGAGAAAGCAATATATTTGCACGCAGAACTCAAAATGTATTCGAGCACTGAAATACTGACAGTGTAGGAGTGGAAGGAGCATAAGTGTTATTATTGATGGTGACATACAGCCCAGCTCAGATGCACTCAAGAGAAGAGGTGCAGGCATGAATCTGTATCACGCAGAATAACCTCATAGATGTATAAATTCACTTCTTAGAAATTAAAATTAAAGAACGCCTTGTTTGCTTTTGAGTTGGGCTTCTTTAGCCTTGAAAGAGAAGGCTGCAGGGAGACCTTAGAGCACCTTCCAGTACTTTAAGGGGCTACAGGAAAGCTGGGGAGGGGCTCTTCATCAGGGAGTGCAGGGATAGGAGGAGGGGGGAATGGTTTTAAGCTGAAAAAGGAGAGATTGAGATGAGAGATTAGGAAGAAATTCTTCACAACGAGGGTAGTCAGTCACTGGCCCAGTTTGCCCAAAGAAGTTATGGCTGTCCTATTCCTGGAGGTGTTCAAGGCCAGGTTGGATGAGGCTTTGAACAGCCTGGTCTGGTGGAAAACATCGTTGGATTGGAACTGGATGATACACCATCAGCAAACACTACCAAGAAGGAGAAAATCAAGCAGAAATGATGATAATGCCAGTAGAACCGTTTCAGCTGAGGGTCTGAGAGTGGCTGGCAGCACTAGAGGAGGCTGGGCATCATCAAAGGACATTGGATAGGAAATACCAAACTATGGTTTCAGAAGTCGATTTGTCAGAGCACACTTCTGAACTGCATCTCGGGGGAGGTTTCCTCTAGGAGTTTTCTTGTTTTCTGTTGGATTTCTGGTTTTGTAAGATCTTGATGGATTTTCTTAAATTAAGAAGCAGCCACAGCATGAAGGAGGAAAAGATACAATCATACTGCTATTTTCCTCGACGTATCTGAAGTAAAATTTTTGCTAATATTTTCAGAGCTAGAAAAAAAGACATGAAATGTTCAGAAATTCATTACTCTTGTAAGCAATTCAAACATTGCCTTGGTATTAAAAAAAACCTCTGGATAAAAAGGAATAAAAACATCTAACAGACTGAGTTAAATAGCATAAGTTAATAATTTGTATTATCACTAAGGTTTATACAGTCATAAAAGCATAATGGCATGGAAATTTAGATTTAAAAGAGAAATTATGTCTACAACCTTATCCACTGTTCTAAATAATTTTTTAAGCAATTAATGATCTGATTATTAACAATATCATATCAGAAACCTTGTGGAGAGTGAGGCTACCTCCCTACGTATTTTTAAACTATTACTGTGAAAGTGGTGAGGCAGGGTCACATGTTGCCCAGAGAACTTGTGGTTGCCCCATCCCTGGAGGTGTTCAAGGCTGGATGAGGCTTTGAGCAACCTGATCCAGTGGGAGATGTCCCTACCCATAGCAGGGAGTTGGAACTTGATGGGCTTCTGACCTAAACCATTCTATGATTCAACGAAGGAGGAGCATGCATTTGAGAAAAAGATCCGAAATGGAGGAAGATGGCTCGAGAAATCTGTAATTTTTATTTATTTTTCACACTCTGACTCTTCTAAACACATTTAATCCATGGAGTACTCTGCCCTGCTTTCATCTATTCTGAATGATTTTCACTTGAGCGTGTCATTTTGCTTTTTCTATTACAATGAAGATCAAAGTGACACAGGTTCACCACAATTGTTCAGCAGGTCTTTTCAGTCCTGGACCTTACAGTAACAGGATTAAGATAATTTGTTCTTGTCTTAGATGTCTCTCAAGGCATGTGGCACTTGGAGGGTTGGTTATTATTGCATGCTGAGTGCTTGGCCTTTTTTTTGTTGTTATTATAAATAAAAACATACTCCATAGTTCTAAAAAACCCTATTTGTAATTCATTTAAAGCCTAAAAAAAAAGCTATGCTAAGACTCACTCCAAACTATCATCACCCTCACAGGAAAACACTTTCTTCCGATGATCGAACTTAAATCATCCCTATTTCAGCTTAAAATCATTCCCCCTCATCCTATCACACTTCCCCAAATTACTTTTAATTACTACATATATGAAAACTGTAGTGAAAAGAAGAATGCACATAGAAATATCAATTGTACATAACACGTCATTCTGTCACTGACTCAAACACAACTGTGATTTAAACAAGTAAGTCAAACTAGAAAGAGAAGCATGAACTTTATGTTGTAAAATTAAAAATGGGAAGGTCAAGAGTTTCATTTTTCCACCTCTTAGTACTGCAGGGTGAACTGAAATTCATTCCTTCATATTTCAGTCTCTATTTCCAAAAAGACAAAATGACATCTCACTATTTGGGCAGCCTGACCTAGTGGGAGGTGCACGGGGGTCAGAATTAGATGATCTTTAAGGTCCCTTCCAACTCAAACCATTCTACGATTCAATGATTCAATAATTCTATGATTCTATTTTAATAGAGCACTTGACAGGCTGCTACAAAGGGATGCCGTGAATGCAAAGCAACGTTCGCTCTTATACACAACTGAGTTAAGGTAACGTAACTTAAAATTAAGATATTTTCATAATTAAGATATGTCGAAAATACGTAGATAATGTTGCCCAAGGAAGCCGGGGATGCTCCATCCCTGGAGGCATTCAAGGCCAGGTTGGATGGGGTTTGGAGCAGCCTGGTCTAGTGGGAGGTGTCCCTGCCCATGGCAGGAAGTGGAACTGGATGATCTTTAAGGTCCTTCCAACCCGACCCATTCTATGCTTCTACGTTAACTTGACCTTGGGCATCTTACAGAGTTTATGTCTACAGAAGTCACTTTTAATCAGCTGTGTGTGCTCCAAGTAGTATCTTAATGATGGCTATGTTAAGATCTACATCAAAAGGCAATGAAAACATCATACTTCAAAATATAGTTTGGGGTTTTTTTTGTGTTATTTTCTTTTCAAAACTAAGCTTTTGATCATTTTAACCTTCTTAAAAGTATTGCTAAAATTACATTTTGAGGAAAAGAAAGCACACAGCTCTCGCTGAGCCTGTTTTCAGCAGGAGGGCTGGACTGGACCACCTCCAAAGGTCTCATCCAACCTATGCTATTCTGTAATTCCACAACAGTATTTTTGCTTTTCTTTCTGAATAACTACCAACAACTTCCAGTTGGCAGTCCTACCACTCATTTTACTCATTCCTAGAGTAAGTGTAGCTTTGTTAACTATTTCCCTCTTGGAAACACTCTGGGTACAGCAACTGCAGCTGCCTAGCTCTCATATTCTGCAGAACAATATATGGGCTGCTTGTCTAACAGGAGAGAGTTTTAAACTTCACATGCGCTACAGGGAAACTGCAAATAATAATTTCATTCTTAATATCTGTACATATTAAACAACTCCATTTAAAAAATGCCGCAAAGTCTTTGCAGAATGCAGAATTCTCAATTCTTCAACGTGCTCCGGTGATGTTTAGGAGGAGGCTGCATGCATCAAGCTGTGCTGAAAACCCTGAACCTTAAGTTTATGGCTCATTTATTGAGAAACAAAATAATTGGATGAGGACTCAACTACATCCTTGGGCACCCTCTGCCAGTGCCTGAGAACCCTTTCAGCGAAGACATTGCTCCGAATGTCCAGTCTGAACCTCCCCTGGCACAACTTGAGGCCATTCCCTCTCATCCAAAATGATGCCTACATTTGGAAGGGGAAGACTAGCTTTCCCTACAGCAGGGGTTTGCCTCTTCCCTAAAAAACCCTCTGAGCAATTTTGATTCCTCTCCAAACAAGTAGTGATGAACTCTTCCTAGTTTTCAACTACATCTGCAATTTCTGCACATAGAATTATTGTGGACCTGGTTTGAAATGGCCCACGAGAAGTCCAATACGTGGTAATTTATCTCTTTTTATTCTACAATACAGATGTTGGTGGTAGATGATTATCTCCTACATGGACAACTGTTATACGGATTACAACCAAATGATAATGAAAGGACACGTAAACGGAAATTAAATACAGGAGACACGATGGCAGACGGAAGGCTGAGTTTGCTGAAGCCTGGTCTTCAACATTACTCACTATGTGAGCTATCAGCTGCACTCACTGGTTTAAGGTTACAGTCCGGTTTCCTCTAAGAATTTTTCATTAAGTGTAGCCCTTAATATTAATTTCGCTGAGTGAATAAACGAGATGTGAAAACAGCTGAGCAAAACAAAACTCTTTTAAAATTAAATCACCATTACATACAATACTGAAAAAAAGAAGAAAATCATATAAGTTCTAAGTACAAAACATCACCCTCAACCAAGCCTGAAAAAAGTCAGTTCCAGATAATTCTGTGTATTTCTGTAATGTATGGGAAGCACTGGGAGAAAGAAAACCTGCTGTCACAGTTCAATCCCAGCCCAGCCAATTTTGGCAGCTAAAACCAAGTAGCTGGACTTCTAATTCCCTTCCTTCCTACAGTCCCAGGGAAAAGGAAACGAGAGGAAAATGACACATGGATTGGGAACCACACTAAAACAGTTTTAATAAAATGGAGGAGGAGGAGGAAGGAGGAGAAGGAAGGAGAAGGAGAAGGAGAAGGAGAAGGAGAAGGAGAAGGAGAAGGAGAAGGAGAAGGAGAAGGAGAAGGAGAAGGAGAAGGAGAAGAATACATACGAATCATAGAATCATAGAATCACTAGGTTGGAAGGGACCCACTGGGTCATCGAGTCCAACCCTTCCTAACACTCCCTAAACCATGCCCCTCAGCAGCTCGTCCACCCGTCCCTTAAACACCTCCAGGGAAGGTGACTCAACCACCTCCATGTGCAGCCTCTGCCAGTGCCCGATGACCCTTTCCATGAAAAATTTTTTCCTGATGTCCACCCTGAACCTCCCCTGGCGGAGCTGGAGGCCATTCCCCCTTGTCCTGTCCCCTGTCACTTGGGAGAAAAGGCCAGCTCCCTCCTCTGCACAACCTCCTTCCAGGTACTTGTAGAGAGCAATAAGGTCTCCCCTCAGCCTCCTCTTCTCCAAATACCTGACATTGTGCCCCAAACCCTCAATGACTACGTCACCACAAATGCTGTAGAGCAGGCATGAGGGAAAGGGTCAGCGTCAAGAGGGAGCTGGGCTCGGAAACCAGATTCAGGAATGAACGGATGTGGGATAAGGGGCAAACAGACAGACAAGGTCCTCACTGGACGTCGGCCACCGTAGAAGAGGGCGAGACCCTCATGATCTCTCAGTTTTATACTGAGTATGATGGACATGGGATGGAATTTGCTGTTGGTCTCTCCCTGCAGGTGTGATCCTTCTTCATTTTAGACTTATGGCTCTACCAGCTCAAGGATGGTCTTGGATACTGTAGGGACAAGTATAGGAATGGCCTTTCCCATCACCCTGTGTTACCGCTGCTAGAGACAAAGCCTGTCTGAAAACCATGCAGTTAACTTCCAGAAAATGAAGTTACTTAGACGAGACAGAGCTGAAGTTAGAAAACTGATTCTACTTTAGCTCAAACTACAGCACCTGCAGACTCACAAAATAAACCTGCGTGCATGTAGAGTTCTTCATGGGCACACGAGAAAAACAAACAAAACAATACCTGTATTGCAGAAACAAGGGTTCTGCAGAGATGCAGCACTGATATTGCCAAACTGATATTGAGGATGTCACACAGACACCTCAGTCCTCCATAGGGCTAGACAAAATTACTCTCTATTGTTAAAAGATACCATTTTCTTTTGAATTAAGAGATATTATTAGTCTAAGCCATTTTTCCCATTTTTATTACACCCGACTCAAATGTCCAAAGGCAAAAAGTATATTTTAAATAATAAGGAATAGCTAAAATATCTATATCTATAAATATTTATTATGGCTCAATATAGGCGGTTCGGTTTTGCGCATAATCACACCCTCCAGCTTCGAAATAATTTTGCCCCTAAGCATAAAAAAGCAATAAAAAACTACTCTAATAACAAAACAACAAAACATTCTCTATTTGTTTTCTAAAATATCTTTCTCTCAAAGCAAGCTTTGTCAGCTTAGATCCCCTCAATCCCTTCTCTTTGCATTTCTGGCAACGTATATGAATGATGAATTCTGAAAATTAAAGCAGGAAGGTGGCTGTACTGCAGGGAATCGCCACATGGGGGATTCCAACCTGACGGGAATTACATCAAAAAGTCAGAGAAGAGGGGGGAAAATCATGAGCCATGACATGGAAGAGGTAGAATATTAGTTTTTACTTCTTAAAACAACAGTTCAAACTATCTCCATTCATACAGATGTCTTATCTGTTTCTCACCGATTTTCTGCTCCAGAAGATACAGTTTTTCCTCTGAAACTGGACTTATATTTGTATATTGCTTCCAGCATTATAAAAAGAAAAAAAAAAATCTATTTTCAGTATTAGAATCTCTTCTATTTTGCAGAAATATCAAGTGGAAAAAAATCCCAGATACATGTAAATACATCACACATGTATAAATGTATGCACGGATGTTAGCACATATTTCAAATCCATCCCTTATACTCACGATTTTCAGCACTGTGCCAAGAACTCACATTTATTCTATATTTCTATATTTATAGATTTTTTTTCCTGTGATTGTGGTGAGACACTGGCACAGGTTGCCCAGAGAAGCTGTGGCTGCACTGTTCCTGCAGGTGTTTAAGGCCAGGTTGGATGAGGCTTTGATCAACATGATCCAGTGGGAAGTGTCCCTGCCCATGGCAGGGGGGTCGGAATTGGAGAGGATTTGAGGTCCCTTCCTACCCAAACCACTCTGTGATTTTATGATTCCCAACTAGGAGTACGCCTGAGATCTGAAGTAAACTACATTTGAGAAATCTCATTCTTTAAGCAAAGGACATTTTGTTTTGCTGTACTGCTAGGGACAGCAGGGGCAGGAAGGAGAAAGTTTTCTTCCATAACTGCCATTAAAGTCAATAATTTGGGTACTAATTTGCATGTTTTGTAGTCCCAAGTCCTTTAACTTCCATTACAACTTCAGTGGTGCTCAGCATGCAGGTGTCAGCTTCTCACAAAACAAAGACAGACCATCTGACAAATGAAATAGTAACATTCCAAACCATTTATTGTATGAGGTAAGCAATAGAATCATAGAATTATAGGATGGTTTGGGTCAGAATTGACCTCAAAACACATCCAGCTCCAACTCCTGTGCCACAGACAAATGTTCCACTGGATCAGGTTGCTCAAAGCCCCATACAACCTCGTCTTGAACATCTCCAGGGATGGGGCAGCCACAACTTCTCTGGGCAACCTGGGCCAGGGCCTCACCACCCTCACAGGAAAATATTTCTTCCTAAGACCTCATCTCAATTTCCCCTCTTTCAGCTTAAAACCACCCCTCCCTCATCCTATCTCTGCACTCGCTGATAAAGAACCCCACCTCAGCTCTCCTGAAGTCCCTTTAAGTATTTGAAGGCTGCTATAATAAAACCATCATTTCTTCATCTTTATATATCAATGACCATTTATCTTGCTATATTACCAGTTTGGAACTGTATCTTTCTGAAGGCCACTATTTGCTAAAAAAAATGGGTTTGTATGTGTTTACAAACAGGATTTTAGATCCAAGCCTCAGCACAACACAATAAATTATCTGTAGTAACATCCTAGCAGTTGGGTATGCAGCCTAAGAACTTCCTTCTGTTTTTTTGACTCATTTTACCCAGCACAACACAAGTCACCCAGTTAAAAAGAAATCTGTATTTTTCCCCATTCAGCGTGCTCGGGCATTGCATCAACAATTACAAAATAAGGAGATCAAATACAGGCACTCATACACTAAGACACACCATGTAACCACGTTCATACAGTTCAAAACATGACTCCTGCTGAGCGAGTAGGTGTTATGAGAAAAGAAGCCCATTTCCTACTACATATGGAGTCATGACAACCACCAGCTAAAGGTGTGAAGAGCACAAAGATCTTTGAGCTACAGAAAGAAAACCTTTAAGATTACAAACTAATTTCCAAGGAAATTGTTTCAGTGTAGAAATACACAGTGTCTTCAATTTTCTTTTAAATAGACATTTGCTCGTTAGGTAGAGGTTTCCAGGAAAAATAGACTTGGCATCAACCAACTGCATTTCTCCTGCAGCATTTGGTGCTCAAACAGAAAGAGAAAGGAAACTCCTGCTGCCCTACCTGGACCATCCCACCAAGTCCTACAGCAGTGTGTGGGGAGGAGGAATGAGAAGAAGCAGATGAAGATGAGATCAGCTGTGAGATCACTTCGATGACAGCAGCCGGATCCGTGAGCAGGCAAGGAGGTATCATGAGGTCACTGAAGTCCAAAACTCCATAAGGCAGGACCTACAGGCCCTAGTAAAGCTGGGAGACAGGCAGGGGCCACCCCTTCTGGCGTTTAGGACTGAAGCACCTCTTACAGAGGCACACAAGAGTTGGGGTTGTTCAGCCTGGAGAAGACTCTAGGGAGACCTTATAGCAGCCTTCCACTACCGGAAGTGAGCCGACAGGAAAGCTGGGGAGGGGCCCTTTATCAGGGAGTGCAGGGATAGGACAAGGGCAAATGATTTTAAGCTGAAAGAGGGAGACTTATTTTAGGAAGAAATGTTTTCCTGTGAGGGTGGTGAGGCACTGACACAGGTTGCCCAGAGCAGCCGTGGCTGCCCTATCCCTAGAGATGTTCAAGGCCAGGTTGGATGAGGCTTTGAGCCGTGGGAGGTGTCCCTGCCGATGGCGGGAGGCTAGAACTGGATGTGCTTTGAGGTCCCTTCCAACCCAAACCATTCTATGATTCCACAACGAACCAAAGAATCTGGCATCACCAAGATGGACAAAAAAGAGCACATGAGAGCAAAGAAGCACTACAGAAAAAGAACTAAATCAGTCTCGTAGATGACCTTATCTTTAAGGTCCCTTCCAACCCAAAACCATTCTATGATTTTATTTAAAAAACTACCATCATTTCTTTCAACAATAAAAAAGTGCTTGGTTAAGGCTACTAAAGACAACACTTTCTTAAAGTAAAGCACAGCCTGATCTAGTGGGAGGTGTCCCTGCCCATGGCAGAGGGTTTGGAACTGGATGATCTTTAATGTCCCTTCCAACCCAAACTATTCTACGATTCTATGATTATTATTATTATTATTATTTATTCTCTGGTCTAAAAAAACCCATGTATGTTTGTGGGCTTCTGCAGCATGTTACCCATTTATATTTCAACTCTACCTTTTTTTAACATTTCAAGCCAGAGCAGAGCATTTTGAGGGAACTTTACTTTTCAGTTCCTCTGCCACAACCTCAGCTCACTGCCAGGGACAGCCCAAGTTGCCACTTCATCCACCGTCATGTGCTGCTCCGGACATTTCCACTGGGAATTTTGCAGCTACACAATGATTCTACACAAAGCTGGTCCCAAATCAACATCAAATGCTAAACCAGATCAGACATAACACAAAAACACGACTATCCAGTGCAGCATTATGTTAAAAAGCAAAAGGCTTGCAATTACTACTGCTAGATATAGTTAAGTCCCTGACTAGAAGTCATTAAAGCTCCACACAAAATGGATTTTAATTCAATGTCCTCTGTTCTGAAAGCAACGCTTGCCTTGCCTGTCCAAACTCATGTTCCTAGTTCATTTTAGGCTGAGCTTATACTGGTCTTTCTGTTCTGTCTAGCACAAAGTCATCTTGGTAAATGAATTTTGACAATACTAGTACTGTATTTTTCTCATTGAACAGTGAAATTTCCCATAGTAGATCTTCACATCATAAATTGCTACTGTGTTCTACCACAGGAAAAAAGATATTGCTGTGAATAGTGTGAGATAATATACTTAATTATATATTTAACTTGTAAAAGCCCTTTGAGAGCCCCCAAGATAGAATTCATTCTATGGAAGCTCTCTTTATTAATAAAAGTACTTCTACCAATTACTTTGAACTTCTATAGACAGTGCCTTATTTCAAACTATTTTAATCAATCCTCATAAAATCTCTTGGCAACAGCATATAAGAAGCAGACAGAGGCAAGGGAGTCACAGCGTTTCAGTCAAGCTACCAGTTCTTTATGTTTATTATTCATCCTTACTATGCTTTTTAATTAATCAAACAAAATAAAACCAATGTGGTTTGCCAGCCTCAAAGTTCTCCTTTATTAAAAAAGTGATTACATCCAGTAATCTAGAGTTAATATTAGAAAGGCTCACAGAATTTTCCAGCCCACATCACTAACATAGTAACTAATCATTCAAAGAGATTTAAATTAATTTGGGTCAAATGAGACTCAACATCATCTTCCAGATGCAGCTGCTCCCACTGAAAAGGTTACTGATCCCACTGCCGTGCCTATGGAGTTGTTCATGTGAATCTGGCAGCAAGGGAATCAGTTTAGCTCACACCGTTCATTTAAACTATTTCAGCAAACAGATTTTGCCCAAAGCAAATTAGGGAAGCGTTCACCAGGCAAGCTGGTGAGGGACACTCACCTCCAGCAAGGGGAAACAATGAGGAGCTGCTGAAGCCTGTAACTTGCTGCACTAATAGATGGGATCGAGAAGAAGACACTCACCAGAGAGACCAGAGACAGTCCAGGCAGTAAATCACAGAATCACAGAATGGGTTGGGTCGGAAAGGACCTTAAAGAACATCCAGTTCCAATCCCCCCCTGCTATGGGTAGGGACATCTCCCACTGGATCAGGTTACTCAAAGCCCCATCCAACTTGGCCTTGAACGCTTCCAGGGTGACAGGGATAAAATAAATGGAAAAGGGATAAATAAATGACAGGGATAAGATATTTGACTTCCCATTCAAGCTTCAGCCCTGTGATGCTGTAGCTGCCAAGAGAAATTGCACACAACGCTACATAATTTATACTCTACAGCGTTATTAATATATCTGACACAAGTAATTACAGATGTCCTAGAAGCATGAAGTCATTTCTTCAAGAGAAGCTTAATTATTGCATATAATAAAAACTATAAAAGCTTTATTTTACAAGCACTAATTTTATCAAATACTGAGATACAGTGAATCATGTCAGAGAAGTATGAGTTGCTAACAATTCTGTATTACATCTTTGGACCAAAAATATATGCTTGAAGATAACAAATGCTCCTGACTTCTTTTAAGCTGACAGTTTATTATAGAATCATAGAATCACTTGGATAGAAAAAAACGTTGAGATCATTGAGTCCAACCACACCCATCCGTTACTAAACCATATCCCTGAGTACTTCATTCTGCTTCTTTAGATTACACATAAAGAGGAACTTCTTCATGATGAGGGTGGTGAGGCACTGGAACAGGTTACCCAGGGAAGTCCATCCCTGGAAGTGTTCAAGGCCAGGTTGGATAGGGCCTTGGGCAGCCTGATCCAGTGGGAGGTGTCCCTGCCAGTGGCAGGGCGTTGGAGCTGGATGGGCTTTGAGGTCCCTTCCAACCCAAACTATTCTACGATTCATGTCTCCATTAGGTTAGGCTGAACACAGTTTGGTGGCCATTACCATGAAAACTGGAATTGCTCAGGCATAGCTGCAGTTGCTGGTGTTACTTCTTTGGGCGCTTTGTGATTTATGGATATCACTGGCAACTATAAGCAGGTAATTAAACCATAAAGGCAAGAGGTGATTTTCAAAGCAATAATCACCAGAATTCCCAGCAGCATTTAAATTATTTCCATCTAGGATCAGCAGCATCATTGGTGTTATCCATTCCCTTTATACGGCTTTATCCAAACTACACTCTGTTGCCGGCTGTTTTACTGAATCTTCACTGTGAATGTCCATCTCTCAACAGATCTAGATCCATTTCTTCATCCTTACATGGGTGTAAAATTTTTGCCTTTCGGTTTATTCATTCTGAGCCAGATGATCCGTTAGCATACAAAAAAATATTTGAAGTCAAATAAAACTTGAAAGACTGGACAACTGCTTTCTCCATATTTTTTAAACCAAAGACTGCATTATATAAATTTCACGATTCCCCTAAGTGCCTTTAACAAGCAATTTAGGCCATGATTCGCTTTCATGTAGGCTCTGACTGCATGCAATTTTTCTCCCCCCATCTCAATTATATCGTAATATTATGGGGGCTGAAATGCATTAAATAAATCATATTTCATAGTAAAGCAATAATGCTTACATGCATTTTAGAAGAAATTGTCCTGCATTATAAACGTATTTATAATGTCATTACCTTATTTTCCACATTGACTGAAATATTAGGCAGCAGAGACTGCTCCAAGCTACGGATGGAAGCTTTTAGCAAACCTTATGTTTATTCTGCTGCTGGTAATTAGCTGTTTTAGTTAATATAATACAACATTTGCAAACAGCAATTTATCCAATATATAAACTCGCTCTTGTAATTAGTGAAACATTGTTATTGATTAAGATTTAATATGGCGCTTGCTGTTTCTGCAATGTACTACACAAAGGGAACGACCACTAATTTGTGAGAGGACAGTTCCCAGTCAAAGTAATCTCCTGGCAGAGTAGCATAAATTTATTTCTCTATAAACTCTTTTTGGCCATATTTTAGCATATCTGCAGTTTAAAATGTTTTAAAGAAGCAGGAAATAACAATAAAATAAATGAATTAAGAGATAATAACACACCCATTCAAGTTCAAAAAGGCCAAGGGCAAGGTCCTACACCTGGGTCGGGACCATCCCAAGCACAATTACAAGCTGGGAGGATAATGGATTGAGAGCAGCCATGAAGAGAAGGAATTGGGTGCTGGTGGATGAGAAGCTCTACACGAGCCAGCAATGTGTGCTTGCAGCCCAGAAAGCCAACTGTATCCTGGGTTGCATCCGAAGAAGTGGGACCAGCAGGTCAAGAGAGTAGATTCTGCCCCTCTACTCAACTACTGTGACACCCCACCTGGAGTTCTGTGTTCAGTTCTGGAGTCCTAAGCACAGGACGGACATGGATCTGTTAGAGCAACTCCAAAGGAGGCCATGAAGATGATCTGAGGGCTGGAGCACCTCCCACAGGAGGACAGGCTGAGAGAGTTGGGGTTATTCAGCTTGGAGAAGGCTTTGGGGAGACCTTAGAACAGCCTCCCAGTACTGAAAGGTGCTCCAGAAAAGCTGGGGAGGTTCTCTTCATCAGCGAGTGCAGGGAAAGGACAAGGAGGAATGGTTTTAAGCTGAAAGAGGAGAGATTTAGATTAGATATGAGGAAGAATTTTTTTCCTGTGAGGGTGGTGAGGCATTGCACAAGTTGCCCAAAGAAGTCGTGGCTGCCCCAACCCTGGAGGTGTTCAAGGCCAGGTTGGTTGCGGTTTTGAGCAACTTGATCCAGTGGGAGGTGGCCCTGCCCACGGCAGGGAGGTTGGAACTGGATGGGCTTTAAGGTCCCTTTCAACTCAAATCATTCTATGATTCATTCTATCCCAAAGAGACCTGAACTACTTGATTATTCTTTTAATGGTCAGCAAGTTGAAAGTGATATAATATCAAGTCCATATGAGTATAAGCAAGAATAACTAATTGTAAAAAAGATGATTCTTTCAGAAAAGATTGCAGTCCATTGCACAAAAATAGAGAAAAAGTTCAAGGTGTCTCTAATTATAAGTTTAAGGATGAACACACACTATCAAAATGTGAACCTGACCTGTAATTTCTACTAACAGCACTCTCTGGATTTACACTTAAATTCAGCGGTGCTGTGGAAAGTGAAACAGGAGTCCTTGGATCTTCTCCTCACTCACTCACCTAAGCAGGCTGTACCTGTTAGGAATATCACATTTTATACTTTCATTACCAAAAGCAAACGAGGCAACTAAGTGAAGTACAATTTCAGCTATTTAGACACTCAGAACACGTAGCACATTTCAGTAAAACACCCATGTGACGTGCTCGGCAGCACCAAACAATAAAGATAAACGTAAATGTCTGAATATAGAGCTAGTTATCTATAATTCCGACAATCCGAGTCAAACTCAACTTCAAAATTCCATATTTAAGACACGCTGAAGTGCAAAAGGCTTAATTTTTTTTTTTAATCTCCAAGCAATTTCAATTTTTTTCAATGCTATTTTGTTGTTTGTTTGGTTTTTTTTAAAAATTAAAGAAAAAGAAACTTTCACTGAAAGAGCAAAGAACATATTTAAAATCATAAAGCATTCATTAGTCAAAAAAACCTCTCTATAAGTTTTACTAAGAAAATGAATACACTAATCTGAGAGTTTAGTATAAACTAGAAAACTTAGGAATATTCCAGTCTAGGAACAGAGACATCCTTGTAATATTACATGAGGTGACAACAGAAATCATAGAACCATAGAATCACAGAATCATAAAATAGTTTGGGTTGGAAGGGACCTTAAAGATCATCCAGTTCCAACCCCCCTGCCATGGGCAGGGACACCTCCCACTGGATCAGGCTGCCCAAGGCCCCAGCCAACCTGGCCTTGAACACCTCCAGGGATGGGACAGCCACAACTTCCCTGAGCAACCCGTGCCAGTGCCAAATATTCCAGAAATAAATAATATTAACTTATTATGGTAAGTAACATGAACAAAACTACATACATGAACTACATACACCCAGAGAAGTGGTGGCTGCCCCATCCCTGGAGGCGTTCAAGGCCAGGTTGGATGGGGCTTTGAGCCATCTAGAACCAGTGGGAGGTGTTTATCAGGGAGTGCAGGGATAGGACGAGGCGGAACAGTTTTAAGCTGAAAGAAGTGAGATTTAGATCAGATTTAGGAATTTGTTTTTTTCCTGTGAGGGTGATGAGGCACTGGCACAGGTTGCCCAGAAAAGTTGTGGTCACCCCATCTCTGAAGGTGTTCAAGGCCAGGCTGGATGAGGCAGCCCCATGGAAGGGGGGTTGGAATCCAATGAGCTTCAAGGTTCTTTTCTACTCAAACCATTCTATGATTCTATATTTTCCATCTATTCCTAGATGTCTGTGTAATTCATAGAGTAAGACTCAACAACTCGCTTTTAAATGTACTCCTATAATCTAACCCAGTAACACACATAAAAGGATCAGGGGAATACTGGAGGAACCGGGTTTCCGTTACAGAGAAAGTCAGGAAAACTATTATATTCATTAAAATGCTGCTAAAATGTCTAGTTTATCTTCTTTGCTACAGAACAGAGCAAGCTGAGCATAAATTATTTATGATGTGTAACAGTTTAATGGAGTATAAAATAGGTTTTTTCTCCTTACTAGTAGTACAAGTTCTGATTTTTTTCGTTGCCAGCTCCACACTTGCTGTACTTTTCCCATTTAGAATTATGACAGATGCAATAATTTTACAAATTGTTCGCCATAAACTCTAACTTAAAGGAATTACTTATACCACCTATTCATTATTTTCTTAAAATCCTATCACAGCATCTTACAGAGAACTGTAAAATTCAAGTAAAACACAGGAGTGCTGCCACTTCCTCCAGAAACTTAGGAAAATCCCTGTTTCAAACCTGCATATGACCTGGATCATTGAAGTCACCCTTGTGGAAAGGTGCGCTAAGATCAACTTTCATCTCCCTCTGTGGCCACAAACACTCACTCCATAATCGTGCAGAACACGATCCAGCCCCAGGGAATGTGTGAATGAGTGGAGATCTGTGATTACCTTGTCACATCTTTGGAAAGATGAAGAGAAGGAGGATTTGTGTTTTCAAAATAAATATAACTGCAGTCAAGTAAGCTACATCAAAACAACACAAAACCCCCCACAATTTCAGAATTTATTTTATCAGATATTTCTTATCTGTTGAACTTCAGCTCCAAATTGTGTTTATGCAATCTTTACATCTAACATATTTATCACCTTTACACTTTGCTGAGCACCAGATTGTCAGCAGTCTCTGAATAGATAATTATTTACAGCTTTTTCTGTTATATTCCACCTCCAACGGATGCTACAGGACTGTAAAATGGATCATATCAACCCAAACAAAATACTGAACAAAAAAAAGAATGTATAGTGTTTTCAGATAAGTTAATGCTCCCTATCACACCCTTACAAACTGCGTTTAGAGTAGAGAAATCAAGACTAGCACAATTAAATGAGTTCACCAGGTCTGAGTAGCCAACTGAAAATCAGTAGAACTTGATTCTTCTCAATACCTATGGAATTTCTTTTTTCTTTTCCTCTCTCCAAAAGCAACACAACCCACCTCTAAGAGATTTTATAATCTTAATACCCCTAACAAACTGACAGATTTACACATTAGAGCAGCTAAAAGTGCTGTCGGCCACACAATAACATGCTGCAAAACCCAATCAGTCAGAAGTTATCAAATAGCTGAGCACACAGCAACCAGAAATCTTCATACTGAGTAATAATGACAAACCAGATATACATAATATGCACTCTAACGACTATTTAGCCACTGCTCATAAAAGGCACCAAAGTTTCATTCAGAACATGGTTTGTCCATTAAAACATTAATGGCAATGTTGATCAGCTTTACCAGACTATCAATCTGTACTGTCACGCATTCCAGTCTCAGCAGCATACTTCATGTTCATCTTCCAGAAGAGCATATAACATATCCCATGCAATGTTATAGGCTTGGGGAAAAGCGGATGGAAAACTGCCTGGTGGAAAAACACCGTGTGGGTATTGGTCAATAGTGGCTGAACACGAATCAGCTGTGTGCTCAGGTGGCCAAGATGGCCAAGAACATCCTGGATTGGATCAAAAACAGCGTGGCCAGCAGGAGTAGGGAAGGGATTGTCCCTCTGTACTTGGCACTGCTGAGACCACACCTCGAATCCTGGGTTCAAGTTTGGGCCCTTTCACTACAAGAAAGACATTGAGGGGTTGGACTGCGTCCAGAGAAGGGCGACAGAGGTGGGGAAGGGTCTGGAGCATAGGGCTTATGGGGAGCAGCTGAGAGAACCGGGGCTGTTTAGTCTGGAGAAGAGGAGGCTGAGGGGAGACCTCATCACACTCTGCAGCTTCCTGAAAGGAGGCTGTAGTGAGGTGGGTGCTGGGCTCTTCTCTCAAGTAACAAGTGATAAGAGGAAATAGTCTCAAGTTGTTTTGGGGGAGGTTTAGAGTGGATATTAGGAAAAAAATCTTTACTGGAAGTTGTCAAGCACTTGACCAGGCTTCCCAGGGAGGTGATGGAGTCACCACCCCTGGTGGGGTTCAGAACATGTGTAGCCGTGGCACTTTGGGACATGGTTTAATAGGCACGGTGGTGTTGGGCCAACGGTTGGACTTGATAATCTTTTCCAACCTTAATGATGCTATGATTCTACGATCTCTTACTCTTCAAGCCTACATGGATCTGCTCCCCTAATAGCAGAACTCACCAGGACATCAAACATTTAGCAGATTTTGAAAGATGCTTCAAGAGTTGTAACCTCACTCTCACTTTAAGACTAACACACACTCCTGCCATAATGGCTCACTAATTACGCAGTCACCCTTTTTTCTTGCTACAACGACTTACCTGCATTCATACTTAATGGATTTTGACCACCAGTTTTCTACCGGTCTATTGCAGGAAGACAAAATTACTCTTCTAGAAAGGACAGCTTAATTTTTCCATGAGCCCCCAGAACAAACAGGAATATGGGAATAAAACTGACAGCAGTGGAAAACAATGTAGACTAGCAAGAAAGTTTTCCTAAAGTAAATGAAGGCCTGCCTTAACACCCCCTTCTTTTCCTTAAGGTCAAGTCAACTCATATAAAAAATTCAAATCCATTTTTAAGACATGCTGAACAGCAAGAGAAGATGACAGGCACTATTTTCCTGCTGCATGATACCTCACTTGCAGGTAGCGTGTTCAAAGAATGCTTTTCTCAAGTTCAGTATCTTCTTCCAACGTAATTACTTTGAGAAGAAATAACTACAGAGGGTTTTTTTCCTCAGGCTTCAGACCAGCAGATGAAAGTGAGAATGGAAATTAAAATATTACATGAGTTACTACAATGTAAAACAAAGATCTAACTGACCTTCTTATCCGAGTACTCTTAGAAGATCCTCCATTACTAAGACAGAAACAACAGCCACTCATTAGCATTCCTTCCAACATCCTTCCTACCTACCTTTAGAAGCATTAAAAGAAAACTTGATAGATATTCTACAGAAGATTTCTCCTCTTGCACCAAAACAGCGCAAACATTAACCATCACTGGGAGGCTGCTGTCAGGACTTGACTACTTGGTAGCCCTTTGGTTGCATTCCACACTAGAAATAACTCTGCTAGCACTGTTGCATAGAGTAATTCTCTTCCCTCTGAGAACAAGTAACAGGATAAGAGGAAATGGCCTCAAGTTGCACCAGAGGAGGTTTGGATTGGATATCAGGAAAAATTTCTTTGCTGGAAAAGTGGTGAAACATTGGAGTTGGCTGTTCAGGGCAGTGGTGGAGGTACCATCCCTGAAGGTGTTCAAAAGATGCGGCGCTTTGGGACATGGTTTAGTTGGAATGTTGGTATTGGCTCGATAGTTGGACTTGATGACCTTATAGGTCTTTTCCAACCTTAACAATTTTATGATTCTATGAAGATGACAGAGCAGTCTTTCTGTCTCTAAATGCAAGAACCATCCAACAAAAAAGTGCAGAAGGCTTCTTGGTTGGGTTATTCACAGGCTTAAAGACAGACAATTGGTCACTAATGGACTTTGAAAGTCAATCTGTGTTGTACCAGGGGAGATTCAGTTTAGACATCAGGAAGAATTTCTTCACCAAAAGGGTTATCAAGCACTGGCAGAGGCTGCCCAGGGATGTGGTTTAGTCATCATCTCTGGAGCTACTTAAAAGACAGGTAGATGAGGTGCTCAGGGATATGATTTAGTGGTAGACAGGTATGGTTGGACTTGATGATCTCAGAGGTCTTTCCCAACCAAACGATTCTATTCCATCCTATGATTCTACCTCCAAATTTACTTTACTAATTTCCAATTCACTTTTACATCCTTCATACATATGCTAATGTCGCACTTCACCAAAAACATTCACCTGCACCTAAAACTCCTTTTTCAATGTCATGGATGTTTTTCCTTTATGCGTGCTAAATGCCCTAGTGGAAATTATTTTGAAATGCAACCATTAAAGGTATGCTAATGACTATGAATTGTGACAGCTGCTGCGGCAACAAGCCTGTTGACTCAGGCACAGCACCATTAACTATCTATCATAAAGTACTCTGGACTTGCTCATTTATTACTGCTGCATAGCCCAAGGGGGGAAAAGGAGGAACAGCAAGAGCTTCTCCTTCCGAAGCAAAATCATAAGCCACTTACTTATCCTAATGTCACAATCCCCACTGTTTATCTGCATGATAATTAGGAAAATGAGAAGTAATGAATTTTTATTTATTTATTTCTTTACAGACATGATTTGAATTCAACCATAGACAAAAAAAAGAATGCAGTATCCTACCATGCTAACAGAATGGTGGATCTTCCAAACTCACAACTAAATTGTATCAACCATATTAACAGAGAAGTAAGATGACAAGCAAGTGTGATCATCTTCTTTTGTCATGTCTTCCCAAAACTGAATATTGAAAAACGCCTCCGGTTTCTTGCCTCCTATTCCTTATTTCTTACATCTGGGGACTGAAAGTTCCTGTGCTATATGAAAGCATCCTTAAAGATGTGTTAGCTCAGTTCTACTTCCTTGACCTTGAGGGCAGTTTCCTAGGAGGTTCTACTGACCAACTCCTTGAAGAGCTGGACGTGTGCTCAGGTGGCCAAGAAGGCCAAGAGCATTCTGGATTGGATCAAAAGCAGTGTGGCTAGCAGGAGTAGGGAAGAGATTGTCCCCCCGTATTTGGCACTGCTGAGGCCACACCTCAAATCCTGGGTTCAGGTTTGGGGCTTTTCACTACGAGAAGAACATTGAGGGGCTGGAGCACGTTCAGAGAAGGGCAATGGAGCTGGGGAAGGGTCTGGAGTCCAAGGGTTATGGGGAGCAGCTGAGGGAACTGGGGGTCTTTAGTCTGGAGAAGAGGAGGCTGAGGGGAGACCTCATCACTCTCTGCAGCTTCCTGAAAAGAGGAATATGTGGGTTTCTTCTCACAAGTAACAAGTGATAGGATGAGAGGAAATGGCCTCAAGTTGCGCCAGGGGAGGTTTCAATTGGATATTAGGAAAAATTTCTGTATGAAAGAGTGGTGAAGCATTGAAGGTGCTGCCCAGGAAAGTGGTGGAATTATCATCCCTGGAGGTGCTCAAAATCATGTAGATATGGCACTTTGGGACATGGCTTAATAGGCTTGGTGGTGCTGGGCTGACGGTTGGACTTGATCTTAGAGGTCTATTCCAACCTTCCTGATTCTGTGACTCTAACATTAATTTATTCCTTCCTGAAGAAGACCTTTTTCACTATCTGTTATCTCTTTGTGGGCTCTTTGCTAACCAAACAGGGTAACTAAGACTGAGAACGGACAGGAAAAGAGAGGCAAAGGATCTTTTTGAACTTAAAAACTGCATTTGAACTCAGGGGAGGGGAGAAGGCACGCAACAGTATTTCACAGTCATAATTTAGTTCTCTTATGGAGACAGTGAAGTTCCACTACTTCAATAACTCACAGCAGAAACCCAAGTGATCCAATTTTACTCTAATAAATTGAGAAGATGTAAAGTGCACAAAGAGCAGAAAAAGTATTAAAAACATAAACCAAATAAAAACGTCTCAGGCATCACTTATGTTTCTATTTTGGTTAAAGAAGAATATGACATCATTGTTGCAAATGCTGACAATGTAGATGATTCTTTCACTCACTTTGGCCTGACCAACATTAAAATCAAAGTGCTTTTCTGTTTGTTTGAGGATATTTAACAGAGCTTCCCTAATGTATATTTTCTCTCTCATACAAACAGCACCAGACCAAAGCTTTCAGAAACGCATAAAGAAAAACACGGTTAACATTACCTTAGTACTAAGGCTGGAAGGTCATTTTCATGCTTTACAGCACTCAGGATAGAGGAACTTGGCACAGGGTCCATTCCCTAATTAAGGGTACTACAAAACAAGCACTCAGTGAAAACAACAAAAAAAGAAAAAGCTTTTCTTCTTACAGTCAAGAAGATAATTTTCTAAATGGGAAGGAGATGTAAAATTAGGTGGCAATGAGCCTCCTGAATGCAAAAGAGCTTTAAGTAACAGATCAAAGATGAAAATGGATATCCACCACCAATCTTCAGTTCTCAAAGAATACCAAGGAAATCACCTCCTCCTAAGTGAGGTGATGTACAAGTAATTAACTATTTACCTACCCATGTCTCACCCTTAATTATGCTAAAGTTTAGAACCTAACGTTGGACGTAGCTGTGAATATAAGAGTTGGTTGGACACAATCTATTCATCTGCTTAGCTACACAGAAATTCCAGCTTCTTTCCTTTTCTCCCTCCAGTCCTCCCATTCCCAAGAAATAATGTCACCACAAAGCTGCCTGGAAGACAGAGACACAACATATTGTTGGGTTGATGGTTGCACTGGATGACCTCAGAGGTCTTTTCCAACCGTAACGATTCTATAATTCTATACTGTCATGATTCTGTATCACCCAGAGAGAAAGAAATTTTCCATTATTCTAGGATTTCTGAGATGTAAGAAGCCCATATCACACTTAGTTATAAAAAAATAAGAGGGATGTCTACAAAATAAAGCTATCAAATTAGGCCACAAGGAACATTATAAACATATGCACCACTCTGTCAGCTTACCGCTACTCACAACAAATCCTCTGATAATAGCAAATACAACAACAGCATGTAAAGTTAATGTCATAAACTAATGTTATCAAGATCACTAATCAATACAGTGACTTTTTAATAAATAGTTATTTATATATACATAGGTGGTTAGATCTTTCCAAACTGCCTCTTTCAATAACTTGGTGCTCCTCTTTCAGCTGGTGTTCCTAAACAAAACACTCGCGTTATGCAGTGAAGAGTCCTCAGAGAAGTTACAGCTACCATGAAATAAGGATTTTCATTAATTATTCAGCTGGTGATTAATAAAACAAATTGCTCCTAATTTCCATCCCTTTTGTTCCCCAAACCATTCTTTCTTTTTAGTCTTTTAATTCAGCCCAAAGGAGGGAAAATAACTTGAGTACTCTAAAGGAGAGACAAGGGAACATTTGCCTAACCAAAATTAAACTAATCTGAACAAGGGTCTTCACATGAACCTGTTTGAGCAGGTTCAGAGGAGGCTGCTAAAATGATGAAAGGCCTGGAACACCTCCTCCATTAAGAGAGGCTGAGAGAGTTAGGGTTGTTCAGCCTGGAGAAGACACCAATTATTGCAGCCTTCAATACTTAAAGGGAGCTTCTAAGAAGGATGGGGGGAAATTTTTTAGCAGAGCCTGTAGCAACAGGGTAAGGAGTAATGATTTTAAACTAAAAGAGGAAAAGTGAGACTAGATATTAGGAAGAAATTTTTAACAATGAGGTTGGTGAGGCACTGGCACAGGTTGCCCAGATAGGCAGCAGATGCCTGGAAACATTAAAGGTCAGATTGGATGGTGCTCTGAGCAACCTGATCCCGTTCGAGAGGTCTCTGCTCCCTGCAGGAGGGTTGGACTGGATGACCTTCATGGTCCCTTCCAATCCAAACCACTTTATGATACTGTGATTCTACGAAAGTAGACAAACATGAAATTAACATCAGAATGAGAGTCTCAAAACCCAGAAATTTGTTTTGTTGAAATGGAGGAGACTGTCTGTACTATATTTCAAGACTTCTGTTGAATGCACACACAATCATAGAATGGTTTGGGTTGGAAAGGACCTTAAAAATCACCTAGTTCCAACCTCTCTGCCATGGGCAGGGACACCTCCCACTGGCTCAGGTTGCTTATCCAATATTGCCCTGAATATGTTTTAATTCATTGCACGTATTTGAACCATGGCATATACAGGAACAGGTCTTGACAACTCTTTCATTTGACTTTTGTTATGTCATGAGCAGGGTGGACATGCTCTAAAGGCCCAGAAGCGATCAAAAAAGAGTCTGGATAGGAATATTTATATAAAGCATTGTGCTCAAAGCTTCCAGAAAATGTTAGTTAAAACATTCTTTTCAAGATATCTTGAGGGCAGAAATGGGTCTTCCCCCTGAAAGAAGGGATGCTATATGTAAAAATGATTAATATGCTTACTTTTTGCCCATGCGTGACAAGGAATGATGATATTCATTTGAAAAGATAGCATGGCAATTTTGTTAGTCATTCAATAAAAAGGGAGTCGCAAGAACAAATTGGTTAATGAATGAGGGAGGAGAGAGTAGAGTATTATGCAGTGAATCTATAAAAATGAACTCAATTTGAATTCAACCAAAAGAACAAATTGATGGAGCAGCAGACTTTGTAAAGCACTAGATCTTCATCTGGATGCGGAGATAACACAGTGATTAATTTTGCTTCTGTCAAATATCTTGGGATTTGCTATATAAGAATTAAAAAAACAGCATGCTTTTAAATGCAGTTTGACTACCAAAATACATTTCTCTCACCATTCAAAAAGCAATATTTAAAGAGAATAAGTGTTCGATATACGTAGAATAACACAATGGATTGAGTTGGAAGGGACTTTAAAGATCATCCAGTTCCAAACCCCCTTGTCGTGGGCAGGGACACCTCCCATTAGATCAGTTTGCTCACAGCCCCATCCAACCTTGCCTTGAACATCTCCTGGGAGGGGTCATCTATGATTTCCCTGGGCAACCTGGGCCATTACTGTAATCCAGAAAAATTTCCTCCTGATGTCTAATCTGTATCTTCCCCCTTCCAATTTAAAGCCTTTTCCCTCATCGTATCACTCCAGGCCTTTGTAAATTGTCCCTCCCCAGCTTTCCTGTAGCCCCTTACTGGAAGCTGCTCTAAGGTCTGCTTGTCTCCTTGGAGCCTTCTCTTCTCCAAGATGAATATCGCAAACTCTCTCAGTCAGTCCTCCTAGCAGAGGTAAGGTACATGTCTTACATGCCTTCAAAATTTTCTGATTTCCCTGTAGTTTCTCTATCTATCAAACTTTGACACAGATCAAAAAACACAACTCGCCATAACATATCAAATAATACAAACAAAGTTCTGTAACATGTTGCCAAGTGAAAACCTGAAGGAAGGAGAAAATTATTGGTATTGTTCCATCAAAACAAATATTTGAAATGACACAATGGATTTTTTAAAGGGACGGAAGACACGCAGGTGATCAACTTATTCTAGTTCGTAGGCACTTAAGGGAATCTGATAGATGAAATAAAACATTTGCTCAACAGTTCTCACGACAGAGATCGTACTGGGATTACAACCTGCAGCACGAAAAGTTAAATTATTTTTACTGTTTAACTGTAACAAGGAAGGGGGGAAATGTTCCCTTTTATTAATAAAGTAATTTTAGACTTGCAAATGGGTCTTCACCATTTCTTCAAGGCACATCTATTTGTCCAGATAAGAAAACCATTTATGATTTGCAAATATTTGATAGAAAGTCACATTTCTTGCATTGCTGCATTGGAGAAGAAAAAAAAAATATTGATCTCTCTGTGCATAGCAACAGCTTCTTTTTCATACAGTAGAGCTTCACTTCATCTATCTAACATCCTAGAACAGGCAGAAAGCCAGATTCCTATCCCAAGCACCTCACTGCCGGAGTAGAAATGCCAGAAAGAGAAGGACAGAATGAGCGAGAGAAGAAATGTGTGCCAGGAGAGACATAAGCCATATCCATGATATTAAGTTTATTCAAACGAAGATGAGCACCTACAGTGCAATGGAGCTTAATGTTTTCAAAATGTAAATGACTTCTTCATTATATTCCACCCCCTTCTCTAAAAAGCAAAAAAACCCCTCTCCTTCAAAACAAAACCAGTCAAAGAAAAGATAGATCACATCCTCAATATTCAAAAATAACTTCTTCCTGCATTCTTGTCTTTTACCCTACAATAATAGAATCATTAACATTGGAAAAGACCAACAAGCTCATCAAGTCCAACCATCAGCCAAATACCACTGTGTCTACTAAACCATGTCCCAAAGTGCCACAGTGACATGTTTTTTGAACCCCTCCAGGGATGGGAACTCCAACACTGCCCTGGGCAGCCTCTTCCAATGCTTTATCACTCTTTCCATAAAGATATTTTTTATAATATCCAATCAAGCCCTGTCTTCTACAACAGAAGCAAACCAAAACCAGGTGACATTCGCCCATATCAGAAAACCTATAAAGCAAAAAGTCTATTTGCTGCAACAAAACAGCTATTTCTAAAGCAGAAGAACAACAGCAGATGGTGAAGAGGAACCATGTACATAAACCCGAGCAAAACCTCAAGAGTAAATCTCAAAACATCTCTACTTTCAAGAAGATCTCAAGAGAAATTTCTACTTTCTGAATTATAAAACTGAAGAACAAGAGACAAAACAACTATCACTAGATTTAATTTCGTACCATGTGGTTTCCAATCTTATTTCAAATATGAGCCTTTAATATTTTTACTATCACAAATTGTAAATTATAGTCACCAATCATATCATACTTTTCAGAAACAGCTTGGCCCTCCCTATGGTAAACAATCATGTTTCGCCTCAGGCTATGTAGTTTACCTCAAATTATTTCAGAATCATCTAAAAAGATTCATTTTTCTATTAAAATGATGAATGAGCTAAATGAGGTATGTAATAAATACTGCAGGTTTGTAAACAGACTTCTTCTCTCTTGAGAACTAATGCCTTAACTCATTTAGTAATTCTCCCCCCTGGTGTTTTCTAGTGAAGTCATCCCTAAAATATGGTTAGCGCAGGCCTGCTTGGAAAGAGCAGGAAGGGTCAGGATATAATCTGCTTATGGAAAATAGGGGACCTCCTCTTGACAAAGCTAATGAATTGTGGACAGGAAAAATAAATGCAACAGTAAAGCAAAGGTCACCACATAGCACATGTACGTAGTGACTTGGACCAGCCACCCACGGATGATGGGGAAAACATCTAAACAGTTGAGACACAAAAGAGTGAAAAGCTCTGTTTTAACAATACATATTCAATTATGACAATAGGTCAAATTTGCTCCTCACATTACTCAACACGGTTCAGCTCCAATACATCGAGGAATGTATTTTGTCTATTGATTTCATGGCTTGGAAAAGTAAAAGAAGAATTATATATCGCAAATACGATTTTGCTAGGAAAAAATAGCCAATAATCTAATGACCACATCCACCTAGGGTACAAAAAATGCTTTTTAATATAAGAATACTTCTATTAAATTGATTTTTTCGAAGGCAGAATTTATTAATAGGCCTCCTTGTGTGGAAAACAATTTACAAAACAAAAAAATACCTCCTCAAACACAAATTTCATTCCCTAACAGGTACTTCAATGAAAGCCTGGAACACTACATGGGGAAATAAATATAATTGTATTAGTATGGATACACATTTCTAATGATAGAAATAATCAAATTTTAATGTTATGGTCACAGCAAATGAACAGAACAATATTTCTGTGCCTCTTCAAAGGGAAATGAGACTTTAATGTCATTGGCAGCTCAATAAAACCATTTTCTAACATACAGGGCCTTAATGACAGCTCGTTTCAGTCCAGACAGTGAAGCAAGTATGTTAACAGTAAACTCCAGCTCATTATAAGGAGATGGAAATACAACAGGTCCTCTGCACTTTGGATAACTATTGATTTTTTTACTCCATATTCTCTATGTCTCACCCTGACTCACATAACGACTCCAGTGATGGAACGTCAATAAGCTATTTACGGCAAAGCTACCACATTTAAAGCCACTCAACAAGACGATGTCCAACTCAACTATCCACAATTTTTAGATGTGCAGCAAAGTTTCCCAGTAACAAATACTGCAAAGCAGGATTGGTCTATTGTCTGTGTGAGTGACACCTAGTCAACAAGTGTCCTCAGAGCAGCTGGAAGTACAGGGCCTTCAACTGCACCAGTCTTTGCTAAACAGGACTACACTCATACTGGAATTCTTTACAGTTAGACTGAAATAAAAGACTTAATTTACTTTGAAGTCCTCCTTTGATCTCCTTCTGAGGTTTAACAAGACCAAGTGCTGGGTCCTGCACTTCAGTCACAACAACCCCAAGCAATGCTGCAGGCTTAGGGAAGAGTGGTTGGAAAGCTGCCCGATGGAAATGGACCTTGGGGTGCCAGGCAACAATGGCTGGACATGAGCCAGCAGTGGCCCAGGTGGCCAAGGCGTTCAATATCATCCTGGACTGGATCAGCCATGGTGTGGCCAGAAGGAGTAGGGAAGGGATCATCCCCTTGTACTTGGCACTGCTGAGGCTGCACCTTGAATCCTGGGATTAGTTTTGCACCCATCATTACAAGAAACATACTGAGGGGCTGGAGTGTGACCAGAGGAAGGCAACGGAGCTGGAGAAGGGTCTGGAGCACAGGGGGAACTGGGGCTGTTTAGTCTGGAGAAGGGGAGCCTGAGGGAAGACCTCATCACTCTCGGCAGCTCTCCAAAAGGAGGTTGTAGCAAGCTAGATGTTAGTCTCTTCTCCCAAGGAGTAAGTGACAGTACAAGAGGAAATGGCCTCAGGTTGTCCTGGGGGAGGTTTAGAGTGGATATTGGGAAAAATTTCTTTACTGAAAGAGTGATGAAGCATTGGAAGAGGCTGCCCAAAGTGGTGGAATTACCATCCCTGGAAGTGTTCAAAAAGCATATAGCCATGGCAGTTTGGAACATGGTATAGCACACATGGTGGTGTTGGGCTGATGATTGGACTTGATAATCTTGCAGGTCTTTTCCAACCTTAAAAATTCTATGATTCTAGTATATTCTATGATTCAAGAAGGACGGGCAGAAAAAAGTATACATGATAAGGGTACGTAAAGAAGAATTATTTTTATCTGCTGCACTGCTACAGGCAGTTCTCAAGTACAACCTCAAGCACACACTGCACTTTGTCCTTCAGTGAAAACACTGAGACACTCGGCAAATATCATGTCTGAAAACTGCCTGTAAGTAAATCTAAAGGTACAAACCCAGTCTTCTTGGTGGCAAAGCCAGTTCAAGAAGTTTCCCTTTTCTTCCCCCAACAACTTGGCTTCTATGCACAGTTTGCAATTCCCTCAATTCAGCTAGTTTTGTAGACAAGCTATAAAGGGAGAATGGGTATAAACTGGAGAGGGGCAGATTTAGGCTTGATATAAGGAAGGATTTCTTCCCCATGAGAGTAGTGAGGCAGTGGAACAGGTTGCCCAGGAAAGTTGTGGTTGCCCCATCCCTGGAGGTCTTCAAGGCCAGGTTGGATGGGGCGTTGGGCGGCCTGGTCTAGTGGGATGTCCCTGCTCATGGCAGAAGGCTTGCAACTGGATGATCTTTGAGGTGCCTTGCAACCCAAACTATTCTATGATTCTATGATTCAAAATAAGCTGGTTTGTATCATGAGTCAGAAAGTAAGAGAAAAAACATAAAAAGAAAAAAAAAGGAGAATTAACTTCTCCCAGGTCAGCTTGTTTCAGCATCAAATATCAGCCCCACTGCAATGGAGGCAGCAAGACCACACAGCCAGAGATGGGTGAGAAGGCAGAGGAGATGCAAGACCTCACCATCTCTTCGGCACACGGAGTCTCACTGGCATCACTATCAAAGACGAGACCTAAATGATAAGAAAAATGAAGCTATGTGTGAAATGCTTCTCAAAGTCAACGACATCTGAAGGCCCCACTGAAGGAACCAAGAGCCACTGGATTTACCTCTGCTGAACTGAGCATCAACAGTTGAACAAATCCTCACACTGACTCCACAAGGGATTTCCAGGGCTTTGGTTAAGGTCTGGAAACTCCACTTTAAATTGTAATTTCTACCACGGTTGGTACAAACATCTGAATTACTGATTTGTAAGCCTCTGGCTCTCCCACAAAATCATTTTTGAAGAAGTAGACAACCCATCAGCCTCTTTCCAGTCTACGTGTACTGACAGAGATCTCCCTAACAGCTTACACAGCATGCAAGTAGTTCAACTATCATTCGCTCATCTATCACCACCGAGTTTCCTTCAGAGCTTTTATGAATACCATCCAGTCTTAAAGAGCTGTTACGGGTTAAATTGTTCATTTCTCTTAACATTTTCTACTGACACGTCACATCTCAGTCCTCATTTGAGCCTTGTTTGAGACACCTGCAAAGTTTTAGTGCGGTAATTTCCATAAGAACTTTCTTCTCTTTGAAGAGACACATGAAAAGAATAATGCTGGGTGTTTTGCTGCTATAGCCTCATCTCTTCTGTATGCTGCTCATACTCCCTGATCTTCTCCTGCATCTGAAGTCTTTGGTAGTATCCCTCTTCCACGGTGGGTGGGTGTGAGTATGCAAAACTGTCTGTGTGTGCATTCGAGCTTTTATACCTTTTGTTAACTGTTCCTTAAAATCCTTTTTGCCACACTTCAAGGTTTTTGGTGGAGTTGGGTTTTTAGCATCTAGCCCAACAAGTGTTCCAGACCTCCTCATTCTACTGGTGTCTTCTCCCAAGTAACAAGTGATAGGACAAAAGGAAATGGCCAGAAGTTGCAACAGGGGAAGTTTAGATTGGATATCAGGAAAAATTTCTTCACTGAAGGAGCAGCGAAGCATTGGAAGAAGCTGCCCAGGGCAGTGGTGGAGCCACCATCCCTAGAGGGGTTCAAAAACCATATAGATTTGGCACTTCAGACTTGATTTAGTAGGAAGGGTGCTGTTCGGCTGACAGCTGGAGTGGATGTTCTTAGAGGTCTTTTCCAACCTTATGAATTCTATGATTCTATGATTCTCTTTCAAATGTTTTTTAAGGAATGAAACCTCTCTTTCCCTTACTTTGCTGCCCGAGCTCTGCTAACTTCCTTTAAGTGACCTTTTTTTGAGAAGTGGAACACTCATTTAGAGATAAATTACACTTTCTGTTGTTCTTTGTATCTGCAAAGCTTTTACACATTTACTTGTCAGAATCATACAGTCATTTGGCTGGAAAAGACCTTTGAGATCATCAAGTCCAACCATACCTGTCCCCTACTAAACCAGATACCTGAGCAATTCATGTACCCATCTTTTTAAAACCTCCAGGGATGGGGACTCCACCATCTCCCTGGGCAGCCTCTGCCAGGGCCTGAGAACCCTTTTGGTGAAGACATTTTTCCTGATGTCCAATCTGAACCCGTCCTGGCACAATTTAAGGCAATCTCCTCTCATCCTATCACCTGTCATTTGGGAGAAGAGATCAACACTCACCTCACTACAACTTCCTTTCAGAGAGTTGTAGACAGTGATAAGGTCTCCCCTCAGCCTCCTTTCTCCAAGCTGAACAACCCCAAGTCCCTCAGCCACTCCTCACAGGGCTTATTCTCCATCCCCAATCAAGTTTTTTTTGTTCGTATGAAGAGTTAACCCTAATTTTGGATTGCTAACCCTTAAAAGTTTCTTCTCTCTGAAACTGTAAGCAGCTGCTGCTGTTAAAATTGTTTTAAAATGGGAAATATTAATTCAATCTAACAATTTTATGGCTATTTATTAAAGCTGAATTAGCAGCCTTCATAAAGAAAACATAAAATCCTTCCTTTCTACCCATAATTTTTTTTTTCCTGCGTGCTACTTAAACAATTTAGCAGTAGCAAAGGAATTAATTTTGCAGATAATGCTACTGTTCTTTTTTCTCCAAAAAGAATCTGACAGGCCAGATCAAATACAGGCTACATAAAATATAAACCTACTGTAGTAGTTTACTAGAACATGGAATTACTCATTCTACCTGACAAATGATACACACTGATATATCCCACTGTGTTACAGAGATTATTCAGCTTGGATACACGGAAAAAATAAACAGCACAAGCAATGAAGCCAAGAGAATAACAACTCACCCATTTCAGGAAAATACAGGACATTACTTATAGAAGGGCTTACAAGGAAGGTGAGAATTACTCAACGTTTTACTATTTAGACTCATTTTACAGAAACAAACACACAAAGCCTATTTGCTACTATGTTATCTTACAGCACACTTCAAAGAAGGAACAAACTATAGTGGAAAAGACATGTTTGCAGTAAGAGCAAACACACAGTTATTTTCACCAGAGAACCTTAAGGTATCTTGAAATTTCAAGGATCAAACCAGCACGACCATCACAACTGAGATGGGCTACGAAGACCATCAGAGATGCTGGAGCACCTCCCATATGAAGACAGGCTGAGAGAGTTGGGGTTGTTCAGCCTGGAGAAGAGAAGGTTCCAAGGAGACCTTACAGGGACCCTCCAGTACCTGAAAGGGGGTACAGGAAAGCTGGGGAGGGACTGTTTACAAAGGCTTGTAGTGATGGGATGAGGGGGAAGGGGTATAAACCAGAGAGAAGCAGGTTTAGACTTGGCATAAGAAAGAACTTCTTCACCATGAGAGTGGTGAGGCACTGGAACAGGTTGCCCAGGGAAGCTGTGGATGCCCCATCCCTGGAGATATTCAAGGCCAGGTTGGATGGGGCTTTGAGTAACCTGATCTAGTAGGTCGTGTCCCTGCCCATGGCAGGGGGGTTGGAACTAGATGGTCTTTAAGGTCCCTCCCAACCCAAACTATTCTATGATTCTATGATGATTCCGTGACTACTCCTGGATACATAAGCAGAGCTCAGATACATCACTTCTCTTCTGACCTTATCTATGCCTTGTATGCCTCTGCTTCCACATGGCAATCAGCCCTAAAATGCCAGGCAGCGATGCCATCACCAAGGAAAGGCAGCAAGTCATGCTGCCCTCCAGATGAGGGGACATCCTGCAAGATTTTAAAGTGTTTCCTTCACTTCACTGGCACCATTTCTACGTGGTTCTTCCAACCGAATATATAGCAACACTCTACACCTTGAAACACCACTTCCCAGTCTAACGAAGTTCAAAATTAGCTAACAGTAATTCCCAATTGCTTCATGTAGGCAGTGCTAAATATTCTAGAGTAAGTAAAAATTAACAATAAAATTGACATAATAGCTAAATAAACCAGTTAGATACCCGTAATAAGAAACCTCTCAAGCATTTGGCTGATGAGAAAGGCATTGTGTGCTTCTCAAGAGCACAGTGCTAACTACAGTCGTCCGTGAAAGATGAAACCCCCCTGGTAATTGTGCAAATAATATTCCCCATTATAAATCTTCTGCTCCTCATTAGGCTGAGGCCACAAAATGCTTATCTCTCCTGCACAATATTAAGGATCCAAGGGTTTAAGGCATAACATTAAGGCTGTATCCGTGGTCCTAATTCCACTCCATTTTTCTTTGTTAACACATTTTAATATAACAAAATATTAAATATTTCTTTCCTGTGCTGCAAATTATTCTTCAGCAATAACATGACCAGGTCAGGCTGGATGAGGCTTTGAGCAACCTGATACAGTGGAAGGTGTCCCTGCCCATGGCAGAAGGATTGGAACTGGATGGTCTTTAAGGTCCCTTTCAACGCAAACCATTCTATGAATCTATGAACTTAGAGGTGACAAAACATTGCGAAACGTCTGCAAAAGATACTAATACTCAGGTGTTTGTTTTCAAATTGTGAGTTGGTAAAATAAAATGGGTACTAGATTTTTACTTGCACTGATGGCGCTATTGTATACTGAAGTGATTGGTTTACAACATTACCAATGAATAAACTTCAGAAAACTTTTATTTTTATTTCAGATACAGAGGGCCAAACAAGCATTTATATCGAAGCTGACATAAGTAATCATAGAATCACAGAATCATAAAATGGTTTGGGTTGGAAAGGACCTTACAGATTATTTAGTTCCAACACCCCTGCCATGGGCAGGGACACATCCCACTAGATCAGGCTGCCCAAGGCTCCATCCAACCTGGACTTTAACACCTCCCATTTATTTTAATAGGAATGCTCATAGAAGTATTTTAAGAAGGTATATTCATACCACCAAGTATAATCACAGAATGGTTTAGGTTGGAAATGATCTTTAAGACCATCGAGTCCAACCAGAAAACTGACACTGCCAACTCTAACACGAACTGTGTCCCCAAACGCTACATCTAATGTTTATTATTACACAGAGGAGCCAAGAAAGATGCAACGTAGCAAGAAACCTCTATGAAGAAGAAATTATAAATACGCCAGACATTTGAAATGCACTGAAATACATAATGTGAGTTTTCAGAGGAGAACAGCCAGCTATATTTTACAACCTCCTTGCCAGGAACTTTTTCTACATCGGCTTTAATGATTCATTGATACAGAATTTTTCACTAAGCTGGTTCCAAGGTTTAAGACAATCATGAGAAGTTTGACTATTTGTCACTCTTTTCTAGCACTTGAGAGATGTGAAATGACACTTTTTTAATTCCTATTGTTAGCCAGATTCCTAACCAGAAATATCACGGGTTTCCTTTAAACATGAAATGATTAATTTCTAAGAAAGTTCTCATGTATTCTCTAACTTCTTAACACACATTAACCAAAATTAGTAAACAGACCTTGACTATCGTATTACTTTTCCACCCTCTGAAACAAAGATGTTTGATGTTACCCACACACAGAAGACAAGTTGTATTTACAACTTTAAGAAAGGTTGGGTTCCATCTAATCAGCTGTTCTTAAGACAGGGATATTTAACAAAAATAAGATATAAAAGGACATACTAATTAGCAATAAAGAAAAAAAAATAATAAAAAGAAATCTGCTTTCCTCTTCTGCCAAGAGTCAGAAACAACTCTGCAGACACACTTGTTTGAACAATCTAAGGCTTCTATAAAAGCTTCTGAACTTACAAAACGCTGCGCCTTCTGACGCTCCTCCTCTGTCGCAGCTCGCTCTCGAAGAATGGCTCGAGTCAAATGCTCATTTGAGGAAATCCTTTCTTGTTCTAGCAGTTTCCCAAACTCATCACGTACATACATTTGCTCTTGTCTCAATCTGCAGAAAGTGGAGGGAAATTAAGATTGAAGGCATATTTTGCAAATGTAGCTTAAAAGGAAAACACGCACAGTTGTTTTAAAAGAAGTCAATCTAATAATTTGTGATCAGCCTAAAACCATCTGAGCACAAATAATTACTACAAAGTCCAGAGGTTTATTCTAGATTAAAGTGTTGAAATCAGAATACACTAATTCAATAAGTCTTAATAACACTATTTATTAAATCACACAAAATACAATTCGTTCAAGAGATCTATGAACATACATCGTTAACTATTAAGCAGAAAACTCTGTTGGTTGGTTGCTTGCTTTTCTTCTGTTTTTACGGAAGCCTTTTACCAGAAAATCCTTCTCTTTTAACTTTCAGCTAAAAGCCTTGTTCTTTCCACCAATGGGATAATCATGGAATCATAGAATCATAGAATAGTTTGGGTTGGAAGGGACCTTAAAGATCATCCAGTTCCAAACACCTGCCATTGGCAGGGACATCTCCCACTCGATGAGGCTGCCCAAGGCCCCATCCAACCTGGCCTTGAAGACCTCCAGGGATGGGGCAGCCACAACTTCCCTGGGCAACCTGTGCCAGTGCCTCACCATCCCTCATCGTGAAGTTCCTCTTTGTGTCTAGTCTAAATCTGCCCCTCTCCAGTTTATACCCACTAATGTGTCCTATCACACCAAGTCTTTGTGAACAGTCCCTCCCCAGCCTTCCTGTAGGCCCCCTTCAGGTACTGGAAGGATGTTTTCCTATCTCCACACATATCATAAAACCTAAACGCTGCAGCAACTTACCTCTATCCAGTACTAGAAGGGAGCCTACAAGAAAGCTGGGAAGGGACTTTTTACAAGAGACTGTAGTGATAGGATGAGGGGAAATGGCTTTAAATTGGAAGGGGGAAGAAATTAGGAAGAAATTCTTCACGATGAGGGTGGTGAGGCACTGGCACAGGTTGCTCAGAGAAGTTGTGGCTGCCCCATCCCTGGAGGTGTTTAAGGCCAGGTGGGATGGGGCTTTGAGCAGCCTGGTCCAGTGGGAGGTGTCCCTACCCATGGCAGGAGGTGGAACTGGATGGTCTTCAAGGTCCCTTCCAACTCAAACCATTCTATGACTTACCAAGCTGCAAAAAGACCAAACAACCAAAATAAGCCTTTCCCAGCCAGTTGAGAAAATGAGATGAAGGTTGCTGTTAAACTTGTTGCAACAGAGTTAATAAAAGCAACTCCAGTCCTGGAAAATTCTCAACATTTATAAGTCACAAACCATAAATCTATTTGAAATCTTCACCTCAGCACTTGATATGGTTGGACTCGATGATGCAGTGGGTCCTTTTTAACCTGGTGATTCTATGATTCTATGACTCTATAGAAGCAAACTATTTCTCATTTTCATGAACATACATAGATAGAAACGGTTTAGCTAATAAAGCTTAGCTGTTGCACGCACGTTATGACACTGAACACCAAGTCAGCATTAGGGAACTCAGAATAGTAATGGCAACATGAAACACAGAGATTTTTGAAAGTGTGATGGAGAGGAAGCTTAAATATTCTCAGTGCATTTATACATTGTCAAGGGAGCTTCGGAGAACAAATCATAATGAGGAGGGTCACTTTGTAAAAGGTACTAGCATTACAGTACATTAGACTCTTCCCCAAGGAAAACATTTAAGTGAGGTGAGGAGGAAAAAGACAATTACAAGATGTATTACGTCTGTGCTCAGACACAACCCTCTGAAATGCAGCAATCAACTGGGAATCTTGATAAAAAGTTTATTAAGCAGCATCTTCAATTACTTGAGCAAAAAAATGTCAGATTATGCAGACATGGACCAAATTCCATTATGTGATTTCCCAAGGTCCCCTGAATTATTCCAGCAGCATTGATATAACAAATCCTTCACACAATCAATGCTACAGTCAAAACATGCTGGTTGTCTTTTCGATTGGAGAAATCATGTTTGGCCTAAAAATAAAAAAAAATGTCAAAATACAAGTCTCGGCAGCTTTTTCTTGTGAGAGGCAGCAAAGAAAGCATCCAGCACTTCCTGAGACTGAACTAAGTTTCTTCCTAATCCTTTCTGGATTTTACTTCCCACAAGTGGTTTTCCCCTAAAAATGTCTCTGCCGTAACTAGGAGAAGAATTAAAGCATAGAAAAATGCTGCCAGAGGTCTCCACATCACAAACTCTCCAAAATGTTTATATTTAACTTTTTACAAGGGCGTGTATTGAAAGGACGAGGGGGAATGGCTTTAAATTGGAGGGGGCAAGATTTAGATTAGACATCAGGAAGAAATTCTTCACGACGAGAGCAGTGAGACACTGGCACAGGCTGCCCAGGGAAGCTGTGGATGCCTCATCCCCAGAAGCGTTCAAGGCCAGGTTGGATGGGGCCTTGAGCAGCCTGGTCCTGTGGGAGGTGCCCATGGCAGGGAGGCTGGAACTGGATGATATTTATGGTCCCTTCCAACTGAAACCATACTACGATGCTATAATCCTATGATTCTAATTCTTGCCAAATTATTCCCGTATTTGATATGAGTTCTGTTAATCTTCAGGTGTTCTCATTCGTGGCCCTGGAATTACAAACCCTCACAAGGTCTCCTCTCAGCTTCACTTGCAAAAAGAAGAAAGTGAGTTTTCCTAAGAAGTAAAAATAGTGGGCTCCTGATGTCAAGATAAATCCTTTGATTCGTTTAACCTGACTGCTGTGACATTCAGCTTCCCTGCCAAGTGCACTACAGAGGGACAGGATGGTCTTTTCTACTTTTGCCAAAATTCTACGTTATCCTTTGCTGCAAACTTGCTCCAAGACGATGACCCAGAATCTCGTCTACACAAGTGAGTCGTATGGCTCCCCACCCTACAGCAAGCTGTTAAAAAGCTTTTCAAGCTCTGACATCCCATAGAATTAGCAGACAATGACACAGCTGTAGGTATGGCCACACCAGTGACAGAAGCGATGGCTACAGAATCCTCATTTCCCACAAGCAGAAAACTGAAGGCAAGATTCGCTATTTTGAGCTTAACCAGCCCATTTAAAATTATTTCACATATCTCCATACTACCTCATAGCCATTCCAGTTTTAAATAACTTCTTGGCCATGAACACCTGCATCATACCACTCAGAAAATTCCTGCTGAAGTTATATCAGAAAGCACAGTGTCATGGTCTTATGCTGAAAAAGGTGAAAGTTTGATTAGATATAAAGAAGACATTCAAATTAAAAGGGATGTCAAAGCCCATCCATTCCAAACCCCCGGCCATGGGCAGGGACACCTTCCACTGGATCAGATTGCTCAAAGCCTCATTCAACCTGGCCTTGAACATCTCCAAGGATGGGGCAGCCACAACTTCTCTGGGTAACCTGTGCCAGTGCCTCACCACCCCCACAGGGAAGAAAAATCCTTTCTAATAGCTAAATTTCCCCCCTTTCAGCTTAAAACCATTCCTCCTTGTTCTATTCTTGCACCCCCTGATAAAGAGACCCTCCGCAGCTTTCCTGTACCCCCTTCAGGTACTGGAAAGCTGCTATAAGGTCTTCCCAGAGTCTTCTCTTCTAATGCATCCTTTACTGGGAGTGCTGTTCTATGACTTTTCTTCTGATCTGATTCTGAAATACTCGAGTTTTCACAGCTTTGCCTTCTCAATTCTTTGAACTTGTCTTTGAATATCCAACTCTTCTCTGCCTTCCTCCTCCTCTCCTCTACACGAAGAGTTTATCAGCTCTTCATTTCAACCGGCTTAACCATGTGCCTCCTTTCATCAAGACCTACTTGATGTCACAAAACAATTCTACAATTTAAGTACTCAACTCCAGAAGCAAACGCTCATTTCTTCGCAGAGGCCAGCCGCAAACCAAACCAATATCCTGCCGTACGGTGTCTATAAGCTCAAAGGCTTGGTGATGTCTATGTACCCAGCTTTGCCAACATGTATGTGAGCAGTTATATTGAACCTCTAGATCAAGACACTCAAGTCATCGCAAAGAAATATCTATTTCATGATCAAATTTCACACGATTTAGGCAACAAAAGCACTTGCTTTATATTTTTCAAAAACACATAAGACTGTCTTGCTCATAGCAGCATCCTAAAGTAATAATTTGAAGTCTTTCCTATCTACTCAAATCCTCATTCATGTTATCAGGAACGTATCTCATTGTACCGATAGCACAAAATAGAACTAGTTAACTTCCTGAAACACTCAGACTTCTTCATTTAGGCAACTTTCACTCACAAAAAAAAAAAGAAGTCCTAAATACTCATCTCAACTGATTTAAATTCATCAGAGTTTTCACAAAATAAGTAGGATTTTGAAGTAATTTTCATTTATTTGAGTTCCATAATTGGGTGGCTTGTAGGAGCTTAATGAAACAAACACAAGACAGATCCGTGGCTGATCTCAAACATTTGCTTGCATCAACTTCTAGTAGTTTTCTTCCTTGACATTACAAATTCATTTTACCGGCATTCAGCATGTATTGCTGCTGAATAAAGGCAAACATCAGCTAAATTTACAGTAATAAATTATATTACTATCTAGCCAAAAGTAAAAAAATAAATAGGTAGATGCAAATCTGCAATTTATTAGTTGAAAGCACAACTTGTCAGTGCAGTCCACTACTTCAAGAATTCCACATAAACAGATTGCTTAAAATGACATTTTTAATTACAACAAATCTAAAGGCTCAATACAATGGTTCTCACGTTTAAGCACAAAGGTCTATTTAACAGACAAAAGACATTATCCATTACACTGATCATTTATACAGAAAGAAAGTACTTTACGGAAAAGTGCTGAAACAGCAGAGAAGACTGCTGGCTATACATTTTTCTCCAGTTGATAGTTTGGATAAAATACTTCTAAATTAATTATGAAATACTGTTTCAAGAAGTGTACAGCTACTTAGTTACAGTAGCTGATTTAATCATACTATCATAGAATCGTTTGGATGGAAAAGACCTTTGAGATCACAAGTCCAACCATACCTGTCCACTACTAAACCAGATCCCTGAGAACTTCATATATCTGTCTTTTAAACACCTCCAGGGATGGGGACTCCACCACCAACCTGGGCAGCCTTTGCCAGGGCCTGAGAACCCTTTCGGTGAAGACATTTTTCCTGATGTCCAAACTGAACCTGCCATCGTGCAAGGTGAAGCCATTTCCTCTTATCCCATCGCCTGTCACTTGGGAGAAGAGACCAACACCCAGCTCATTACGACTTCTTTTCAGAGAATTGTAGACAGGGACAAGGACTTCCCTCAGCCTCCTTTTCTCTAGGCTGAACAATCCCACTACCCTCAGCTGCCTCTCAGACTTCCTCTCCAGACCCTTCATCAGCTTCGCTTCTCTTCCCTGGACACACTTCAGCCCCTCAGTGTCCTTCTTGTAGTGAGGGACCCAAAACTGAACACAGGATTCGAGATGCAGCCTCACCAACGCTGAGTCCACGGGCACAATCACTCCCCTGGTCCTGCTGGCCACGCTGTTTTTGGTACAAGCCAAGATGCCTTCTTGACCACTTGGCCCAAGTGAATGAAATTAATGAAATAATGCATGCAGTTCTCTCGCTTTTCCATAGCGCTATGTGAAAATACACATAAAGCATTAACAAGAACCTCTGCATACTAATGTTTGGATTAGTATTTCACAGTATTTCATTCTCTCAACTGTTTCAGAGCATAAAATCAAACACAGAAAGCAACAACTCCTGCCTTTCTACAGCACCGTCTTTTAGGACTGCAGTGCTCTGAGTTAACAGAATGAAGAAAATTTATCCTTCCATGACACTTAAACTTATTGCATTTTAGTAAACACCCAACGATTAAGTCATTTATCTTTTTATTACCCTTAAGCCTTCTGGCACTTTTAAATTCTACATCCTAACTTCTTCACCCATCTTTTAAACGCCCGATGATTGCCCCTTAGTTTATTAAGTAGAAATTGCATTTCACAGCTCTCACAGAATCCTATAATTCCTTGGGATGGAAGGGAACTCATCTGATCATCTGGTTCAAACTCCCTGCTCAAGCAGGGTCACCCAGGACTGTGTCCACCGGGGTTTTGAATATCTCCATCGATGGAGACTTCACAACCAATTAGGGTACCCGATTCAGTGCTTGACCACCTTCACAACATTTTCTTCTTTTTATATAGAATTTTATATGTTTCAGTTTGTGAAACATCTGTCACAAGCATTCCCTGAAGTATGTTTCATAGAATCATGGAGTGGTTCGGGCTGGAAGGGACCTTCAAGATCATCCAAGTTCCAAACCCCTCCCATAAGCGGGACACCTCCCATTGGACCAGGTTGCTCAAAGCCCTATCGAACCTGGCTTTGAACATCTCAAGTGATGGAGCAGCCACAGCGCCACTGGACAACCTCTGCCAGCACCTCATCACCCTCACAGGAAAAAAATGTCCTCCTAATAGCTCATCTAAATCTCCCCTTTTTCGTCTTAAAACCATTACCTCTCGTCCTATCCCCACACTCCTTGAGAAAGAGCCCCTCCCCGGCTTCCCCATAGGTCCATTTAAGTACTGGAAGGCTGCTCTAAGGTCTCCCGGAAGCCTTCTCTTCTCTAGGCTGAACAACTCAAAAGCCAAAAGGGGAGTATCTTATTACAGCACAATAACATTTGGCTCCCACATTCCCCTTTCTTATTCATCTCTTTTTCCCTACAAAAGCAGTGAATATGAGATTCTAGGTGGTATTTGTTATTGTACAGCTTTTGAAGCAGGTAGGAAAACACCACATGAAAGATTAAGTATAAGAGAATCTACGCGTGAACACACCAAACATTTCAGAGCATTATCTAAGGCAGCCTGAAATGCTCACCAAACATCTCTAGCATGAAAGCATCTTTCTCTGCAGCTATGGAAGAGCCCAAATTCATTCAATTAAGCATTTCCTCAAGTTAGTGGTACGGATTTAGCCCTGACTGGAACAAAGAACATCTGGAATCTCATGGCAGTGACACTGAACTATATATTGTCACCAAACAAACTGGCTACAGGCTCATCAGTTCTGGTTGATCATCACAAGCACCATGACCAATATATAATCACCTCAATTTCTTAGTTCAGCTTGGCCATTTAGTGCAGAGGAAAAGCAAATTTGCCTAAATTAATGCATATTAAGGAATAAATCCATTGAATGAGGTTTTGAGCAATCTGATGCAATGGAAGATGCCCCTGCTCATGTCAGGCAGGTTGAAACTGGATGGGCTTTAAGTTTCCTTCCAACACAAGCCATTCTATGATTCTATGACTACATCTACGTTTAAAAACTTACGTAGAAAGTAAGTAAAATAGAAAAGTAGAAAATTCCAAATATCAGTTATATTCTGAAGGGTACAAATCAAATTCTTCCCCACGCTTGGTTGGAGTCACACACAGATGTAACAGGTGACGGTAAGCACTTCTCTGACATGAGAAAACAGGTTAGATCTTATAACGTACTGGCTAAAAATATGCTAAGTTTTAAAGAGTGCTTTGCACTGAACGTAAGCAAAATCAGTAATAAAAATAACACACCAATGGTGGATTGCAACCAGATCCAAAAGCAATAAGCTATGTCTGTTCCGCACACAGGAAAATGAAGGAACAACTGTAGTACCAAAAGGCAGCTACAGTTAGTTAATGAGATAATTCATCAATTGTTTAATTACTAGCTTATTAGATAACAAGAGCAGAGAAAATGAAGCTGCTTGGCTTTCAGCATAGGCTTGGACCACAACAGAAGAATCTGGGCTGTTGCTCCACCAAGGAAGAGGATGATACTACATGTTTCTTTTTATTTTTAGCAACAAAATCTCAAGTAAAGCCAGAACAGATATGCCTATATGTAGTACTATGGGCTCTCCTTTTACTTTCTACACCTTAAGAGGAGTTTAGACAATTAAAACACTACCTACCATAGTTTAAAGCATAAGAAAATCCTAAAGGAAGGGGGATTTTTTAAGAGTTGGACAACAGGAATACATAAAATAGTGTTCGATAACATGAGTACATCTCATCCCTTTCTAAAATACAGCACAGCAAGATTCTCTAGAATCTTAGGTTTTTAGAATTTTATATTTTCTGTATATATCAATTTAAGTAATTCTATCCTAGTGAAACCAGTATTAAATAACAACATAACAATGATACAAAACATAACGATAATAACAAACAAATTCCTCAATTATGCAATGACTTAAAATGAATAACTGGAAACTTTGGATGCAACAAAACAAGTGAAAAAAAAGTGAAAATAAAATCCGCAGCAAGCTCCTATTTGTGCAGCAGAATTAGAAATTCCACAAGCATCTCTGATGGGACAGGCAGTTCATTTTCTGTATCTCCTAAAATATACAAAAAATAGATTTTAAAGAAAGGGATGGTAAAACTTTACTGCGCTTTGAAAAATTTCAATCCCTTACAGATCCATTTTTAAAATGAGTAGAGAGAAAAAAACCATTAATTTTGTCCTGTGAATTTCTGACTTGGCACTGTAATCTTGCACAGCATGGGCCATGTTAGCCACACTAACAAGATGAATAATTGAATTCTCAGTCCAGAAGAATACATTCTATTGTTTACTTCAAAATAACCATTTCTGTCATTCTTGAAAAACACCTGCAGATATGAAAGATTATCATTAAGGAAAAAGCACTTTTTAATTCACACAACACCACACAGAAAAATGTTAAAAAAAAAATTAGTTTTGTGTTTCGATGGCCACTATACATTTTATTCTAAATTAATCCAGAATCCATAGGAAATATAGGAAATCACAAAATGGTAAACAATATTGTATTAAAAACAAATACAGCAATAGATCATTTTCAGCTCTTATTATGGATATCAAAAATTTATTAAGCTATCAAGAATTAAACATTTTCTTTTTGTTACTTTTCAGAGAAATGATCACTTGCCACTGTTTACATCTTTATTAAAAGTCTCCAAGCTACATAATCTGATGGATCTGCAGTGATCCTAGAAATCATTTGAGTCCAAGGAATAACTTCTTTATTACATCCAACCAAAATCAAAATATGTCCTGTTTCAAAGTCCACTATCAGGAAAATAATTTTCTCCTCTTCACTGTAAAACGTAGAAAAAAAACCCCTAAAGAGATATTAGTCTTTAAAAGTTGGAAATCATCCTTAAATATTAACTCCATGTAAGAAGAAAAGGAAGACGAGTAGGAGCTCTTTATGAGGGATTGTAGGGATAAGACAAAGCGCAACGGTTTTAAACTGAAAGAGGGGAGATTGAGTTGAGAAATTAGGACGTTTTCCTACGAGGGTGGTGAGGCACTGGCACAGGTTGCCCACAGAAGCCTTGGCTGCCCCATCTCTGGAGGTGTTCGAGGCCAGGTTGGATGGGGCCCTGAGCAGCCTGATCCAGTGGGAGGTGTCCTTGCTCATGGCAGAGGGGTTGGAACTGGATGATCTTTAAGATCCCCTCCAACCCAAACCATTCCATGACTCTATGATTTTAAGACAGAAAACAAACATTTCAGCATTAAAAAAAAAAAACGTATCTCTGTGGTTTCTTACAGTGCTGGTCGGTCGGGTTTTTTTTAATGTTAATTTTATCCAGCTTCCTTCATCTTTCATGATCTCTGAACACTCCCATTTCTATACAATACCCCCTTGACTCAAAAAGCTTACACTGATAAAAAATAAGAGTACAACGTGTTTACAGTGGAAACTGTTCATTGGGTTTCTTGCTTAGTTTGACACATGTAAGTTTGTTAATGCATTCTGACATACTTGCATAACATCCAAAAATGTTTTGAACAACACAGTTTAGGCCACAATGTAATATTAATGAGTGAATAATATTTCTGAGCACCGAGTTTCAATATTTAATGAGTGCACACTGGAAGAGCGATGGAAAGCTGGGGTTGAAAATTACTGTAGTTGACAAAGGATTTCAAAGAATGCGGAAGACACCAAGAAAACAACTTTAATCTGAACTGAGGTTCGAGAAGTGTGAAATGGATATTTCTCCTCTATTTATAGGATTTGATTATTCACCTGACTGAAAGTCAGACAAATCGTCTAAAGTTCATTTGCCTCTGCAAAACATAGAACTGAGATATACACACAAGTTACCTGAAAAGCAATGTATTTTTCTTTACCGAAGTCTCAAAATGAAAACACACAAAAGTTCTTCTGAACTGAAGTGATTTCTGAGTCCTATTTACCCATTATTGTAGAATCATAAAATAGTTTGGTTTGGAAAGGACCTTAAAGATCATCCAGTTCCAAGAGGCAGGGATACCTTCCACTGGATCGGGTTATTCCAAGCCTCATCCAACCTGGCCTTGAGTATTTCCAGGGATGGGGCAGCCACAACTTCTCCGGGCAACCTGTGTCATTGCATCGTCACCTTCACAGTAAAGAATTTCTTCCTGATATCTCATCTAAATCTACCCTCTTTCAGCTTAAAACAGCTTCCCCTCCTCCTATCACTGAACTTCCTGAGAGAGCCCCTCATAGAGCCATTAAGGTTGGCAAAGACCTCCAAGATCATCAAGTCCACCCATCAGCTCAACCTCACTATACCTACTAAATGACATCCCAAAGTGCCATGTGTACTCATTTTTTTTAACACCTCCAGCCATGGGGATTCCATTACTTCCCTGAGCAGTCCTCCCCAGCTCTTGTGTAGTTTCTGACACTTCCACATCCTGTAGTGATAACAAAGAAGGCAAAGATCACAAGGTTTGCTTTCTTTCTGTAAGTCTGGCTTGCTCTCTTTCTTTAGGCTGTGGTCTGCAATCCAGCCCAGGAAAACTCTGAATTTAGTATAAATTATCTTGGTTGAGACCATACTCCACATCACTCACTGCAACATTTCTTTCCATTCTCTCAGCTACCCCTTACTGTAAACACAGTGCTTCTCAAATTGCCTGTGACAGTGAGGTCCAAGTAGTAAACATCCAGTTGAACGTATTCAGCCCAGAAGGCCAACCATATCCTGGGATACATCAAAAGAAGCGTGGCCAGCAGGGCGAGGGAGGGGATTCTGCCCCTCTATTCCTCTCTCATGAGACCTCATCTGGAGAATTGTGTCCAGTTCTGGAATCCTCAGCATAAAATGGATATGGAACCGTTGGAATGGGTCCAGCGGAAGCTACAAAGATGATCAGAGGGCTTGAGCACATCCCATACGAGGACAGGCTGAGAGAGTTGGGGTTGTTCAGCCTAGAGAACAGAAGGCTCTGAGGAGATCTCATAGTGACCATCCAGTACCTGAAAGGGGCTATGAGTAAGTTGGAAAGGGACTGTTCACAAAGGCTTGTAGTGACAGGACTAAGGGCAATGGGTATAAACTGGAGAGGGGCAGATTTAGACTGGACACAAGGCAGAATTTCTTCACCGTGAGAGTGGTGAGGCACTGGAACAGGTTGCTCAAGGAAGTTGTGGCTGCCCCATTCCTGGAGGTGTTCAAGGCCAGGTTGGATGGGGCCTTGGGCAGTCTGATCTAGTGGGATGTCCCTGCCCATGGCAAGGGGGTTGGAACTAGATGATCTTTAGGGTCCCTTCCGACCCAACCTATTCTATGATTCTATGATTCCCTCATTTCCTCTTTCCAGTAGCCTTCTAGCCTCAGCTTACCATCTGTCAATTGAAAGATTTTCACTAGTAGCCATATCATTTTATATTAGCAAAATATCAAAGATATAATTACAAAACTCGTAATTAAGTATAGCTCTTCAATTTCACACCACCTCCACAGACAGCGTGTTAATCTGTACTTCAATATGGACACTGACACTGCAATACTTCAGGCTTGAGGACAAATAGATGGAAAGCTGCCCAGTAGAATAGGACTTGGGGGTGTTGGTCAACAGCAGCTGAAAATGAGCCAGCAGTGTGCTCAGGTGGCCAAGAAGGCCAACAGCATCCTGGCTTGGATCAAAAATGGTGTGGGCAGCAGCAGCAGGGAAGGGATTCTCCTCCTGCACTCAACATTGGTGGGGCTGCACCTCAAACCCTGGGTTCAGTTTTGGGCCCCTCCTTCACTACAAGAAAAACTTTGAGGGGCTGCAGCACGTGCAAAGAAGGGCAATGGAGCTGGTGAGGGTCTGGAGAATAAGCCTTGTGAGGAGCAGCTGAGGGACCTGCGGTTGTTTAGTCTGGAGAAAGGGAGCCTGAGGGGAGACCTTGTTGCTCTCTATAACTATCTAAAAGGAGGGTGTAGTGAGGTGGGTGCTGGTCTCTTCTTTCAAGTAACAAGTGATAGGGATGAGAGGAAATGGCCTCATGTTCCACCGGGGAGGTTTAGATTGGATGTTAGGTAAAAAATTTCTTTACTGGAAGAGTGGCGAAGTGCTGGAAGATGCTGCCCAGGGAAGCGGTGGAGTCACCACCCCGGAGGTGTTCAAAAAAACATGTAGATGTGGCACTTCAGGACATGGTTTAGCAGGCACAGTGGTGTTGAGCTGGCAGTTGGACTGGATGATCTTGGAGGTCTTTTCCAACTGTAATGATTCTATGATTCTTGTCAGTCCAATGGCTGCCCATAACTTCCAGGAAACAGGAGTTGACTTCCTTCATTAAGATACTTAGGCTGATGGGTGTTAAGAGAAGGGAGGGTGAGCAGGTAGGAGGGATGGTTGTTCGAGGGGATGTTGTAATTACACTTCATAAAGCCACTGTTTTTAAAATATGTGCATATTTCTGATAAAATGTGTGCAGTATTTGTGATAAAATATGAGCAGTATTATAGAAAGACAAAATAGATGAATGAATTTCTACCTTTATGCCACAGGCATGCAACAACCTGAATTGGAACAGTAAAACTGTTTTACATAATTTGTATGTGTATTTAGCTAAGGCTTTTCCCAATACCCACATTACTTCACTTGAAATTACTTTCAGGCTTAATATCACTCCTCTCAGGACCTGCAAAGGCAGTCATGACATTATAACAACATTAATTATCCATTAAAATGAATGGGCAAATAATAATAATAATAAATAATAATAATAATAATTTGTGTTTCTCTGCTATGCTACTCATTTGGTACTCTTCCAAATGAAACAGCTCAGCAGTATGAAAGCAAAGTTTTCTTTGCAATAGCTGGGGGGACATAGTTTTCCTATTTGAATCCCAAACTACAAAGCAGTATTGCTTTTCTTGATACTCTCTCCAAAAAACTCAGTGGCTTTAAGTCATTCTCCCACCTCTCCAAGAAATAAACTTAAGAAGATGAAGCTTGGTATCCAACTTATCAGTTAAGATGCCAAGTTTTAAAAAATAATCCTTTGAAAATTTGGTTTTATAAAGGCAGGAGTGAATTATAGCATTGCTTTTTTTAATTTCTACTTTCCATCTTCAAGATTCATCTCCATATCCACTTAGGACCAGACAGAATGGTATAAATGGAGGCTCAGACCAGTAACAGAAATCTTGAAGAGTAATTTTAAGAGTAACTAAATGCTCAGCCCGGAGAAGAGAAGGCTCCAAGGAAACCTCAGAGCATCTTTCAGTACTGAAAGGGGCTCCAGGAAAGCTGGGGAGAGGCTCTTGATCAGGGAGTGCAGGGATAGGATGAGGGGGAGTGGTTTTAAGCTGAAAGAAGGGAGACTGAGATGAGATCCTAGGAAGAAATGGTTTCCTGTGGGGGTGGTGAGGCACTGGCACAGGTTGCCCAGAGAAGTTGTGGTTGCCCCATCCCTGGAGGTGTTCAAGACCAGGTTATATGAGGCTTTGAGTTACTTGATCCAGTGGGAGGTATCCTGCCCATGGCAGGGAAGTTGGAACTGGATGATCTTTAAGGTCCCTTCAAACCTAAACCATTCTACGATTCTATGAACACTACTATGCTCTTCCAAGAAAACAGAAAGGAAAGTAAAACAAGCCTCTAAAACAGGTTGTTATTTCCAAACCCTCAACCTCAGAAGCACCACGACTGTGAATACTTTTATGAGTCCTTGGCATTTCACAGCGAAGATCACACACTAAGCTTTTATGGTTTTAAAATGTAAAAAAGACAATGCGACCCCACTCCAAAGGTGATCTGCACTCGTATAGCACAATCCACTTTTTGCACTGCTGGCTCTCCATAAAGGCATCAATTCCAATGGCTCAGCTGTTCACAGTACTTGTTCTATAGGTAAATCTCTGCTCAAAACCAAAATGTCTTCACGCTTAATCTTGGCTTCTTCCCCTGCCTGCAAAGGGAGTCTTAACTCACCCCAATCTTTCTAATTCCCTCTTTTCCTGTGGCAGAGCAGTATTATCCTATAACCCTCCAGCCCTCAGTAATATTATAGCTGTTGAGGAATACATCCACATCTCAATCTTTGGCTGGGTACAAGATCAGACAAAGGAAAATTCTGCTGTGACAGTGGGAAAAGGCTGTTTACATTGGCAAAGAGAGAACAGCAGGAACTCAACCTGTGGAAGTGATGCCAAAACTTGCTGCTGTCTCCGTGCACATTCCCCAGCCCAGAGGCTGAAGTGGCCTTCTGGACACCCAAAAGAAATAGTTTTTACTTCTTGTGTTTTCATAAAATCAGTCATACTCACCAAACCTGAGTGATTTGGTTTGTTAAACAAAGAGCCTTTGCCACTACCCCACATTATCCGATTTACACTGTAGAAAAGCCTATTTTACCAGTTTTCCTTGATTACTACCTCAAGTCCTCTCTCTACCAACCACACAACTTCAGATACCAAAGGAGAAAGTCATGCAACCTTACCTGTTGCATTCAGAAACGGAAGGCCCTTATCAGACGTCACATGAACTTTTCTTTCCAGTTTATATGCAATTTTTTACTTATCTTGTGTTTATCACTGTAACATGTCAAAGTTTTGCTCTCTCAAATCAACACATAGTGTTTTTTTCCAATACATCCAACGTCATATTAGAAAAAAAGTAAAGCTTCTCAGCATTTGTGGAGGACACTGAAACTGAAAAGTGATGCACGCACAAAGACAGCAAAATTATCAATAGGCTACACAAACGTGGCAGTACTGACAAGAAAGCTTTACTTCGAAAGTACTTTTCCACTCCAGACTCTGCAACTCATTTTTTGACCCTAGGAACGGTGAGAGAAATGAAGAAATTTCCCTCTAAAAACAGTTTCTCTCAACTGTATTTTTAAATGGTGCTTCAATCTCTCTCTGCAACATTTAGTCATGGAAACCTTGTTGGAGAGGGACAATCAAAGGAGACAAGCTTTGGCGAATGTGAGATTTTTGGTGCTTTGAGACTTCATCTTGAGTCCTGCATTCAGTTCTAGAGTCCTCAGGAAGGAACAACATGGATCTGTTACAGCAATTCCAGAGGAACACTACAAAGATGATCTGAGGGCTGGAGCACCTCCCATCCGAGGACAGGCTGAGAGCGTTGGGCTTGTTCAGCCTGGAGAAGAAAAGGCTGCCAGGAGACCTTAGAGCAGCTTCCAGTACTTAAAGGGACAACAGGAACGCTGGGAAGGGGCTCCTTAATTGGGGAGTGCAGGGATAGGATGAGGAGGAGCAGTTTTAAGCTGAAAGAGGGCAGATTTAAACTAGATCTTAGGAAGAAATGTTTTCTTGAGAGGGTGGTGAGGCACAGGTTGCCTGGGGAAGCTGTGGCTGCCCCATCCCTGGAGGTGTACATGGTCAGGTTGGATAAGGCTTTGAGCACCCTGATCCAATGGGAGGTGTCCCTGCCCATGACAGAGGTGCTGGAACTGGATGAGCATTAATGTTCTCTCCAACGCAAACCATTCTATGATTCTAAGTCTGCCATAACAATTTTTTGCATTCCTAAATGTGACTGTCAACAGGACAATGTTTTTTTAAAGCTGTTTTTTTTTTCTTAAAACAGTGTGGTCGCTCATGCCAGATGAACCTAAAACTCTTATTCTTGACTTATCAGAAATCAAAACAATGAGAATAACTTTAGATGCTTCATGGAATTACACCCTTTTTCCTATCTGACAGTCAGCAGTAGAGTAGATCCAATTCTCCTGACTGCTTTCACACTTCATTCTAAACACCATCACGAGGTCCCTGTGGCAGAAGACCGGATTACAACTATTTCAAAAACAAAGTAGCTTTACGTCCCCCCTTGAGAAGAACACTGCAAAAAAAGCCACTCTCCCAATTTAACAGAGTCAATTACCTGGGAAAATATAAACATTTAGGAAGAAAATAATTCTACTTCAAAGAACGTTTTCACCACATTTAGTGCATTAATGAACTAAGATACATGAATACGCTCTTCATAAATCTAAATTACAATATTGTAAATAAATCAATCATTTTATGTTTCCTTATGTTCTCTAGATCTATTCCAGTAAACTAGAATAATCATGTTATTAAAACAGAAATCGATAGTAAGCTTTAAAATATACAGGAGCACAAAAAGGTCAAGCCCCAGTATTGATTTTAATATAACGTTTTCGGTGTGTAGTTTCCCAAAGGGTTCTTCTCTAATACTGTTCTTCATTCTTCTTTCGCTTTCCATTGTCACTGGTGAATTCTCTTCCGCAAAAGCTGTCTACTCCAAGAAGTTTACTAAGAGCCTGTCATGTATGCAATGCACTGCTGAGATATGACAAAACAAGGGTGGGGGGAAGCACTCAGACGCATCAGATATCAATTAAACCATAAAGTGAACGGCAGTTATATGGGGACCCTCCCCAAAGCACAACAACAAGAAGTAAAATACGAAGAAGACGATGATCTCCTAATGAGCTACCACTGAGAGCCACATCCATGCACCAGGAACGTTTTGGAGAGTCGATTTAGAGTTTAGATTTTCCTCAAACGGATGAGAATGCTTAGAATTACAGAAGTTGCAATAAGTTATCCAGTTAATGACGGATAGAATGCCACACCATACGGAGCCCAGCTAGCCAAGTAGAACAGACTCCAGCAATTTATCACCAGGGAACGTTTGAAAATCTATCATCTGTACTAGTCAAGGAAAGCATTTTTCATGTCTTGAAAATTTTCAATTTCAAGACAAAAGTTACCCAAGTTATCACAGAATGATTAAGGTTGGAAAGACCTCCAAGATCACCAAGTCCAACCGTCAGCCCAACACCACTGTGCCTACTAAACCATGTCCCAAAGTGCCACGGCCACAAGTGTTTTTAAATGCCTCCAGGGATGGTGACTCCACCACTGCCCTGGGCAGCTTCTGCCAGGGCCTGAGAACCCTTGCAGTGAAGACATTTTTCCTGATGTCCAATCTGAACCTCCTCTGACACAACCTGAGGCTATTTCCTCTCATCCTATCGCCTGTCACTTGGGAGAAGAGACCAACACCACCTTGCTACAACCTCCTTTCAGGGAGTTTTAGACAGTGATAACGTCTTAAAAGATGCTGTTACGTACACCAATCACCTCATCTCAAAACATGGTTGGAAAACAGTGGTTTAAGACAAAATATGAGGAACAGTTTGTTTGAGGTTTACAGCACAGTTCTTGACAGATGGCCAACAAAGGAAAGTAGCGAGTTACCAAATTAAACTGTTAATGGATCACAAGTGCAAATCAAGCAGTTTTTAACACGTGGACACCAGTTAAACTCACTAATGACAGGCTTAGGGGCTTATGTCCCTACTGCACCTCTTCCAAGAAAAAAGCAAGTAAATAAAATTGAAAGTCCAGCGCTCTGATTCATTTTTCCTAAAGAAAAGTTCCAAATCATACATTCAGGTCTCTTTTTACTCACTTCCCTACCAAAGAGCCTAGCGTTGGGCCTGAGAGAGCCAGTTAGTCACAGGTCTGCATGTTGCCACTCAGAGACATGACAGACCATCATTCTTCAGCCCAGCTGGCCCTAAATCATCTCTCCTGGAAAGGACGTTGGAACTGAATGGTCTTTAAGGTCAATTCCAACCCAAACCATTTTATGATTCTATGAAAGAGCGCATTTGTACTTTGCATCACTCCACATCAGTTATGAAATCTGCATTACGCTGTATTTTTCTTCTGCAGCTATTGACATATGAATACTATAAACTGCTCTCTGCTAACCAGTTCTTTCCATTGCATGTTTTAAGCACAGTATAACTGTGAACTCAGGTTTTGTTCCATTTTCCAACACAGCATCAATGTTTATATTCCCGAAAACACTCCATACTGGGAAGACAGATAGGATATCAAATAGTGGGCAGATTTAGGCTTGATATAAGGAAGAATTTCTTCACCACGAGAGTGGTGAGGCACTGGAACAGGTTGCCCAGGGAAGTCGTGGCTGCCCCATCCCTGGAGGTGTTCAAGGCCAGGTTGGATGGGGCCTTGGGCAGCCTCATCTAGTGGGATGTCCCTGCCCATGGCAGGGGGGTTGGAACTATATGATCTTTAAGGTCCCTTCCAACCCTAACTATTCTATGATTCTACTTTATCTGGCTCTTAAGTATATACTTGCTTGAAAACTGAAGTCCAGAGATGATGATAAACCATACTGACTGTGTAAGTGATGAGTGCGCAGCTGGCATAGGACGTTGTACAGAAGATTGGGGTTTTTTACCTGAAAGTACAGATCCTGACTTGAAAAAGAACATTGGACAAACATTTGTCTTGGCCTTTCATCATGGAGAGATTGCTTTCTCAACTGCAATGAAACAGGACGGGGACGTACACTATCCTACACAATGTAAATCTGTTCTCAAAGCAATCAGCAGAGCAGCGTCCACCTCGTTGTCAGAAAAGGATCCGGAGGAGAACAGCTCCACATTTGCTATAGCACTTACTGGATGTCTTTAAAACGCAAACAACAACCACACTTCAGCCCATAAAGCCCTCAGGTAACAGCTAAGCAAACATCTGCATCTTTTAAAGTTGTTTCATCTAACATGAAAAGAGCTTCTACAATCCTGTTAAGATAGATTTTTGTACAGTGAAAAAGGAATAATAAGGACTCCTTGCTTATTGCTAAAAAGATCAAAACTAGAAAAGGATAAAAGCTGCTAACAAGACTTGATAGTCATCATTTTATTCTCCATATTTTTATTTTAACTTGATTTTAGAGTTTACATTTCAAAAGCACAAATTCTTCCACCTAATTTTAAGACAACTAAAGGATTTTATAGCATCCTTTTATCTTTCCACTAATCCAAAGCCAAAAAAAACGGGAAGACTGCCAGCATTATTCCCTACAAAATATAAAATCAGGTGTATGACACATCAGCCTGTTCCCTACCTTTCACAGATCAATGCACAACCCATGAAAACTGAATTATAGAATACTTAATGAAAATTACTGAGAAGTCATAGAATCATAGAACGGTTCGAATTGGAAGGGACCTTAAAGCCCATCCAGTTCCAACCACCCTGGTATGGGTAGGAACGCTTCCCACTGGACCAGGCTGCTCAAGGCCCCATCCAACCTGGCCTGGAACACCTGAAGGGATGGGGCAGCCACGACTTCCCTGGGCAACCTGTGCCAGGGCCTCACCAGCCTAGGCATGAAGAATTTCTTCCCAATGTCTAATCTAAACCTTTACTCTTCCAATTTAAAGCCATTCTCCCTCATCCTATCACTCCAGGCCCTTGTAAAAAGTCCCTCCCCAGCTTTTCTGTAGCCCCTTCAAGTCCTGGAAGGCTGCTCTAAGGTCTCCCCAGAGCCTTCTTCTCTCCAGGCTGAACAACCCCAACTCTCAGTTTGTCCTCATGGCAGAGGTGCTCCAAAAGTGTCAAATGACAAAACACTGAAGTGACAAAACAAATATTTCCATACTGTAATCATGTTTAGCTGAACTCTTGAGCAGTCAACGCTAAGCTCAAATGTAATGCGAGTTTTCCTGTCAAAGCCCCGTACAAGAGTGGAGAGGTTCCACTGTAACACATTGATTTCCTTTAATGATGATTCAAAAAACAACCCAATTTTTTTTCCCTGGGACATTTATATAGTCCTATCTAATTATATAGTCTATCAACCTAACTCAATTAAAGAACAATATAATGATGTGCAGGAAACAACTGATAGATATGCAGACAGTTTAAGTAGTACTAATTACATTCTAATTATTTAAATCCATCATAATGAGCCTTTCTTCCCACTCCCAGAATGGAGGACAACATGTAGGTTAATACTTACATTCAGTGCCTCATATACTCTATTCACTGAAAGTAAGTATGAATTAAAGCACAAGTCCCCCAAGTTCACCACATGCACAAACTCGATTTCTAACAGGGTTTATTAATTGTTCACAATCCCACAGTCCCACTCTAAATATTGCAGAGCGTCTTTTAAAAATGCTGCACCCAAAGCCTGTCTCGGCATTCACAGAATCACTTGGGTGGAGAAGACCTTTGAGATCATCAACTCCAACCATACCTGTCCGCTACTAAACCAGATCCCTGAGCACCTCATCTACCTACCTTTTGAACACCTCCAGGGATGGGGACTCCACCACCTCCCTGGGCAGCCTCTGCCAGGGCCTGAGAACACTTTCGGCGAAGACATTTTTCCTGGTGTCCAATCTAAACCTCTCCTGGCACAACTTGAGGCCACTTCCTCTCATCCTATCACCTGTCACTTGGGAGAAGAGACCAACACGCACCTCACTACGACTTCCTTTCAGGGAGTTGTAGACAGCAATAAGGTCAAGTTCTGTATGACTCTACCCAGCCTACAGTCTACTACGGTCTCTGAAAAAAACACGCATGGGAAAGTAATTTTTCCATAGACAGAAAGGATCTCAAAAGCATTTCTTAATCACAAACTGTGTTAAGACAGTACTTTGTCTCTTCAAAGCCCTGGGCTATACTATTACAGCAGCTCTAAACATACTGCAGTTCACAGAAATATCTAGAATTCACAGAAATAATAAGAATTACCATCCCTACTGCTGTTAAAATTTACCTCTTGATCAAACAGAGGGGTTAAGGAACTCACCTCTGCATCACTCTCAAGCTCTTGCTATCTCTGTACTGCAAAGTGAGTATTTGGACTCAAGAGAAATCAATGAAAGCTGAGCTTAAAAGACTACAAAAAATAGTCAGGCTTAGAAGGTCAAAAGGGATTTAGATCACCATTCATATCAGCCCTTACAAAGAAAGTGCAGTTAATTTGTTGTTTTAACACGTATTTAGTTTCGAAACTTGCTGTATCGCCCAAAGGTCTTAACTCCCATTTTGTCTTAGGGCAGAAAATTCAGCTGTTTATGGTAAGCAGGTAAATACCAGTAATGAAAGCATTAAGTACATGTTCATTTTAAATACTGTTATTAACAAACCAACCTTCTCTTTTGAGCTTCAGAGTCTCTCCTGGCTCGTTCTAATGCCAGTTCTTCAGCTATTCTTTTCTTTAGTTCTTCATCATTAGCTACAATTAAAAGAAAATCAAATGAAATGTTAACAGAATACAACACACTACTAATTACAGCAACAACTGCATAAGGCAGTGCTCTATTTTACTTTCTTTTTTCTATAAAGCAGTTGGAATGCTTTCTCGCGGCTTAAACACCTTTCATATTTTAGAATACAACACCAGAAAGCCTTCAAAAATTAGCCTTATTAAAAAATTTCTTAATTATTGAAATATGAAACATACCATTTATGTTAAATTAAATGCATTTTTCTTAAGAAATGTGCCTTTATAAAGTAAATCTGAGGGCAGGTGGGATGGATGGGACTGAGAACCATTTTTATTTATATAGATCCAAGGGAAACATCTTCCCATGTAATGAATCAAGTATTTTCACATGCATGTTTTACCCAACATAGCACTTGCAACATCCTAGATATCCATATTCACTGCTTCTATTGTTAGAAAAAGGTTTTGCCTCAAATTCTCCCCATTTTGTTGAAACAAGCAGACATAGAAAGAATATTTTCTTCACTTAAATCAATTAATTGAAAGCCTGGTTAAGAACTGAAAAAGCAGGGAAGCAACTTCTTCAAGTCTTTTTGTGTGGAAAAGTATGAAATCCACTAATCTACAGGCTTGAAAAACACCTATAAGATTACCAAAAATCTATTCAACAAGGTTTTGAAACATAATATGGGTCCATTTGCAGCTCTTTGATAGCCAAGGGCTCAGTCATGCAAGCTGTTACACCACTACTGTTCAGTTTTAACCACCCTCACAGCAGCAGTTGTTTGCTGTTACTTCCTTTAATAGAAGTTGCGGTAATGAAACAAGTTTCAATAGACTGGCAGAAGAAATCAAAACAAAAAGGTTGTTTCTACCCACAGCTTTGGAGATGGTTTTGTATGTTTTATCTCTATCCAAGACTTCTCCCATCCATGGGAGGAATTAAAGAAAGAAAATACCCACTCATAGAACCATGGAATCAATAAGGGTGGATAAGACCTCTAAGATCAAGTTCAACTGTCAGCCCAACACCAGCACCTACTAAGCCATGTCATGAAGTGCCACTCTTTTAACACCTCCAGGAATGTGGACTCCAACACTTCCCTGGGCAGCTTCTTCCAATGCTTCAGCACTCTTTTGGTAAAGAAATGTTTCCTAATATCCAATCTACATCTCCCCTGGCGCAACTTGAGGCCAATTCCCCTTGTCCTATCACTTGTCACTTGGGAGAAGAGACCAACACCCACCTCACTAGAAACTCCTTTCAGGGAGCTGGAGAGAGCAATGAGGTCTCCTCTCAACCTCTTCTTCTCTGGAATGAAAAATCCCAGTTCTCTCAGCAGCTTCTCAGAACACTTGTGCTCCAGACCCTTCATCAGTTCTCTTCCTCTTCTCCAGACACATTCCAGCCCCTCGATGTTTTTCTTGTACTGGGGGGCCCAAAACTGAACCAAGGATTCTAGGCACCTCACCAGGGCTGAGTACAGGGGGTGGCATTTGGGTTCCATTTGCATTAACTGTTTATGCATACAGGCAGCATTCAACAACCACTGGCAGTCGGAAACTTGGGGAGATTCTGGGGCAGAGGGGGAAAAGCCATCAGCCTTCTCTTTCATAGCAAGCTAACCGTTTGCCCTGGAAGTGGAACATCCAGAACTTAGATCCTTCTAAGATCATAGAATCATCGAATGTTCTGGGTTGGAAGAGACCTTAAAGATCACCCAGTTCCAACCCCCCTGCCATGGGCAGGGACACCTTCCACTTGAACAGGTTGCTCAAAGCCTCATTGAGTTCACACATCACATCTACTCCAGTGAATTGCTCTCACCATGCGCCTACCATCTAATTCAAGCAGATACACCTTCTTCTTTTCTTTTTAGACAAATAAAGCTAAAGAAAAAGTGCCTTAGAGGATGCCTAGAGATTAGAAGACAAAACTAATACATCCTCTGAATCTAGTATCCTCTTTGTGGAACCAGTTATTTGTTTCACAAGAGGCAGCAATCAGATTTTTAACAACAGAGACACACAAAAAATGCCAGTGACAAACAGCTGTGTATCTCAGTGAGCTCTTCTCCAGGAATTTGCTTCATCTGCAACAACTGTCCAACATCATCAGCCTATGTTCCCATTATAGGTAATACGAGTTCAATTTGCAATTCCTCTCATCCTAAACTAGACTTCTAAAACAGTGAATTTTATGAATGAATGGAGCAACTTCATCGACTATACAGGAGTCTTGTCCAACTAATTTAGTTACAACCATCTTAAGTAAAGCAGAACGAATCGATATCCATCCTCCAGATGCAGAAAATGCTTCAACAGCAGAAACAGAGTTGTGTCGGGGAAAACGTGGGCGGAGGACACTTGTGAATGCCATATATTAACATAGATGGAAATTATACATGAATCCCTTTAAGTACTGGAAGGCTTAAAAGAGACTTTAAAGCAGCCTTCCAGTATGAAAGGGGCTACAGGAAAGCTGGACAGGGGCTCTTGATCAGGGAATGCAGGATGAGGGGGAACAGTTTTAAGCTGAAAGAGAGGAGATTTAGATGAGATCTTAGGAAAAGATGTTTTCCTGTAAGGATGGTGAGGCACTGGAACAGGTTGCTTAGAGAAGCGGTGGCTGACCCATCCCTGGAGGTGTTCAAGACCAGGTTGGATGGGGCTTTGAGTAACGTGATGCAGTGGGAGGTGTCCCTGCTTATGGGAGGGGTTTGGAACTGGATGATCTTTAATAGTCCCTTCCAACCCAAACCATTCTATGATTCTATGATTCTAAAATTCAGAGGTAAATATGAATCTTGTAACTATCACGAAGCCCAGATGAGAAAGCAAAACCCTATTTTATTGGGACCATCCCTACTGCCACTTGACAGCGCCCCACTGTTTTCTCCTTGGAAACTATAAGAGGAGACTCTGCGTTTGAGAAGATACTGAATTGCTACAGCACACGTGTACATTTCCAAATAAAATCAGCTCATCACAGTTAACTGTGTGGTCAGAAGAGGAAAAAAGTTCAGCAAAATACCAGGCAACCACAAGGATTCTATTTCTGTACTTCATCACACATTAATCTCACTACACCTCAGGAATTATCACAAACCAAAACAAGAGAGTTTATGGTTCTGCATTTGTGCATTTAGAAATTATTAAGCTGTCATAAAAAGACAGAATTTATTTCACACCACAGCTACTGTATTCACAGAATAATCTGAAAACCCACCTTCGGGTGTTACTTACTGCAGTCCCACCCAACCCAGATTACCTCAATACTTCCTGTCATTTTAATATTGGACATGAGAACACACAAAACATTGCAAAAGTCTACTGTTCAACGGCATCTACCTCATGGATTTTATCATTCTGGTGAGCAAAACTGAGTAAAAAACTCTAACAAACCACAGAGCAGCTTTAAGCCATAATGAGGAAAGATTCAGGCATCAGCAATAAAGACATTTGACCTCAACAATCAATGAGGTTGCCCATTGATCAGCTCAATACTAATAGGGAATAAAAGTGGAGCTATAGATCATTCACTAGAATTATTGTAAGATATAATTGGGTAGCTCCCAAGTGGGAACTTTATGATGTTTCAGTAACAAATTGCAGTTCTACAAGTAGGAGGGATTTGTTCTGGGGGAAGAAGCATTTAAAAAGAGAAAAGTTAATTTATTAGAAAAAGCATCCGAGAAAAAAAGAAAAAAAAGGAACTGAGTCTAGAGAGAAGCAAAAACATTTCCCTCTGACATCACTCACTGCTCAGACTCATTGTGCATTAAAAACAGACAGCTGACCATTAAACTACTGGAGGATATTAGAACCTGGTGGGTGTAAGGCTGCTAAAATAAGCATGATTGCCAGTTCGATGAGGTTTTGAGCAACCTGATCCAGTAGAAAGGTGTTCCTGTCCATGGCAGAAGGGTTGGAAATGGATGATCTTTAAGGTTCCTACCAACACAAACCATTCTGCAATAAATATACGGCAGTGACCCAAAATTATGTTACCATCCCCCTCCCTTTAGTATTTCAAGTTCTTCAGGACGCTGAAATCAATGTCAACATCATAGTAGGTGCATCCAGAGCAGACTAATTTGGAAGATTTTCAGGCAAATACATTTAGGAAGGTCAAACTTGCATCCCAGTGCTTTCTTATGCTTCTATAGGAGTGGAAAATGAACGTAGCCCCAGCATTTCCCAAGTCAAAACGTGATAATGCACAGCTCGCATCACACAACAATTTAGACAGATGGTCAGTAATGAGAACTTTCCTCAAAAACCCATAGTGCTACAGCCAGAAATAACTCTTCTCTGTCTTCTTAGCATGTGAAAGGTGGATGCTGATAAGTGTCTGACAAGCAGTATTCTCTCCAGGATAATGGGAATGGAGTGCCACCAGCTGCATCACCAACAGGCTCACTTTCATGCTCAGATTTAGCAGCAGGTTGCACAATTCTTAAGAGAGTGACCAAACTGCTCCATGTCACAAGATCACAGGAACAGACTATGTCTAGAGGATAAAACCCGCAGAGCTCTTGCCTGCATCTTAGAAGACCAAACAGTGGCTGTCAACAGACAATGACATTTTGATGGCCTTCCAGATGCAGTAACTTGACGTCTGTTATTTGTCCACCTACTCTTTTGGAAAAGTTTGAAAGACATGGTTATTTATGCCCAGTATTACAGTGCAAACGCATGATGCATTTTCTTCCCTTCATAGAGAGTCTAACCTTAAAAAGAGTACAGATAAATTAGTCAGTTATTTCCTCCCATACAAGGACAGGCTGAGAGAGTTGGGGTTGTTCAGCCTAGAGAAGAGAAGGCTCCAGGGAGACCTTAGAGCAGCTTCCAGTAATAAAAGGGGCTACAGGAAAGCTGAAATGCAGCTCTTTATCAGGGAGGGCAGGGATACGACAAGGGGGGACAGTTTTAAGCTGAAAGAGGGGAGATTTAGATGAGATATTAGGAAGACATTTTCTCCTACGAAGGTGGTGAGGCACTAGCACAGGTTGCCCAGAGAAGCTGTTGATGTCCCACCCCTGGAGGTGTTCAAGGCCAGGTTGGATGGGACCTTGGGCAGCTTGATCTAGTGGGAGGTGTCCCTAATCACAGCAAGGGTATTGGAACTAGATGATCTTTAAGGTCTCTTCCAACCCAAACTATTCTATGATTCTATGATTACGTAAAGCAGGCACCTGCAGCCTCCAAAAGATTAGCCTGGGAAATCAGGAATAGAATATGGAGAAATTAATCAGAGCCTCTAAGCCTGCAGAGCTGGGAATCCACCCATTAGTCTTGCATTTGCAAAAGATCATTAATGCAAACAGCTTTTATTATCAGGCCCCTTAACTAAATCCTCTTGAAAGGGCAGGTGCATTAAGTTATTAACTAAGAGACACTTTGGTTTGATACAATCAAACGGCTTTTAGAAAATACTCAACTAAATAATATTCAGAGAATTCATTTACCAAAAAACAGGGGGGAAAAATAAAGGAAAATAAATCAGTTCTACATTTCCTTTTCATTCATTTGCTGCTAAAAAGAATGTCCTTCAGAGAGCAACTCCTCAAAGGCCAGGACAGAATCAAACCAATATCCTCCACGCCACTTGACCATCTTCCTAAAAGAGATAAAAATCTGCGTTTACAACAACTGCCTCCAAGGATGGAAACAACAGAGCCCTACTGGACACCGTGTTACAGTGTCTTATGATCTAATAGCGAAAAAAGCTTCTCCTTACAGGTCAAATTCATTCTTTCAATGTGTATCCCTAGTTTAGTGTCTTCCTGCCATGCACAACCATGAAGAGACTGATTCTTGTCTTCTCAAGGACTTCCTTGCTGGAAGGGCACTTCCAAACCTAACAAGACCAGGTCCCTCAGCATCTCCTCTCAAGTTTCACACCACCACTACTTCACCCAAGCAGCTCTGCAGTGCGTTTGAGGCTGCACCAGCAAATATGCCTTCAAATAAATAAGTCCACAAGGAACTCCTTAGCATAGGAAAGACATGGAGATGTTGGAGTGAGTCCAGAGGAGGCCACAAAAATTATCCAAGGCCCAGAGCACCTCCCACACAAGGCCAGGCTGAGAGAGTTGGGGTGTTCAGACTGGAGAAGAGAAGGTTCCAGGGAGACCTTATAGCGGCCTTCCAGTACTTAAAAGGGGGCTACAGGAAAGATCAGGACAGACTATTTAGCAAGACCTGCTGTGACAGGACAAGGAGCAATGGTTTTAAACTAAAGGAGGGGAGATTTAGACTGGATATAAGAAAGAATTTTTTTACAATGAGGGTGGTAAAACCCTGGAACACATTGCCCAGGGAGGTAGTGGACAGCCCATCGCTGGAAACATTCAAGGTCAGGTTGAATTGGGCTCTGAGCAACCTAGTCCAGTTGAAGATGTTCCTGTCCTGCAGGGGGATTGGACTGGATGACCTGTAAAGGCCTCTTCCAACCCAAAGCATTCTATGATTCCATGAATGACAATCCATGCCATTTAAATTAACGACACGCTTTGAGTGCAATCCAGACGACTCGTGTAGGAAAGAGAGACACAAAACAAGAATGCACTGCCTTCAAATTAGTGTCCGAAAGCAGCAACAAGGCAACAAACAAGAAGCTACGAATGCGATTGGTTTCATCCTTTATACTGCCGCTCAGTGTGAGGAAAGTGTAGTTATAAAATCAGTGGTAAATTACTCTCACCGATTAGGAAAGGACTAAGAAAAAACAGAGGACAGAGAGCACGAGTAATGGGAAAGCTAAGCAAAGACTTCAAACTCTGCACAAGAATAGACTAAGATAATTTTAATTAAGACTTTGGAATACCGGAAAACTTTAAAAGGGAGAAAAATCAGGCCAAGCAAGCTGAGCAGCACAACAGTATATAAATTCAGGTTTGAAAAATGAATGTCACACACACTGGAAGGCATAACACAATTTTATCTCATATTTTGCTTGGTTTTCAAATCAACCATACTCACATGGAAGTCCTGAGCACAACGAAAATTTGTTTAACGCCCAGCTCAGCATGAGAAGGAAAAAGGTAGAATGGGAAGAGAAAGTCCAAGGTAAGTACATAATACAAAAAGAATGAGAGGAAGAATATGAAAAATAGACAAAATAGGATGCACCCCCATGCTTCCTCAAGCACAGCATTGTATCAGACTTTCCACACAACAGATAAAGTCAAGGATAAGCTTTGCCGGGATCTATTTCAGTTCCACCAAAATTTATGAGCTCAACACAATAATGACTTCTGAAAAGTTCTCCAGACAATTTTGTCCAATAGCTTACATTAACATTTTCTTTCTTTTAAGGCAAAGGAAACATTAGAAAATCTAGTCTGTGAAACAAAGCACAGAAAAAGTGAGCGTTTTGGGGCTTTGGGTTGTTTTTTTTGTGTCAGAAGCACTTACACAGACTGTTGTCTCACAGATCCACACTGCACGTTTGCCTGCCCCCTCACATCAATTTAAGCATCTTTCTTGAGCACTTCTAGTTTGGCTTGGCCATACACAGCTTTTGCAGAAATTGTTCCATCTGCCAGCCACAGCACATGGGTAGAGTGGTCAACCTTCAGCAAAACCACCCAGACCGCTAACGGCTTCCACCCAACAAAGGCATTTGTCTTACTGTCTACTTTCAACCCAGCCCTCGATTTATCAAAACTTACTGGGGTCTTGAGTCTTTCAGCCCACTTTTTCTTAGACTTGGCTGAAGTCATGGAATCATTGAATGGTTTGGTTTGGAAGAGACCTTAAAAATCATCCAGCCTCAACCCACCTGCCATGGACAGGGACACCTCCCACTGGACAAGGCTGCTCAAAACCTCATCCACCCTGGCCTTGAACGCCTCCAGGGTTGGGGCAGCCACCACTTTGCTTGGAAACCTAAGCCAATGCCTCACCATCCTCATAGGAAAACATTCCTTCCTAAGATCTCATCTTAATCTCCCCTCTTCCAGCTTAAAACCATTCCACCTTGTCCTACCCCTGCAATCCCTGAAAAAAGAGTTCCTTTCAACTTTCCTGGAGGCCCTTTCAGTACTGGAAGGCTGCTATAAGGTCTCCCCAGAGCCTTCTCTTCTCCAGGCTGAACAACCCCAACTCTCTCAGCCTGTACTCATATGGGAGTTGCTCCAGCCCTCAGATCACCTTAGTGATCTTCTCCGGACTTGCTCCAACAGGTCCCTGTCCTTCCTGTGCTGAGGACTCCAGAACTGGATGCAGGACTTCAGGTAGTCTCTTGCAAGAGCAGAGGGGCAGAATCACCTTCCCTGACCTTGATCACAAACTTTCTTGAAGCCAAAAACAATTAAAATCAAGATGGGAAAAAAAGAATAAACACCACCAACAGGCTACATAATACATGAAGTGGAGTTGGACAACACAGCTTCAAAGTATGCACCAACCATCCCCAGAAAGATAAAGATTCTGGGTTTTGCTGTAAAAACTACTTCACAATTACTTACTGCTGATCTGGTACTGACAACAGAGCATCAGGGCATTCAAGCCATTGATCTGATTTGGCGAGACAGTTCTCATGTCCCTGTGCACATTACACATGAGCATTAACCAGCTCGCTTGGGACAACAGACCTTAGGGCCATCTTCAAACTCATCATCCATCTCAGTAGCTGGCAGGGCAACTGCAGCTTTGTAGACATTAAAGTTAATGAAGATGTCACAAGGAAAATTCCTAACTGTGTACTAACAGTCATAGATATTGAATCGGAAAGCACAGGTCGGCAAATTGGTACCTTCCCAGTATCAAGCTACAGGCTTATAAACACACAATGGGTCTTTCACAATTAAAACACTTCTATTCACATTCCCATTGAAGATGCATGATATGCAAATATTCTAATATGCAACTATTCTAGATTTATAGCTAATAAACCAGTCTGGTCCGTAGCTAAATTCCATATATCACAAAAAAACATCAATCGCAACAGCAGTCATTTAAGTTGAACAGCAGAGAATAAAAGAAAATACCAAATTCATCATTCCTAATTTAGAAATAGCAGCCAACTTTATCAATGACAGGCACTCAAGCAGCATACAATAGTTTCCCCTAGACTCAGGGGAAAAAATGTACATAATTTATTTCTTTCTCAATTAAACAACAAGAAGATATCATTACCATGCCTGACGTTCTCGAAGTTGCCTTGAGTGCTTAATGACAGAAAAAAAACTTGTCTCCTCCCTGAAATAGATCCATGGGATGCTTTAGGTTGGAAGGGACCTCAAAGATCATGCAGTTCCAACATCCTACCACAACCAGGGACACCTTCCACTGCATCAGGTTGCTCAAAGCCTCATCCAACCTGGCCTTGAACACCTCCAAATAGATTACTGGAGGTCTAAGTTGAAGTGCATCAGTAAATCAACATGAGACAATCCATCTACATCTACCCAAGACACGTGTTGTCTGCACATATGTAGAAACCTCACCTTATCAGAACGGTCAATCAAGTAACACTTATGAGCATAAAATTTGCTGCTATAGTTACACGTTTTAGTTTGCTTTGGATATCAGTAAATATTCAAGAAACTCTTATCCTGGACTCCTAAAAATTAGACACTCTTTTAGAAAGCCATATATTGATTCATTGCACACTAAAAAAAACAGTAAGATTTTTGGTATTGAAATCAAACTGTATGATTTCAATGTCTATTAAACCCATAGCAAATATATTTAGTGTGCTTCAATGAGGAGATAAGTCAGTGACACCATTAAATACACTCTTCCGTCTTTAATGATGATTTTTGAAAGAGCCTGGATTTGCTGACAACGGAACACACAATGCAACGAGGAAGTATGTAACGGTTACTACATCAGTATTCCCAGCACACATCATCTTTTAAAACATTAATGTTTTTCAAACACTGTTTTACTTGAACAATACACTTTCAAGTTCCAAGTTCCTTAAGCTCAAACTAAGAATCACAGAATCATAGAATCACTAGGTTGGAAAAGACCTCTTGCATTGTTGAGTCCAACCATTCCTGTCTGCCACTAAACCATGGCCCTGAGCACCTCATCTACATGGCTTTTAAATACCTCCAGGGATGATGACTCAACCACCTCCCTGGGCAGCCTCTGCCAGGGACCGATGACCCTTTCTGTGAAAAATTTTTTCTTGATACCCAGTGTGAACCTCCCCTGGTGCAGCTGGAGGCCATTCCCCCTTGTCCTATCACCGCTCACTTGGGAGAAGAAGCCAGCTCCCTCCTTTCAGGTAGTTGTAGAGAGCAATAAGGTCTCCCCTCAGCCTCCTCTTCTCCAGGCTAAACAAGCCCCGTTCCCTCAGCCACTCCTTGTAAGACTTGTTCTCCAGCCCCTTCACCAGTTTCGTTGTTCTTCTCTGGACATGCTTCAGAGCCTCAACATCCTTCTCATGTTCAGTCACTGTAAATCAACACCCCCAGATCCTTTTCCTCCACCAGCCACTCTTCCCCTACTCTGGAGCTGCACAGGGTTGTTGTGCCCGAAGTGCAGGACCCAGCATTTGGCCTTGTTGAACCTCATGCCATTGGTCTCAGCCCAGCGGTGCAGCCTGTTCAGATCCCTTTGCAGAGCCTCTCTATCCTCCAGCAGATCAACACTTCCACTATAAGAAATAACAAATCATCCCTTCACTACATCATCACTGAAGAAAAAACTTGCAAAATAAGTTATTTACTTTAAAGGCCACAGTATCTGTTCCTCTCCCCATCTCTCTCAACAACAAAGGGATCCCTTGGAGACCCTCACAAACTTTACTGGTTTACGTAGAAGTGAACTGTGGAAAACAAGAATCTCTATGTGCCACAACAGCTGCTTCCATGAGTTGCTTCTCAAATTTCTTTATTATGAGCCATGGATCAGAGCATGGGGAACATTTAAATCACTGTTTGTTGGGGTTTTTTTAATCACAGAAAGACAGAATGGTTTGGGTTGGAAGTGACCTTAAAGATCATCCAGTTCCAACTCCCCTGCCATGGGCAAGGACACCTCCCATTGGACCAGGCTGCTCAAGACCCCAGTTAACTTAATTATAATTCTTCAAAAAATACCATTCTTAAGACTAAACTCCATTTTCAGGCTCATAGAAACATATCCAGCTACATGTCCATTTAAATTCAGAATTACAAGCACTTCCTACAATTGTGGATTCAGTGCAAACACAAAGCACGCCTCCAAGGAGATAAATTTGTATTAACTGCTAAACATTGGTAATGTGCAGCAACACTTTAACAAGCTCATAGGATAATTAAATACAAAAACAATGCAATTAAGTGTGCATAATTTAAAAATATTAAATATTTTAGTTTCCAAAGGTACTCTTGCATATATTACATTATTTATTTTACAACATAAATGTGGGTATCAATCAATTTATACTAATTTAAATTAGAAACAAGATGGTGCATGATCTAGAAATAACAGGGCAAAGTAAATTCATGTTATATCTGGAACATCGTCTCTTCATAATCCCATTACTGTTGTGACTTTAGCAGTAAACCTAACAATGAACTGATGGGGCAGGGGCTGGAAAAAAAAGGGGAAAGCAGGATGATATAATTTTCCCCCACAATTCTTTGAATCGAGTTCTATATGCCCATGCTAAACAGCTGTATTTAACAAGAATCACTCCTTTCTGAGATCTGCAAACTAAATGAAAAAAGCAGTTTTCATTACTCCAAACACATCCGAAGTTATATTCTAATAAGAAAAATCAAGTCAATAGAAACAGATGTATACACACCACAAAGACAGAAAATTAAAGGATGCAAAGTCCTAAGGCTAAACTTAGAATGAGATTCTTTTAAGCGATACACAAAGGAGAAATGGAATGTAGGAGAATAATGTGGAAGGAGTCAAGAATGCCATGGATGCGCGATCCCTGAAGGTGCTAAAGACCAGGTTGGAAGAGGCTTTCAGCAACCTGATCCAGTGGGAGGTGTCCCTGCCCATGAATGCACCATCCCTGAAGGTGTGGAAGACCAGGCTGGATGACGCTTTCAGCAACATGATCCATGGCAGGGAGCTTGAAACTGGATGGGCTTTAAGGTCCCTTCCAACCCAAACCATTCTACGATACAAAAAAAGTGCATACTTAAAACAGACAAAACACCCCATCTTAGCGGATTTAAGTTAGAAATAACAGGTGACAGACACAGGGAAGCACTGCTAGAGAAGAAACATGAAATGTGGAAAATATATCCTGAAACACGTGGCAGCTAACGAAATAAATCATTTATCACCAGTAAGGCAATTGAGTCAGAGAAGTCAGCTAACAAAAATGTACCAGTGTATTTTTCCTCTAGAAATTCCTGCTGCGCCAGTTCCAAGACGAAGTTTTATTGTAACTTTTAAAATTGTTCTCGATGCCCTTAGAAGTCTGCAAACCATTTCAACCAAACCTTTTAAACAATGCATCCTTCTCAACCTTCATAACAGAAGTTATTCCGTATATAGGCACACTTATTTCAGCAACTGTTTAGCCATAAGTCATTTTGCTGGCCTATTGATTTTAAATAATTAAGAAAAGTAATAATAATAGACCAGTGTCGTAGCCCTTTACAAGACTGCCACTGGCAGAATAACCTGAGATTGAAACCAGGAGCTGAGAGACTTGACATCTACACTGTCTTTGCAAGTAATTCCTTCTGCACGTACACTGCAAGGCTTGCAAGGCTTTTCTCACTGAATGCAATGGACAAAAGCATCAGGATCCCATAATTCAACATTTAAAAATAATCATATTGTAAGCAATAATGGGAAGCATTTTATGATTCTGCTTTCAACAGGATTAAGCATGCGGTGCTCTTTCAAGACAATTTCAGTTTCTGATCTTTATAGGTTACTGTAAAGCTATTTTATCTGACAGTATGGGGAAATTTACTGCTATCCTTTTATTTTCTTTGACAAAATAATCTCTAAATTCTTTCACCGTATGAACTAAACTCTAAATTCTTTCACCACGTGGGCTGCATCAAAAGAAGTGTAACCAGCAGGGCAAGGGAGGGGATTCTCCTCCACTACTCTGCTCTTAATAGAGCCCACCTGGAGTCCTGTGTGCAGTTATGGAATCCCCAACGTAAGAAGGAGATGGAACTGTTGGAATAGGTCCAGAGGAGGCCACAAAGATGATCCAAAGGTTGGAGCTCCTCTGCTATGAGGACAGGCTGAGTGAATTGGGCTTCTTCAGCCTGGAGAAGAGAAGGCTCTGGGAAAATCTTAGAGCAGCCTTGCAGTACCTGAAGGTACTCCCGGAAAGCCGGGGATGGGCTTTTTACAAGGACCTGGAGTGGTAAGACAAGGGGGAATGGCTTTCAATTGGAAGGAGGAAGATTTACACTAGACATTAGGAAGAAATTCTTCCTGAAGAGGGTGGTGAGGTCCTGGCCCAGGCTGCCCAGGGAAGTTGTGGATGCCCCATCCCCGGAGGTGTTCAAGGCCAGGTTGGATGGGGCTTCAAGCAGCCTGGTCCAGTGGGAGGTGTCCTTGCCCATGGCAGGGGGTTGGAACTGGACTATTTTTAACATCCCTTCCAACTCAAACCATTCTACAATTTCATGTAACATCTTCTACCACTACAGAGGACAGTGCAAAAATCACGTATTTCTACAAAAAATTGCTAGGTAAAATGCTTTACAAACTAAAACACCTCTTTAGTTTTACACTTAAAAATCACCACTAATTGCAAAGCATTACTAAGTGCTATTGCCCAGGACAGTGCTCCCAAATGGGCGTCTCCATACCGTCAAGGCTATATAAATAGCAAAGTTTGATGTCCAGTTCATCTCCCTCTATCATCCTTAAAGCAGACTCACCGGCTGTGATTGCAGACAATCAGTGGCACTGAAAAGTCAATATTCCCCAATTACAGCTCTGGATTACAGTCACTTTGGACAGGAATAAAGTTTCCAAAGCTGCTCATCACTCTGAATCAGAAAGCTCTCTGTCAAGGATATTTTCACATTCCTTTCCATTGCTGGGGATACAAGCCCAGAGCAGCTCTAGGCATCAAATTTTATTGTCAAATGTCCACGTCTCAACTGTTTGTGGGGCAGGGGGGCTCATATTTATGTTCAAATCACAGGGGACCTAGCAACTCAAATCCTGAATTCACATTTGGTCCCTTCACTACAAGAAAGACATTGAGGGGCTGAAGTGTGTCCAGAGAAGGGCAACGAAGCTGGTGAAGGGGCTGGAGAACAAATCTTATCAGAGGTGGCTTAGGGAACTGGGACTGTTTAGCCTGGAGAAAAAAAGAGGCTGAGGGGAGACCTCATCACTGTCTACAACTCCCCAAAAGGAGGTTGTAGTGAGGAGGGTGCTGGTCTCTTCTCCCAAGTGATTGGCAATAGGACGAGAGGAAATGGCTTCACTTTGCACCAGGGAAGGTTCAGCTTAGACATCAGGAAAAATATCTTCACCAAAAGGATTATCAGGCACTGGCAGAGGCCGCCCAGGGAGGTGGTGGAGTCCCCATCCCTGGAAGTATTTAAAAGTCAGGAAGACGAGGTGCTTGGGGATATGGTTTAGTAGTGCCCTATCCCTGAAGGTATTCCAAACCAGGTTGGATGGGGCTTTGAGCAACCTGATCCAGTGGAAGGTGTCTCTGCCACTGGCAAGAGGGGTTGGAACTGGATGATCTTTAAGCTCCATTCCAACCCAAACCATTCCATGATTCTATGATTTAAAGCAATCTATCAACATAGTGCAAAATTTTAAAGGGAGTAAAATTTTTCCAGTATAAGCTGACTATTCAGGTAAAAAAAAAGTGTAACCATCTCCGTATCAAGTCCTGATTTTATTTATTGATGACACGGGCACGGAAACTGCACAAAATCTGAAAGCAATCACTTCACTGAGAATTAGGTACAGAGGAGCCTGCAGTGATAAGTAAGTGGATCTTTAACAGCTGTTGTGCTGCGCTCAAATCTAATCTCCTGTTCGTTCATTCAAGTCATAACAACAGGCTGATATGTGGATGTTTGGTATCAGCGCAGAGAAAATAGTAATTCCTGAATTTGTTTATTCAGCTCAGATGCAAAACTGCGGCACATTCAGTCCCATCACTGCTGACTCGAGCAGGATACAAGGAACAGAATTTAAAGAGCAGCTGTAATAAGGTCCTGTAAATGAGAAACACGGACTCCGAAAGGGAAGCGCAGGAGAATCTGTAAGTACTTCTCCTGTCTTGAGGATAACATTTCCAGTTTCCTACATCCCATACAGCAGCATGTTTGTTTTAGAGAATAATCTGAGAGTCAAGGTTCAGTCACAAAGTGACAGAACACTTATTTCATGTAATATTAAGGGTAGAACACAAGAAGTCAGATAAGAAACAGCTAATGTGCACATTTCAAATCTAGGCACCGCAAAAGTATCATAGAATCTCTTGGTTGGAAAAGACCTTTGAGATCATTGAGTCCAACTGTACCTGCCCACTACTAAACAAGATCTCTGAGCACCTCATCTCCCCATATTTTAAACAGTTCCAGTGATGGGGACTTAACCACCTCCCTGGGCAGCCTCTTACAGCCCCCTATCAAGGGGACTTGCACTACTTGCACATGAGCAAGGATATAATTCTACTGAGGGAAGTGGAAGTGACTTACAAAGTGTTATAATGTGTTTTCAGCTTCAGCAAAACCAGCTTTATACTTAATTGTCAACAGGCAGCTACAGTATTGTCAACTTTGAAATGTGCTAACTGAAGTATTTTCCGCCCAATATTTAGCACTGTGTTACTGCTTGTAATGGTAACTGAAAACTGGTGGTAAACAATATAAAAACTCTGATGTTTATCACCATTTTCATTATTGAGCAATTATATACAAATAAGGACAAATGCTGAAATGTTTAAAATTCTCACATCATCTAACACCTATGGGATAACGAAATCTGCTAACAAAAACAATGGTTTCAAATGGCTGGTCTCTAAATTGATGTAATATTTACAACACTAAAAAGCTGTCAGTGGTGGAGACAGCCCAAGTTGTTAGAAGTAAGAAAAACAAGACACTACAGAAGAAGGCAGTTAGGAGCAGTATTGCCAAAACCAAGCAGATCTCTTTCCATTCTAAGAATAAAACACTTTGAGTAGTCACCAAGCAGCACATTAACGCAGCATGAAGCAGCAAATGCAAGGTCTTGTAGCACCTCAAATACGAGAATGTGAATTCACGAACTTAGGAGGTGCAGGGAAGAAGAAAAAAGCTGTTGTAGCAGGCAAGAGGTGTCCTAATAATTCTCCACAATGAGGGCAGTGAGATACTGGCACAGGTTGCCCAGGGAAGTTGTGGATGTCCCATCCCCAAAAGTGTTCAAAGCCAAGGTTGCATGGGGCTTTAAAGTCCCTTCTGACCCAAACCATTCTATGATTCCATGATCTCCCCATGTTGAGAAATGTCACTTAGTGACACCTGGGATATTCAAGTCCTTTTCTCTTACAATAAGCTGCCTCCTTCTCACCAAAAAAAAAAAAATAAAGGAAAGAAAGAGGGAAAAAAAATATATATTTTGACAGTCAAGCATTTTGGATGAACCACTCAGCTCTTTCTGTATAAAGCTCCAGAGATTAAGGGGAAGTGGAAGTCCTTCATAGGACGGGATTAAGCACCGTATCTCACCTCTAGCCTGCAAGACTGTCTTAGATTAGAAGCTTATTTTTCAGATTATTAACATTAGGTTAATGAAGAAACATGGTTAACGAAGCTAAAAATGAGAATCAGATAACCTGGCTTGATGAAGCACTATCAGAACTACCAACAACCCTGCCAACCAACGGGAAGAAAAGAATGTCCTGCCTCTATTATTTAAATTTAGATTCAAAAACCAAGTAGCAATATTGGAAAACTGCAATTTTCAGCCTCGTGTTTCCCCGAACTTTAGTAATATATGATTGAAAATCCATAACTTCAACACAGATGCAAACCAGTCTCGGAAAAATACTGCAGGAACAGCTGAAACTGCTTACTGTTCCCCCCAGGGCAGAAGAAACAAAATCTCTAAGTGGTTGCACCTTGTTTAACTCAGAAACAACCAGTACAAAGCTTTCCAGAAGAAGCACTATAAAATATTGTATACTTAACCTGCCTGATCTGACAAGTGATGAAGAGTTTTAGTAACACTTCGCTGCAGCCTGAAGATGAAAGAATAAAACAAAGCTTTTCTTTTCCTCCTAATGCAATAAACCACACATTTAAAGCATTTTTTAATATCACACCAAAGTTTCTCTAATTGGTAAATAAACTGTGATGGAAAGAAAAGTGGCATTTGCTATTAAAACCACAAGGTTTTATTACTTGGAGGTCTCCCTGTCCTGCACAATGATCTCTCAGCACTTCACTGGAGGCTCCGTTTAGAAATACTTGTACACTTTCTCCCCTTGTAGTAATCCCTCACTTCATTTTATTGACAGTTACTCAGCAGAGACATAATTTGGATAAGAATATACTTCAGTATAAAACCAGAGAGGCTGCCATACAGCAGAATGACAATTCCCTTGCACAGCGCTATCAAGACTAATACTGGTGAAAGCAAACAGCTCTAATTTAGTCATTGAGTTTATTTCATTAAAATTATCAATATATTTGATTTTACTCTCTAAGATTAAAAGCAAAAATCATTCAAACTGCTCCAAATGACTCCTATTCTAACAATCCTTTAAATTACAGACCCTTTTATCTCCACCAGCTATCTGTTCTGACCTATAATCCCAGGAAGGTCTCTGAAGGACAAAGGAGAAGTGGCTGGGGTTTATTCTGATGCGCAGACACAGCATGGACCAAAGAAGGCTGAAATTTAAGAGGAAATATTAAATAGTTCAATCCTTACTCTTGCAATCTTCAGCACAGTTAACTCTCGATATGAACCAGGAACCTGAGCATGTGTGAACCCTAATTTCTGCAAGAATGCACATGGGAGATTTCTAACGAGAGCACAACAAATGTGTCCCAGACAGACACCTTCTCCTGGCACCTTCTGATTTCTCATGGATGTAAATGAAATTAAGTATGTAGTAATAGATGTAACTGAAAAAAAATAAAAAATTAAGGGAAAAAAATAAAAGAAGGGGGGAAAAGCATGTTGCCAGATAGAATTTTATCTGATTCCAACATGAAAAAAATCACACAAAACCCCAAAACTCAAAGAAAAAAACCCAAATTCCCCCAAATCCATTGCCTTTCCACAAGTCTGACATAAGACAGATACGGAGCTGTTGGAAAAGGTCCAGAAGAGGGCTACAAGGATGATCTGAGGGCTGGAGCACCTCTCATATGAGGACAGGCTCAGGCAGTTGGGGTTGTTCAGCCTGGAGAAGAGAAGGCTCCCAGGAGACCCTACAGGGACCTTCCAGTACCTGAAGGGGCTACAAGAAAGCTGGGGAGGGATTGTTTACAAAGGCATCTAGTGATAGGAGGAGGGGGAACAGCTGTTAATTGGAGAGGGGAAGATTTACACTAGACACAAGGAGGAAATTCTTCACAGTGAGGGTTTCACAGTGGCCCAGGTTGCGTAGAGAAGTTGCGGATGCCCCATCCCTGGAGGTGTTCAAGGCCAGGTTGGATGGGGCCTTGAGCAGCCTGATCCAGTGGGAGGTCTCCCTGTCCATGTCAGGGAGGTTGGAACTGGATGATTTTTAACATTTATTCCAACTCAAAACCATTCTATGATTCTATGAGGTCTGCCTCAAGCACTGTATGAGATTCAAGAAGGCAAAGTGTCAGGTCCTGGACTTGGGTCAAAACAACCCCGTGCAGTGCTCCAGGCTTACGGAAGAGTGGCTGGGAAGGTGCCCAGTGGAAAAGGACCTGGAAATGTTTGTCAACAGCAGCTGAATATGAGCCAGCAGTATGCCCACGTGGCCCAGAAGGCCAAAAGAAACCTGGCTTGGATCAGCCATGGTGTGGCCAGCAGGAGTAGGAAGCGATCTTCCCCCTGTACTCAGCACTGGTGAGGCCGCATCTTAAATCCTGCATTCCGTTTTGGGCACCTCACTACAAGAAGGACATTGAGCTGCTGGTCCATGTCCAAAGGTCAACAAAGCTGGGGAACAATCTGGAGAATAAGTCTTATGAGGAACACCTGGGATTATTTAGTCTGGAGAAGATGAGGCTGACGGTAGACCTCATTGTTCCCTGCAGCTCCCTGAAAGGAAGTCAGAGTCACGTGGGTGTTGGTCTCTTCTCCCAAGTAACAAATGATAGGAGGAGAGGAAGTGGCCTCAAATTGCACTACATGAGGTTCAGATTCATTATTAGAAAAAATTTCTTCACTGAAAGAGTGCTGAAGCACTAGAATAGGCTGCCCACAGAAGTGGTGGAGTCACCATCCCTGGAGGTGTTCAAAAAGTGTGTAGACACGGCATTTTGTAACATGGTTTAGTAGGCACGGTTGGGCTGATGGTCAGACTTGCTGATCTTGGAGGCCTTTTCCAACCTTATTGATTCTATGATGCTATGAACCTATGAAACATTTGAAGCTCCTGCCACATTTTCCGAAGTTCAGCCCAAGACTCTGACTGCCATGCTCAAAGGTCTAAAACGTTGCCAGGATTTAACTACCAACAATTCAGTACTCAGAACTAATAACAGGCAACGGCACCCAGCCCATGCATGAATACAAACCCATTTAGTCCGTAAAACTCATTACTGCATGCTGTTTTACAAAAGGCTCCATGAACTGTGCCCAATCTCTTTTTCAGCAAGATTTTCTGCTAACTTCTGGAAGATTATGTTTTAGCACACAAAAATCTTGTGCTTCCACATCAAAAAGCAGGTGGTTGTGACTTTTAACTCACCTGCCATTTCTAAACAAACACTTTGGATATGCCAAGGCAAAAATTGCTTTATATGTGTACGGCACAACTACTTCGAAGGGGTTTTAGAGCGAACGTCTGCACTCAGTAAACCCTAATAGAGCACACGCAGCCTTAAGCAGAATAGCATGAAATTTAATTTCACCAAAACCACTTGAGACCAAAAAGCACACAGTATGCGGTACATAAGAGTTACCTGCTTTTAAGAATATATAGAAACAAAAATGACACGTTTAAATGAATACTCATTGAAAGACAAATGCTGCCTCTCTGCAAAAAGCCACACAAGCAGAAAAACATTTGTAAAAGGAAAAACTACCAAGGAAGCTGAGATTCATCACAATGAATCTCCCTCAGCCTAAGACCTGGTTACTTAGGCACATGATCACAACAGGACCCAATACCGAGTGCTCTTTCTTTAAACTGCATTTGGAAGACCAGAAATTCTCTATCAGTTGTAAAATGAGAACCCCTAAATCATAGAATCATAGAATAATTTGGGTCGGAAGGGATGTTAAAGATCACCTAATTCCAACCCCGTGCCGTGGGCAGGGACACCTCCCACTGGACCAGGCTGCTCAAGGCCCACCCAACCTGGCCTTAAACACCTCCAGGGATGGGGCAGCCACAGCTTCCCTGGGCAACCTGTGCCAGTGCCTCACCACTCTCAAAGTGAAGAAATTCCTACTTACATCTAGTCTAAATCTGCCCCTCTCCAGTTTATACCCGTTTTCTCTCCTCCTATCACTCCAAGCCTTCGTGAATAGTCCCTCCCCAGCTTTCCTGTAGCCCCTTTCAGTACTGGGAGCCTTCTCTTCTCCAGGCTGAACAACCTCAACTCTCTCAGCCTGTCCTCGTGTGGGAGGTGCACGAGCCCTCGCATCATCTTTGTAGCCTCCTCTGGACCCCTTCCAACAGCATAGTTTGGGTTGGAAGGGACCTCAAAAGATCATCCAGTTCCAACCCCCTGCCACAGGCAGGGACACCTCCCACTGGATCAGGTTGCTCAAAGCCCCATCCATTCCGGCCTTGAACACCTCCAGGGACGGGGCATCCATGACTCCTCTGGACAGCCTGTGCCAGTGCCTCACCACCCTCACATTTCTTCTTACTATCCCATCTCAATCTCCTTTATTCACGAGACATACTGGTTTTCTCACCCCAGTCTCATGCAGGGGGAAGGAAAACACAACACATATCTCAATCCCACAAGCTCTCAAAAATCTATACTCTTCCATTTGCAGAACCCTGGAAAGCTTCTGAATTTGTTTCTTTAGTTCCTTTACAACACAGAGTAACAATAAATAAAGCAAGAGCTTGAACAGAAGGAGAAAGGGGAGATGGGAATCAATTAACGCAAATCCAGCCTTAAACGCCTCCCACACACAGAGCACTTTTTCCATAGAGTTGAACAGGATCATTTTGTTACAATAAAAGAAAGAAACAGAGGGAGAGAGGAAGAGAGAGACAGAGAAACCTCTTCTACATTTGTTCCATCTTTCCAACTGCATGATCTAACTTCAGCGAAATTTACATCATGCCAAACTCTGTGTCAACATTAACACCGTTGCTATTTCTTGGAGCATCTTTTAAGCACATTTAAGCACTTGTATTTCATGCAGTCACCTACTATACTGAGATATAAATAAGATATTTCAGGTGGCTGGTTCAGTTGGGTTTTGTTAATTGATACTATTAATTTACCTGTAAAATTTATTTTTTGTTAAGGAAAAAAAAAACCTAATCCTTCTTCAAACACCATAAAATATTTTTTTAGTATTAGGGGGAAAAAAAATAACGAAACACAAAACTAGTCTATGGAAGTTTAAGGATTGCTTCACCTTCACCTCAAAACACTCTGCTCCTGAAAATGTAGTCCAGGCCACTTAAGCCATGTCTAAATGCTCCAGCTCCATTAATTGCACAATCGAACTTAATCCCTTCCACTGGCACTGACACCTCATAGACTCACAGAATGGTTTGGGTTGGAAGGGACTCAGTTCCAACTCCCTGCCATGGACAGGGACACCTCCCACTGGATCAGGTTGCTCAAAGCCTCATCCAACCTGGCTTTCAACACCTCCAGGGATGGAAGCGCCATGATTTCTCTGGCAAATTGTGCCAGTGTTTCACCACTCTCACAGGAAAACATTTCTTCCAAAGATCTTATCTCAATCTCCCCTCTTTGAGCTTAAAATCATTCACCCTTGTGCTACCCCTGCACTCCCTAAGGAAGAGTCCCTCCCCAGCTCCCCCATATACAGCTCCTTTAAGTACTGGAAGCTGCTCTAAGGTCTTCACCGAGCCTCCTATTCTCCAGGCTGAACAACTCCAACTCTCCCCACCTGTCCTCACAGGGGAGGTGCTCGAGCCCTTGGATCATCTTCATGGCCTCCTCTGGACTTGCTCTAATAGATCCGTGTCTTTCCTGTGCTGAGGACTCCAGAGCTGACTGCAGGACTCCACATTCGGTCTCATGAGAGCACAGGGGGAAAATCACCTCCCTTGCCTTGCTGGTCACGCTTCTTTGGATACAGCCCAGGATATGGTTGGCTTTTGACAACCAGTGGTGAAGTTGTTTAAGCAGCTGATTCAGGAAAGAAAAGCTTCAGTTTGCCATAATCCGTAGAGCTGTTCCCAAAGGAAAAGCGACACTGATTCTTCTGTGCAAGCTCCAGCTTCCTCTCTCTGAATACACAAGGTTCAACTATCGAAGTTAAGCTAGTACAAAACTCTTCTTGCAGGGTGTTTCTGAGCAGCTTAGATCACTGGACACTAAGTTATTCCAGGGGCAGAGATGATCAGACACAAGACCATTAGGTGAGGTTCATTGTAACATCAGATTCCAGCCCTAAATACATGGCATTTGCATGAGAAGTTCCAATACCTTTTGCCATTTCTTCTTCTTCTACCTGTGGACATTTATTTGAAGAATCTGCTGTTCCACAGGATGGATTAACTCTCAAAACACCATGAAGTGGTCAGTCCAAGGTGCAGCCTCGATGATCTCAAAGACAGTACTTCAGTGAAGAGCCAAATGCTATTGTTGAATTGGACAAGTGCTGGGAATACAGTCCAAGAGACTACACACATGGACATCCAGGTCTTGCCATTCACCCCTTAAAACATCTCTGTTCATAAGCGAGATGAAGATTTGTGAGGTTCTACATGTTCCTCTTACACAATTACATACCTTTTCCATATACAACAATCCAAGTCTTTTAAATAATTAAATTAGGGCTTTTTGCCTACTCCAATATTCTCATTGTCTCTACCCAACACTCCATTAATTCAACGCCACCTTGTCAGTGATGTTAACATTGTACTTTAAAGACAGAGAGTGTACTAAGCATTTCCACAGCCCTGAATTCCAAATTACTATGAACTGAAAGAAAAAACAGATGTCTAAGTTGCATTATTTGCTGGGTTTTCTTTCTAATTTCACTTTACAAGGACATACCTAGACACCCAAAAGTGCTCACAGAACACCTTGCATGTCACGCAGACAGTGAGAACTTTAATTTATGCAATACTTGCTTCATCTCCCATGCATAATTCCACCTTTCCTACACGACTACAATCCAGTGACATGAATGTCAGGCTCAACTAAAGATTCGCTGTTACAGTGACAGCATTAAAGTTTGGCATCTTTAGCAGCCTAGTGAGCTACAAGACGTTTCACCTTTTGATAATAAAATACTTCCATCAATAGCGAACCTTTAACCCAAAGAATATCAATAGATATCACTAAAAATACAGTTAACTAAGAAACTCGATGACATCGAAGCAACAACATAGCAAGCACAGGAGTGAGCTCTGCAGCATCACACATTCAAGAACACCCCAGAACGCTTGCTCAAATTTAGATCCTGCATCAAGAATACCAACCCCAAGCAACCTATAGTCAGAAGCAATGAAGATCTGATGAAGCTGACCCTCCTTTACACATCACTGTACTACACCATGTATCTGCATCCTTTAGCAAGAGCAGTAGGATGAACCTTACTCAACAAAACTTCCTAACGGTCTTTGGAACGTATTCTGCCCATAACAGGTACATTAGAGGCTTCCAAGATTTTCAGACCGAATGCCTATCGCAAGCCATCAGTATTTCTCACAAATATCTCTTTCCCCCTGCGACAGGCAGGTACACCTCCCACTGGATCAGGTTGCTCAAAGCCTCATCCAACCTGGCTTTGAACACCTCCAGGGATGGGGCAGCCACAACTTCTCTGGGCAACCTGTGCCAATGCCTCACCATCTTCTCAGGAAAATATTTCTCCCTAATATCTTATCTCAATCTCCCCTCTTTCAGCTGAAAACCATTCCCCCTCATCCTGTCCCTGCAGTCCCTGATCAAGAGCCCTTCCCCAGCTTTCCTATAGCACCTGCCAGTACCGCAAGGCTGCTATAACATCTTCTCAGAGCCTTCTTTTCTCCAGGCTGAACAAGCCCAGGTCTTCTAGCCTGTCCTCATACGGCAGGTGCTCCAGCCATCATATCTTAAGCCAAAATTTGTATCATGCCAAACGTTAATACCAGTGTCATTTCTTAGAGCTTATTTAGTGCACGTATTTCATGCAGTCACCTCCAGGTAAAAATAAATTAAAAGAAGAGTGAAAAACCCTTTGTTTCTTCAGTGTTATCTGTTTCTGGAAAAGGAAAAAAAAAGGCTGCCTGAGATGCAGAGACTCTTGATAATTTATGCATTTGTTCTTTTTTTTTTTCTCCATAATAGACCATTAGCTTTTCAGATATCCACTCAGCTAAAACGAATTAAACTGTTCCCTTTGTCTGTTGTGACTAAAGCTTTAGGTATAATACACAATCAGGAAAAAGAAACCTTCTTGTTCTCTGACCAAATTACTTTTCATCAATACTGCTTTAGGAATTACAGACGTACTTTAAAGATTTTACACTTGTTAAATATTTCAGTACATTTAATATTACACAGAAGTCAGAAACCGATCCCAGCAAGCTAGCATGCTTTAAGATCTAGTATTTAGATGTCAGATTTTATTGTAAGTGTATGTAATTTCATTTTCCGACCCAAATTGAAGTCAATAAATTCATTGTGTATTGGCAAGCAACAAGATACATGTTCTTTCATGTAACTTAAACCATTATTCCTCCACCAAAAGCTATCAAAGACTTGACTTAAAGATAGGGCTGGTTTTAATAGCTCTAATGTTCCCCCCTCTAGACATCTTTACTTTCGTAGGAAAGTGTTATTTGTCTAGAATATACGAAGATATAAATGCAGGCTAACAAACTATCAAGTTCAAAAGCTGCCCAGCTGATAATCCAAAAGCCAGCCTCTAAACACTACCATTCTTAGAAAGCTCTCTTTATAAGCACTAAGTGATCTGCTCCATCAGAAAAACAAGTCACTAACACCAGATGCATAAACAGGAGCGGAAAACCTGTCAGGAGAGACGTCTCCTATCACAGTGCAAGAGGCTTTACCAAGAAACCAAGCCCCAACACTGCTTCTCCCAAGATTGGGGATCCAGCCCCCAATGCCATAAACACAGCAGTTTGATATCAAGTGATCAGTCTCGCAGCCTTATCGCCAGTGCCCTTCCTATAACGACACCTCTGCAGACAAAGACAGACTCTGAGGAGTGAGACGTAGCCACAAAATAAACAAACAGGTTGACTGCTGTTAGAGCATCAAAGAAATGCCAAGTTTGTAATTCTCCAACAAGAAACATTCAATGAAAGAGGAACGGACAGTATGGTAACACGTACTTAAGTATAATTTAATCCTCTTAAGCACAAATCATCTTAGCAACTGAAGTCTAACACCGATTATACTTCCCCAGGGAAATACAAGCACTTCACCTAAATCACTAGTTCTTAAAGCAAAAACACGCATAAGGTTTCCCAGGCTTGCAAAGGGTCAAGCAATCCATTTGGCTTTTCCATATATAAAACCAAACAAATAAAAAAAATAATTATTTCCATCATGCACAGAGAAATAAAACAAAGAATCAGGATATAAAGGACTAGGGAAGAGATTGTGCCCCTGGACTCAGCATTGGTGAGGCCACACATCGAATCCTGGGTTCAGTTTTGGGCCTCTCATTACAAGAAGGACATTGAGGGGTTGGAGCGTGTCCAGAGAAGGGCAATGAAGCTGGCGAAGGGGCTGGAGAACAAGCCTGATGAGAGGCAGTTGAGGGACCTGGGGTTGTTTAGAGTGGAGAAAAGGAGGCTGAGGGGAGACCTCATCACTGTTTACAACACCTTGAAAGGAGGTTGTAGTGAGGTAGATGTTGGTCTCTTCTCCCAAGTGACAGGTGATAGGATGAGAGGAGATGGTCTCAAGCTGCGCCAGTGGAGGTTCAGATTAGACATCAAGAAAAATTTTTTCATTGAAAGGGTTCTCAGGCTCTGGCAGAGGCTGCCCAGGGAGGTGGTTGAGTCACCATCCCCAAAGGTACTTAAAAGACGGGGAGATGAAGTACTCAGGTATATGCTTTAGTAGTGGACAGGTACAGTTGAGCTTGATGACCTCAAAGGTCTTTCCTAACCAAATGATTCTATGATTCTATGACATATATATACTGTGACTTAGCAAAATTATCACAGTCTTCATCTCAACTCACCACACCCCAAAAGTCACAGATGTTTGTTCACAAGGCTTCCATAACTCAGGGTTAAGGATGAAAAAGCAACAAGTACTGCCATGAAAGTAGGGAGGCCGTTCAAATACTACTTCATAGAAGTCCTATACCTAGAATAATTTCTTCACCGCCGTAAAACACTGCACATAACAAGAACGCTACTATTTCAAAAGAAAAGGATGGACAATCTGGCAGCCCATGCAGGAAACTACAGCCCCACTCCCTCAAACCTTACTTAATCGAGCATTATAATTTAAGCAGTTGTACTGGGGAAACGACATTTCACAAGCCAGATGACAGTTCAGGTATGCTTTAGCACTGGTATTCTCCTTGCCATCACGACACCACAGTCTTCCCATTCATAAAGTGGAAAACCAAACCTCTAAACCAGCATCATTTGGGAGCCCTAATATTTGTAAAACATTTCACGCTGGATTCACTTGACATCAGTAGATGTTTACATCCACCTTCTTCACCCTTGTATTCCAAGAGGGCAATTCATCTCATCCTGAAGTGGAATTCTCAAATAAGCCAGATGAATTTTCCCCAAAACACCTTTTTCTTTCCACCGAACAACAGTTCCCCTCTACCACAGAGGGAGTCCAGCTCGGATACGGATACTTACACCACAGACACCTTCAGTGAAGCAGCAGGAAGGCAACTGTCTCTGCTCCAGGGGAAAGCAAGCTGCTACGTTCCATTCATTCAAGCCTTACTGCAAGACCCACTGCTGCCACAGGACTTGTTTTCAATCCCTGATGAGTTTTGGTGGGATTTTGGGTAATTATCAAGGCAAAAGGTCCTCAGGGAATGCCAACAGCATTAATATTTCCAGAGCACTTTCAGAAAGCCTTACTTGAACCTTACAGTTTTCTCATAGTCAACAAACATAAATCGCATGTTCCAATCTCTACTGTTCACTTTCACACCTTCAGCAGCCACATCGTGTTCGCTGTGCTCAAGTATTTGCCAGGCTGCCAGGCACGAAGCCTGTCTGATGCATTGGAACAGGCGTTAGTAATGGAATATAAATCGTTAAGAAAGCGATCATTTTGAACAATCGATCTGTATAAACAGTATGCAACTTATTTTCACTATTCCATGATAAGAAAACATTATATTGTTCTTTTAATGTTTGCTTAAGTGTATTTTGACGGACACTACTACACTAAAATTCAGTGTTGATTCAATATACAAGAATTTTCACTTCAGAACTGAACACACATTTGAAGCGGATATTTGCTTTTTCTGCTTTTCAGAAAAAAACGTCTTCAACAAAGGAGAAAACCAACACTAATAAACAGAGGCGATTTACATTTCAATGTCAGAATAAAGAGTAACACAACTCCTCTAAAAGACTACAAACTATTTCCTTTTCCAAAAGGAGGTGAGCAAAAGAGTTCATGTCAAAACGTCACTTCTACGAAATGATAGAGAGTTCATTACAAGGCTCTGAAAGCATATTTTATTTTCTTTCTCTCATTAAAAGCCAAAAAATGTGGGAATACCTGCACCAGATGCTGATCGCTGCTGAGACTGTGGTCTTCCACCAGGTGAGGACGGTTCCTTCATGCGATCAATGACACTGTCAGACAGCTGAAAAACACAACCCCCAGCACAGAGTCAGTCCCCTTTTATCCCCATTATCCCTCTCTTTCCCTCCAAAAATCAAATAAAACTTAAAAAAATAAAGAGCATAAAGCCCCAAAATAAGATATGACAGCTGCTAAAATTCTATCTGCAATGCAAAATCAACTTCTCTTGTTCGTGGATTGTGCACTTATCACTGAGTGCAAACAATCAGACTGAACCAGACCATTTTGGCACTCACACAGCACAAAAAAACAATATGACAAAATATAGGATACAGGGGCACAGTAACAACACCCTTTGACACATCGCTTGTAATTAATCAGTTTTTTGTCTTTTGCTATTTGGATGACAGTCAAATACCACGCAACGCAGGTGCAGAGCACTTAACCCAAGAGAACTCCCTCCTGAGGATGCCCTAGGAACACTTGTGCGACACAAGCGGGCAGAAAGAGCGCAGTCAACAACAAAGTTCATTCTCATGAAACACCGTCACAAATTATGCAGGATCAAATAGAATAAGAATAACACTCCGTTTCAGAAGAAGTAATAACATCAAAGCTTTTGTTTTCCAGCTTTTTACTTTCTACTGGTCTCCTCAAACATCAAACCTATTAAAATACCGGTTTGACTGCCCACGAGAATTAAACTTTAATTAGCAAATTCTTTACTAAACCTGCAGCATGACTTCTCTCACTGGCAGAAATCCGTGTTACACAGATTTTGCCCAAATCTGTAACCTAGTACACAAGTGTAGAATTGCTTCGGCATAAGAACCCTCAAAACCCTTAACTTTACACAGTTAGTTTTACATATGTAAACAGTTACGTACAATCTGTGTTGAGTTTTAGTGGGATTTTGTAAAGTATCGAGGCAAAAGGCCCCCAGGGAATACTGAAACCAATAACATTTCTGGAGCACTGATGCAAAGTGCTTCACCCCACTTTGGGATGCTCTACTAAGATGATTTATTCAGTGAAGCTACATTTTCCTAATACGCACGATATCACTCAGCTTTCATTCTCAGTATTTCAAGATCCAGGATACTTTAGAGAAATTCCAATAGCCCTCAGTAGCATTTAAGTGTGTTTGAGAGCAAATGAACTCTGCTGTGAACACATAACATGACTGGCATGAGAGCTTTAAATGATTGGAAGTGAAATATATCAGCACGCTGAAACAGGCAGTAGCTCCTCTTATGGTTCATTCCGCAACAATCCTCCCCGAGAGCAGTGATAAAAAGTAAAAACCAACTTCTCATCCTTCTTGGAATCAACCACAGGGTCTTCTGCTGAGAAATTCCAAAGCAGGAAGATTTCTTGAGGTGCCTCATGTTACAAACAAATCTTCTAGCGTGTTATACGCAACAGGATGTCACAAACCGGGGAAAAATGAATCATAGCATCACAGAACAGTTTGGGTTGGAAGACACCTTAAAGATCATCCACCTTAAAGATCAAGCTGCCCAAGGCTTCATCCAACCTGGTCTTGAACACCTCCAGGGATGGGGCAGCCACAACTTCCCTGGGCAATCTGTGCCAGTGCCTCACCACTATCATCGTGAAGAAATTCTTCCTTACATCTAGCCTAAATCTGCCCCTCTCCAGTTTATTCCCATTGCCCCTCGTCCTATCACTACCAGCCTTTGTGAACAGTCCCTCCTCAGCTTTCTTGAAGGCCTCTTTACAGTGCTGGAAGGTCGCTGAAACGGGAACGCTCCTGCACTGAAGTCAGAGGTACAGCGTGTAGAGAGCAGAATGTGGGAGAGGGAGGTCAGGAAAAGTCAAACCTGGCACTCCCAGTGCCACAGCTCTTCCACAGCGTTCCCACCACGCAGCCATGGGAACTAGATCAGAGTGAGCTTCCACTCATGGTGTCCTTCTGGCCAGGAACAGCTGCCTCGGGATCAAGGTGTTCAAGACCAGGTTGGATGAGATTTTGAGCAACCTCATCCAGTGGAAGGTGTCCCTGCCCATGGCAGGGGGGTGGAACTGGATGGGGTTTAAGGTCCTCTCTAACGCCAAAAAATCTGTTTCTGTGATTCTATGATTCTGCCTGTAGTTTGGTGTCATGCAGATATCCACGACGAGGTGTATCTCCGTGCACGTCCGTCACTCCAAGTCAGAGACGGAGACAACAAGGAACCTAGTGGATGGAGTCTACTACAGGCTTTAGGGTCTCTTCCAACGCAAACCATTCCATGAATCTATGATGATCCAAGGGAGAATGCCAAGCAGGAGGGTGGGGGAAGGGCTGGAGGTTCCTGTGGGAGAAGGGACAGGAGTACAGGGGACAGGATGGGAGCACCGGAGGATGGGACGGGGAGCAGAGAAGAGGAGAGGCGACGGGAGCAGAGAAGAGGGGAAGGAAGGGCATAGGAGAAGAGGGGAAGGGACTGGGTAGGATGTAAAAAGGAGGGGAGGGGAAGAGATGGCAGCTGATGAGATGGGACGGGATGGGACGGGATGGGACAAGGAGGGCATGGGAGGAGAGCTGAGGGGACTGGGTGGGACAGGGAGAAGAGGGAAGGGACAGGGAGCAGAGAGGAGCAGAGGGAAGGAAATGGGGAGCAGCGGGGAAGGGACTGGGTAGGATGGAAAAAGGAGGGGAGGGGAAGAGATGGGAGCTGTAGGAAGGGGACGGGGAGAGGAGAGGAGAGGAGAGGAGAGGAGAGGAGAGGAGAGGAGAGGAGAGGAGAGGAGAGGAGAGGAGAGGAGAGGAGAGGAGAGGAGAGGAGAGGAGAGGAGAGGAGAGGAGAGGAGAGGAGAGGAGAGGAGAGGAGAGGAGAGGAGAGACGAGACTAGGTAGGATGGAAAAAGGAGGGGAGAGGAAGGAATGGGAGCTGTAGGAAGGGGGTGGGATGGGATGGGATGGGATGGGATGGGATGGGATGGGATGGGATGAGATGGGAGCGGAGGGGACAGGACGAAGAGGGCATGGGAGCAGAGGAGAGGGTACTGGCTGGGATGGGGAGAAGAGGGAAGGGGATGGGAGCAGAGGGGAGGGTATGGAAAGAGGAGGGAAGAGGATGGGAGGGAGGAAGAGAGGAGGGGATGGGGAGGGCATGGCAGCAGAGGGGAGGGGACTGGGTGGCATGGGAAGAGGAGGGGAAGAGGAAGGGAAGGGGACGGGACTAGGAGGGAACGGGACGGGATGGGAGGAGAGGAGCAAGAAACAGATGGGAGGGGAGAGGACGGGAGCAGAGGGGACAGGATGGGACGGGGTCGGAGGTGCAGGGACAAGAGCCAGCAGGGCAGAGGCAGCGAGGGGACAGAAGGTCCTGACTGGGGGCAGCCCAGGGGGACCCGCTGTGACATCCACACCACACCACCACCCCCCCGTGTCGCCCCTCTCTCACCCGCACGCCCTTGACCACCGTGATGTTCTCATTCTCATCCGCCTCGAAGGTGACGCGGCGGGTGCTGCTCCCCCCGCCGCCCATCTCCGCGCGGTGCCCCCGGCGCTCCCCAAGGAGACTCGCGCTCCCCGCTGCCAACGCGCCCCGCAACAACGCCGCCCCGCATTGGCCCCGAGCTGCACACGGCACGCCCCCTGCCTCTACAACCCCGCTTCCCATTGGATAAGGTCCTAGAGCCTTGGAAACCTCGCACACCCCTTCCCAACACCCGGAAAGGGAGCGGAAACTTTATTCGGTGTGTGGGCCGCGTGGGAGAGTGGACTACAACTCCCATGATGCTCAGCGCTGGGGAGGCGGGGCGTGAGTGTCGCGTTGGCGCGGGGCATGCTGGGTAGTGGAGTTCATCCACCCGCTGTGCTGGGGCTGTGCTGTCCCGCGTAGAATCATAGTATGGTTTGGGTTGGAAGGGACCTTAAAGATCATCTAATTCCAACACCTCCCACTAGATGAGAAACCGCCAAGGGAAGGGGTGGAGTCCCCATCCCTGGAAGGGTTCAACAGTTATGTAGATGTGGCACTTCAGGACATGGTTTAGTAGGCAACAACACTGTGGTGTTTGGCTAACACTTGAACTGGAAGATATTAAAGGTCTTTTCCAACCTTAATGATTCTGTGATTCTAATTTATGCTGTCAGGATGAGGGAAATGAGATGAAGCATCAGCTACAGCTCTGGGGCTCCGGAAGTGGCCTGGAGAGCTCACCCCACCCCATCCCATCGGGAAGGTCTGGCTGAGGGAAGGCAGGAACCTGATACAATGTCCCTCTGATAGCATATTTTCTTTCTCTGATAGCATCTTTTCTTTCAGACAGTGTTTTTCCTTGCACTGTTTGTTCTTCGGAGATGTTCAGTACTGCGTTCAGTATGATCTGTGCTGAATAGAGGTGTCTTCTTCCGTAATAACCTCTGTTTGCGGTCTCTCCCTATCTCAAAGGCACAGTCAAGCAGAGAATTGGAGCCAGCTCCAAATTAGCAAGAGTTTTGACTGTTGTGAAGTTCATAATAACATCAAAATGAGTCCTTGGAAAGTAATAGAACAGGCATAAGATTTCTGGGAAAATTTATCCGTATGCATGGAAGTGGGAAATATATTCTATCCCAGTTCTTGTTTGGCTGCGCACAATTGATGGAGATCACTCCCTCGTGTTGCTCGGGTCTGATGAAGGACGCTTGCTTTCTAAAACTCCAAAACAAGTCTTAGAGAGTTTTTATTTGACGGCATTTTTCATATCACTATGATTCTGATTCTATGTCTTTAGGATGTAGGAAAGTGGATGAAGCATCAGCTCCAGCACCAGGGCTCCAGCAGCAGCATGGGGTGCTCACCCCAAACTCCCTCACTGGGAAGGTCTGGCTGAGGGAAAGCAGGAACCCACCACCTCTCAGCCCCAAAGGGACAAGTAGAGCCAGGTGGGTGTCCCCAAACTCCCCTCAGGCCGGGGCTGCGTGCCTTGGAAGATCAGGATGCAGGAGATTTCAACACAGGATGGAGGATGGTGTGATTAAGAGAAGCCCTGTGGACAAGGACTTGGAGGTTCTGGTTGATGAGAAGCTTGACGCGAGCTGGCAACGTGCACTCACAGCCCAGAGGACCAACCGTGCCCTGGGCTGCATCAAAAGAAAAGTGGCCAGCAGGGCGAGGAGCGGAATTCTACACCTTTGTTACTCTCTTGTGGGATCTCATCTGGATCATTGTGTCCAGTTCTGGAATCCCCAACATAAGAAGGATATGGAAAAGGAACGGGTAGGAACGGGTCCAGAGGAGGCTATGATGATGATCAGAGGGAGCACACCACCCACACGAAGACAGGCTGAGAGAGTTGCAGTTGTTCAGCCTAGAGAAGAGAAGGCTCCGGGGAGACCTTATAGCAACCTTCCAGTACTGAAGGGGAACCTACAGGAAAACTGGGGAGGAGCTCTTCATCAGGGAGTGCAGGGATAGGGTGAGGGGGAATGGTTTTAAGCTGAAAGAGAGGAGACTGAGATGAGATCTTAAGAAGAAATGTTCTTCTGTGAGGATGGCGCGGCACTGGCCCAGGTTGGCCAGAGAAGTCATGGATGCCCCATCCCTGGAGGTATGCAGGGTGAGGTTGGAAGCAGCTTTGAGCAACCTGATCCAGTGGGAGGTGTCCCGGCCTGTGGCGGGCGGCGTGGGATTTGTTGATCTTTGAGGTCTCTTCCAACCCAAACCATTCTGTGATTCTATGCTTCTATGATACATTGGTGGAATGTATGAACGTACACCTGTCTCTCCTACCACCTGGCTTCTTCACTTGTTTTACACAGTGAAGCACCCATGTTCTGCTGGGACTTCTTGATCCTGACAACATACAAATAATAATAATCATGATATCTAGGAAACTTTATCTCTTCTTTATCTCTCTTCCAAGTCTTTCATCTGCTTGGCTCAAGGAAGGATAGCCTATTTGTCCAGAAGTGACACCAAAGCCTTCCACTCACCTTGCAAGGAATTTGTCCCAAAGTGTTTACACAATGATCATGACAGATTATTGCAGACTGTGTCAACTGATGCATTTCATTTCTCTGAATCAATGCAAACATCGTGTGTGTTGCATCAATACAACTGCTCGTATGTCCTTGATATATTTTCCAGCAGTTTTTATTTGGATGTAAAGTGTCTATCTGCCAACATTTCAACAGTATTTGCCTTCCTTGGGGCTAAAGACATTGCTGAGGCATTGGCTGATAGCTACGTTACCACCAAATAAAAATTGCTTGAAAATATATCAAGGACATATGAGCCATTCTCTTGAGGATGTGATGTGATATTTATGCCTGGTTTTATAGATGGTAAACCCATTTCTGTGAGGGGGTGTTATTAAGAAGTCAGCAACCTGGTAACTGTATGTTTTTAAGGGAATAAATGGGCTTCATCTATCTGTCTTGGTACTGTGTGAGCACCAACAAAGTGAGGGTATTGAATTTTCTTTTTGTCTGGCCTGGGAATGTTTTTAGGGAGTCAAATTGTATTTATTGTTAGTGATATAACTTGTGGAAATGTTCATCTCCAAATCAGAAGCAGCTCTTCTAATATATGTGTGCTCTGTTGGGAGAGTTCTGAGAAAATGCTCCTGTCTTGCTGAACAGAAGGATTTATATTTAGGAATTAAGGCTTTAAAACAGCTATTTTCTACTGGGATGGTTTATGATTGTTTGGTATAACTTGAAATTACAAAGCACTGTAACATATGCATAGATTTCAGGAGGGGGGAAGAGAACAAATGGGCAGAATTCCATCTCAAAATCATTTTGATGTGTCTGTAAGGTTCACTCAGTGTAGAAGGAGAAGGACTGAGGTACCCCAGAATTTATGGCTCCCCTATAATAGGTGGAAATGAAAGAGTGTTTGCTGCAGGCCAGAGTTACCTATATGTCAGAAGCTTTCCTCTGTGGACTGTCGAACCGATTTGAGAGCTCTTTCAAGGACATTGCTAGATGAAAAAAAAAGTATTAGAAATTAATGTTTGAAAAGGCTACAACAAAATTGCAGTCCAAAAATCGTTTGATAACAACTGGCAAATAAGCTTACCTCTAGTTCAGAATGCTCACAAGCAATTTGCAAATAGGAAAAGTTGTTCTGTGTATAGCTTCAAACAATTTATATGTTCACATAAACAATACACCTATTTTAAGAGTAGTGGCTATCAATTTAGTACACAGACTTGACTGCTCTGTGGCACAGAAAACCCCAACTTAGTTTAAACTAACGAGCACAGGCAGCAGCAGTAGTCAAAACATCAAAACAGAGCTCAGCATAGAATAATTTGTTACTATTCAGTAGCGTTACTCAGTCTACAAGAGTTCTACACAGCCAAGCCACGTGCTTTTTGAATTTGTGTTGCCTCCAATGCTTCCAACCCCCTCCAGGCAGAGTAAAACTCTTCCAAGACACAGATGACCAAGTGACACGCGCAAGGTCATTTGGTGCCAAAGCGGTAGGACATTGGTCTTCAGTGTAGGTTTTCTTCGGTGGTTACTAGACAGGATATTTCAACCGAGAAAAAAGATAATGCAAGAGCAGAATGACAAATAGAAATTTAGCAATGAATTAAAACCTGCTTCTGATTCTTTCTTGATCCGTTTGTGACTTGTATAAGCAGAAAATTTATCTCAGACTGGAAAAGTTTAAGTATTTCACTATGTTTCTGAAAAACAAGCTGTATTATTAGGTTAAAAACATTCACTTCCCACACACCCCACACATTTTTATGGCCAAATTATAAATGCTTGATTCTTTGTTAAAAAAACAATGCTTTTTTCTGGTCCTGATTTGCCCTTGCCTGGACATGTTTGTTTGTAATAGAAATATTTCTTGTGCCACTTAATACTTCGCTGTAAAGCATTGAACAGAGAGTAGGGAAGGACAGCATTGCCAGACGTTCACAAACAAATAAATCCTAATGAGCCCAGGAAGAAGTTACTGTTAAATTTCAGACTCTTGTCTCAAGACTTAAAAAATGCCATAAGAACATTTGATAGGTGAGCTGATATATAAAGGCTCATTGCACACTTGCTGTGAGTTTTTATTCTACGGAGGATCATCCTGCTCGGTCACTGCCACGGTGAGTAGGTAGTACCATATGACTTTACCCAGTTATCCCTTGGTGGACATCTATTTCTTAGAAATGTTCGGCATGGCAGGACTTTGATAGTACCTAGGTTCCTCCTTGTCAGCAGTGGCCATTATAGCAAATCCTGCAAGTTGTCCAAGTCTGGAAATAACTCTTTGCTCTTGGATGCAACAGTGCCTTCTGCTGGAAGATGAGATTTGATTATTTGAACATGAGCCAGCAGAGTTTCCTGGCAGCCAAGAGAGCCAACTGTGTCTTGGGGTGCATCAAGCATTGCTAGCTGATCGAGGGAGATGGTTATCCTGCTCTACTCCACGCTGGTGTGACCCCACCTTGAGTATTGTGTGCAGTTTTGGGCGCCACAGGATAAAAAAGATCTAAAGCTTCTGGAGAGTGTCCAGAAGAGGCCACTAAGTTGGTGAAGGGTCTAGAAGGGAAGTATAAGAAGAGTCTAAATGATCTTTGAGGAGAGGCTAAATGATCTCTCGTATGAGCAGAGGCTAAAGTCACATGGTCTGTTCAGCCTGGAGAAGCAGAGACTGATGGGAGAACTCATCTCAGTTTACTGCTTCCTCACAAGGGGAGGAGGAGGAACAGGTGCTGAGCTCTTCTCTCTGGCGACCAATGATACGACCCAGGGGATTGGAAGAAAGATGCATCGGGGGGGGGGGGGGGCGGGGGCGGTGTTAGGTTGGGTATTAAGAAAATGTCCTTCACCCAGAGGGTGGTGGAGCACTGGAACATGCTCCCCAGAGAGACAGTGATGACACCAAGCCTGACAATATTCAAGAAGCATTTGGACAATACCCTCAGCCACATGGTGTGAATGTTGGGGTTGTCCTTTGCAGGGACAGGAGTTGGACTCAATGATCCTTGTGGGTCTCTTTCAACTCAGAATGTTCTATGATTCTATGAGTAAATATTACATCTTCAGTCCCTCTCTGCTCTGCTGAATTCTGCTTCACTTGGTGCTGTCACCACAACTTTTAGTACCTATTGTATCTGCAGGACAAATTAAGCTAAACCATCAAATTCCTCTGAATGAGCTTTGCAAACATATGTGAAGGTCTGGTTATATAAAGGGCAGGAGACCTTCCCTTTGAATCCAAAATCAGCTCTTGCAGAGACTGAGGGTTCACGGGTCATCTCAAAATTGATGCTTCAGTCATTGTTTCACTTGTCACAGTCAATGTTTTATTCTCATTACTTCAAGACAAGAACGTGCTTGAATTTTGCCCCATGCTCAGTAGTGCCCTATCAGCAGCAGTTACCAGTTGATATCAGAGGCTACGTGCTTCGATTTCCTGAGTCATCAAGGCTAACGACCTTATTAATGAATAATGATGAATTACTCTGAGGAGAAAAAAAAGGTGAGTCGAATTCATATTCATTACAGAAGTGAGGATGGTTTCCCAGCTAGTGTCTGAGACAGCTCTGTGCAATGTGTGCTATCTGCAGACCACTATCACTTCCTCAAGATCAGTCTTAGAGTTCCCAGAATCATAAAATTACTAGGTTGGAAAAGACCTTTGAGATCATAGAGCCCAATTGTACTTGTCTACTCGTCTACACTACTAAATCATACCCCTTATCATTTCATCTACCTATCCTCCACAGACAGGGATTCAACCACCTCCCCGGGCAGCCTCTGCTAGGGCCTGGGAACCCTTTCAATGAAGAAATTTTTCCTGATGTCCAATCTGAACCTCCCCTGGTGCAACTTGAGACCATCGCCTCTCCTTCTATCGCCTGTCACTTGGGAGAAGAGACCAACACCCACCTCACTACAACCTCCTTTCAGGGAGTTGTAGACAGTGATGAGGTCTCCCCTCAGCCTCCTTTTCTCCAGACTAAACAGTCCCAATTCCCTCAGCTGCCTCTCATATGACTTGTTTTCCAGCCTCTTCTCCAGCTTCATTGCCCCTCTCTGGACACGCTCCAGGACCTCAATGTCTTTCTTGTAATGAGGGGCCCAAAATTGAACACAGGATTTGAGGTTTGAGAATACTGTCATAGAATCATAGAATCACAGAATCATAGAATCATGGAGTCATAGAATCATAGAATAGTTTGGGTTGAAAGGGACATTAACAATCATCTAGTTCCAACCCCCTGTGGTGGGCAGGGACATGTCCCAGCAGATCAGACTGCCCAAGGTCCCATCCAACCTGTCCTTGAACACCTCCAGAGATGGGGCAGCCACAGCTTCCATGGGCAACCTGTTCCAGTGCCTCACCACTCTCATAGTGGAGAAATTCCTCCTTTATTAGTCTTTACTTCTCTGTTGGCTACTGTGCAGTCTGTATTGGATTATGACTGCACGTGTCATCCCAAAGATCGCTGTACATTCTGCAGAGGGCAACCTGGATTCCATGCCTTGCAGCATTATCCACAGTAAGCTGTTGCTAATCTTACTTACTTAATGCAAATCATCCAGTTCAGGACCCTCATATTTTCCTATAGACTTGAAAGCATAATATATTAATATTCTTTCATATTAATATGTGATTATTTATGTTGACATACTTTTATCGGACTGGTGTGGTTCACATCAGTAGCAAGTGAGCTGCAGAATTTGCAGTCGGCCTGACTGTCATCTTCATGACCAGATTTGATTCATGGTCTCATTTCCTGTTTTTCTTCCCAGTGCTCACAGCCCCCTGTTGTTTTCTTTTTTCTTCTCCATGGTCCATTTATTAAATGTAGACTTAGAAATACAATTAGAATTTACTCAAGTCTATAATATGTGACTACTAAATCTTCGGAACAATAAAAATTCTTCCCCCAACTTGGCTTATCTGGGTTGCCTGTTCTGCTGATGAACTTGGCCTTCCTTACGACTGAATGAATAAAAAAAAAGAGACACATGATTTGATCAATTCCAAGTGAATAATTCTGTAGTTCCCAAGGACTGCAAAAAAAGAGCCTCAAAGCACAAAGGCACAGAAAAAAACATTTTCTTGGCATTCTGTATACAGTGAGGTATGAAGCTGCAAACCAGAAGCGTTGTGGTGCTGAGCACTGACATCAAAAGAAATAAAGTCCCAAACTGAGGAGAGGAGTCTTAGAATCATAGAATAGTTTGGGTTGGAAGGGACGTCAAAGATCAGTTAGTTCTGACCCCCCTGCCATGCCACTAGATCAGGCTGCCCAAGGCCCCATCCAGCCTGGCCTTAAACACCTCCAGGGATGGGGCAGCCACAGTTTCCCTGGGCAACCTGGGCCAGTGCCTCACCACTCTCATGGTGAAGAAATTCTTCCTTATGTCTAACTTAAATCTGCCCCTCTCCGGTTTATACCCAATCCCCCTCCTCCTATCACTACAAGCCTTCCCTCTCCAGCTTTCTTGTAGCCCCTTTCATGTACTGGAAGGTTGCTATAAGATCTCCTCAGAGCCTTCTGTTCTTCAGGCAGAACAAGCCCTGTCCTTGTATGGGAGGTGCTCCATCCCTCTGATCATCCTTGTAGCCTCTTCTGGACCCATTCCAACAGTTCCATATCCATCTTATGTTGAGGATTCCAGAACTGGACACAGGACTCCAGATGAGGTCTCACAAGAGAGGAATAGAGGGGCAGAATCACCTCCCTTGACCTGCTGGCCACGCTTCTTTTAATGCAGCCCATGATACGGTTGGCCTTCCAGGCTGCGAGCGCGCATTGCCGGCTTATTGCTGACTCAGTCTCCTGCAGACCATGGAAAGGGTTTACCTTAAATCCATGACAGGATAAGTGGTTCAGTAGGCATTCTACCTTGAAAGCTTGTGGACAATCTATTCATGAACCAGCAATGTGCCCTGGTGCCAGAGAGGGCAAGGGGATCCTTGGGCCAGCAGGGCAAGGGAGATTCTCCTCCCCTTCCGCTCTGCTCTAGAGACGCCTCATCTGGAGTCCTGTGTCCAGTTCTGGGTTCCCCAGCTCAATAAAGACAGGGAATGACTGGAGAAGGCCCAGGGAAGGCTGCAGAGATGATGACTGGAGCATCTCTCTTGGAAGGAAAGGCTGGGAGCCTTGCGTCTGTTTAGCCTCGAGAAGAGAGGACCGAGAGGGGATCCCATCAATGCTGATCAATATCTGATTGGCAGGGTGCAGGAGGATGGGGTCAGACTGGATGGAGCCATTAGGGAGAGAAGCTAAGAACCATTTTTACTTTCTAGTGCATTACAGGTGTGCTACCAAATTGAACCCAACAGTCTAGGGGAAAAAAAAAATTAATCAAATTATCATTTGTGGAACTGATCATTAAAATATTTGTTATGGGGACACATCTACAATCCAGACACAATGGCTGTATCAGAGACAGAGCTGAATTCACACCTTAACGATACAGTTCATAGAATCGTAGAATGGTTTAGGTTGGAAGGGACCTTAAATATCACCTTAGATATCAGGAGCCCATTATTTTTGCTTCTTAGGAAAACTCGCTTTCTTTTTTGCAAGCGAAGCTGAGAAGAGACCTTGTGAGTGTTTGTAATTCCAGGGGCACGAAGGAGAACACTTGAAGATTAACAGAACTCGTATCAAATACGGGAATAATTTGGCAAGAATTAGAATCATAGGATTATAGTATGGTTTGAGTTGGAAGGGACCATAAATATAATCCAGTTCCAGCCTCCCTGCCATGGGCACCTCCCACGGGACCAGGCTTCTCAAGGCTGAATCCAACCTGGCCTTGAACGCTTCCAGGAATGGGACATCCACAACTTCCCTGGGCAACCTGTGTGTCACCACACTCATCATGAGGAATTTCTTCCTAATGTCTAATCTAAATCTTTCCCCTTCCAATCTAAAGCCATTCCCCCTCCTCCTATCACTACATGCCCTTGTAAAAAGCCCCTCCCCAGCTTTCCCGTAGCCCAGTTGTTAGGCTACAGTTTGCTTTCCGGCTGCTCTCTGCATTCATTCTTTCTACCGTAGCTGGTCAGGTGAGTCACACAGAAGCTTTTCTATACCTAGGTTACATTCTCAGTTTTATAGATCGTGTAAATATGTTTTCCAATTGGAGGGCATCTGAGAACATTTCGAAGTACGTGGCATATGTTGTGCAAATTTTTTTTCAGATTATTTCAACAGAAGCACACAGTAAAAACCATGTCATCTCTCTCCTAAGTGTTTCATCCAGTTTATGACAACAACCTACCACTACTTTTAGCTAACTGAATTGCTCTTCTAGCCAAGTGCAAGGCACCTCTGGTACAGCTGTGAAGACTCCCGATGTTCAGACTTCATGGGAGATCTGTGTATGAGAGCGCTACAAAAGTCGCACCGTAGGTGGCTGGAGGCTCTGTGCTTTGAGTGATGATTCTGCTCAGCAGAAAGCCCATGGCATGTCCCAAGCACAGCTTGCATCTCCCTCTAGAGGATGGTCCTCTAGTCTTAAACTCAGTTAAGGCTTCTATATTTCAGGCACCCCAAACCTGAACTACCTTTAGAAATGACTCGTTATCAATTACAGAGGCAGCTCAGGGCAACTGCATTGCTAAAGAAGACATAGTTATGTCCCTAAAATTAAATGGTCTAACAGGCTTCTACTGCTACCAGATGGTGTAGGCAGTCAAGCAAATGTCTATGCTAAGGAAGTCAAGCTCACTCCCTCCTGACAGCTCAGGCACTTGCAGCAATGCTCTCAGCAAGCCTGCATTCCTGATACTTTCTATAAAGACAATTATGAGGGAAAACCTCATCACCTGGCAGTGGTAAGGACAGGCTCAGGAGCCTGTTACAATGAAATTCATGTTGTGGACAATAGTAAAACACACCTGATGAGCAGAGCTAAGAATTTGTGGTTAGTCTGGATAAATTGTAACAGTCGAGTAGTCCAAAGTAATTAATGTTTTTGAAGTCCCATCAATAATGCAATGTATGTTTTTTTACCCAAAAAGCCCTTCCTACACTCTATTCCTTACCTCTGCTGATGCTTACCCTGCCAGTGTCGCTCTGCATCCCAGGGGTGAACAGGATCAGTCTCCCTCAAGCACAATCAAGGAGAGGGTTCCAAGTCAGCTTCATCTGGAGGTGTCCCCCAGCAGGAGTGTGATGTCCATGTTGGGGCTTCCTCTTCCTTACTCTTGAGTGTTCCCAGCATATTTTCACCCCTGCTCTTCCCATCAGCTGCTCCCTTCTCCCTGGTCCCCAGCACAAGCAGCAGAACTGCCCAGTACCCAAACTGGGCTCACAAAGGACTGGAGTTTGCTGGGCAGTGCCTGCCAAAAGGCAGCAGTTCTTGGCCATGTGTGGTGCCCCCAGCCCTGAGCTCAGGCAGATTGGGCATGAGGCCCTTGGCCATGTATTGTCCCCAGATCAGGCTGGTAGGGCACAAGGCCCTTGGTCACGGAACACTCGGGATCACAAGGACACCCAGCTCAGGGCACAGCAAGCCCAGAATCATCCTGAGACCCTGCAGTGTCAGGTCAATGCAGTGCCCATGGTCCTCTCCTACTGATAGCAAAAATCATGCCTACGGTAGTATAGATGTGACAAGGTCACGGGGTGAAAAATTAGACTAGCAAAAATACTTGGAAGAAACAAACATGTTTGGACATACAGAACAGTCTTTGAATCTGGCATAGCACGGGGCAGAACCCCTCCTCACTTCCATTTCTAAAAGCCTATAGAAAACAAAGAAATTCTGCTTTATCTACTTTAAATAAATTAAAATGCTTCTCATAATGCAAGACAAAAGGAAGCTTTTTGTTTCCGCATTGCATATTAGGTTTTTTTTCTAGAACTTATCTCTTCAATACACAGTAAGATCTAAGGGACTGCAAAAATGAATCACTTAGTAGAGTGCCAGATGGATTGTACTGGATGCCACAAAGAGATCCATGGATCCAGGTAATCGTTGAAAACAGGAGGTTGCCTGTCAGAGGTGGTTTTCTGTTCGTGGCTTCGCTGCAGTTGCCTTCATAAATACATGAGTAGCAGGGACTGCAGCACATCGCTGGTTTCCAGCTGCTTCAGTACAAAAGCCAAAGGATTTAGTATTTAACATCAATGTCAGCAGAAATGTTTCATGACCTTCAACAGGCCTCTTGTCGCCTGTGGAGTTATTCATCAGAAAACTTGGCTGGGCTGTAGCATCATCTTGGACGCATTCAAGTGCCTCCTGCCGAGAGCATCAAGGGCTCAGGGACTTAGCATTGATAGTCTCTCTGGCCTCGCTCCACTGGTGCCTGAGTCACAAGGGCTGGGAGCTGTGTTTTCAGAAGCACTTTTTTGATCATTATCTATCCTTTCTGCTCTGTCTGAAGAGAGAGAGAGAGATCTGAAGTAATCTCAGTTAATATTCGCTTCTTCTTCCAGCATATCATTAGGCACCTCCCTCCTTCCCTCAGCTTTTCTTAGCTGACGTACAATTCCTCACTGGAAAACCATAATCTGATACTTCTCTTAATTGCTTGTGTTTCCTCAGCACCTAGGAAGACCAGTCATGGTCTGGACAGTGGTCAGAGTGGAGAAATAGGAAACAGCTGCATGGTTACGGTGAGCTTCATAAATTGTGCAAGAGTATAGACTTGGAGGGACAGACTGTCCATGGGAACCTGGAGACTGCTTCTCTGGACGGCTGTAAGGCTACATCCCAGCAACATGTAAACTCTTTACTGCTGAAGAGCTGAGCATCAGCCTGGAGATGGTCTAGCCAGCATGAAAAAGGCATAAGAGAGGAAGAAAAGAGGGGAAAGATTAAAACAAAAACAACTTTGTACTACACAAGAGAAAGACTCAGTGGTGTTCAGTGTTCAGTGGTCATGGAGGATGGGGCAGTCATTTACAATCTCCCAGCAAGATAGTAAAGGGGTCAGAAAAAACTCAGGGTGCTTGGATGTAAATACTAACAGCCTTTGCCCTTCTGTAGTGAAAGTTTTACTCTGCCCTTGCTCTTTATCAGTAACATGGGGAGATCCTTCTACTTCCACACAGCTGTTGTCCTGAATCCCATCCGCAGTCGCTCCAGCAGGCAGCAGAGGAGTCATGGTGTTTTTGGGACATCACCTCCACTGTTACTAAAAGGGACTTTCTTTTCTTACTATAATACAGTTGTCTAGCATGTCCAACATGTTGCCCAACATAGTGTGAAATAACATTCCCATAAGCAAAGTGGGAAACTTAAAAATGGTGAAGAAAGGTCATTATTAGTAGCTTGCTGTTGAAAAGACAAAGCGATGCTTATCAGCCCTGGATATTCACTTCCTTGACGTCTTTCCTATGGTCATTTCCACACGGATATTCATGACAAGTGAACTTGCCTCAATGTTAGGGGTGATCTTAGAGAGAAAGATTGAGCAAGAGGTTGGGAGTGGCTGAGGGACCCGGGGTTGTTTGGTCTGGAGAAAAGGAGACGAGGGGATACCTCGTAACTTTCCACAGCTCCCTGAAAGGAGGTTGTAGCAAGCTGGGTGTTGGTCTCTAACAAGGAATAGGATGAGAGGAAATGGTCTCAAGTTGCACCAGGGAAGGTTTAGATTGGATATTAGGACAAAATTCTTTACTGAAAGAGTGGTGAAGCTCTTTAAGAGGCTGCCCAGGGAAGTGGTGGAATCACCATCCCTGGAGGGATTTAAGAGATGTGTAGATGTGGTGCTTAGGGAGATGGTTTAGTGGTGGAGTTGGCAGTGTTTGGTTAATGGTTGGACTCAAGAATCTTAAAGGTCTTTTCCAACCCAAACGATTCTGTGATTCTATGAAAGGTAAACCCTTGGTGAGATCCAATGTCATAAGATTTATTGGAGACAAAACGGGTCAACATCACTTTGTTGCAAATTGCTTAAAGCAAAAAATATTTCATTATTTAAAAGAAATCTTAATTTCATGCATCCAAACCTGAAATGGAGTAGCAGTCAGATTACTTCTTTACACAATTTTCTTGAAGGATTTGTCCCAAGCAAATCAAAGTTCTTTAATTGAAATGTGCCTTTATTTCTTCTATCTCATTATAGTAGCTTTAACCAAGGCACAGTCTGTAGGAATCAGCAGGAAATGTCCTCTATTTGCTATCCAGGGTATTCCATTTGCACTGTTTGCTTTTCCAATAGTAAATTTTCAAAGAGACTGTCAGCTAAGTTGCTAAAGTGCCGTAGTAATTAAACAGGAGATTAAACAAGTCAGGAGAACAGCAAGTAATTTAAGGAGGTGAATTTACCACTGAATGCAACATGAGTGACACCAGTAATGGCATTCTGCCCCCAACATGTAAACGTATTCTAGAGGTGGATGCAGTGCAGACAAGAGCCCAGGAAACAATTCAGTGTTTAAAATAAAGCTTGAGAATGAGTCAGAGAGTTCAGTGTTTCTGACTTGATGAAAAGACGACTGCTGGGCTATTTGATTATAGTGCTTACGCGCTTTCATATAGCGAAAATATTGCAGGCTTTCAAGCTAATAGAAGAAGTCGTAACTGACGATGGGTGTTAGAAGAAAAGGAATTCAATTTATGAGACAGATCGGTGAGGCATTGGGACAAACCCAAAGGAAGAGGTAAACCCTCTTTCTCCTGCCTGGGTGCCAGTTGCAAGGTCTTCTTCAGACAGGCTGAAGTTAGAATCATAGAATCATTAGGTTGGAAAAGACCTTAGAGATCATTGACTCCAACTATGCTTGTCTATTGCTAAATCATGTCCCAAAGCACCTCATCTCTTGGTAAGTGAATGAGACTTCATTTCAGGAGGTTAAAGTAGATGATCACAGAATCATAGAATGATTTGGTGTGGAAGGGGCCTTAAAATCATCCAGTTCCAACCCCCCTGCCATGGGCAGGGACACCTCCCACCAGATCAGGCTGCTTAAGACCCCATCCAACCTGGCCTTGAACACTTCTAGGGATGGGGCACCCACAACTTCTCTGGGCAACCTGTTCCAGTGCCTCACCACCATCATCGGGAAGAATTTCTTCCTAACGTCTAATCTAACCTGAAGTCTTCCCACTTCCAACTTAAAGCCATTCCCCACTTCCTGTCACTACAGGCTCTTGTAAAAAGCCCTCGCCATCTTTCTTGTAGCCCCCTTCAGGTACTGGAAGAGGATTATAAGGTCTCCCTTGAGCCTTCTTTTCTCCAGGCTGAACAGCCCCAACCCTCTCAGCCTGTCCTCATAGCAGTGGTGCTCCAGCCCTCTGGTCATCTTTGTAGCCTCCTCTCACCCTGTTCCAACAGTTCCCTGTCCTTCTTATGTTGAAGATTCCAGAACTGAACACAATACTCCAATCCTCAACTAATCTGCACATCATTGGCACATGGATGATCAAGACAAGGAACAGATTCATGTACTGCTTTGAAAAGTCAGGTATCTGCTCAGATGTGATCTGGGGCATCCTATGGAAACAACAGGGTGTAATTAGGGGAACTGTACTATCTCTCTGCTTGCGTTAAAAACCCACACCAGGCTGTGCTGAAGCTGTGATTTCCAGAAGCGCAAGCTGGCTGAGCCTCAGATGCCTCAAAGCAACCTGACACACCAATTTCTATCCAGTATTATTCCTCCCACCAGGGGCCAGAGCATTCAGCACAAGCAGTTCCTCGTACAGTATCTCTGGTCCGTTGCTGTGTTTGACTCAATCTTACAGAAAGGGAACAGTGGTCATGTATTGATCCTTCCACGATGCTCTTAAAATAGGAAAAGAGCATAAAAATGATTATGAGAATTAAAGTGGAAAAGAACTTTGACGGTCCTTTCTTTGGCATAACCTTGAAAAGGACCACTTGCATTTGCTGATCAGGCTGTTTCCTAGACCAACAGATCTAGCAACATGGTTAAAGCAAAGCATGTGCTTGAAAGCTTTTATTAATCACATTCTTGTTAAAATATAATAAACCAACTTAAAATGAATGTTTCTGTATATGAAAAGTCAATGGATGAAAGCCAACTGCATCCCGGGCTGCATCAGAAGAATTGTTACCAACAAGGTGAGGGAGGGGATTCTGCCCCTCTGCTCCACTCTTGTGAGACTCCACCTGAAGTCCTGTGTCCAGTTCTGGAATCCCCAATGGAAGAAGTATATGGAACTGTTGGAAGATGATCTGAAGGCTGGAAAATCTCCTGTATGAGAACACCTCCCGTATGAGAGTTAGGGTTGTTCAGCCTGGAGAAGAGAAGGTTCTGGGGAGATGTTATTGCAACCTTACAGCACTAAGGGGGCTACAGAAAAGGTGGTGAGGGGCTTTTTATCAGGAAGTGCAGGGACAGGATGAGGGGGAACGGTTTTAAGCTGAAAGAGGGGAGATTGAGATGAGATATTAGGAAGATATTCTTTACTGTGAAGATGATGAGGCACTGGCCCAGGTTCCCCAGGGAAGTTGTGGATGCCCCAACCCTGGAGGTGTTTAAGGCCAGACTAGATGAGGCTTTGAGCAACCTGATCTGTTGGGAGGTGTCCCTGCCTATGGCACGGGTGTTGGAACTGGGTGATTTTTAAGGTTCTTTCCAACCCAAAGCATTCTATGATTCTGTGGTTCTATAGTAGCTGTTCTGGCGATGTACTGCGGACGCTTGATGATACCACGTCTCTGCAGATGTTTGATCCCCTTTGGGAAACGTGTTTATCTCTAATGCACTACTCGTGAGTGCCAGCGATCTCAGGTTGGTGCAGCCATGTCTCCAGCTTCTCCTGAGAGTCATTCTGCTACATTTACTCTTTTCCCTCCCAGAAGAAAGCATGCAGTCAACTGCTTGCATGTGCAACCGCAGTCTTTTCCAATTTAGGGATTCTATGATTCTATGAAAATAGAGAGCGCTGTATTATTTACCAGGATGGCCAAGAATGGTCGAGTTCTCTGTGAAATAGCAGATTAATTATACATGACCCAAGCAGCTTATTTACTCAGTGAGAGACTAACACAGGATCTTTTGTCTTGTTTTGAGTTCTGCTTGCTAATCTGCTTGATTTGGCGGTCTCCAAATAACTGGTTAATAAAATTTGGGAATATTAAACCTGAATAGTGAGTAAAGGGCAGCCAATGTTTACAGAAAAGTGCAATGAAAGAGCAAGATTTGTTTTAATCAGTTGAAATTTGGAACAGGTAACAAAGCAGGCAGAGAGAAACAAAGATAGTCCTCCAAAATTCAGGCTATATTTTGAAAAAGCTTTAATTAACATTGAGAAATGCATCCATATAATAATATATTGAGCTTATATATCCCTTTGCTCATTGCTCACAGAGACATTTGAAAAGTTAAGCACCGTTACCCCTATTTCACAGATAGAAAAAGTGATGTATAGAGCGGGAGGATGCCTTGCTCATGATCACACATCTACTCATGGTAGAGCGGAGAGGCCCTCAGCGTTTCCACTGTGGGGAGATACAGTCCATGGAGCATCCTGGACATCTGGTCTGATGCACACATCCGTCCTGTGTGGACCCATCTGATGCACACATCCGTCCTGTGTGGACCTGTCGCTCCAAGAAGGATGTTGAGGCTCTGGAGCGTGTCCAGAGGAGAACAAGTCTTATGAGGAGTGGCTGAGGGAGCTGGGGTTGTTTAGCCTGGAGAAGAGGAGGCTAAGAAGAGACCTTATTTCTCTCTACAACTACCTGAAAGGAGGTTGTAGAGAGGAGAGAGCTGGCCTCGTCTCCCAAGTGACAGGTGATAGGACAAGGGGGAATGGCCTCAAGCTGCGCCAGGGGAGGTTCAGACTGGATATCAGGAAAAAAAATTTCACAGAAAGGTCATCGGGCAGGTGGTGCCCAGGGAGGCTGCCCAGGGAGGTGGTGGAGTTACCATCCCTGGAGGTATTTAAAAGATGGGTAGACGAGGTGCTCTGGAACATGGTTTAGTGGCAAATAGGAATGGTTGGACTTGATGATCCAAGAGGTCTTTTCTAACCTGGTTATTCTATGATTCTATGGTTCTACTTCATGCTTTTGACTCCAGTGCCATTGTGTGCATCACAAGGTCTCCTACCCTAAAGAGGATCACAACTGAAGTTCCATAACAGAGCTTACTTGCCTCAGAGTGAAGGCATGACTGGCAGAGACTCAAATCCTCAGCCATTTAAGCCTGAGTAGTCTGAGCATAGCCCTCATAGCATAGTCTGAGCCTGTAGTCTGAGCATAGCCCTCCTTCCACTGTAAATGAGGACCCTAGGGCTGAAATAAAGCAGTACAACAACCTATGACGTATCTTCTATCAATTCCCGTCTTTTCTACAAAAAGCAAATGGCAAGTTTGCATTCAAACACAATCACATAAAAGGAAGACGTTACATACTCAAGAAGTTGAAAGTTCAGACTTGTTGGCGAGCTTCCAGATCATTCGCTGTGCGTATGCATGATGGTGGAATGTTAATTTTATGATCCTGTAGTGTTTCTTTCTGCAGGACAATTACTTTCCATGCACAGGATAATGGTGTTCAGTTAATGAGCAGCTATGTGATGTTTAGTTCTCACACTCTGGTTCCACGTGTGGCCGTGTGCTTTATTTTCTGCATACTATTCAAACCCAGCTCTCAAGGCAGTGATTAATGCTCTCAAGGACTTCTCCATGGCAACAATCAATCTGGCATTCCCTAATTTTCAAGTACTTTACTTTGCAACATTAACAGTGTTTTCTGTTAAAAAAGATGCGTGTTGTGCCCTATATTTTTAACACAGGGTTGTAATCCAGCTGGAAAGCTTAAATGTATGTATCTCCTTCGATTTCAAAGATTGCTGAGGTAGTATCAGCAGGGCCCTTTCTACTCCATCTGATGTTGTTGCCTGTGATAACTGCGAACATTTCTGTCCTATATTTCTATTTAGGGTTAGTAAATAAATGAATACATGCTACAGAGATGCCGTAGCTGACGAGTATTGGAGTCTATTTGATGCTGAAGAAGCAGCAGCAAGGAGATCCATACAGAAATGAATGCAAAGAGTGAGAAGTAGTTGTCTTTTCAATCACGAAGTCTGTGCCCAGCAGCATGCTCTTAGTCAGAGTCCTTGAGGTACTCCACAGCCAACCAGCATGCAAATGTGGTTTCTATTTTCATTGCTTAGAGGTAGCCATCAGCAGATGGTGTTTTGAAACGCTCATAATTTTGTCTAATAGAGTTACTATTGCCAACTATCCCGTCCTCCAAATAGTGATTAGATATATTATTATTAATAAATAATACCCAATAATGATATAAACAGTCCAAACCCTGAAGTCCTTAGTCCTCAGCAACTCCTACACTCTTCAATGCTTCGTGCTGAGTGTTCTACTGCACCAAGCCAAGTCCTCCTTTCTGATCTGCGTTCCCAGTCACTACTTTTTTCAAAGCAGTTCCTATTGGCATCCTCCAGATGAGTTCTCACCAATGGGAATTCCATATGGCCATTAGAAATGGAACTTAGTCATGCAGGACTCAGCCATAGAAACTTTAATCAAAATTTCCATTAAATTCCCAGGGCAGAGAAGCCAAAAACTCACTGACTTTACGCACATGTACCCAGATGGTCCATTCCGATGCCACAGAATTCAAGTGTTCATTTGAAAGCAAAAGTGAAATCTCATCTTTTATGGTTGTTGCAATAACCTTCTGGATGTGGCTGGAAGATGAGCCAATGACTTCTACCTGGGCAAATGTGCACTGTAAGGCTCAAAACAAATTAATTTCTTGTACTACTGAGTGTTTGGAAACAGTACACAGTACACTGAGAAAGCAGCAGAAGGTAGGAGAGAATCCAACTTAAGGCCTCTCTTCAAAAAAGGAATGAGAATAACCCCAAAAGTCACTATTCTGTAAAAGCAACGCCTACACTCAGTGAAAGAAATGTACATAGAATCACAGAATCATAGGATAGTTTGGGTTGGAAGGGACCTTAAAGATCATCTAGTTCCAACCCCTCTGTGATGGGCAGGGACATGTCCCACTGGTGGCCTAAAGCCCCATCCAACCTGGCCTTGAAGACCTCCAGGGATGGGGCAGCCACGACTTCCGTGGGCAACCTGTGCCAGTGCCTCACCACTCTTATGGTGAAGAAATTCCTCCTCATGTCTAGTCTAAATCTGCCCCTCTCCAGTTTATACTCATTGCCTCTCATCCTATCGCTGCAAGCCTTTGTAAACAGTCCCTCCTTAGCTTTCTTGTAGACTCCCATCAGGTTTTCGAATACTGCGGGAAATAAATGCACTCAACGTTATCCTGGAGGATCAGGGAACAGCCAAGTGGAGGGGAAATAGGTGGGACTGGTGTGATAGGTGCAGTGCAAAAGTATAATTAAGCAAATCGTATTTTGAGTATAAATGTAGTTCCAAGTGGAGAGACTGAGCTAAAGAAGGGTGCAAATTCTTTGCCAGGCTGTAAAGCTCGTAATAGATCATGAAGCTCTCCACAATCAGTGACACAATACACCAGGAAATATTGTCTTAATGAAAGCATTTCAATTCTATCATATTTAGTGTATGCAACATTCTTAGGCAACTGCTTAGATCAATAACTGCTTGCTATTAAATTCTTGGATTACTCTTGGTGACCAGGTGGGACATGCTGTCATTTCCTATAGTAGTGCTCCTACTTTGATCACGCAGACCAATTTCATTGGCAGTTTTGACAGAGAAAGGACTGATGATTTAAAAACTTGGCCCAAAACTTCAGAGCAGAAGTGGCAGTAAACATTAGTCACTGTAGCAAACTAATTTGTTTTCCATATGGCATTTTCAATGGAGTGTGGAAGATTCACAAGTGAAATAATAATTACAAATGAGGAATACTTTAGGAAAAAAAATGTGCTTTTTCTCCCTATGCATCACTTAAAAGCATTTCTAATTAAGTCAACACTTGATTATGCTGGAGATGACATTGGCAGCCAAATTATACTTTGTAGGGTTTTGTTCTCAGGGAAGGATTGTTCCCAGGGTCAGGAAAATTCCTGCATCTATTCAGCCTGGGGTGCTGCTTCCATGTAAGAGCGGGGAGAGAGGTGTTGAATTCCCTTTGGAAAATCAGATGAACATTTCCTTAATAACACTGTTGCTTGTAGTAGGAAATTTTGCTCAGCAAGATGAGGGGCTGATAGTGCTGATGAAGCCAAGTCAAAGACAGATGCTTTAAGATATCCTTGGATCTGTACCTGGCTAAACTCAAAGCCGGCTCAGAGCTGGAAATTATGCTCAAAGGCAGAATGGTAGTAGCTTCATTAGATCTCAGCCCTAAGATAACAGAACCCCATTATTCTCTTTCCCAACTGTTGTTGGGCAGGGGGAGGTGAGGGAAACATACACTACAAATGGAGCCAAGAATTTGTCTTTCCAATTAATAGTTTGATAGTCTAATATTCCAAATCCTCCTAATTAGTGTTTTTTAAAGTCTCATCTATAATATTTTTTTTTTTTTTTACACAAACCGCCTTCCTAGACTCTATCCCTTATCTCTGGGAATGCTCACCATGCTGGTGTTCCTCTGCATCACAGGGTTGACAGGATCAATCTCACTCAGCCACAGTTAGGGAGAAGGTACAAGTCGCCACCACCCAGAGGTCTTCCCTGGCAGGAGCATTTTGTCCATGATGGGGTTTTATCTTCCTCACTCTTGGGAACACCTGGAGGCATTTACATCCCACCATTCCCCACCACCTGCTCCCTCCTCCTTGGTCTCCAGCACCAGCAGCAGAGCTGCCCAGTGCCCAAACTGGGCACACAATGGACTGGTGTTTACTGGGCAGTGCCTGCCTGGGGCAAAAGTCCTTGTCCATGTGAGGTGTCCTCAGTGCTGAGCTCAGAGAGGTTGAGCACGATGGCCTGGACCATGGCACCCTTCTGGTCACAGGGTGCAGCAAACCCAGAACCATTCTGAGCCCCTGCAGTGTTGGGTAAGCACAAAGCCTGTGGTTGTCTGCTAGTGACAACGAAAATCACATTTATTAGTTACAGTTTCAGCCCATACTCTTGAGCACAGGGAAGTTTGGATCTGGAGACTTCATGTTCAATTTCTACACCATGAGGGTGGTGAGGTCCTGGCACAGGTTGCCCAGGGAAGTTGTGGCTGCCCCATCCCTGGAGGTGTTCAAGGCCAGGTTGGATGGGCCTTGGGCGGCCTGATCTAGTGGGAGGTGTCCCTGCCCATGGCAGAGGGTTGGAATTGCATGATCCCTAAGGTCCCTTCCTACCCAAAATATTCTATGATTCTATGATTTTATATTATAAAATGTTAAATCTGAGGAAGATCTAAGATCTGGCTGAGGTGTCTATTCATCTTTCAGTCCAGTTTTGTAAGAATATATTTTTCCTGCAGTGAGTTATACAAAGATTTTCTATGTGTAAATGGGAAGAAACAAAAGACCAACTTGTTCATAACCCTTATAACCAAGGTATTTGTCAACTTGTACTCAAACATTCATTTTCTGTCTCACAGAGCAGTCTGGGGATAGTCCTCCTTTCCTGTTTTCACTGACAGTAAATCATGGGGAGCTTGCAGAAGTGAATGGTGCTCCAGCCACACGTGACCAAGCTTGTAAAGGGCAGATTTAGTTTAGATCTTAATAAGAAATGTTTTCCTGTGCAGGTGGGGAGGCACTGGAACAGTTTGCCCAGAGAAACCGTGGATGCCTTATCCTTGGAGGTGTTCAAGGCCAGGTTGGATGAGGCTTTGAGCAACCTGATCCAGTGGAAGGTGCTCCTGCCTGTGGGAGGGATTGGAGCTAGGTTGGCTTTGAGCTTCATTCTGATCAAAACCACTCTGTGATTCTATGACTCTGTGGCTGTATTTTGGTTGGTAGTAGAAATGCTGATTGTACTTTTATTCCTTTCATGAAACTTAGATCTGATCTATTCAGATTTTTATACAAATTTGGTTTACAGTGCTTTTCTTTTAATGCTTGTCTAGCATATGTAGAACAACCTGATGGTAGCAGAGTGAGGCTGAATTAATTAAATGACCCTCACTGAAAGAAAGCCAAGGCCTGAAGCATCAGATCCTGTGGGGAAATGTCCACTGCTATCACATTTACTGTTTGGGGACGTCAAAAAACTCTAAGGGTAAGATTATTCAAAAGACCCCGGGGAGAATATAATTCTTCTTTCTCTCACTCAATCCCTTTCTGGAAGTGCACACATCAGACACACTTTTTTTATCCCAGAATAGGCTACATTTTGCTACAGTTGAATATGAAGAAACATTTTATTTTTGCGTATGTGTCCACGCAACTGTGATACCTCCTCCTGAGATAAAAGATGGTCAAGTCTTTTCCAAGATTCCCTGATTTTATTTATATATTGGATCCTGCCCAGAGAGGACCAATTTGTACTGCTTTTACCTCTGTGCATTGATCGTTGTGCAGAGACCCAAGAAGGACAGCAAGAAGATATGACACTGCTTCACCCTTGAAAGGTTGTTTTTCTCTCTGGAGCAGTTGTCTGTGAAGTTCTCCTTGGAGGTGCTGGTTTGAGATCTGAATAGCCGCATCCAACCCACAGCCAACCTTCCAGAATTATAGAATCATAGAATCATTGAGGTTGGAAAAGACCTCTAAGACCATCCAGTCCAACTGTCAGCCCAACACCACTGTGCCTACTAACCCATGTCCCAAAGTGCCACATCTACACACTTTTCTAACACCTCCAGGGATGTACAATGGACCATTCTGATTTTGAGATGCTGTATCCATTCCTTGTGTCTGTAGAGTAGCCGGCACGTAGAAGCATTGGCCTCTTACAGCGTTTTTAACTCTTTAGGGAATAGAAATAATGGGCAGGGCAGGTGCCAAGTGATACTCATTCACAGGAGGGGTATTAAGAACATTTTCCCTTGATATAAGTCATCACATGTACATTGGAGATGTAACCTACCCTGTCCATCTTAACTACATAAATGAAAAACATGCACAGTCTCCTCTCATCTGCGCAATTCAGTTCATGCCCCAAACATCTAAGCCCCAAAAATTTCAATATTAAAGTGATAAATTAGAACTATTAAATATATAATGATGGGAGGCAAAAAGCTACCAAAACCATGAAATATCTACAGGGTAATCTCAATTTTATCAGAAAGGAATGTTACATTAGCAGAGAGGATTCTGAGGTTTAATATCTTATTTGAGGGTATTTCATTTTCGAGAACATGCAGTGCTATTGCTGAATAAATTTATGAAGAAATTCCTGAGGCCACATTTGTTTTCTACTTATTGTTTTTCTTTGACTTCCATGACACATCAGGATTGACAGTGCTAGAGGATAAGTGATTTTGATTTTTAGCTTCTGGTGTTGTATTGTTATCATTTCACACCTTGTTTTTGTTTTTTTAAGGGGTTGATGGCATCACAGAACTGTAGAATTGTAGAATCATAGAATAGTTTGAGTTGGAAGAGACCTTAAAGATCATCCAATTCCAACCCCAGGGACATGTCCCACTAGATCAGGCTGCCCAAGGCTCTATCCAATCTGGTTTTGAACACCTTCAGGGAACAGGCATTGACAACTTCCCTGGACAACCTGTTCCAGTGCCTCGCCACTCTCATGGTGAAGAAATTCTTCCTTAGGTCTAGTCTAAAGGTATTCCAGGACTTCATGGAACTTTGTTGTAGAACTCACAGAACGGACCTCTAATGTGACCAGCAGAGGTACAGTCAAGAATTCATAGAATCACGGAATCATTAAGGTTGGAAAAGACCTCTGAGATTATCCAGTCCGACTGTCAGTCCAACACCACTGTGCCTGCTAAACCACGCCCTGAAGCACCACATCTATACGTTCTTTGAACTCCTCCACGAATGGGGACTCCACCACTTCCCTGGGCAGCCTCTTCCAGTGCTTCACCATTTTCAGTAAAGAATTTTTTCCTAATATCCAGTCTAAACCTCCCCTGGCACAGCTTGAGGCCATTCTGTCTCGTCTATCACCTATCACGTGGGAGAAGAGAGCAACACCCACCTCGCTACAACCTCCTTTAATGTAGTTGTAGAGAGCAATGAGGTCTCCCCTCAGCCTCCTCTTGTCCAGGTTAAACAATCCCAGTTCCCTTGGCCGCTACTCATAAAACTTGTTCTCCAGCCCCCTCACCAGCTCCATTCCCCTTCTCTGGGCACACTCCAGCCCCCCCCCCAGTGTCTTTTTTCTACTGAGGGGTCTAAAACTGAACCCAGGATTTGACGTGTGGCTTCATCAGCACTGAGTACAAAATCCCTTCTCTAACGCTGCTGACCACACCATTTCTGATCCAGGTCAGGATGCTGTTCATCTTCGTGGCTGCCTGGGCCGCCGCTGGCTCGGGTTCAGCCACTGTCAAGCAACATCCCCAGGTCCTTTTCTGTTGGACATCCCTCCAGTCACTCTTCCCCAGGCCTGTAGCATTGCATGGGGTTGTTGTGACTGAAGTGTATCTTCTCTTAGCACGATTATGCCACACATGACAGATCTGGTATACAGAATATTTTGAGTTGGACATAAAATGTACATAAAATGCCTGAAGTGGAGGCTGCTGCAGGGAGAAGAAGAAGCATCGAATTAGCTCACATAAGAATACACGACTGTGAGCAGAGGAAAAAACCCTTGCTCTCAGGACCCCTGGAAAAACAGGCATAAAAAAATTAATTTACATGTCAAGATCCTCACTTAAAACACAAAAAGACTCCCATCAGATTTCAAAGATGTCATAAGAGGATTCAATTGTATCATTGTGCAATTGAAGTCCTTAAAGAACTTTGCCAATACTGTGAAGACTCTCTACATCCTTGAATGTTAATTAAGTGAGATAATAGAGGCAGCATTATGGAAATGGTTGGGTTATAGCATTTGAAATGGTCCCTGTCAGCTGTGAAGGCTCTGCCTAAATATTGCTTTGGGCATGAAATTTCACACAAGGTTTGTCTTCGGAAAATGTTCAAGGACAGGTTGGATGATCTTTAAGGTCCCTTCCAACCCAAACCATTCTAGGATTTTATGATTCTATGATTCTACGATTCTATGATTCAGATCAGGGGCATCATGTTGGGGCTGGAAAAAGCTGCCATCCCATTAATTTTGGGTGCATGTAGAAGGACCCACCTATGAAACACTGTCACCTTCGAGCAAACTGGGTGGCTGTTTAACTCTTTGAATCAACAGCTCCCACTTTGAATCAACAGTGGGAAGGGAAGGAGATTATGGCGTGTAAGGAACTGTGGGAGGGGGCGATTTGAGATGGAGATGACTTGAGCTGGAATCCGGCCAGAACACTGGAGTTAATCTCCTTGCTATTGTGAAATGCCATGGGATCTTCAATGGACGTAACCGTTGAGGAGCTTGTCTTTCACATCTCGTCTGATGGCAGGAGAGAGGGGAATTAGTTTACTCTCTTAACGTTGGGGTTCTGTACTGCGAGTGTCACAAAGGATATTTCTTTGCAGGCAGATATTGGCTGCCAGTGGAAAGCTGAGAAATGCCAGTTTTAATTAAAAGCTTTATTTTCAAATACAATTCAGAGATTATAAGCAGTAAGAAGGACTTCTCCGCTGGGAGGCTTCAGCGTGCGGCCCTGAGCAAAACAGCAGTAATTGAAAGACAAGGCCTAATTCCCTTTCTCCCAGCTGGGTCTAACCGCGAGGCAGGGACATCAATCCAGCCCTTGAAGGAGGGCTGGCAGCATCTTGGATTTGTCATTGCCTCTATTCTTGGAGGGAAGGAAGCCAAAGCGATGCTTTTAGATCTTCCTATTCCTTTGCTCTCAAGTTGGCTTATGAAGAGAAAACAAAAGAGAGGGGCAAAGCTGTTAGAGGAGAAGGCTGAAAGGCACCTGTCTGATACATCTTCATCACCTGTGCATGTTCCCATGGTGAAATTGTGTTTTCACATCATTTGTGTGCATGTTGGCCCAGTCCCAGGCACTTGCACCCACTTCAAACTACCCCAGGGTGGGTCTGAGACACAGGAAGGCCTTTACGGATTCGGCTTGCTGTGGTAGCCTCATCCATTTTCCACCTCAAGTGAAGGCAGGGCTGAACATGGGACAATGCCAGGCATTGGTGCTCCGTGCTGCCTTTCTCTGTTCACTGCTTTAATGTAAAAAATCATCTCATATCAACAATTCCATCTGTTCTATAAATCTACCTCTCTGTATCCACCCTCTCTCTATAAAGATTTTTGGGGGTGACTGCATATCAAGTTCTAATCTCTTTTTAGGTCCGTTTCATTATTCCTCTCACTTAATCAGTAAGGTAAAAGGGAAGTAAAATTAATTACTAGAGAATCACTCTTATCCCTTTTGAATGTAATAGGATTCCTCCTTTTAGTTATCCACACGTGATGCTTTTATATAGGGACCAGTTTTCCAGCAACGACCAAATGTTTTCTTTGCAGTTTGGTACCATCCCATGTGCCGTGGTTTAACCCCAGGCAGCAGCTCAGCACCTCACAGCTGCTTGCTCACTCTCCCCAGTGGGATGGAGGAAAGAATTGGAAGGGTAAAATTGAGAAAGCTCATGGGTTGAGATAAAGACAATTTAATAGGGAAAGCAAGAGCCGTGCACACTAGCAAAAGAAAACAAGTAATTCATTCACTACTTCCCATCAACAGGCAGGTGTTCAGCCACCTCCACGAAAGCAGAGCCCCATCATGGTTACTTGGAAAGACAAATGCAATCATTCTGAACACCGCCCCCCCCTTTCTTCTTCTTCTTCTTCTTCTTCTTCTTCTTCTTCTTCTTCTTCTTCTTCTTCTTCTTCTTCTTCTTCTTCTTCTCCTTCTTCTTCTTCTTCTTCTTCTTCTTCTTCTTCTCCTTCTCCTTCTTCTTCTTCTCCTTCTGCTTCTTCTTCTTCTTCTCCTTCTTCTTCTGCTTCTTCTTCTCCTTCTTCTTCTGCTTCTTCTTCCCCAGCTCCCCAGCTTTATATGCAGAGCATAGTGACCTATGTCATGGAATATCTCTTTGGTCATTTGGGGTCAGCTGTCCCAGCTGTGTCCCTCCCTGGGCATTCCCAGACTCTGGTGGTATGAGGTGATGAGCAGAAAAAGGCTTGGCTCTGTTAAGCCCTGCTCAGCAATAATGAAAACAGTGTTACCAACAGTGTTCCCAGCACAAATCCAAAGCAGACCCATCCTAGCTACTGCGAAGAAATTTAACTTTATTCCAGCCAAACCCAGCGCACCATGCAATGCCTGCTCACACACCAGCAAATTTTCGTTGCCACTGTGTGACCCGCCCCCATCTCCATTCCTCAAGTCAGGGAAGAGTGATGCTTGCATTTGTGTGTGTCCAACAAGTAAAAACGGAGCTTTTGCCACCTTCGTAGTGACAACTGTGTCTTAGACAGTCCTATGATCTTGTAGCACTGTTGATTCACGGATTCATCCTGGCTGGAAGGGGCCACAGGTGGTCTGTACTCCAATCTCCTGCTCAAGACAGGGTCACTCTTGAGATTAGACCAGGTTTCTCGGGGTTTCATTCATCTGCACCTTGAAAACTTCCAAGGACGGAGACTGCACAGCCTCCTTGGGAAACCTCTTCCAATCTTTGACTGATCTTATTGTGACAAAGCTTTTCCTTATTTCTAGTCTGAACCTTTCCTGATTCATAGAATCACAGAATCATAGAGTCATAGAATCATAGAACCACTAGGTTGGAAAGGACCCTCTGGATCATCGAGTCCAACCATAACCATTCATTGTCCACTGTCTTCTGTCCTCCTGCACTACATCACCATGAAGAGCCTGGCTAACCTTAGAGATGATTTATGCTTGGTAAATCCATGCTAACCCTTCCTAATTATTGTATTCTCCTTCCTGTGCCCAGAAATATGTTCCAATAAGAATCATACCATGATTTTCCCGGGGACCATAAAAGCATAGAGTAGTTTAGGTTGGAAGGAACCTTAGAGATCATCTATTTCCAACACCCGTGCCATGGGCAGGGATGCCCCACTAGATCAGGTGGCTCCAAGCCCCATCCAACCTGGCCTTGAACACCTCCAGGGATGAGGCAGCCACAACTTCCCTGGCCAACCTGTCCCAGTGCCTCACCACTCCCATAGTGAAGAAATTCTTCCTTATGTCTAGTCTAAAATGCAAGATCAATGCAAATCTGGTCATTTTGGGTGTCCACACATCATCCATTTGGCCTCTTATGTTTTTTATCAGCCTAATCTTTGTGAAAATTCAAGTCACCTTATCTATCAAGTTCCATTTGATAATGAGAACAGATCTTAATAACAATCAAACCAAGATAACCATGTAGTTTTTATTGGACTTGATAAAGAAATATGTATTTTCTTCTAAGGACATATTTTGGTCAAACAGCACAGACATCAGGAGTTAAAAGCACGACTGGAAGATTTTGTAAGACTTCAGGATGCTTAAATGATGCTGTAAGATGGTCAGATGTGCCAGAGATTTCTGGATACATATTATACACCTCCAGGTTGTGCTTGCACTGTGTTGTACATAAGATGCATATGACCCTTTTCCCTAGGATCCAATTCCTAGATTCACAGAACTGTAGAATGGTTCAGATTGGAAAGATCATCCAGTTCCAAACCCGCTGTCATGGGCAGGGACACCTCCCACTGGATCAGGCTGCTCACAGCCCCGTCCATTATTTTATAATGTTATGAATTTGAACAAACTAAATTAGGGCAGATCTGCAGGGTTTACCCCAGTAAATCAACATATATAACCTGCTTTTCCTCCCTTTCTCCTCCTTCTCGGATATTTTTCCTTGCCTCTTTCAGGCCCCACTGCTGTTGTATTATATCAAGTTCTGTACATATATTTAAATGTAATAAGATAGATTACAGGGATTGATTTTCCCTAGGGTCGGGTCGATAAGACTGTATAAGCAGAGAATATACAATGGTTCAGAAGGAGCCGACTGTAGTAGATTAATTAATGATATGCAGTATAGAAACATCCAAGGCACCGTAGCTCTTCTCATCTCACCTGAGCTATTAGCTGAATCTCTTGCGGGATGGAACGGTTTGCTGCCAACCTAACAATATACAAATTTCTCTTGGCATAATCACAGCAGTGCCACAGCTTTTGAAGATCCAAAGGTTACTTTGCCCTTACTCTCTCAAGGAGAAATCACAGTGTGAAGTAAATAAACTTCTGAACAGCACAGCACTGACCTACCTAATCTTCATTGCAATCTAACAGGGAAAATAAAAAACCTGCTGTAATTCTTACTCACCTTTTGTTTCCCATAGATATTCAGCTTTTGGAAACAACAAGGGGAAAAAAAAGGCAAAAAAAAAAAGAGAGATGTTGCTTTGTGGCAGTATTGGACAAAAGATATTGGATCATCTGTATCATAGTATCATAGTATCACAGTATCATAATATAGTTTGGGTTGGAAGGGACCTTAAAGATCCAGTTCCAAGCCCCCTGCCATGGGCAGGGACACCTCCCACTGGATCAGGCTGCCCAAGACCCCATCCAACCTGGCCTTGAACACCTCCAGGGATGGGGCAGTCACAACTTCTCTGGGCATCCTGTGCCAGCGCCTCACCACTCTCATAGTGAAGAAATTCTTCCTAATGTCCAGTCTAAATCTGCCCCTCTCCAGTTTGTACCCATTCCCCCTCGTCCTTTATGAATAGCCCCTCTCCAGCTTTCCTGTAGGCCTCCTTCAGGTACTGGAAGGTCACTATATCATATATATATGAACTAATATGTTTTTATTAAATTGGTCTGATGGTTAGAAGAGGATTAGGAGATCACAGAATTGTTGATTGGTTTAGGTTGGAAGGGACGAAAAGCCCATCCAGTTCCAGCCCTCCTACCATGGGCAGGAAGACCTTCCCACCAGACCGGGCTGCTCAAAGCCTCATCCAACCTGGCCTTGAACACATCTAGGGATGGAGCACCCACAACTTCCCTGGGCAACCTGTGCCAGTGCCTCATCACCGTTAGATGGGAGTCCTGTGAGACACAAGTCCCTTTCCAGCCCTCAGATGCACATGAATCACAGCTGGAATCTAGAGGACGGACAAAGGTGGGACAAACGCTGCTTCTCCCTTACTAAATTTCAAACTCGTGCTCAAAACCAAAACTGGGTGTTGCATACCTAAATCTTTGTGAACACGTTAAAGCCAGGTTTGTGGATATGACCCAAGTCTTACAATTATAGAAACATACAATACTTTGGGTTCAAAGGGAGACCTTATCGCTGCCAACAACTTCCTCCAAGGAGGTTGTAGTGAGGTGGGTGTCGGTCTCTTCTCCCAGGTGACAGGCAATAGGAAGAGAGGAAATGGCCTCGAGTTGCATCAGGGCAGGTTCAGATTGGACATTAGGAAAAATTTCTTCACTGAAAGGGTTCTCAGGCTCTGGCAGAGGCTGCCCAGGAAGGTGGTGGAGTGCCCATCCCCGAAGGTGTTTAAGGCTGGGGAGATTAATTGCTAATGGATGCAATTTAGTAGTGGACAGGTATGGTAGGACTCGATGATTTCAAAGTTTTTTTCCAACCAAGCGATTCTATGATTATAGGTCATTAGTCCAGCTTCCCCTCCCAACAAGAGCAGGGACATACCTTCAATGAAACAGCCTAAGTAAATATATTTTTGAGCCTTCAAACATATTCAGAATAAATTCATTCTGTCAGAAAATATTTCATATAACTTGATTTTTTTTCTAAAATTTTTTTGAACATATAAAGTAAAATTAATTTCTAAAATTTAAAATAAGCTATATTTTTGATGCAGTAAACCTGAGAAGTACAATTGCTCAGTTCTAGTGTGTGGGCAACTTTTGGATCTTCTGCCTTTAGTTCTGTTTTTAAACACACATTAGAATATTTTATGTATTTATGTATTTAGATATTAGAAGGAAATTATTTTTTTCCAGTGAGGGTGGTGAGGCATTGGCCCAGGTTGCCCAGGGAAATCCTGGCTGCCCCATCGCTGGAGGTGTTCAAGGCCGGGTTGGATGGGGCTTAGAGCATCCTGATCCAGTGGAAGGTGTCCCCACCCATGGCAGGGGGGTTGGAACTGGATGATCTTTAAGGTCCCTTCCAACCCAAACCATTCTATAATCCTTTTTACAGAGCAAAACATTCTTATCGACAACATCGCAAACCTCACTCAGAAAAAAAATGGCTTAAAAGTTTTGCTGAACATTGTGCAGTCACCATAGTTTCAAAATCCTTTCCAATTTCAGCCAGGGCAGGATTTAGCATCATGAATTGGCACAGGTTGGACACAAATGAGCAACAGCTTCAACACCAGGTTTTGTACTGCCTGTGATCAGCAAGCTCATTCATCGAACAATAAGATTTTCCTAACAGGTTGCTTGACCTTTTCATTACTATTATTTATGGGCCAGTAATGTGCAGCATCTTTTACACTCTTAAATGAGCACTGCTGGGTGAAAGGTTGATATTTTAAGGGAACTTTCTTCTGCTTCAAGTTTATTATCGCTGAATGTAATGCTGTCGACATCTGACATTTATTGAGTGTGCTTAACCTCGAGTAATCCCTGAACATTTTGCAAATGAACGAGCCAGATGCTCAGCTGCTAAAAGTTTTCATACCTTTACTGTTATCACCAGAGTCATCCTAAATTACACCAAATGTCTGTATGGGGCAAAGCAAGGTAATGTCCTTAATCAGAACAACTGATTCAGCTGCAGGAAACAAACTTTTTGGATGCATAGCTTCTTCTTTGTGACACTGCATGACCTCCAGAGGAGCATGGGACTCCAAGACCTTGCATCTTTCTTCCAATTATGTCAGTTTGCCTAGCAAATTTATCACCATTCCCTCTCCCTTGGCCTCTTTCATATCCTTGGACAATAACAGCAGCTCAACGCACCTAAGATGCATCTTAGAATGAGTCATAGAATGGGTTAGGTTAGAAGACCATCCTGTTCCAGTCCCCTGCCATGGTCAAGGACACCTTCCACCGGATCAGGTTACTCAGAGCCCCATCCAACCTGGCCTTGAACACCTCCAGGGATGGGGCAGCCATGACTTCTCTGGGCAACCCATGCAAGTGCCTCACCACCCTCACAGTGAAAAATTTCTTCTTTAAATCTAATCTAAATCTTCATCCTTTCGGTTTAAAGGCATTACTCATCGTCACCACAGGCCCTTGTAATAAATCCCTCTTCAGGTTCCTTGTCGGCCACCTTCAGATACTTCAAGAATGTTATAAGGTCTCCCCAGAGCCTTCTCTTCTCCAGGCTAAACAACCCAATTCTTTCAGCCTTTCTTCAAAGGAGAGGTAATCCAGGCCCCTGATCATCTTAGTGACCTCCTCTGGTCCATGTCCTTCTTATGCTGAAGGCCTCAGAGTTGGATGCAGGACTCCAGGTGAGGTCTCACAAGAGCAGAGTAGAGGTCAATCACCTCCCTCAATCTGCTGGTCACTCTGCTTTTGATGCAGTCCAGGATACATCTGAGCTGAAGAGGCGGCTAGTTCAGACCAGAGAAGGAAATGCTTCGTACAGGGCACAGTTAAAGGGCACAGCTCATTGGTGCAGAATGTGGGTGCTGAAATTTTCCAGGACCTCAGAAAGCATGAATGCATAAAACTCACCAAAGTTTATTAAGCATTAAAATGTCCATTAAGACTCATAAATATCTGCAAATTTCTAGAGGCTGGGAAAGTGCACCAAGGAAGTCTGTTTGTGTGCTTTATCTCAGAAGCAGAACATTGAACAAGATACAGCTTTTGTTTGAGTTGGAATATTTCTTCTAATGTTCTGGTCTATGCATGTGCAAGTTTCACGTACTTAAATGACTGGGAAGAGGTCAAGGCCAATCAAATTTTTTTTTTGCAGTGAAATAACCCAATTTTCCCCATTTTTCTGTGGCTGCTTTCAGAGACCCAGCAACTGAGACACATTTCACATCAAAGCAAAATTCAAAATTCACATAAATTGAAGTAACAGGACCACTGGCATGTCTTCTGAATGGGGACTGCCATAGTGCATTTGATGCAGACCTCCAGTTCTTGGTGTAATTATAGAATGGCTTAGGTCGTCCAGTTCCAACCCCCTGCCATGGCTAGAGACGCCTCCTACTGGACCAGCTTGCTCAAAGCCCCATCCAACCTGACCTTGAACACCTCCAGGGATGGGGCATACACAGCTAATGTTGTAGATAGTGTGTAGTTTCATGTAGGCAATGCTTCATTTGTCTTTTCCTCCCAAAGGTGATTTTACTTCATGTTTTTCTTCTGGCTTTTGAAAGCAAATGGTGAAATTTAGCAGCTGTGCATCCATTCTGGGGATGTCTACTTTGTTTTGACTCAATTATTTACTTCTCGATTGCAACTACAAATAGAAATATAAAATAGCTGCTAAGAGGAGAGCTCTATTTTATTTTATTTATTGTACTCCTTGCCTGACTAAGCGCACTGACATATTGCTGCATGTTTCCAGCATGTAACACGAGAGTAACACAGTCTGTTAAGTTGGATCACGACAGCCTAGGTCATGACAGTATCACAGAATCACAGAATCACAGAATCACAAGGTTGGAAAGGACCCATTGGATCATCGAGTCCAACCGTTCCTAACACTCCCTAAACCATGTCCCTAAGTACTTCATCCACCCGTTCCTTAAACACCTCCAGGGAAGGCGACTCGACCACCTCCCTGGGCAGCCTGTTCCAGTACCCAATGACTCTTACTGTGAAGAATTTTTTTCTGATATCCAACCTGAACCTCCCCTGACGGAGCTTCAGGCCATTCCCTCTAGTCCTGTCCCCTGTCACTTGGGAGAAGAGGCCAGCTCCCTCCTCTCCACAACCTCCTTTCAGGTAGTTGTAGAGAGTAATAAGGTCTCCCCTCAGCCTCCTCTTCTCCAGGCTAAACAACCCCAGCTCTCTCAGCCGCTCCTTGTAAGACTTGTTCTCCAGCCCCCTCACCAGCTTTGTTGCTCTTCTCTGGACACGCTCCAGAGCCTCAACATCCTTCTTGTGGTGAGGGGCCCAGAACTGAACACAGTATTCGAGGTGCGGTCTCACCAGTGCCGAGTACAGAGGGAGAATAACCTCCCTGGACCTACTGGTGACCCCATTTCTGATACAAGCCAAGATGCCATTGGCCTTCTTGGCCACCCGGGCACACTGCTGGCTCATGTTCAGTCGGCTGTCAACCAGCACCCCCAGGTCCTTCTCTTCCGTGCAGCTCTCCAGCCATTCTTCCCCCAGTCTGTAGCGCTGCATAGGGTTGTTGTGCCCCAAGTGCAGGACCCGGCATTTGGTCTTGTTAAACCTCATCCCATTGGTCTCGGCCCAGCAGTCCAGCCTGTTCAGATCCCTTTGCAGAGCCTCCCTACCCTCCAGCAGGTCGACACTTCCTCCCAGCTTAGTGTCATCTGCAAACTTGCTGAGGGTGCACTCAATGCCTTCATCCAGGTCATTGATAAAGACATTGAACAGAGCTGGACCCAGTACTGAGCCCTGAGGAACTCCACTTGTGACTGCCTCCAGCTGGAGTTAACTCCATTGACCACCACTCTCTGGGCCCGGCCATCCAACCAGTTTTCAACCCAGGAGAGTGTGCGCCTGTCCAGGCCAGAGGCTGACAGTTTCTGAAGCAGAATGCTGTGAGAAACTGTGTCAAAGGCTTTACTGAAGTCCAAGAAGACTACATCCACAGCCTTTCCCCCATCCAGTAGTTGAGTGATTTTGTCATAGAAGGTGATCAGGTTAGTTAGTTAGTATCTAACATGACATGTTATGACCATACACTAGACTGCTTAATTATGCACATGAGCATATCTTTGTTGAGACCAGACTTCACTTCAAGTGGTTATGCTGTCAACAGGTACCCCTTGCAAGGTATCTGCATCTCCACATTAAAACAGACAAGACGAGAAACTAATCATAGAATCTCAGAATCATAGAACGGTTTGAGTTGGAAGGGACTTTAAAGATCATCTAGTTCAAACCCCCCTGCCATGGGCAGGGACACCTCCCACTAGGTCAGGCTGCTCAAGGCCCCATCCAACCTGGCCTTGAACACCTCCAGGGATGGGGCAGCCACAACTTCCCTGGGCAACCTGTGCCAGTGTCTCACCACCTTCATCATGAGGAATTTTTTCCCAATGTCTCATCTAAATTTTCCCCCTTCCAATTTCAAGCCATTTGTCCTCATCCTATCACTACAGACCCTTGGAAAAAGTCCGTCCTCAGCTTTCCTTTGGGTACTGGAAGGCGCTATAACATCTCCCTAGAGCCTTCTCTTTTCCAAGCTGAACAACCCCAAGTAATCTTTGGTTGCTTCTGTTAAGGAGAAGTTTCTCTAGTTCACGTCTCAAATCATCTAAATTAAGCTTCTGCTCAGCAATGTGCTCTCCAGTGCTCATAGAGACAAGTCAGCCAATGCAAATTCTGAAATCAGTGGCCTTTTTAGTATTTGGTGTATAATATTATCAAATATAATAATACTATATCTTGGGCTGCATCCAAATAAGTGTCAGCAGCAGGTTGAGGGAGGGGATTCTGCCCCTCTGCTCTGGTGAGAACTCATCTGGACTCCTGTATTCAGGTTAGGAGTCCTCAGCACAGGAAGGACATGAATCTGTTGGAGCAAGCCCAGAGGAGGCCAGGAAGATGATCCGAGGGCTGGAGCACCTCCTATGCAAGGACAGGCTGAGAGAGTTGGGGTTTTTCAGCCTGAAGAAGAGAAGGCTCTGGGGACACCTTATAACAGCCTCCCAGTACCTAAAGAGGGCTACAAAAAACTGGGGAGGGGCTTTTTATAAGGGAGTGCAGGGATAGGGTGAGGGAGAACAGTTTTAAGCTGAAAGAGGGGAGATCGAGATGAGATATTAGGAAGAAATTCTTTCTGTGAGGATGGTGAGGCACTGGCCCAGGTTGCCCATGATTCTATGATTCTATGATCGTATGATTCTATGATTCTATGATTCTGTAAGTAGAATAGAATCGTAGAATCATAGATTGCTTGGGGTTGGAAGGGACCTCAGACATCATCCAGTTCCTCTGCCATGGGCAGGGACACCTCCCAGTAGATCAAGCTGCCCAAGGCCCATCCAGCCTGCCCTTGAACACCTCCAGGGATGGGGCAGCCACAACTTCTCTTGGCAACTTCCCTTATCCTAACTGCCTGGTCGCTGCTAAAACTTTAAGCTATGTTCTCATACAGTGCCCCTGCAGCTTTGCTGAGTATATCAAGCACATCCATGGCGAGTACACATGCTGTGCTGGCCTCAGAGCAACAGGATCCCACTGACACTCCAGCTGTTTCAGGCAAGCCTCCGAGAAAGACAATTTGATGAGTAAACATGATAGAAAAGTATAGCAAAAAAAAAGGCAGGAATGTAGACTGAAATGTTTGCAAGGTGGATTGTCTGGGTTACATTGTTATTACTTAAATTAACCACTTGCAGGAGCAGCAAATAGAGTTCTGGTAACAACGTGGTCCAGGTGGAATTAAGTATGAAACACCTCTTATGCTCAAGAGTTAACTGACTGTGCCTGGACGGAGTGCGTGTAGGAGCTACTGCTTTCTGCCAGTTGACATTTGAAATTATTACTGCTAATTGGAATCATAGAATCACCAGGTTGGAAAAGACCTCTTGGATCATTGAGTCCAACCATTCCTGTCTGCGACTAAACCATGTGCCTGAGCACCTCGTCTACCCATCTTTTAAATACCTCTTATTTATGTGGGATGGGGACTCCACCACCTCCCTGGGCAGCCTCTGCCAGTGCCCAATGACCCTTTCTGTGAATAATTTTCCTGATACCCAGCCTGAACCTCCCTTGGTGCAGCTTGAGGCCATTCCCCCTTGTCCTATCACCCGTCACTTGGGAGAAGAGGCCAGCTCCCTCCTCTCTACAGCCTCCTTTCAGGTAGTTGTAGAGAACAATAAGGTCTCCCCCCTGTCTCCTCTTCTCAAGGCTAAACAAGGCCAGTTCTCTCAGCTGCTCCTCAAAAGACTTGTGCTCCAGCCCCTTCACCAGCTTTGTTGTTCTTCTCTGGACATGCTCCAGAGCCTCAACATCCTTCTTGTAGTGAGAGGCCCAGAACCGAACCCAGGATTCAAGGCGTGGTCTCATCAATGCCGAGTACAAGGGCAGAATCACCTCTCTGGTCACTCCGTTTCTGATCCAAGCCAAGATGCCATTGGCCTTCTTGGCCCCCTGGGCACACTGCTGCCTCATGCTCAGTCGCTGTCAACCAACACCCCCAGGTCCTTCTCCTCCAGGCAGCTTTCCAGCCACTCTTCCCCTAGTCTGTAGCTGCACAGGGTTGTTGTGCCCCAAGTGCAGGACCCGGCATTTGGCCTTGTTAAGCCTCCTGTCATTGGTCTCAGCCCAGTGGTCCAGACTGTTCAGATCCCTTTGGAGACCCTACTTGCCCTCCAGCAGATGGATACTTCCACCCACCTTAGTGTCATCTGCAAACTTGCTAAGGTGGCACTCAATGCCTTCATCCAGGTGATTGATAAGGGTATTGAACAGGACTGGACCCAGTACTGAGCCCTGAGGGACACCACTTGTGACCGGCCTCCAGGTGGAGTTAACTCTCCCAGTCACTCTCCCAGTCATAAAACAGGTTACTGAGTGTTTTAGCCGAAAAGAGATGTTCGTTGCCCAAAGTAGATGCTTCTAGGACATTCACAATGAAATCGGTAATCCATTACAGGATTGCCTGGCTAAGAACACCAAGCAAATCTAGAAAATTAAGCGTGTTGTATCCTGCTCTATAAGGTTCTGACCTCCTCAGAGGTCATGAAATGCAAGTGGAGCATCTCAACGTGTCTAGAGGGTGTGGACAACACAGAGCATGGATCAGGTTGCTTATGACTGATCAGTCACTCAGCATTAGTTGCATATCTCCACATACTTTGTCTTAGGAATCACATGTGCCTTCTCATCAGTGCTGCGAGAGCAAATTTTGGGAGTAATGGAGCAAGGGCAGAGGGGAGCATATTGATTTAGGAAAGGTGGGAAGGTAATTTAGCTGTCAGGACAAATAAGGGAGGGGTGGATTTTTGCAGCATGAAGTAGAATAGGGGAAAAAAAAGAAGTCAAACATGATCTTCAGTTTAATCAGCCAGAATACAAGAAAAAGAATGGTGTTATTAAGTGTATTAGTTAAGAGAGGTAATAGAAAGAGTTTAGAAGAGAGTCCTTTGGGAAGCTTGATCTGAATTCTGTTTTTGAAGTGCTCAGTGGAAATTCAAATAAAGTTGTAAACAACTGAGGATCAGTGAAAGGTGAAAATGAATGATGGAATAAACATGGCCTTGACTATGAAATGAGGTCTGCCAAAGCACGTAAGTAATTTGGGCTGTTCAGGTGAAGTAATATGCAAATTGAGAGTTCAGAAAGGTGGTGGAAGATGCAAGGCAGAAGATTTGGACTGGAGAAGGGAAGGCAGATCCCAGCAAGCCATGGATGTATAGGATAGTTTCAAACCTGCCTTAGAGCAAAACTACGAATTGATGGGTAAAAAGAAACAGAGAAAGATTCCAAAATATAGGAAAAAGTAGGAGAAGGAAGGGGATAGCTGAAGAGAGAGAAAGATTCAGAGAGCACCCAAAGAAGTGACAGTGGCAGCAATTTGCAGAAGCCAAGAGAAAGCAAGAACTCAAAGGGAAAGATCATGATGGGGGGATGAAAATGAAGCAAAGTTTTGGCCACTTGCTCAGGTAGGAATCATTCCAAAGTGGTTTCCATGGAGACAGAGAATATGGGAGAGAAGCAGGTAAATGGGGAGGGGAAAAAATGAATGCAGGAGAAAAGTATGAAGGTAAAAGGAAGTGAAGAGAGATGGGACAATAGCTGGAAATACAGATGAATCTGGGAGACTGGTTTTTGTAGAGACAAGATTGGTTTTGAAAGTGGAATTAAACTAGGCAAGGGAGAAGAAAATGTTAATAGAGCAGATCAGAACAAGGCAGGGAAGTTGGAGCTGATGTTAAGATTTGAAAGTGAGGTTCATGCAAAGTCAATTTAAGCCAATGTGAGAGCTGCACAGCTTCAGAAAGACCCGGTCCCATTTGCAAAAGTCCAACTGGATAAATTAGGAAAAGTCACAGTTGCAGACAGGTGAGGTATTAGACCAGACTGTTTTCAGCTTTATTCCCTTCCAGTGTCCATTCTGCAGTAAGCTGATTGTGGCAACGTCTGCCTGCTGGCTGCTATGGTCTTTCTGAGTCCCTCTATACTTAAACCGCAGTCCAAAATTCATTTAGAGAGCTTAGATAATCATTCATTATGTCCAGACAGGAAAATTAGCTCTTCTCATCTGCCTGCATCAAAAAGCAGCAGTGGTTTGACAGCCAGGGAGAAGTAGGGTACGGATTTAATGTGCAATGCAGAGCAGAGTTTAATGAGGGCTCCTTGGACAACAACGATCAAGGTGCTTTCCAGGGACTGAGAAAGCCCAACTGAGAGGCCACCAGCTCTTTTTATCCTGCATTTCACAGGAGCAGATTGCCTGAAATGTGAGTCCTGACCCTTCAACTGTTCCCCACGGACCACAGCAAGATCTCTACTGTTCCCAGCCAGGATTGTCCTTATTTGTTTCAGTAAGGACTCAACAGAGCAGCCAGCATGGACAATATTCGTTTCACCCTGTCCTTTCTGAAAACTAACATGCTGATAGTAACTTGCAGGCAGAGAAGAGTCACTTGGTGGCTTCCAGCTGGAGCAGTCTGGGCTGGGGCACAGCCAGGCTGAAGATGCGAAAGGAAGAGGATGCCACCCCTAAATCTCATTATATGCTCTGTGATTAAACCCAAGTGCCAGCAATCAGCAGTGTGAACACGCCACGTAACTAGCGCTGCCATGGCCAAAGCAAAGCGCTAAATTGCTCTGATTTAGCTGAAATCACTAGTATATCTGACTAAAAAATACACGATTATAACTGCTCCTCTGTGTGTCTTTCCATGTTCATTTGAAAGAACTATGGCAGATCATAAAACACAGCAACATCCCTCAAGCCCAGAGGGTTTAATGAAGAATTAAGGAGATTGTAACTGCATAGCTGAAATAATAAGGAGGAAATTGAATTATTCCACCCATATTAAATGCATATATTCTTGAGCATTTCTGCCAAAATTACTTTGCTAACCCATGGTGTGAAATACAGTCTGTTTTCACATGGGTGCATTAAACAAAGATGCCTGCAACAGTACAACAGCTTTGAAGAGAATGGAAAGGCATCAGGATAAAAAAGCGCTCCTGACGTATGGTTATATCAGCTCTAAATTGTCTCACAGCTGTTTCGAGCTCCATTAGACGGAAGACTGGGTAATTTATAGAAGTCATTTTTAACAATTTGATTGTTGGTATATATCTGCTGAATTGATTGGCTGGGGAGACAGATCTTTATTTTTATAATAGCAATAACATCCTTTGCAGATTACTGCTCCATTTATCCCCGATGTTAACGGTGCTAGCCAGCAACTACCCATTTATATTATGCTGTTATTTCTTAATTATCAGTCTAATTGTAGAGAAGAGCAGAGCCCAGGATGCGTGAGATTGGCTGGGCTGGACAAGAAACCACAGGATCTAGAGGTATGGTTTTCTCTTTTGATATGCTCACAGGTCTGGCTGAGATCAGTGGGATTTAACACTCCAGCTTAGGCATATTTCTTTTTTGAAGTTTGCTAATCCTCTGTGGGCTTCAGTGATAGTTGTGACTGAAGTCAACAGGAGTTTGGCTAAAAATGAGATCAACTTAGATAAAGTACCAGATTTTGTATCTCAGGCCTTGAGCAGTCTGATCTAGTGGGATGTCCCTGCCCATGGCGGGGGGATTGGAACTGAATGATCTTTAAGATCCCTTCCAACCCAAACCATTCTATGATTCTATGATTCTATGATTCTATGATGTTTCTATGCCAGAAGTGACCATCCTGAAAAAGAATGACCTCCCTGTTCGAATCAAAATTCTTTGCTAGGCACGTAGGGATCACAGAATCATTGAATGGTTTGTGTTAGAAGAGATCTTAAAGCCCCTCCAGTTCCAACCCCCCTGCCATGGGCAGGGACACCTCCCACTGGATCAGGTTGCTCAAAGACTCCAAACTGGCCTTGAACACCTCCAGGGATGGGGCAGCCACAACTTCCCTGGGCAACCTGTGTGCTTCCCCACCCTCAAAGGGAAATATTTCTTCCTACTATCTAATCTAAATCTCCCTTCTTTCAGCTTAAAATCTTCTTTTCCCCCCTGCCCCATCCTATCCCTGCACGCCCTGATCAAAAGCCCCTTTCCGGCTTTCCTGTAGGCCCCCTTTAAGTACTAGTCCTAGATGACCGGACCAGTGGGCTGTGTAATTCCTGGTGTTGTCCTTGTGGGTGGCCAGTGCCACTTGGGCTCAGCTGTAACCTGTTATATGTCTTCAGATGAGTTTATTCCCCTCCGAGAGTCAGGATGTGGTTTGGGGCTTGAAGATATATGGCCTTCCCAGAGCTCTTTTGTGCATTTATTGCAACTGCCTATTTTAATTTGACAAAATAGTGTCCACACCTCTGTTCTGGGTCTTTCAAATCTCGAAGCCTCAACACTACCTTGTGGCAATGAGATTTGCAGATTAGCAAATAAATCTTTTATAAAATACCTTTTTTTTTCCCCCTCAAATTTTAATTCGTCACCTCTCAGATTTATTCCCCTACTCTCAAAAGATGGGAAACAACTTGTCACACCCCGAAGGAGACAGAGTAGGACCCAGAACTGTATTTAAACATTTAGTTTATTACCTATAATGTTACAATTTTAAGTCAAGAATATTAAGCTTAAGTCTAACCAATATTAGCATCCTAGAAGGATTTGTGAGGGACCATACGACCTGCATGGAGTTTGTGATAAAGTCTTTAGATGTTTCCCCAAAAAAGTTGCTGCCAGTGAAGTTTCTGCAAACGTTCTGTTGTTTGGTGTTCGTAGATTGTTGACGTCAGTGGGGGATCTCAGACCAGTTGAGAGGGAGCTCCAATTAAGGTTTGCTCCTCTCATTCTCTTATAGTCCATTCTGGAGTGATAACATCTTGGGTACCGGTTGGCCCATCTCCTTTACTTTGGTCAGTGGCGCCCAATGGTGAGGGACACAGTGGATTGCTTAATCCCTGCCAACCGTATAGTAATCGAGAAAATCCAGGGTTGTAGATCAGGATGTTTCCATCACAAAAACTCATACTCTAAATCACCCAAGTGCAACATATGTAGATTTCTTTTCACAAATCTTATTAATACTTTTGTTTTGAGGATCACCTCTGAGTTGTTGTTCTGAAATCTATGATGTAAATCTGATAAGGGAGGGGATCACCAGGTGCCATTTTAGTCATCCTAACGGGCAAATTAGTGGCAGAGACATAATGGCTCATTCTCCCTGACTCATCCTTGCTGCACAGGTGGGCTCTGATATGGATGCTGATGTGGACTGGCCACCAGACCTCCGCAACTCGAAAAGACAGCAGCCCTCTTCAGCAGCTTCAGGAGGGGGAGGGATATGTCACAACTGGAAGTCTCACTTTGTTCCACACAGGTTTTTTTGTCTTCTCCATATTTCTGTCATGGTTAAATAGATTATCAGCCCAAGGTATGGTTGTCTTTTGCATTTCCAGTCACTTAAAAGGAGACATCAATCAGTGCTGAGGATGTCTCTTTACCAGGGAGTGCAGGGGTAGTAGAAGGGCGAATGGTTTTAAACTGAAACAGGGGAGATTGAGATAAGATCTTAGGAAGATTCCATGTTTTCCCATGTGGGTGGTGAGGCACTGGCACAGGTTGCCCAGGGAAGTTGTGGCTGCCTCATCCATGGAGGTGTTCAAGGCCACATTGGATGGGGCCTTGGGCAGCCTGATCTAGTGGGACGTGTCCCTGCTCATGGCAGGGGGGTTGGAACTGAATGATCTTTAAGGTCCTTTCCAACCAAGATCGTTGAATGATTCTATGAATGGATGAAAAGCTCAAGACTTCCCCAAGTACCAGGCTAACTTTTTTGCTGTTTAAATGAGAGTCCTCAGGAGCTGAAATTCTTCTCATAGGCGCTGGTTTCAAAAGCCCAATCCCAGAAGTGGTTTTCAGTGTTTTCGTGACCTCAGTGATTGTTTTGTTTAAGCAAGAGTTTGGTGAGAGGACACTCAGTCCTTATTCAGGTAACCAAGGAAGTCTCTGAAATACTCTGGTTTTATTGGACTGAAAGGATGTAAGGAAGCGGGGAGAGGGTAGATAGATAACTTGTTGAAAATTATTAGAATTAAGAATTTTTTTCTCATTTTGGGCTTTGGAAATTTTGAAGCAAGAAGGAAAAGCTGCAAAACAGCAGTTACTTTTTCCCCTGTTGTTCAATGGAGTGAGTTAATAGCAGCTTCATAGTGAGCCCTTAAAAATACTGGAGTAATTTACCTTCAGTGCTGTTTCTCAAGAGGTCTTATCTCTCCCTTTTCATGTCACACCCAAGTTTCTTCCGCTCAGACAGCCAGTGACAACGCTAATTTATGTCATCCGCTCTTCATTCTCTTTCATCTTTTTCTCAAGAGGTGAACTGTTACGTGTTGGGAAGTATTTTCTTTTCAGAGGTTATTATTAACCCTTGGATTGTTTGGGGGTAGTTTGGAGATCAGAGACTTGGGTTTTTTTATAAGCACTGTATGTATGAAAAATAATAGCGTCCACATCACTTAAATGCCACCAAGCCCAGCAGGTTTACAGTAACATCAATGGCTGGAATATCATAGAATCATAGAATCATAGAATAGTTTGGGTTGGAAGGGACATTAAAGCCCATCCAGTTCCAACCCCCTTGCCACTGGCAGGGACACCTCCCACTAGGTCAGGCTGCCCAAGGACCCATCCAACCTGGCCTTGAACACCTCCAGGGATGGGACAGCCACAACTTCCCTGGGCAACCTGTTCCAGTGTCTCACCACTCTCATGGAGAAGAAATTCTTCCTTAAATCTAATCTAAATCTGCACCTCTCCGGTTTATAACCATTGCCCCTTGTTCTATCACTCCAAACCTTTGTAAACAGTCCCTCCTCAATATAGACATGGACAGGCTCCCCTGGAGGTTACCGGTGCAAATCAAACCAGTCTCCACTCAGCTGGTAATCCATGGCTTGTAAGTGATACTCAAATCCAATTTATTAAAAACACATTTGTTTTTCAAGCACACCAGATTCCTGATTAATTTCCAGCACCGTGGGTTATTTAATGCTGTAGGCTTCATTGTCATTTTTGATTTTCCACAGAGCGCTTGATTGATAGAAGCTATTGTTAGCCTGTTCTTTGAGCACATTGTTCTTGTCAAATAACAACACGCATCTTATTGATGAAAAGTCAGTGTGCCTTTTATATATGGCAAAATCATCATGCAAGCTTTGGGACCATGTGCTGAGCATATGCACGAGTGAATGAAGGAGTGGTAAATTATGCCAGGAAAGTTTAATATCGTAGAGGAGTTACTGTGCCAGTTGAATAGCTAAATTCAGCTGGCGTAACATACCCCAGCAATCCATGACTCAGATGTTAATCAGTCTTAGATGCTCTTTTTAAATTTATGCTACTGCTGAATGTTACAAAATCAAGTGTCTCGTACCAAGAGTGCAAATCAATCTTAAATTAAATTACCCTTTTGTTTGTAGAGCATTTGGGATTTGCTCGGGGTTTGATTGCTGCCCCCAGCAGTGGCTTTATAAGTCACAGGTGGTAGAGGTGGAAAGAATCATAGAATCATAGAATTATTTGGGTCAGAACAGACCTTAAAGGTCATCCAGTTCTAACCCCCTGTTATGGGCAAGGACGCCTCCCACTGGATCAGGTTGCTCAAAGCCCCACCTAACCTGGCCTTGAACACCTCCAGGGATGGGGCATCCACAACTTCTCTGGGACTCACCACCCTCACAGGAAAAAAATTCTTCCTAATCTATAATCTAAATCTCCCCGCTTTCAGCTTAAAACCATTCCCCCTCATCCTATCCCCGCACTCCCCGATAAGGAACCCTTCCCAAGCTTTCCTGTAGCCCATTTCAGGTACTGGAAGCTGCTCTAAGGTCTTCTGGGAGCCTTCTCTTCTCCAGGCTGAACAGCCACAACTGTCTCAGCCTGTCCTTGTATGGGAGGTGCTCCACCCCCTTGGTTATCCTCATGGTCCCTTCAAAGAGTTCTCTCTCTGGTCTTTTGGTTCATCCTTTTGGCACCCATAAGACTGCACCACATACAAAGCAATCTTCTGTGCCCCTTGGTGAGCTAAATCCCTCCGTGTGCTCTCTCTGCTGCTCTGAGGTGTTGCAAGTGAAGAGAGTGCAAATTGCATCTTACAGACGCGGTGAGATCTTCAAGCATGAAAACCAGAACCAACAGTGTCGCTGTGCTTCTGTCAAAGTAACCTCACAATTCTATGGACTGTGACACTGATTTAACCCATCAAGCTATAGATATAAAGGTCAGACAGGTTGGAAGTAGAGCTCTAGACCAGGGGAAGAGGTTTTTCACATACAGAATAGTGATGGTTTCAGTTGTAGAGGAAGTGACCTATGAATATAAATAGGTACCTTCACAGACCTTCAAGTTAATTATATCAAATGAGTTGCAAACGTAAATATTTTTCTTTTCTCCTCTTGTTAAGGATAAACACATATGTGTTTTCTAAAGTTTGGTTGTAAGGACCAGGGACTTTGCAAAATCAATGAATTTGCATGGAGGCACAGCGTAAACAAAAAGAGCAAAGGGAAAAGGGCCAGTCTACCATGTACTTGAACACAGCCAAATCATGGCGATGGAGTGGCAGTCGTATGCCTGGGAGGAGGGCTGGGTAGGCTGTTTGGAAATGAGAGTGGATGAAAACACCCAAAAGTGATCTGTGATGGTAAGTGAGATGGAGCAAGTACTGTATCCCTAAGAAAAATCACTTTTCTTAGACAATTCCCTTACTTAGATGAACTATTTCCTTAGTCTGTGTGTTTCGAGCAGGTGGGGAAATCTTGTTAATCTTCAATCTAAATCCTTCATAGGGACTTTTTAATATTTGGCTTAATTTCCATGAGTGGATCTCGCTCAGCTTGACTTTTGGCAGCTCTTATTTTCTGACCTCCATGATGAAACTTTCTTGGCTAATCAAGTTCTCCATAGACATGACAAAAAAAAATCCTATTACTTTCACTGCTGTCAGCCAGAAGAGGCATACATTTTTTGAGCCAAAAAGCCAGGCTCACATCCCTACTATTTCGGTATATGAGGGATTTACTGCATCTATTTGCCAAACATGGGTTTGTTAGCAAGATGTCTGAGTCAGAGTAAGAAAAATGTCTGGAACAACTCACTACCTGTGGAAGAAAATGGCTTAAACCTCATCAGCTACAACTCAGCATCCTTGACTGGGGGCTTAGCTGCTGCATGTAGGTTCTAAACTTTCCCTTATGAATCACCCCCTTTCCACAGCTGCTTTAAGCTTTGACAGAAAGTTGTATAAATCTCCTGTTAAGTCTGTGATTTTCCCAATGCTGGTAAAGGAAGAACGTTAATTACCTGAAATCGTTTCTGCTCCACTGAGGCACAGCATTTGCCTACAGCATAGCTGATTTTCTGGTATGAAAGCGATTCCGGCAAACGCTTTCCTTTTCCTCTTCACTGTTACCCACGCTTCTTAAAAAATCCCCCCTGCACCCCTCAGCATAAAATCCCCCAACTTTTAGATTAATCAAGATGTAAATTGCACTCCTGGGACAGAAAAATATCTCCATATCTCAAAACAAAAATCCACCCTTGCCACCATGCTGCAGTCCAGGCCTGAGCTTCAACAGGCACGTGATGAACTAAGACCCAACAGATTGACTTCTTTGAAACTGAGACGCGGCAATGCATCAAACATGCAAATCCGGTCCGGAGCTGACGCTCCTTTCTAGGATATTTGCCCAAGGGAGCCGAGCAGCTGCCTGCCAGAGCCTTTGATAGTTTTAGCACAGCAAATCTATTATTCATACACACATACACTGAACCAAGGATTAATTTAGCTTCAAAGTTCGGCAAGGATATTCCAATGCTATTCTAAACAAGAGAGGAATCACCAGCTGAAGGAACAAGGTATGTGGGACTTGTCCCTGCCCATCGCAGTGAGGTTGGAATTAGACGGTCTTTAAGGTCTCTTCCAACCCAAACTGTTCTATGATTCTATGATTTGGGTCAGCTTTTGAGAGAAGCAAAGTGTGATGTCTACCAGGTGCCACTTCCTGATGGGTTACCATCTTTCTGAGAAGCCGTTGGTGCAAGCGTGTTGACTGTGCTTCGTTAACCCTGTGACAGAGTGAGATGGAGAGCTGCCCTTTACTTTCAATCATAGAATCGTAGAATAGTTTGTGTTGGAAGGGACCATAAAGATCATCTAGCTCCAAACCCCCCTGCCATGGGCAGGAACACCTCCCACTGGATCAGGCTGCCCAAGGCCCCATCCAACCTGGCCTTCAACACCTCCAGGGATAGGGCAGCCACAACTTCCCTGGGTAACCTGTGCCAGTGCCTCATCATTCTCATGGTGAAGAAATTCTTCCTTATGTCTAGTTTCCATCTGCCCCTCTCCAGTTTATATCCATTGCCCTTCATCCTGTCACTCCAAGCCTTTATTAACAGTCCCTCTTCAGCTTTCTTGTAGGCCCTCCAGGTACTGGAGGGTCACTATAAGATCTCCTTGGAGCCTTCTTGTCTCCAGGCTAACATCCCCAACTCTCTCAGCCTGTCCTTGTTTGGGAGGTGCTCCAGCCCTCTGATCATCTTCATAGCCCTCCTCTGGACCTGTTCCAACAGTTCCATATCCTTCTTATGTTGAGGATTCCAGAACAATCCTCCTATGTCTCCTCCTGAGATGGCTAAACCTTCTCTTCCCTGGGGAAGCAGTCAATGCTCAAGAGGTATTTGCACAACACCCTCAGACACGTAGTGTGAATGTTGGGGTTGCCCTGTGCAGGGGCAGGAGTTGGACTCGCTGATCCTTGTGGGTCCCTTCCAACTCAGGACATTCTATAATTCTATCTTTTTATGTTTTCTCACCAATGGCACTTTCAAGAGTGCCTTAGTCCCTTACAAGAAACACATCTTCACCCCAACAAAACTGCAGTTTCGTCTATCCAGATACAGTTCAGGTGCAGAGCTTGTATCTAGAGACAATAGAGAGTTTTCATACCCCATATCTGGTCCAACTGAGCATCTCAATGGTTAAGCCATGTATTCATACTTAACTGTTGTATTTTTACCTCCATTTCACAAACAGATACGAGCTAAAGAGAAGAAATCACAGAATCACAGAGTGATAGAGGTTGGAAGGGACCTCAGGAGGTGGTACTTCATCTGAACTAATGAAGTATTATTGGAAGCTGAGTAGATTGTTACATCCCTGTGTCCTTAGTCACACTCATGCAGAAGCCTCTAAAGGGCTAGTTACCAATTAATTTTATAACAAGTGGCTTCTTAATGATAAATTATGAGAACAAAATGGAAGTTCTTCCCATCATCCTGTCCCCTAGCTCCCCAGGAAGTGTCCCTACTTTCTTATGCCCCAAACCTCTTACTCTCCATCGTTTTTCTTGCTGCAATACCCTTATTTAGGGTGCTTCCCATCAAACAGCTTTCCACATGCCCTCTTGCTCTCCTACCCTATTCAAGTGGTAGGAGGTGTGGAATATAGAGGTGGGAAAAATACAAGCTAGGATGTGAGAAAAGGGTGTGTGAGAAAGATTCAGCTAGAATCATAGAATCATTAAGGTTGGAAAACACCTCTAAGGTCATCAAGTACAACCATCAGCCCAACATCAGCCCAACAACAGTGTGCCTACTAAACCATGTCATGAAGTGCCATATCTACAGATTTTTTTAACCCCTCCAGGGAAGGACACTCCACCACTGCCCTAAGCAGCGTTTTCCAATGCTTCACCACCCTTTCCCTAAAGAAATGTTTCCTAATATCCAATTTCAGGTGCAACCTCAGGCCATTTCTTCTCATCACTTGTTGCTTGGGAGAAGAGACCAGCACCCACCTCACTACAGCTTCATTTAAGGTGGCTGCAGATAATAATAGGGTCTCCCCTCAGCCTCCTCTTCTCCAACCTGCTCCAGCTGCAGTACTATCTGTAAGGCTTTTTCTTGGAGCTGGAAAGGAGAAGGAGAGTGGAGTGAAACTCCTTCCTGGCAACAACGACGTTCCATCTGAGCACCGAGATTTGCTCAGCTGATGAAAGAGAGGCAAAATAGTCCCGAGTGATGAGATAAACTGCCTGATACTACTGTCAAGCTGATGTCCTCAGATATGTCTCTCAAATAATCAGTGTTCACAGCGTGCTTCAAGGCTGAAGAAATAACTTTGAGTGTGCAGCACTTGAGGAGATCATGAAACCCTCATAGTACAAATGAGAAGACGCTAAAAAAAGCTTTTGTGGGGTCCTTTAACCTTGGGTCCTTCCAGAGCAGGACAGATGAGACATCTTTCTATAAAAGTTCTTTGACATTCTGATGCATCCTTTTAAATTCATCAATAAAAGCCTATTTATTTGATCATCTGAGTTTCCCTGAAATCTTGATTTCCCCAGAGCATCTCAGTAAAAGTGCAAAACTAAAGGAAAAAAAAATTAAAAAAAAAAAGAAAGGAGAAAGCACTCGTTCTTTTCTCTTTAATGAGTTTTGCTGGCGTTCAACTCACAGATTTGCTATTAATGTTAAATTAGCTGGTTAAATTAGCTAATTATGTAAAATGTGTACAATATTCTCCATTTGGGACAACTGGCAAAGAGGGCTACTCAGCTAAACTGGCAAAGAAACGGCTTTTTAGACCGATTTAATTAGAAATGCTGGAAACATTCAAGTCACATGGACAGTAACCTCTGTCCAATATCCCAATGAAGCCATGTGATTTTGAGGGAGCTGGATTAGTATGCTTTCTATATATTGTTAATATGCATAGCTACAGATTGTGTATATGTTTATACTTACTTTATACATTGTAGGTAAATCATAGAATCATAGAATAGTTTGGCTTGGAAGGGACCTTAAAGATCATCCAGTTCCAACCCCCTGCCATGGGGAGGGACATATCCTATGAGATCAGGCTGCCCAAGGCCACATCCAACCTGGCCTGGAACACCTCCAGGGATGGGACAGCCACAGCTTCTCTTGGCAACCTGTTCCAGTGTCTCACCACTCTCATAGCGAAGAAATTCCTCCTTATGTCTAGCCTAAATCTTCCCCTCTCCAGTTTATACCTGCTCCTCCTAGTCCTGTCACAAGCCTTTATGAATAGTCCCTCTTCAGCTTTATTGTAGTCCCCTTCAGGTACTGGAAGGTCACTATAAGATCTCCTTGGAACCTTCTCTTCTCCAGGCTGAACAACACCAACTCTCTCAGCCTGTCCTTGTAAGGGAGGTGCTCCAGCCCTCTGATCATCTTTGTAGACTCTTCGGGACCCGTTCCAACAGCTCCATCGCCTTCTTATGTTGAGGATTCCAGAACTGTACACAATACTTCAGATGAGGTCTCACAAAAGAGGAATAGAGGGTCAGAATCCCCTCCCTCGCCCTGCTGGCCACACTTCTTCTAATGCAGCCCAGGACACGGTTGGCCTTCTGGGCTGTGAGCACACATTGCTGGCTCATGTAGAGCTTCTCATCAACCAGCACCCCAAGTCCTTCTCGTCAGGGCTGTTCTCAATCACGTCATGCCCCAACCTGTACTGAAATCGGGGATTGCCCTCATCCAGGTGTAGGACCTGGGAGAGTCCTGTTAGTCTGGTACTACAGGGCACTCAGGACTTCCTGGCTGTGCCACCACCAGTTCCCAGACTTGGGGAAGTCTAGAATAGAATCATAGAATGCTCTGGGTTGGAAGGGACCTTTACAGGTCATCCAGTCCAATCCCCCTGCAGGACCAGGGATATCTTTAACTTGATCAGGTTGCTCAGAGCCCCATCCAACCTGACCTTATCAAGGGATGGGGCCTCCACTACCTCTCTGGGCAACTTGTGCCGGTGTCTCACCACCCTCTTTGTAAAAAATTTCTTCTTTATATCCACTCTAAATATCTGCTCCCTTAGATTAAAAATGTTTTAAAAGTTGTTATGGTGTTTTGTCGTGTTGGAGTGTTATCCATTTAGATTATCAGCTGTTCAGGGATGAGCATGAATCTCTGCTTAGAGAACATCAGCACAGCGTGGTACAATAACATCAAAACGCTGAAATGGGCACATGTGAAACTAGAAACCAGTGCAAGAAGAGCTGCAGTGGTTCAGTAGGGGCACCTGCCAATCCTGATTAGCTCTGCGGAGAAAGGTTATTCAAAGCCAAAGTACGCTTACCTGCCTGCATGATGTCATTTCATAGAATCATAGAATGGTTTGGACCAGAAGGGACCTTAAAGATCATCCAACATCGCTGCCATGGGCAGGGACACCTTGCAGTGGATCAAGTTGCTCAAAGCCTCATCCAGCCTGTCCTTTAACACTTCCAGGGACAGGGAAAATGTAGATAACTGTGTCTTAGCCAGCAGCGTGGACATCTATATCTTACCCAAATACACTACTATTATACAAACAATGGCATATTTTCGGCACCCTCATATTTCACTGATGCCACGTAGATTTTAAGTGGTTCACTTGACGCTCTTATCTTCATAAAAATATAGACTGACATGAATATGACATAGATGTTGGAAAGGGTCTCCTAAAGGTAGAATGATTCCCTCTGAAGTGGACAAAAAGGATTGAGAGAGTACCAGGAAGAGACTTTTACCTTAGGCAAGTGTAGCCAAATGTGTTCAGTTTTGGGCCTCTCATTACCAGAAGGACATTGAGGTGGCAGAGTGCCTCCAGAGAAGGGGAATGAAGCTAGTGAAGGGGCTGGAGAACAAGTCTAATAGGGAGCAGCTGAGGAAACTGGGGTTGTTTACCCTAGGGGAGACCTCATCACTGTTTACAACTCCCTGAAAAGAGGTGGTAGTGAGATGAGTGCTGATCTCTTCTACCGGTGACAGGTTATAGAATGAGAGGAAATGGCCTCAAGCTGCACCAGGGCAGGTTCAGGTTGGACATTAAGAAAAATTTCTTCACCAAAAAGCATTATCAAGCACTGGCAGAGGCTGCCCAGGGAGATGGTGGAGTCCCCATCCCTGAAGGTGCTTAAAAGACAGGAAGATAAAGTGCTTAGGGATATGATTTAGTGGTGGACAGGTACAGCTGGTCTTGATGAACTCAAAGGTCTTTTTGAATCTAGTCATTCTATGATTCTACGTTTCAAATGCAAGTGGATGTAATTCTTGGAGTTAACAGGCTGGTGAAAATGACTCTTTTTATCCCTCTGTGTCTTTTGCATTCAGGCATGATACAGAACTTTCTTTGACTGGCATTTGTTGACATTTCAGCATAAATGTACAGTTTTTCAAGTCTGCAAAAGCCAGCAAATCTCATTAAAAAATAATATTGATACACTGTTGTGCCACCTTACTCTGGATGCAGAGTACCCTGTTGAGCAAACATATGTCATGGCCTTTGAGTGTGAAACTGGCAGATGTCTAATTGACCTGAATAAATTTCGAGCATATACAGGAATGGGTGAATAGAAGGTCTTAGAATCCCCCACCAAATCTTAATCAAAACTAACAAGGTTACCAAGTAGGTGCAGTTATGTGACACAGAAAATGCTGGGAGGCTCTGCGTTCGGAACCAGAGATGATTAATTCAAATAGAGCTTTCCCTTCCTGGAGATCCAAAGAACCTTGCTGGCTGTGTGGCAGGGAAAAGGTTGAAGCAGAACCATTTAAGTTGTAGTCCAGGTGGACCCCATCTCAGCACAGAGCATGGAAGATTTCCTTCTCTAGAAAGAATGGTCCTAGTTAGGAATCACAAAATCAGAGAATCATTGAGGTTGGAAAAGATCGCTAAGAACATCAAGTCCAACTGTCAGCCCAACACCACCGTGACAGATATAAGTAGATAATTCAGACCAAAGTAAGTAACGCACAGGAAAACGCAAGTGCACGGGACGATGCAAGTTCTTGCTTCAGCGTCCATAAGGCATCAATACCAAGGTAGAGAAGGAGATCCAGGAGTCCTGTAATTTAGTAAACATGTGATGGAACTTGAAGACGTCCCAGGAAGCAAGACCAGAGAAAATGGTCTCAAGTTGTGCTAGGGAAGATTTGGATCAGATATTAGGAAAAGTCTCTTTACTGAAAGAGTGGTGAAGAGTCAGAGCAAGCTGCCCAGGGAAGTGGTGGTGTCATTATCCCTGGAGGTGTCCAAAGAATGTGTGACCATGGCACATCAGGACATGGTTTAGTAGGTACGATTGTGTTGGGCTGGCAGTTGAACTGGATGATCTTAGAGGTCTTTTCCAACCTTAACGATTCTACAATGCTATGATTCTGTGACTGGACCAGCATCTCGGCTGAGCTCAGGGTACTCTGCATAAAAGGGGAGCTTTTACTAAATTTGATCAGGCTTAAGAGAAGATAAATTTGCTATTTCATCAGAGATTTTACTTCCATTGCAGGTTCTTGTGATTTAAGCAAGAAAACGCCCAGCAAGATTAAATGCCCTTTGAGGTTGCTGGGCAAATTTGCATCCATTTCTGACCACAAAGCCTAGGAGCCGCCACATGAGTTGAATGTGGCTTTGGGAAATACAATCGGATCCTTTTTGTCATGGCTTCCAAAGCAGAAAGGAAATTGAGTGACTGACAGAAATCTGCCAGGTTTGAACAGGGAAGCCAGGAGCTGGGAGAAGGTAAAGCATATAAATGTGGGTGTTTTCTCTTTCCTGCATTATTGCTGCATTAGATGTGTCAATCCAACACAGTAACTCAGAATGCAGAGAGACAGTCTATTCAGATTTAGCAAAGCCCATTACATTTACAAAGGCTCAGGAGAGATGTCCCAGCAAGACAGTGATGTAATAACTACAAGAAAATGTATTTTCAGAAAGATAGGCCCTTAGCTAAACTGTATGCACCAGGGGATCTCTCTGCAGAAAGCCTCGGTTATTACTTTCTTAAAATCCTTATTACATTTCCAGCTCTATAAAAACTGAGTAATTACTGTCTTCAATTACCTCTTAGTGCCAACTCGATTAATGTCCTTTACACCAATTGCTTTCTGAACTGTTGGAGTGAAAAGATGATCTGGGTCAACTCTATAAATGATCTTTTCAATGTCTTGATAGCTTAAAAGTAGGGACTCGTGTTTTCAGAGAAGGGTCATCACTTGGTTGCCCTGAGGAGGTGGAATGGATGGACTATAGGGAGACCAGACTTTCAATATCGGGATCCAAAATGTAGATGATGCCAGAGGATCAGCCATTCGAGGTGGTTTGTTCTCTCTCTTTCTCTGCAAACACCATTGCTCTAATCCCCTGGGATCTAGGCTAGAGAGATGGCACTAAGTGGGAGGATCAATGGTTGTCTATACCGGCTTTAATAATTAAAGTTATTGAGCCATTACGTCTTGGATCAACAAACAAGGCGAACAGGTCAGTCATCCTGGCCTTGTAAATTGATTATTTTTCGACAGACAATATTAGGGTCAGGGGGGCTTGGCTGATCAGCTCTCCCAGGTCTTGCTATAAACAACCACTGATTGGGACCATCTGGCCACGATTTGGCTCAGGCCATTTATTATTCTCAGCAGGAAAACGCTTTCCTCCTCTAGCAGAAGTGAGCGGTGTGTCAGTATCCAAGCTTTCGTCTCCCTGGAGCGGGACCCTGCCCCATGGATTTGCTGCTGGTAGGGTTGTTCACTACCTTGGAATCTGATATTTCATTACAATCTTGAATTACATCTTCTGGCCCAAGTCATTTTGGGATTTGTGTGCTGTGAATGTGTGCTTGGTAAATGCCCTAGGAAACTTTATCAGCCACTCGTCTCCTGCTTCAGCACTCAGTGCTGATACTGATTCAGTGAAGCAAACGCAAGAATTTCTTGATCTCTCAGGGAATGATCTGGAAGGGAATGGAAGGAAGGTAGAAGAACACCACAGCCACTTGACCATGGGGTGCTCCTAAATGGCTCAGCCTATCTCATGAAATCTCACTCTCCAACTTGGCCTCCAGCCCCACGGAACCCCTTTCCCAGCCCTGATGGCATTTGGCCAGCCGCTGAAAGGAAAGCTAAACCAAGCTCCTAAACCAGAAGACCAGGATTAGGTCATCTGGAGGGCTGCTGGCTCCTTCCCTCAGCATAGCAGGGAGTGATCCATGGACAACTTCCAGAATCCAAGCTGATTCTTTCCCTTACATTGCAATCTTCCTTCTTCCTTGTAAAATCAGCCAAGCAATTATCTTACCTTCTTGATCCAGACTTTTTTTTTGGGATACACCTCTTCTCCAAATGTTTCCACACTGCTGGCCACATGCTGTAGCTCCAAGGCTCCATCTGGGCCGGTCCATCCTCCATAGTGCAGCTACACATGGATGCCTCCAGCTAAGGACCCTACCATTTTCCCCCAACTGATTGCTGGAGCTGCTGAGGTCAAGATCTTCAAAGAAACCACAGTGCTAATTAGAGAGATATTGTGTGCTGAACACTACAGCATTTCTGCTGTCTCAGGTAAGGTTTTCCATGGCACTGGGCATCCCATTGTCAATGCTACCCTACGTTCTATCCTCCTTGATAGCTATTTAAAGCTCTCACAGGCATTTCTACATGGTCTGCTGCCACTTTCTCATTGCAGCATAAAGGTTTCCATTATACTACAAGCCTTGGAGACATATTCCAAAACCCTGTCTCCTCCTCCTGGCTGTTTCCACGTGGCACGAGAAGGTTAGCCTAAAGAAAAGTTTAGCAGTCCCTGAGGATTATTGTTTTGTAATGCTGAATGCAGACAGGAGTTGCCAAAGGTTGTCTTTGCGTAAAGGATTTTTTAAGCAGAGACAATTTGAAATTAACTCCTTGCAGCACAGAAAACAATTCACAAGGTGATATTATTCTGTGCTTGGGTTTTATCATATGATAATTTCACCTGTCTACATTTTGATAGTCAGGTCTTGGTGTTTAACTTCATGCTTTCTTGTGCACTGGCAATTCCTTTGCCAAGCACTCAGTGCCACTTTCCTAATCAAGGCTTTCTTCACCCCTTGTTCTCGGCTTGAATTTTCTTTCTTTTCTTTTGAAACCCGCATGAGTTTGGAGGGCTGCAATTTTACATGCCAGATCTTGATTTGTTTTGTTCATTTGGTTTTTTTCTTATTGACATAACACCCTAGTGAAAGTATAGGCTATTGTCTTTCTGCTCTCCCAACTAACACAGGTATGGTAGGAGCTTCACTGTCAGGGATGTTAAACTTCACTGCAGAGAACAAAATGTATATTTAAAAAAAAACCCAGCAAATTTAAATATTAGGGAGCTATTGTAAAGGAAAAGCTCATGTGCATAACAGGGCACACTCCTGTCCTGTCCCTGATGTTCATTAATAATGCAGATGGCATCAGTTCCTTCCTGAACCCTGACATCTCCATTGCTGCTGTGTGTGCAGCCCAGGTAGACACTTTGGAATTAGCTTGCAGTGAGTTACAACCCTGAGCATCAAATCAGCTTCTTGGGTGGGTTTTGCAATTCAAAGACCTTCAGCTTGGGAGTGAAGAAAGCATTTTTCCCTCTCCTAAGTGCTTGCAGACTTCAGTCTTGGGCTGGATGTTCCCCAGTAGACAAGGGGTTTGAAGCATCCCTCAAGGCACAGCAGAAATGAGCGCTCTAACCCCTGTGCTACCACAGGAGGCCACTTCTTCTCCCACAGACAATACTTATGATTATCCAGGTGTGCACTGGATGGGTAAAGGGTAACTTCACATCAGATTTTTTACGTGAGAGACTTAAAAAATTCATAGAATCAGAGAAGAGTTTGGGTTGGAAGAGACCTTAAAGATCATCCAGTTCCAACCCCCCTGCCATGGGCAGGGACACCTCCCACTAGACCAGGCTGCCCAAAGCCCCATCCAACCTGGCCTTCAACACCTCCAGGGATGGGGCAGCCACAACTTCCCTGGGCAACCTATTCCAGTGCCTCCCTACTCTCATGGTGAAGAAATTCTTCCTTAAGTCTCAACTAAACCTGTCCCTCTCCAGCTTATACCCGTTCCCCCTCGTCCTATCACTACACGACTTTATGAACAGTCCCTCCCCAGCTTTCCTGGAGCCCCTTTCATGTACTGGAAAGTTGCTATAATATCTCCTTGTAGCTTTCTCTTCTCCAGGCTGAACAACCCAAACTCTCTCAGCCTGTCCTCGTAAGGGAGGTGCTCCAGCCCTCCAATCATCTTGGTAGCCTCCTCTGGACCCACTCCAAAAGTTCCGTATCCTTCTTATGTTGAGGATTCCAGAACTGGACACAGGACTCCCGATGAGGTCTCACAAGAGAGGAACAGAGGGGCAGAATCACCTCCCTTGACCTGTTGGCCACGCTTCTTTTGATGCTTCATTCTGCGTGAGAACAAGGGCAGTTAAGAGCTCTGCTGGGGTAAAGATGCTTCTGAGTTGCAAAATGAATACTTTATGTATCAAGGGATTGTTATTGGTGAAAACATAGGCACTTACAGAGCCTGTAGGGATTCCGAAGAAGAGAATGTTCCTGCATTCCCAAGGTCCATTGTCCTGCCTGAAGTCACACAGGGAAACCATACAGAGGAGAGAGCAGAACCCATATTATCAGAGATTTCACGTGTCTGCAGTTCTCCCTGCCCCATTTACCGTGCTGCTAGCCTGGTAATCCTCAGTGTCTCCAGATTGTTTTCTATATTCACTGCTCTTTCTCAGCTCAGGGAGAGTTGTGCTTTTGGGAGCCGCATGGGAACACCGGGAAAGAATAAAGCCAAACAATGGGAAAAAACTCTGGATTTTGTTTTCATTCTGCAGCGTGTTGATTTACATTTCAAGCTGTGGTGGGTATAAAATGCTCATAGATATTCTAGTCCCTCCTTACCTCTGTGGCAGCAGGGGAATATTGTCTGTATAAGGACTGAAGGCAGAAAGACCCTCAGAAATACCCCCACGGCTTTCCCTGCCATCACATCCCAGTGACTTCTGGACCCACTGAACTAAAACCACTTCAGACAAATGGTTTCTTATTGCAAAGGCAGCTGCAGTTTTCCAAAGGTTCGAAAATTGACTGAGCTTGTAATGAGTGCAGCCAGTTGCTGAGACTGTGATTGAGCGATCAAGATGTTCATAACCTAAGGCTATGCACTTATTGCTTTTTCCCTTGGAAAGACAAAGGTGAGTCTGTGTTATATCTTCTCTGGTTCCTGTTTAGCTCAGTGAGAAAAACACCCCAAAAAAGGTTGTTCACTGTTCTCCACTTTTCAACTCTAATCCATGGCATGTTTAAACCCCTGCATGCCCATATGCATTGCTGTGGAGGGGCCAGTGTGCTCCCTGGAGCAGTGTCCCATGGTGACCCATGGGGCCCTCTTGCTACTGATAACAAGGGTGAAAGGAATGGCCTGAAGTTGCACCAGGGAAGGTTTAGCTTGGATAGTAGGAAACATTTCTCTACCAAAAGAGTGGTCAAGCTTTGGAAGAGGCTGCCCAGGGAAGTGGTGGAGTCATCATCCCTAGAGGTGTTCAAAAACCATGTAGATGTGGCGCTTGGGAACATGGTTTAGTAGGCACAGTTGTGTTGGGCTGACGGTTGGACTGATTATTCTGGAGGTCTTTTCCAACCTTAATGATCCTGTGATTCTATGATACATAGCATTTCAGAAGAGCACAACTATAGCGTGAATATTTGTTCTCATCACCACGTTTCTCAATAAGACATGCAGGTTCTGGATATGTGGCTAAAGCTCAGAGATTCATAGCCAGATCTGTCAAGTCACATGCATTCATTATGAGATGTAAAGCATTTGCCTTCTGTATCCTGTTCCTCCAAAGCCAGGTTTATATTTCATGCAATTGTGGCACGAGTCCCTATTTCACTGTGAATATCTGGGACACAAGAAAAGGTTGTTGAACGCAGCGGCATGTATAATTAGAAGACTCTGTAATGGGTTAACCATCCCTTTAGCCTGCAACCTTCTTCGTGTCACACAGCCTCAGATCACACAGTTGCATGAAAATGTTGCAGACACAGGGACTGAAGAAGGTTGAGAGGCCTAAGGATCTTCTGGCATAGTAAGATCAAATGGCTGAAGGCCTGGCCAAGACAAAATAGGCCCCATGGGACACAATTTTAGCCGAAAGGACAGACTTCTGCTGGAACAGATTATGATGGGACTAGGTGAGTAGGGTTTTCTGAGCGGTAGGTCTCTGGAGGACTCACTGGGTGAACTCCCCTGGTCTAAGTTATGCAAGAAGTTAAAGTCACGACAGTATTCACCTCTCACCTGAAGAGCAATGAAGCCAATGTAAATTCCGTAACTTACATTTCAACACTCACTGAGGTGTATTTTATTACCCTGCTTAATTATGCTACATAAATCTCCACTATGTGAAGGTTAAAATGTGACCTCTGCCCTGATGAGTTTATAATTTAAATAGATGACACACGTGAGTTTAAGAAGGAAAAGGATATAACCAGAACCCAGCAGTGTGATGATTTAAGTTGTGTCACAGTTTTAAAATATCAGTGGTGTTTGGTGGAACAGAGGAAGGAAGAGAGGAGGGAGAATTCGGGAAGAAGGAATGGAGGGTAATAGCGAAGGGGTGATAAAAGCAGCAAAAGAAGCAGCTGAATGGTCTTCAGCAACTGAATTGTCAACTTTAGCACCTGGATGGTCATCCTCTGCATTGTTTAGACAGGTGTCTGTTAGTTTGGAAGGGGATTGGAACTAGATGATCTTTAAGGTCCCTTCCAACCCAAATCATTCTATGATTCTAGTTTGTGACAGATACCTATTAGTCGCGCTGACCTAATTTTTCACCAGATCCCTAGAGGTGGGTACTCCTTGAAATGGTTTTCTTCTCCAAAACCACAAAGATCATAGGATAAAAATGATACTGCATTGTAGGACTTGCCTTTCCTGAAGGGGAATTGTTAAAAACCAACACCAGTCACACCAATGCCATCTTAAAGGTAGAGATTCTAAGACCCTTTAGTCAATTTTATTGCATTAACTTCCATTTTATAGATGTACAGTAGATTACACTTCGTTTTCTTGCTGAGCATTTAATATTAACTTACTAGACTTTAAACGGGACTTGCAAAACCTCTGCTGCATTGTTTGGAAATTACTTAGCTGTGCCACCATCTCTAGGAACTTTTGGGGTGCACCAACAGCTTAAATTCCTGCAACGCCATAACGAAAATCTTCAAAAGACCCATCCTTCTTGTGTTTCAAAGGCCACCTGGCCACCACTTCTTAAGGTTGTTACGATGAACTGCTTCTCTGCCATTGATATCTCTTAATCCATTGTCAGGTCTTCTAGTGACTGCAAGATCATTGATGGAAGAGTACAAAATGCAGCGATCTTCCATCCTAATGTGTCTGTCTCAAACCCTGCACTAGTGGTGATGGAGTTGTGGGGTTCATCTGCAAGTATCTGTCTTGCTGATTCAGTCCTTCTTGCTGACAATAACAGAAAAAATTAAAGACATCTATCTTCAGGCTTATTCAGTGCCCACATAGCACTGCTATGCAATAAAGTTGATTTAAGCCAGTTCCTGTAGATCTGGTGCTTCACTGAGCTTTTTATCATTATGCTTTCAAAGCTGTAGTGCCTGTAACTCTCTGAGCATCCTCACTCTTCAACTACCGACAAACATTTCATGACACCAAATATTTGGGAAATACCATCACTGCCATTTCATAGACTGATTACTAATGAATTTTTTCCAATCTGAACTTTGAGGCTCCTTGATGGGTATCATTTTAGATCCATCCAGCCTGAATGTCACACCAGTGACAACTTCTTCAGGGTTTATATTGCCCAAAAACCTGTGTCACAGAATCATAGACTCATAGAATGGTTCAGGTTGGAAGAGACTGTAAAGATCATCCAGTTCCAGTAGGGACACTTCCTACTGGACCAAGCTGCTCAAGTCCCCATTCAGCCTGAACTTCCATATTTCCAGGGATGGGTTAGCCACAACTTCCCTGGCAACCTGTGCCAGGGGCCCACCACTCTCATTGGGAAGAGTTTCTTCCTAATGTCTAATCTAAATCTTCCCTCTTCCAATTTAAAGCCATTCCCCCTCATTCTATAACTATGTGGCCTTGTAAAACATCCCTCTCCAGCTTTTGTGTATCCCCTTCAGGTACTGGAACATCGCTATAAGGTCTCCCCAGCACCTTCTCCAGGCCAAACAACCCAAACACTCTCAGTCTGTCCTCATAGCAGAGGTGCTCCAGCTCCTAAATCATATTTGTGTCTCTTGTCTGAATCCATTCTAAGAGCTTCACATCCTTCCTATGTTGGGGATTCCGGAACTCCAGGTGAGGTCTCACAAGAGCAGAGGGGGAGAATCCCCTCCCTCACCCTGCTGACCACTCTTCTTCTGATGCAGCCCAGGATATGGTTGGCCTTCTGGGCTGCCAGAACATATTGCCGGCTCATGTCAAGCTTCTCATCAACCAGCACCCCTAAGTCCTTCTCTGCAGGGCTGCTTTCAATCACATTGCGCTCCAGCCCCGATCCAGGCATACGATCTTGCATTTGGCCTTGTTGAACATCATGAGGAATAATTCCAAGGTGAAGATTCTGACTGGAATAAATCCAACATGGTGGGCAGTAACGTTTCTTGGTGAGAAGCAAGTCAACCCTTCTTCTTCACTTAACCTGTGGTGCTGAGTCTGGGAACACCACGCTGTCCCAGGCCAGGGCAGGGGGAGAGATAGCAACAGCCGTAAGAATGGTAACACCAAAGGACTTGGCCAGCATCCTAAAGGCAATGTGGAGCAAACGTTGCCAACAAAACAGCAGCAACACCTGGCAGATAGAGGACCACCAGTACCATACACATTTGAAACCTGCTGCTACTCTCGCATCATGATATTACATTGCAGAAAGCCTGCAGGGTTTTTTATTAAAGAAACTCCCCCAAATAAGCTCTTTTTCTCCCTGATGTTTTGTCTCGGTGAAAATACAGGACAAGAAGGAGCTGCTGGTCAGAGAATGAGGAGGTTCAGATTTCTAACATGCAGGAGAGCATTATGGAAAGCCCTTTCAGAGCCACCTCTGACTCTAATGTCCTTCAATGTGGCTGTCCTTCAATGCACTGAACCGTAGGCTGGGTAGAGATCATTCCAGTTTCTTCTCCTTGGCAGCAAAACTTTCAGACTGCAAGATAAGTGGGGTTTGTTATTACAAGTTTGATTTTAATATCACCAGGTCACAGTTTCTCCTGTAAAATGGGGGCTATGATGTTTGCCAGTTATATAGTTGTTTTGTCAAAACTTCCATAGAAGTACAGCAACTGTCATATTATCCTTCTCTTATATAGCTTCATAGTAAATTAAATTTGAGGCCAAAAGGACTGTTCAGCTGCTGAAACTTATGCCCCATTTTCTGCAAGGAGAGCCTTGAAATTGGATGTCTGATGTCTCATTTCAGAAGGATTGATACCACTGCTGCTTTTCTTGAAAATACAAGAGTGCATTGCTAGTACTGGGAGTTTTACTTACTTCGGTTCAAGTTTCTGTTGTTTCTCTTGCCTGAAGCTGCTGGTTGCACAAAACAGAAAATATCCAAAGCTGAATTCAATAGGATGAAATATTTCTGCCAGCAGTAGAATTTATGAAGTCTTATCTCCAATGTATGTCATGCTTGGCTGTCTACAGTTTAATAAGGCGCAGCTCTGATCTCAGGCTTTTTCCTGCGGTTGAAGCATCCATTACCTTTCCCTCCCATGTGAATTCGCTGGAATAGATGAGCCTAGCAGTTCCACCTCCCTCTCAGTGCCAGCAGGAGTCCAAGCCACCTCTTTTCCCCCAAACTGCAGGAACTTACTGGCTCAGATATCACTTGCGGCAAGTGTTAATGCTCAACAATTCTACAAGTCATTACATGGAGACTGATGCTCAGCTAGATGCAGGGAACTTAGTGGAGCTGGGTTAAAATGAGAAGTTTGTGGGTAGGATCTAAGAACTCCTTGCAGAAGGGCTGGGGGCAGCACAGAGGAACATAATAAAGGAATGGTTGGACTCAATGATCCAAGAGGTCTTTTCCAACCTGGCGATTCTATGATTCTATTGTATGAAAGCACAAGAGAATAAGGATAATGAGAATAAGTGTTGGGTTTTATGTCTCTTACACACCTCAGGTTTTCCATGGCTCCAAATGAAGGTAAGGCTTAAAGATTTTCATTTCAGCCAGCCAACACACAGCCTGCAGCAAGATGAGGAGAGAAAGGTTGAGGATTTGGAAGATATGTGAGGACAAATGGATGCGATTTCAAACAGGAGGTTTGTCTTAGCCATAAGATGGAAGGCAGAACAGGTAAGTCACAGTTAGGCTTCCTAAGGCCAAGTTGTGGTGCTTCTGAAGTAATGATTAAAAAAATTATATTCCTTCTCTGTGTAATGTTGCTGCCAGAAAATTCTCCATTTGAACAAAGTCCTTAAGCAAAAGAAGAGACGTGCTTTGCTGATAAGGCCACGGAGAGTGTTCAAGCTCCTGGCAGATGAAAGCAGGCTGTGGGGCTCAAGCTTCATGTAACTCAGTAAATATTTTAAGGTGTAACTAGATTAAGAAAGCCGCTCTACTACCCTGCAATTTATAGTTTCCCAGGGAATGAGATCCACTAACAAAACAAGTAATCATAGAATATTATTCCATGGGATTGATTATAGGGTCTCTATCCCTTTTTCTGACATGCGTCGTGCTGGCCAGGTCTGAATCAGGTCATCAACTGCATGAACAAACCATCTGGTTCAATCTCACCTCTCTATATCAATATGACTGCACAACTGCAAAACCAGCATTCCCTTAGTAAAGATAAGTAAAAGAAAAGAGGGAAATCTCCCCCAATAATCCGTTTTTTTTTTTTTTTAAATGGCTTACAGGAGACCAACTCACATTCTTTCACAGTGTTTTACCTGCACAGTGAAGAGAAAGATCTCGCACTTCTGCTTCAGGGACTGCATTACCACAGTTTGTGTGGCTCTGACATTGGAAAAACAGCAGTAAAGATAAGTAAAAGAAAAGAGGGAAATCCCCCCAATAATCCAGTTTTGGTTTTTTTTTTAATGGCTTACAGGAGACCAACTCACATTCTTTCACAGTGTTTTACCTGCACAGTGAAGAGAAAGGTCTTGCACTTCTGCTCTGATTTCCTTCAGGGACTGCATTACCACAGTTTCTGTGGCTCTGACATTGGAAAAACAGCAGTACTTTTCCACTTAGCTTAATCTTAGTTACTATTTTTTCTGCAGCAGCTGTACACAGTGCAACTTGGGAAATGTCAGGAGGCAAAAAAAAACAATAAGAAGGCATTTGAATCATATCTCTGCCTTGATTCCTAGCACCATGCCAGGCAACTTCTTCTCCTGCCCCATGGGTTGCTTACTTCTTATTCACAAGCTGAGATGGAAAAAAAACAGTGGCAGCTTCGTGCTGAGAAGAGATACTGATTGTTGTCATGCAAGAAATCAAAAAACACAACCTAAAACACCTTTAACTCAGACTTACATAACAGTAAATAGAAATAACAAGGTCACTCAGATGAGTGACTGACCATAGGGTCAAATCCTGATGCTTCAGCTCACTTTTATTCAGTTCTTACTCAGGCAGATTGGTAGAGCCTGATAAAGATTCATTAAAAAAAAAACAGAATTAAGGCTAATTTGACAGGTTGATAGTTGGGCTTGTTCATCCTGGAGAAGAGAAGGCTCTGAGAAGACCTTATAGCGGACCCTCAGTACTTAAAGGGGCTACAGGAAAGCTGGGGAGTGGCTTTTTATCAGGGAGTGCAGGGATAGGACAAGCAGGAACAGTTTTCAGCTGAAATAGAGATTTAGATGAGAAAGTAGGAAGAAATTTTTGACTGTGAGGGTGGTGAGGCACCCTGTGGCCCAAGTTGTCCAGAGCAGCTGTGGATGCCTTGTCCCTGGAGGTGTTCGAGACCAGGTTGGATGAGGCTTTGAGCAACCTGGTCCAGTGGGAGTTGTCGCTGCCCATGACAGAGGGGCTGAAACTGTATGATCTTTAAGGTTCCTTCTGACCTAAGCCATTCTCTGATTCTATGACTACTGAATGAAATGGGAGCCTGGGACCTGATCCTTTGACCACAGACCAATTCCAGTGTAACGCAGCTGATGTAAGAGTGACAATCTCTACAAGGAGATGTAATACATTTTATTAAACTGACTGATATATGCCAACTGAATTACACTTGTTTTATGCAAGCAAAATTGTTCTTTTGGTCTTAGATGGAAACCCTGGCCTTCACTCTGCTCCCACATACACTGATGCAAGTCAAAGGTAGTTTCATTATAACTAATATAAAGACATTACAGACAAGGCAATTGCATCTGTAAGATATTGGTGTGAGCTGAACTCTTTTCTCTGACATTTCTACTAATGTTTGAATTGGAATAATGAAGTAAAATGTGGTATTTTTCAAAATGTTAAACCTGTGGATGAGAGATCCACATGTTCAACAGCACAAAGCACTGGAAAATCTGTTAGATTTAGGAATTCACAAACAACACTCAGAAAATAGCAGTGGATAAACTGTGGAAAAGTATGGTGGGTAAAATTATCTCAGGAAAGGGGGAAAGCAATCCCCCAGTATCATCCATATTGGGAAAGGAGATCTTGCCAGGGGAGTTTATAAAGATTTCCCAAAGGGAGCAAGTATATTTGCAAAAGAACTGCTCTGCCTGTGCCTGGTTAGGCTTCTTTTTGGCATAGTGGTCTGCCACTCTGGTGGTCCTTTGGGAAACTGGCCCAGTGTATGAGAAACAGCAGCATATGTGCTCATCTCCACATCGAGCCCTTTCCTTTTCCTACAAAGGGAGGATGGGGAAGAGGAGTGAAATCATCTGTGCTTCCGAGGCCCTTCTGGTTTGGCGGGATCCTTGACTGAGCCCCTCTTGGATTTACAGACAAGTTGTGGCAACGATTAATTCATCATCAAGAAATTTTTGGTCAGTTTTGTCTTTAGGTGGTTTGAATCATCAATGATCCACCCATTTTACCACATACACTTCATAGAACTAAAACACTGTAAGAAATAAATGTGAAAAGGAGAAGTACATTTCTGTCTCCGGATTTCCAATCCATCAGTTTTTAGATCTTTTCTTGCTGGCTGTGTTAGGAGAAAATGCTGTTCTTGTAACCCTTCATCCACATTGTATCATATATTATTAATGAAGAAAGACCTCAGTGTTCATTTGCTGCATCAGCCCCCACTACGGCGATTTGTTTTTGCTTTCATTTAAAGAAAACAGAATTCACAGCTCCAGCACTTCTTGGGTTGGGAGTGGAGGGAAGGGGCTTGTAAATGAAACAAGGCAAAGGTTTAGCAATTATAGCCCAGGATTGAAAGTCTGCAAGGTTACAGTTCTGGGGGAGATTTGCTGTTGTTTGTCCTGATGAAGTTCCTCCTAAATGAGGTGATTATTGTAGCTGTCAGGAATGAAAAGGTAGGACACATTGATTTCATCCCCACTGCAATCTCCAGGACGTGCCGGTACAGAGCAGTCAATATGAATTGCCAATTAACTAAAAAACAATATTGGCAAGTCGGCAGTTTGAGAAAAAACTCCCTCCAGCCAGTGCATAAACCTCCTGCCATTCAAATCACCATCCTCAAGCAAAGGCATTAGCAAAGCTGCCCAGAAAATCAACGACGATGAGCTTTTTTGGAGTAGCTGAATAGCAAACTGTCGAGCTGGGAGCCTGTCTACACATGAGAAATGGAGCAGAACAGCCATAGAGGAACACACTTCAAGTGCATATCCAATCCGGAGATAAAAATCACTTTACTTTGGAGTAATTATTCAGTTTAGAAAATTCATTTGTTATCCAGGAATAAAGTATCTTTTATTTCAGAATTAAAGTGCCTGCATTCTTCTTCTGCTGTTCCACTAATGATAATAGATACAGCCGCTGGTAATAAATATAGGTTCTTTCACAATAGCTGCTGTGGAAATCTTCCCCTTGTAAATAAGCCCTAGGAATACCACACTTCCAATTAACTTATATTTCAAATACAGTTTGTATAAATGGATACCATTCACTTACCTAGAGATTTCTGCAGTTCTCATGCAATTAAATTTGTTAACATGCAGCTTTAGGCTGAAAAATCAACTTCAGAACAGCAGCCAGGAGGAGTGTCTTTGACATGACGGAGCAAATTTGGTTTAGAAAACACCCAGCAGCTATTAGTAGCAGATTGCTACTGCACTTCCTAAGAAATTCCTGCCTCTGCAATAACAAACCTCAGTCTTGTGTGGTGCTGTTAACACCAGCAGTCGAAGGATGTGAGTGACGATGTATCATTACCCCTCATCTGCAAATCATAGAATGATAAAGGTTGGAAAAGACCTCTAAGATCATCCAGTCCAACTGTCAACCAACACCACCATGCCTACTAAACCATGTCCTGAAGTACCACAGTTATATGTGTTTTGAACCCCTCCAGGGATGGAGACTCCACCACTTCCATGGGCAACCTCTTCCAATACTTCACCACTCTTTCAGTAAAGAAATTTCTCCTAATATATAATCTAAACCTTCCCTTACACAATGTTGGGACATGGTTTAGTAGACACAGCAGTGTTCGGCTGACAGCTGGACTTCATCTTAGAGCTCTTTTCCAGCCTTAACGATTCTGTTATTCTATGATTCTAACCCGCTTGAGGCTGTGGCATGCAGATAATATTCAGGACTAGCTTGTTGGTAGGACACAGTACTCTAAGGAGACAGAACATTTGGTTCATTTTAAGCCCTATGAAGTTTTAAGCCCTTGCAATTCAGTCTGGGAGAGACGTGAGAGCATATCTAGCATCAAGAGGCATCAGAACCCACCTCTGCACAGAGTACCCTTATCCTTCTACCCCATTTTCTGCAGCCTCCACAGAGAGTGACGACATTTGGACATAGCCCTCTTAGAAGCATAGAATGCTTTGGGTTGGAAGGGACCTGAAAGACAATCCAGTTCCAACCTCCATACCATGGGCAGGGACACCTGCCGCTGGATCAGGTTGCTCAAAGCCTCATCCAACCTGGCCTTGAACACTCCCAGGAAAGGGGCAGCCATGACTTCTCCGGGCAACTTGTGTCACTGCCTCACCACCCTCACAGGAAAATATTTCTTCCTAATATCTCACCTAAATCTCCTCTCTTTCATCTTAAAACTGTTCCACCCTGCACTCTCTGATAAAAAGCTTCATTCCCAGCTTTCCTGTAGGCTCCCTTTAAGTACTGGAACTCTGCCCTAAGGTCTTTCTGGAGACTTCTTTTAGCGGACGTACCTTGCCTAGTCAGTCATTTCTTGACCTGTTAATGAACTGCCTTTCAAAGTGGGGATTGGTGCAATCCATGGTTTCAATACAAGCTGCGGGATGATGTGATTGAGAGCAGCCCTGCGGAGAAGGACTTTGGGGTGCTAATTGATGAAAAGCATGACACAAGCTGACAACATGTGCTCACAGCCCAGAAGTCCGACTCTGTCCTGGGCTGCATCCAAAGCAGCGTGGCCAGCAGGGTGAGGGAGGGGATTCTGCCCCTCTATTCCTCTCTTGTGAGACCTCATCTGGAGTACTGTGTCCAGTTCTGGAATCCTCAACATAAGGAAATGGAGCTGTTGGAGCGGGTCTAGAGGAGGGCTGCAAGATTGATCAGAGGGCTGAAGCAGATGAGGACAGGCTGAGAGAGTTGGGGTTGCTCAGTTTGGAGAAGAGAAGGCTCTGAAGACACCTTATAGCGACCTTCCAGTACCTGAAGGGGCTACAGGAAAGCTGAGGAGGGACTTTTAAGAAGGGCCTGGAGTGACAGGATGGGCCTTTAAATTGGACAGAGGAAGATTCAGACTAGACATGAAGAAGAAATATTTTCCTGTGAGAGTGGTGAGGTTGTCGCCAAGATTGCGCAGAGAAGCTGTGGCTGCCCCATCCCTGGAGGTGTTCAAGGCCAGGCTGGTTGGGGCCTTGAGCGTCCTGGTGTAGCTCAAAGTGTCCCTGCCCATGGCAGGGGGTTCGGACCTGGATGATCTTTAAGTTTCCTTCTGTCTCAAAGCATTCTATGCATCTTGTCACAACTACCACGCATTCCCTGGGAGCACCAATCAAACCCCAAACAAATCCAAAGGCCCTTAAGCAGTGTGGTCTGGTGGGAAGTGTCCCTGCCCATGCCAGGATGTTGGAACTGGATGATCTTTACGGTCCCTTCCAACCCAAAGCATTCTGCGATTCTATATTAGACTGCGCGCTGCTGTCTACTCACAGCCCCGACACAAAAAAACTACAACTCCCAGCGTACACCGCGGCGCCGCGCCCCCTCCCACGTGATTTGCCATCTTGGCTTTCTATTGGCTAGCTCTCCCCCTAATGCCCGCCTCCTACCTTCTGATTGGCTGCCGCCCGTGGCCGCGGGGCGCTTGGGGGCGCGTGTGTGAGGGGGGGGGAGTACAAGATGGCGGCGGGCGAGGCGGCCGGGCGGTACCGGAGCACCATGAGCAAGAGCAAGGACCCCTCGGGGCTGCTCATCTCTGTCATCAGGTAGGGGCTGGCGCGGCCCCCGCTGCCTGTTGTCCCGCCCCTGAGTGCGGGTAACCCTGGGGGGACCCAGGGGCGGGGGCTGGCGTGTGATCCTTCTGGACTTCTGGAAAGCCTTTGACAAGGTCCCCCCACAACATCCTTAGAATCGTAGAATGGTTTGTGTTGGAAGGGACCTTAAAGACCATCCAGTTCCAACGTCCTGCCATGGGCAGGGTCACCTCCCACTAGATCACGCTGCCCAAGGCCCCATCCAACCTAGCCTTGAACACCTCCAGGGATGGGGCAGCCATAACTTCTCTGGGCAGCCTGTGCCAGTGTCTCACCACTCGCATAGTGAAGAAATTCTTCCGTATATCAAGCCTAAATCTGCCCCTCTCCAGTATATACCGGTTCCCTCTCGTCCTGTCACCACAAGCGTTTATGAATAGTTCCTCTTCAGTTTTCTTGTAGCCCCTTCCAGGGACTAGAAGGTCGCTATAAGGTCTCCTGTGAGCCTTCTCTAGGCTGAACAAGCCCAACTCTCTCAGCCTGTCCTTGTATGGGAGGTGTTCCAGCCCTTCTGATCATGTTTGTAGCCTCCTCTGGACCTGTTCCAGCAGTTCCGTCTCCTCCTTAATTTGAGGATTCCAGAACTGGACACAGGACTCCAGGTGAGATCTCACAAGACAGGAATAGAGGGGCAGTCACCTCCCTCGACCTGGTGGCTATGCTTTTTTTAATGCAGCCTCAAGTACTTTTCTGCAGGGTAGCTCTTAGTCACCTCATCATCCTTCTCTCTAAATTGGAGACAGATGGATTGTATGAGTGGAAAGTTCGATGGATAAGAAACTGGTTGAATGGTTGTATTCAGAAAGTAATGGTCAATGGCTCAAAGTCCAGGTGGAGATCTGTGACAAATGGTGTCCCTCAGGTGTCCATACTGGGACCAGTGCTGTTTAATATCTTCATCAATGATATGAGGGCACCCTCAGCAAGTTTGCAGATGACACCAAGCTGAGCGGTGCAGTTGCTACAGTGGAAGGACAGAATGTCATTCAGAGGGACTTGGACAGGCTGGAGAAGTGGGGCTGTGTGATCCTCATGAGGTTCAACGCGGCCAAGTGCAAGGTCCTACACCTGGGTCGGGGCAGTCCCCGATTTCTGTACAGGATGGGGAATGACGCGATTGAGAGCAGCCTTGCAGAGAAGGACGTGGGCTGCTGGTCAGTGAGAAGCTTGACGTGAGCCGGCAATGTGCGCTCACAGCCCAAAAGCCCAACCATATTCTGAACTGCATCAAAAGAAGTGTGGCCAGCAGGTCGAGGGAATTGATTGTGCCCCTCTGTTCCTCTCTTGTGAGCCCTCACCTGAAGTATTGTGTCCAGTTGGAACTAGATGATCTTTAAGGTTCCTTCCAACCTAAACAATTCCATGATTCTATGCTCGCAGGGCTCTAGCAGAGCTGGGGAGGCAGTGGTGGTGGTGTTTGCCTTCCTCTGAGAGGCAGTGGTGGTTGATTGTAGAATCATAGAGCGGTTTCTGTTGGAAAGGAGATTAAAGATCATCCAGTTCCACCTCGTGCCATGGGAGGCCTTGCACTGGATCAAGTTGCTCTAAGCTGCATCCAACCTGGCCTTGAACACCAACTTTCATGTACAACCCGTGCCACTGTCTGTTCTGTGTAATATCTCATCTAAACCTCCCCTCTTTTGGCTTTAAACCCTTCCTCCTCATCCTATCCCTGCACTCCTTGATAAAGAGTGGCTCCACAGCTTTCCTGTAGCCCCTTTAGATACTGCTCAAAGCCCCATCCAGGCTGGTCTTGGATGCCTCTGGGGAGGTAACATCCACAACTTCTCTGGGTAGGTTTAGGACTTCTCACAGGTAGGTTTAGGACAAAATTCTGTTCCTTTTTACTATTATTGAGGCGATTATAAAATCATAACATGTCCTAGATAGAGAATAATTGCTACAGTAACTTCTCTGAAGTAACAGAATGACTGTAGTTACTTGCAAAGACACATCTTGTCTAAATTTTCCATCTTTCAGCTTTAAACCATTCCCCCTGATCCTATCCCTGCACTCACTGATAAAGAGCTCCTCCTCATGACTCTCATTGTGAAGAGTTTCTTCCCAATGTTTAATCTAAGTCTTCCCCCTCCCCGTTTCAAGTCATTTGCCCTCATCCTATTCCTGCACTCAGTGATAAAGAGCCTCTTCCTACAGTCCCACTGAGGTACTGGAAGCTGCTCTAAGATCTCCCTGGAGCCTTCTCTTCTTCAGGCTGAAAAACCCCAGCTCTTTCAGCCGGTCCTCATAGCAGGGGTGCTTCAGCCCTTGGATCATCTTCATGGCCTCCTCTGCAGCCATTAGTTAGACCCTTAGTCTTAGTTAGTCTGGTTTCAGTAGATGGACACCAGACTTGAAGAAAGGAGTAGACGTTCTGGAAGATTTAATAGGCACATGGAAATTGTTCAGAACTGAAAAATTAGTAGTGGTTTGTTTGCCTGACCTTGCATTTGAGATAGAAAGACTCCAAACAGAGGTGATTACAGGAGAAGAGACATCTCATCAGCACAGATCATACTTGACATGATTCGTTAACATCTCCAAAGAGTGAACACTGTCTAGAAAAACTGTTTGAGAGGAAGCATGCTGTCAGAGGGACTTTCTGCTTAACTTTCAGAAAATACAATTACTTAGATGAAACTTAACTCCACTTTTGCTTAAATGAAAAATATTCCACTTTTTGTAATAGTAACTACTTCTTATATCAGTAGCCCTCCTCTGGACCTGTTCCAATAGTTCATATCCTTCTGCTGAGGATTCCAGAACTGGGCACAGGACTCCAGGTGGGATCTCAGGAGAGAGGAGTAGAGGGGGAGAATCCCTTCCTTTGCCCTGCTGCCCATGATGACTCAGAAGAAGCAGGCAGCACTTCTTTTGGTTTTGCAGTAAGCACCAGCTTTGTGTCACAGGGGGAGGGTCAAGGCACCATCTTATTGCTGTAGCATTCATAACTGACCCCCATCCCCAAACCTACAACAGCACTGAGTCAAATCTGCTTGGTTGGAAAAGCTGTAGGAGAAAGAAGCTCCTGTCTGCAGACTCCATCCTGTTTCAGGATGAGATAGTGGGAAAAATGCTGCTTCTTCTGAGTTTAACCATCATGCAGGGGATGGAAAGAAAGCAATTGTGTGTAAGCATGTTTAGACTATTGATTTTTGTCTGCCCTTATTCCTGCCCTCTCCTCTTCTTTGCTGGAGGATGACTCTGAGAGCTAAGCAATGAGCTGGATTCTCTTCACTGGTATCCTTTTGTGCTTCTTCAAACTCCTGAATCTCTTTTGTGCTGCTTATAACCACTGAGTGGGCTGCTGATTTCCCACACTGAAGGTTTTAACTGTTTCTGGTGGGTGTGGGCAGCGAGCAGTCACACTGATATGATACTGTGAGTTGTAGTGGACTTTCAAACCTTGATTCCTACTTCAGTGTCTTTGCAAGTAACTACAGTCATTCTGTTACTTCAGTGAAGTTATTGTAGCGATTAATCTCTATCTAGGACATGTTATGATTTTACAATTGCCTATAAAGGATGATGTTTAGGACAAAATTCTGTTCCTTTTCATTATTATGAAAACCAGTCTTTCAGATCTTGCAAAACTTGAGGTAGATGGGGACTCCAAATCAAGCAGCTGGCTCACGGAACTGCTCAGCCTTTCCAGGGTTGTGACTTATTTCTGAATTGCGTGGGAATTGGTAACAAAGAACCACACTGAACAACGAATCAGGCGTTTAGTGTAGTGCCTTCTCATTTTCTTCTATTTGTGGTTCATTAGTTTGTACTAATGCTGGTGACACCACAACTCGAATCCTGGGTTTGGATTTGGGGCCCTCACTCCAAGAGAGACGTTGAGGGGCTGCAGCGAGTCCAGGGAAGGGCAACAGAACTGGGGGAGGGTCTGGAGCACAGGGGTTATTAGAAGTGACTGAGTGACTTGGGATTGTTTAGTCTGGAGAAAAGGAGCCTGAGGGGAGACCTCATTGCTGTCTACAACTGTCTGAAAGGAGATTGTAGCCAGGTGGTAGTTGATCTCTTCTCCAAAGTAAAAAGTGGTAGGATGAGAGGAAGTGGCCTCAAGTTGTGCCAGGAGAGGTTTAGACTGGGTATTTCTTTACCTGAAAGAGTGGTGAAGCGTTGCAAGAGTCTGCCCAGGGAAGTGGTGGTGTCTCCATCCCTGGAAGTGTTCAAAAAGCTTGGCACTTGAGGATGTAGTAGGCATGGTAGAGTTGGGCTCATGGTTGGGCTGGATGATTTTAGAGGTCTTTTCCGGCCTTAATGATTCTATGAAGTCCTGTAAAAGAAACTGTTCTAAACCCAGAGTTGTTTGGGTTGCGGTTACATGTAGATATGTCTGCTGAAGGAGGAAAATATACACTGGCAAGTGCTGGTATAAACAGGAAGTGTGACAGTGGTAGCAGTGTACTTTGAGATTTTATTTTTATATAATAAAAGTGGAAAGAGAAAGGGATGGGATGCTAATAACCAAATATGTGACTATTAAGATAGGTGATATTCCTATGCATTTTATATCCAGACCTGCAAACATTCACTGGTGCAATTATTCAAGAGTTCATATGGATTGTTTGCATAACAAATACATGAGTAGTTGTGAAAACCTGAAAAAAATCAGGCTTCTCACCTGGATCTTGAGTTTTTAGGTTGGATGAGGCTTTGAGCAACCTGATCTGGTGGGGAGTGTTCGTGCCCATGGCAGGGGAGCTGGAACTGGATGAGCTTCCAACCCAAACCGTTCTACGATTCTGTGATTTTTACTGTGTACTCACATCTAATATTTGCAGTAAGGATCATAGGATCATAGAATCATAGAATGGTTTGGGTTGGAAGGGACCTTAAAGATCATCCACCTGGACACCTCCCACTGGATCAGGTTGTTTGAAGCCTCATCCAACCTGGTCTCGAAGTCTTCCAGGGATGGGGCATCCGCAGCTTCCCTGGGCAACCTGTGCCAGGGCCTCACCACCCTCATCAGGAAGAATTTCTTCCTAATGTCTAGTCTAAATCCTCCCACTTCCAGTTTATAGCCATTCTCCCTCATCCTATCACTCCAGGCCCTTGTAAAAAGTCCTTCCCCAGCTTTCCTGTAGCCCCGTTTGTGTACTGGAAGGCTGCTATGAGATCTCCCCAGACCCTTTTTTTTTTAATCCAGGCTGAACAACCCTAGGATAGATAGTGTGGATTTAAAGTATGTTGTGCTTAGTGTCTAGTTTGAATAAGTTGGAGAGGGAAACATGGTGAGTTGTACCTTGACAACCTTAATTGAGGAAGTACAGCAATCTGTGGATGGTGGAAGAATGAATAATGTAAGTGCATGGACTGCTGTGGCAATTCCTGCAGTAAGCGTCCTTATGTTTTTCCACATTTCCTATGATTTCAAAAGATATTTTAAGAGTCTGCCTTTGTATCGCTCTTTTAATAAAGCTGGACTTGTTATTTCAGTTATAATGTAAAATGAGAGTAAGTTGATGTCACTGTTCTCCAAATAAGAGATTATGTTTGTCTAATCATCTTGGGTACTTTAGGTCCAGAGTTCAGACACAACATTGAGCTTATCGACTTTATGAAATTGAAATTATTCAATAGAACAACCTGATAACTAAACCTCCAAGATTTAATTAGAACTCAGTTTGGCTGCAGAGATTCTTTGCAGAGCTTGAAGTGTCGTGTTGAGCCGGACCATGAAAACTCGAAAGTAGAACTGATTGCAAAGGAAGGAAAAAGTTTTGTGGTAATAGCATTCATGTTCCTTAGGGTTAGCCAAGTACAGAAAGCAAACAGCGTGGAAAGGAATTTAAATCACTTTCTTCTGTGTGTTGTTTTTGTATAGCAGTTCAGATGAGGATGAACTTGCGAAGCAGCAGGTGAAGATTTTCGATTTTTTTTTTTTTATGCTCAGAAAATACTGTTGCAAACAAATCTAGACCTGGGAAGGCTAAATGTATCTTTACTCAGCTTCAGAAAAATAATACACATCCTAACAGTAGGGTATTGGTTTGAAATGTGCATTTGCAGCCCAGAAGGTCAACCTTATCCTGGGCTGTATCGAAACAAGTGTGGCCAGCAAGGAGGCGAAGGGAATTCTGCCCCTCTGCTCTGCTGTCCTGAGAACCCACCTGTAGTCTCATATCCAGTCCTAGAATCCCCAGCATAAGGATATGGAACGGTTGGAATGGGTCAGAAGGAGGCCGTGAAGATGATCTGAGGGCTGGAGCACCTCTGCTATGAGGACAGGCTGAGAGAGTTGGGGTTATTCAGCCTGGAGAAGAGAAGGCTCTGATGAGACCTTATAGTGACCTTCTAGTAGTTGAAGGGGCTACCGAGAAAGCTGGGAGGGACTGTTCACAAAGGCCTGGAGTTAACGGATGAGGGGGAGTGGCTTTGAATTGGAATGGGGAGGATTTAGACTAGACATAAGGAAGAAATTCTTCCTGATGAGGGTGGTGAGGCACTGGCAGAGGTTGCCCAGGGAAGTTGTGGATACCCCCTTTCTGGAGGTGTTCAAGGCCAGGTTGGATGGGCCTTGAGCAGCCTGACCTAGTGGGAGTTGTCCCTGCCTGTGGCAGGGGGGTTGGAACGGGATGATATTTAAGTTCCCTTCCAACCCAAACCATTCTATAAAGTGTATCAAAGGATTCTTTTCTTGATACCTTTATTGTCAAAACATTTTTGCATAGTCTTCTGTTGATCCCTGTGGCTTTCCACTTGCCTTTCCCTGTTTATTTAGAAGGCCATTTATTTTTCTCTTGTTGCCATGTGAAAGGTCAGTAAATGGAGACAGCGTACGACAAGTAGCTCAACTTTGACTGCATTCTTCTACTGTAAAGAAATAAAACCAGAGGAGCTTCTTCAAGTATTAATGGTATTGACCTTGATTATAGAAAAGATGGTTAAATCTTTCAAAAAGAAACATTGTTTAGATCTGCAAAATCCGTTTCCTGTTGCTTTGAAATGTGGAGCTGAAAAGGCTTTTATAAATATCAATTATTTTATTAATGAAAGGGTAATTTTTTATATTTACTCAAGCTTGGTAGCTCTCTTTTGCAAGAGACTGAATGATTTACTTGCCTTTGATACTAAATTTAGGGATTCTTTTACTTACTTCATTGGACTTCCCAGGAGAAAAGGTGTCTCAATTTCAGAGAGAGTATTTGGGGCCACATCCTTGACAAAGTGTAACATGTGATAGCAACAGAAATCGAGTGAGAAATGGTATTTTATGGAAGCTGGAGCTCCAATCTAAAAATCAGGGTGCTGCTGCTCCAGGACAGTTAATTGCATAAATTACGTAGATGTAGGTTTCTTTGGTGTTATTCATTGCAGTCTTGGTATTGTTTGGAAGTTTGAGGTCATCCCTATTTTTTACGGTGTTGCTTTTCAGCAGCTCTGAATGCAGAGAACTCTGAGATGAAGGAAGATGCAACAGGGAAGTCCACCCTGCTTCTGATCTCTTCTCTGTCCCTGTTGAAGTGTCAGTTTTTCCTGTTGTGTTGGGGAACACATTTGTACTTGGGAGTTGCTTCCTGTAGGAGGATTTGTTTACTGTTCGAATTCACCTTGTTTTTCTGCTTGTTGCTAAGAATAGAGAATAAAGGCAGCTTCAAGTGCTTGGAAGAATTTGTTTCCTGAGCAGAAGGAGATGTTTTGCTCAGTAGGGTGCAAACTGAAAATAACATTCTGGTGTTTGAGCTGAACTGGGATCGATTGGGTGAAGATCACCCTGCTAAGGCTTAAGGCTGTCTGGCTCAGTGAGGCAGTTTCTGGCTCCTGAGCCATGTGGTGCAGATCTCTGATGCCTGTGCTGCCCTGACTCAAACAGGCAGGCTTGTGTCTGCATAGCAAACTGCCCAGTTTGGGTCTCGTGGTGAGATTCTGGTGGTATCTCAGTAGTTCCCAAACTTATACATATCTTCTGGTTTGAGCTAAAGTAGAATCAATTTTCTGCCTTCAGGTCAATCTTTTCTAAGTAACTGCATTTTCTGCAAGTTAACTGCATGTTATTCAGACAGAGTTTCTCTCTAGCAGTGATAACACGAAGCACTGGTATGCAGAAAAGCCAATGTTTACACTTATTCCTACAGTACCCCAGGCCGTCCTTGAGGTAGTAGAGCCATAAGTCAAAGTGGCAAGAAAGGTCACAACTGCAGGAAGGAGCAGACAGGATGAGTGACCCGAGACTGACCAACAGAGAATTCTATCCTATACACATCATACTTGGCATAAAACTGAGTGATCAGGAGGATATTGCTCTCTTCTTTGATGGACTGTGTCCAGTGTGGACCTTGTCTGTCTGTTTGCTCCTGATCTTGGATTCGTGCATTCCTGAATCCACTTCCTGAGCTCAGCTCCCTCCTGCCTTGGACCCTTTCCCTTGTTTCTGCTCTGCAGCGTCTGTGGTGACATAGTCATTGAGGGGTGGGAGCGTGATTTCATGTATTTGTATATATTTTTAAATTTTCTTTACTGTTATTTCATTACAGCTATAGTTTTAGCTTTCCAACCTGCAAGTCTTTTGCTCTCATTTTCCTTTCCCCTTTGCCTCGGAGTAAGGAGGAGAAGGGAATTGGGAGACCAACTGCTCAGTTTTAGCCTCTGAAATTGGCCAGGCTGGGGCTAAACCATGACAACAGCAGTGCAGATTGTTGACCATCGTAAAACCTCTCTTGCAACCCGCATGCTTTATACCATTGTGCTGCAGTTGAGTTTCCTGACCAGCGTTACAGGAGCCATGAGGGATGTTAAAAACTGTCTTTGGTGGGTGGCCTGGTACCTGGTGCCGTGTCTGTACTGCCTGTGGGGGTGCCATCAGGAGTGGATAATGCACAGTACAGCCCCAGGACAGGACTGATCCACAGAAAAAGAGCCAGAAGAGCTGAGTTATAAGGTAGTATAATGATACCCTCAGCAGTGCTGCTGCTGAGTTACCCTGAGTTCTTGGGCACATCTTCCCTCATTTTTCTCCTGAATGAGAAGTGAAGGAGTTGGAGGGTAGGTTCATTTGTAACAATGCATCTTCAAGCTTCCTAAACTCTCTTTACTTCTTAATGAATCTTTGCAAAGTCTGCTACTAAAATCCCCACATCTCCTGTGGTTCAGAGGACCCGTTCTTCTCCCTGTGCTTTTAGGAGAAATGAGAGTATCTTAAATATCACAGAATCATTGTGCGGTTTGGGTTGGAAGGGACTTCAAAGGTCATCCAGTTCCAACTTCCCTGCAGGGAAACCTTCCACTGGATCAGGTTACTCAAAGCCTCATCCAACCTGGCCTTGAACATCTCCAGGGATGGGGCATCCACGACTTCTTTGGGCAGCCATTACCAGTGCCTCACTACACTAAAAGGAAAACATTTCTTCCGAATATCTTGTCTAAATCTCCCCTCTTTCAGCTTAAAACCATGACTCCTTGTCCTGTCCCTGCACTCCTTGGTAAAGAGCCCCGTACCAGCTTTCCTGTAGACCCCTTCAAGTACTGGAAAGCTGCTATAAGGTCTCCCTGGAGCCTTCTGTTCTCCAGGCTGAACAAGCCCAACGCTCTGAGCCTGCCCTCATATGGGGAGTGCCCTTGGATCATCTTTGTGGCCTCCTCTGGACTTACTCCAACAGATCTTGTCCGCACATTGCTGGGAAGGAATGACCGCTGTTTGCTGCAGTCCCATAGCTCCTGGGATTATGGCTTCTGAAGTAGGGTATTGAGCATCAGGGCTTCACAGCTTCTGTGTCCACGCTTCTGCTGGATTGTCAAAAGCACGGTGCTTGCACCCATGCCTCGGCACGCCCACTTTAACAGCGTGCTAATTCCTTCACATATCAGAAAGTTTCTTCAAGTTCCTTTAATCAAAGGTACTTTGTAAGGTCAAAATGTTGTCACTGGAGGCCAGGAAGTCTTTTTATGAAAGTCTAATGCTGATCACATGGGCTTTGGCAATGCCTTTTTTAAAAAATAGGGCAAAGAATGGAGAAAATTCTGCTCATCTGCTGGACAACTTGGGGAATGTTTTTTTTTATCTTTCAGAGGACAAACACGTGTTTGTATATTGATTTTTCTTAACCTTTTGTTTTGTTGGTAGCTGGTTGCAGAAGCTTTTGTACTCTGAAACAAGAAACCTGGCATTTAGCAAATGCTATTTTTTTGAGAGATCTTGTCAGATTTTTAATTGGTGAACATGTCTGCCTTTTATTTATTGTTAGGCATTTTTCTTTCCAATTAAAGGTTGCTATTTTTTAAAACTGGCCTTTAATAGCTGGTTTAATTGGGAGAAAACAAACTTTAGTGGTGACTCTGTAAGACCTTATTGAAATCTTTGTGCTCAGCTTTCACACAGGCAAACACATGACAGATGTCAAGGAAAACTAAAAGTAAGGCGAGATATTGTGCCTTTCCTACTTTCATGTCTGCAGAAGTTGAAATTACAGGCTAAACCCCTCGAACATATTTTATTTTTCACTAGTAGGATTCTTTTTAATGCTTTTTGGCCATTATTTTCATTACATTTGCAGTGAACTTTGTTAGATGGATTCTTACTAATGACCTGGCATTTAGTCTTCTCTTTCTCTCTGAAGCAATAGAGCTGATATCCCAGTTCGTGATGCAAAGTGAAAAAGACTGATATTTAGCTGTTGCTGTAGTCGTTACATTTGGGAAATCGCTGCTACAAGAAATAAAGTCGAAATATTCTGATCTGTATGTACTGTAATGGTCTCTTAAAACCACTTTATTGCTAATGGTGTGTTCCAGTGTTATAAAGATAGTGGTTCTTCTATGAGACAAGTAGCTCAGAAAATCATCGAAAATAAATTGTATGTGGCAGAGTTTGGCTTTAAACTGTAAATTTCCCTGAGATGATCTTGAGGCACTTTTGTCAAATATGCACACATTTTATAAGTGTTGAGTTGAAGATTGTTATGGATGCTTGGTTGCAGCAGCAATAGGTGAGGATGCATATGTGAATCACAGCCAGATATGAAAGGACAATACGTAATCATAGAATCATTAAGGATGGAAAAGAAAAGACCAACCGTCGTCCCAACACCACTGTGCCTACTAAACTGTCTCCAAGTGCTACTTCTACAGGCTTTTTGAACACCTCCAAGGTTGGGGATTCCACCACTTTCCTGGGCAGCCTCTTCCAGTGCTTCACCACTCTTTGTGTAAAGATTTTTTTCCTTAATATCTAGTCTAAACCTCCCCTGGTGCAACTTGAAGTCATTTCCTTTTGTCCTATTGCTTGTCACTTGGGAGAAGAGACCAACACCCACCTCACTACAACCTTCTTTCAGGTAGTTGTAGAGAGCAATGAAGTCTCTCAGCCTCCTTTTCTCCATGCTAAACAATCCCAAGTCCCTCAGTCATTCCTTATAATTCCTGTGCTCCAGACCCTTCCCCAGCTCCGTTGCCCCTCTCTGGATGTGCTCCAGCAACTCAGTGTTCTTCTTGTAGTAAAGGGCTCAAAACTGAACATAGGAATTGAGGTGCAGCCTCACCAGCGCCGAGTACAGGGGGATGATTGTTCACCAAAAGCTCAAATATCTTTATTTTTCAGCTCATATTTTAGCTTTAGACAATGCACTGTGCAGAGCAGGAATGTAGCCTGCCCTTACAACACTAGGAAGTGGAAATAGTCAGGTTTGTTAATAAGTTATTACAAGTTCTCTGGTTTGAGCTCATTCACAGACATTGCCTCCAACAGCTCTTCATTCCAGTGCAGTCTTGAAACCTTCCAGTTAATAATGGAATTTCCAAAGCCTCTTGCTGATTTGTGCAGGAACATTGTTCTAATGCGGTGTGATATCAAGGATGGGTTCACAGCACAGGGTGACCAGTGACTCCTTAAATGCTCCTTATCTTTTAGTTACCCAGGTGGCCGGTTTGAGGAGCATTGTTCAGCTTCTGCTCTTGCAGATATTAAAATACTGATCCTAAGGACTTGGGTTTTCTCCTGGAAATGTTGTAATTCGTGTAAGAGCTGTGTTGTTATTTTGGATCTGAAGTTAGTTACAAGAAAAGGTTCATCCCTGTGGTCTCCTCTACATGGAGATAGACCTGGAGAGGTTCTTGCACAGCAGGATGGTCGTTAAGTCCCTTGTCAGTTATGCCTGGCAGCATAACTGGTATCTCGTGGGTCTGTGTGCATCCCCTTTCCAAGGTGGAAAACTGGTGTACTTAGGATTTTGCCTTTGTGCAGGATTGGAGACATCTGAAGGAGCGCGACTCCTGTTTATGTTGTCATCTTAAATGCTTGCAGCCCCATCTTTGCTTCAGAAATAAACTGATACCTGCATCATTTGTATTGGTGAGGTAAAATTTGATTAAGGGTTGGTTAATTTAGCAAAATAAAGACTTCCCTGATGATATTCATTGAGGTGGCTAGAGGCGGCTCAGCCTTCTCCCAGCAGCTCTCCTACATGCATCTGCAAGTACTCAATGATAAAAAGATCATCAGCGTCTGTTGAAAATGCTCCAACCAACTGTGTAAGTAGCATGAAAGATTAATGGGATGTAAATAGAGGAGGAAAATGTTTTATAATGCTCTGTTTACTTTGTGTGGTTTTTTTTGAAGGGACTTGGTTCTACTGTTTCATGTAGTGGAGGTATGAGTAATTTCTTTGTTTGCACAATGGAGATCCAGTTGTCGGGGGGGTTGGGTACCTCGTATCCTTCCTGATGAGGATGGAGTGTGCTGGCCTGTGGATTTCAGGGAATATCCTTGGTAATTTTACAGCCATTTTACAGTGATTTACCCCATTTCCCATGCTTGTTGACTTGTGTGGTGCAATTTTTGAGTGCCTTCTTCCCAGCACCTCATTGTCTCCAAGAAGGGAATTGTCTTTCTACAGAATGTTTTGATTAATTTCCTCAAATCCAGAATTTCCTAAGCACCATCAGCTAAGCTGTGAAAATAATAAATCATAGAATGATTTGGGTTGGAAGGGACCGTAAAAGATCATCCAGTTAGAACCCCCGTGCCATGGGCAGGGACACCTCCCGCTAGACGAGGCTGCTCAAGGCCCAGTTAGATGCAAAAGTGGGTAAGTTATCTAATTAGATATTGTTTGTAGCCAAACTCCCATTGATTTCAGTGGGAAATATCACTCTAGCTCACATAGGGACCTTAAGTTCATCCAGTTCCAATGCCGCTGCCATGGTGAGGGACACCTCCCACTGGATCAAGTTGCTCAAAGCCCCATCCAACCTGGCCTTGAACACCTCCAGGGATGGGGCGTCTGCACCTTCCCTGGGCAACCTGTGCCAGTGCCTTCCCACCCTCACAGGAAAACAATTTTTCCTAATCTCTAATCTAAATCTTCCCTCTTTAGCTTTACTGAGAAAACATTCAACATATTGCTACCAAGTTAAATTGTTAAATACCTTTTGCGTTTTTTTAATCTTCTTGCTGGCTTTGTTTTATAAGGAATAAGTTCTTACACCGGTTTCCATGAGACTCAGCAGGGGTTTCAAAACACGTATTATCCGATTATATGCTTTGAGGTTAAACAGTGCTGGAAGCTGTAGAGCACCCCATTTGGGATTTGTGTTTTAGACAACAGTTTTCAATTATAAAATTCAAATAACTCCATTTAGTTTAATGAACCCCTGGAAATGTGGAGAGCGATGTAGACAGTGTGCAGAAGTACAGTTGTTCTTGTCCCAGGGTGCTTCACAAATCTTTTACTTTGTGCCCTGATGAAATGCGGCTGCCTGTTACTTCTTGCAGGCTGGCACCCAGGATGCTGAACTGTGCTTTATAGGCTCTTTTTCCATACAGGATTTTTTTACAGCCATAAAAATAACAGTTAGGGGATAAAACCTTCAACCAACCAAACCCTGATTTTCAGAAAGGACCAGATTTTATTGTTTCTGAACTTAGGTGTTTTATTCTGATTGACTCAGAGGTCTAAATATTGGTACGGTGTCTGCAGTAAACATTTTCAAAATCAGAATGGTTTGAGTTGGAAGGGACCTTTACAGGTCATCTTGTCTAAACCCCTGGAGAAGCAGGCACATCTTCAACTCGATCAGATTGCTCAGACCCCATACAATCTGACCTTGAATGATTCCAGGGCTGGGGCCTCCACTACCTCCCTGGGCAACCTGTGCCAGCATTTCACCACCCTCACTGTAAAAAAAGTTCTTCGTTATATCCAGTCTAAATCTCCCATCCCTTAGTTTAAAACTGTTGTTCCTTGTCCTGTTACAACAGGCCTTGCTAGAAAGTTTGTCCCAATCTATCCTATAGCCCCCTATAAGTACCGAAAGGCTGCTCTAAGGTCTCCCTTGAGCCTTCTTTTCTCCAGGCTGAACAACCCCAACTCTCTCAGCCTGTCCTGTTATGGGAGGTGTTCCAGTCTTCGGATCATTTTCGTGGCCCTTTCTGGACCTGCTCCAAAAGGTCCATGTTCTTCCTGCACTGGGGACTCAAGAACTGAATGCAACACTCCAGGTGGGGTCTCACGAGAGCAGAGGAGCAGGATCCCTTCCCTCATCCTGCTGGTCACACTTCTTTGGATGCAGCCCAGGGTAAGGTTGGTCTGGGCTGTTGAGCACACGTTTTTGGCTCAGGTTCAGCTTTTCATCCATCAGTACTCTAAAGTCCTTCTCTGCGGTGCTGCTGTCAATCCCTTTATCCGCAGCCCATTTTGAAACTGAGGATTGACCTGACCCTGGTGTAAGACATTGTACTTGGCCGTGTTGCACCTAATGAGATTTACGTGGGCCCACTTCTCCAGCTTCCTCTGGATGACATCCCGGCCTTGTGGTCCCCTCAGCTTGGTGTCATCTGCAAAACTTGCTGAGGGTGTTTGATCTTGAGTGTTGCTTGTCGTTGTCACTACAAGGCCCAACCCTTGAAATTATCAGGATCAGACGCATTGTGTAATGTTCTGTTTCCATCTACAGCTTTTTGTGGCGTAAAAAGTCCTAACAAATGAGAGCATTTGCTCTAACAGAAAAAATACTGTATGAGAACTTATCAGCATCTCCTATGCATCTGTGAAGTCAACACTTGATCCTCCCAGAGCTTGCTGTTCAAACACAACATTGCAATTGCTGTGGTGATTTGCAAGTTGATGCGGTCCCAGGAACTGTCTGGTCTTGGTTGCTTCTGCCGGGCAGATCAGATGTGGACAGACAGTCTCTCATCTCGATTATTGTGTTCCTGTTACCTTGCATCCTGACCTCTTTGCTTTTATTCACCTGTTGTTTTTTCTTGTCTGTTAGATTTCCTGCCACAAAGTACTCATGCTTTTGGTCAGTGTGGCTGAGTAGCGTCTCTCGATGGGGTGGCTGTGCGGTTGGCCTTCCAGTGTTCGTGCACTTTAAATGTCTGGTAATGATCACAACGGTTCAGACTGAAATGAGAAGGCAAACACTATAATTGGTGTGTGGCCACGGTCATCAGCAAGTGGTGCCTCATAAAAAGTAACTAGATTCTAATGGGTTTCTCTTTACTCTGCTTATTTTTTTTTCCTTTTAAATACTGAAGTCTCCGTGCATGTTGCAGCCCTTTCCTGCAGAGAGGAACCTGGTCTTTCTAGACATCCATGATACTCTGCTTAAATAATTATTTGTGGCTGCTAGCAACTGGTTTCTTTGTTTAACTCCACAAATCCTTTGTTGGTCAAAAATTGCCTGTGTTGGATAAGGCCATGCTGTGATTTTTTTCCTGTACTGTACAGAGGTTTCTCTTATTCTGGTTTGTGATTTAGGTCCTTGATGTGGTATAAAATGAATAAACAAATCATAGAATCTTTGGGGTCAGAAGCGACCTTAAAGCCCATCCAGTTTCATCCCACTGCCATGGGCAGGGACACCTGCCACTGGATCAGGTTGCTCAAAGCCCCATCCAAACTGGCCCTGAACACTTCTGGGGACGAGGCATCCGCACCCTCCCTGGACACCCTGTGCCCGTGCCTCACCACCCTCACAGGAAAACATTTCTTTCTAAGATCTAACCTAAATCTCCCCTCTATCAGCTGAAAACCATTCCCCCTCATCATATCCCTGCACTCCTTGATAAAGAGCCCCTGCCTGGCTTTTCTGTAGCCACCTTTAAGTACTAGGAGGCCACTGTAATGTCTCCCTGGAGCCTTCTCTTCAACTGAACACCACCAACTCTTTCAGCCCCTCCTCCTATGGGAGGTGCTCCTGCCCTTGGATCATCTTCGTGGCCTCCTAAGGACTCTGGAACTGAATGCAGGACTGCAGGTGGAGTCTCATGGAAGCAGAGTAGAGGGGCAGAATCTCTTCCCTCAACCTGTTGTTCCCACACAGCCCAGGATGCAGTTGGCTTTGTGGGGTGTTAGGTGCACGTTGCTGGCTCATGTTGAGCTTTTCATCCGTCAGCACCCCCAAGTCCCTTCTCTTCAGGGCTGTTCTCAGTCCATTCTCTGCCCAGGCTGTAATTGTACTTAGGTTTGCAAGATCTTGCCCTCGGCCTTGTTGAACTTCATGAGGTTCACACAGCCCCACCTCTCAAGCCTCTCCAAGTCCCTCTGGATGGCATCTCTTCCATGCAGCGCGTTAACTGCCACACAGCTGCTCTAATTTTCCTTCCTCTACTTTTGATAATTTTACTGGATTAATCTAGACTATTAATTTCATTCTCCAGCATGATGCAAGTATTTATGATTGTTGTAAAACATAGGAGAGGTTTTATACCATTGATGTGCAGTACCTACCCAGCAGTCTTCACCTGCACACTTCTGAGAGAGAATTGTTGGTTAACTCTTACCCAAACTGTAAAACATTGAAAACCTCACTCAATTTCTTGGGAAGAGATAGATCAAAATACATCCCTTAAACTTTGGGTTTTGCCCAAGGCTGCAGTGCATACAAGAAGCTTCTTCTGTTGAACAGATTTCTCGCCTTGTTTTTACAGGGGAAAAAGGTTACCGCATAAATGAGTCCCATAAGTTGGCCACATTTCTGAACGCAGCCTGAGCTTTCACCAAGCCAAGCTTTAAGCCAAGCTGTGCTGTGTGCAGCTGATACCAGAAGCTGTGTTATTGTAGCTTCAAAGATGTTTTAAAGCGAGGAGCTGGAAGGCTTAACGCAATGCATGATCTGGTTCAGAGCAAGTTAGAAACGGGTAGCAGAAAGTTTACTGTGGGTTGCTGTTAAAATTGGAACTTTGTTTGATCCCACCAATCACTCGACGCTCCGTACAATTACCCTTCACTAAAATGTTAATTTTCCTAATCAGATGAGAAATATTTAAATTTGTTCTGCCTGCTTTTTTTTTTTTTTTTTTTTTTGGTTGGTGTTTCCCACTGTCTTTAATGAGTGTTTTCATTTGAATAAGCAACAGGGAGTGAAGGCAAGTGAATTGCACTCTTGAAGAAAACTGATCCGGAATTAATGGAAGATTCTTCCTGGATTTCCAGGCTGCACCTGTGCATCACACACTACTTTTTTGCTGCCTTTAACCACAAATATTTGCAGATGTCTGTTCTAATAATTTTCATAAAATTGTTGAACAGTTTGGGTCGGAAGGGACCTTAAAGATCATCCAGTTCCAACTCCCTGCCACAGGCAGGAACACCTCCCACTGAATCAGGTTGCTCAAAGTCTCATCCAACTTAGCCTAGAACACCTTCAGGGTTGGGGCAGCCATGACTTCCCTGGGCAACCTGTGCCAGTGCTTCACCACCCTCACAGGAAAAAAATTCTACTTAATATCTGATCTACATCTCTCCTCTTTCTGCTTAAAACTATACCCCTTCATGATATCCCTGCACTCTCTGAGGAAGAGCCCTTCCCCAGCTTTCCTGTAGTCCCTTTCAGTATTGGAAGGCTGCTAGAAGGTCTCCCTGGAGCCTTCTCTTCTCTAGGCTTAACAGCCCCAATTCTCTAAACCTGTCCTGCTGGTGCTCCAGCCCTAGAATCATCTTTGTGGCCTCCTCTGGACTCAGTCTCATAGATCCATGTCCTTCCTGTGCTGAGAACCTCAAAAACAAATGCGGAACTCTCATGAGAGCGAAGTAGAAGTGCAGAATCCCCTCACTTGCCCTGCTGGTCACACTTCTAATGCAGCCCCGAATGCGTCAGATTGGCTTTTTGGGCTACAAGTGAATATTGCTGGCTCGTATAGGGCCTCTCATCCACCACCACCCCAAGTCTTTCTCCTCAGGGCTGCTCTCGGTCCATTGTCCATCCAGTCTGTATTTGTGCTTGAGATTGCTCTGATCCAGGTGCAAGACCTCGCACTTGGCGTTTTGGAGCAGAGGAAGAGTGACGCACAGATGCTGAGCACCTATAGCAGCAGTTAAAAGCAGCAGCGACCGAATAGTCCTTTCCAACAAAATGAGGCAATACTTCCTTGCAAGAATTTTCTGGTGTGTTCAGATGCCAACTTAGCATTTGTTTTCTAAAATGCAGGTTTGTATTTTGCACACAATATCTGTTCTTTCACTTTTGTTTAATAAAAAATCCATTGAAGCATAATGCTCAAATACTGTGGCTACAGTATTCTTCCTGTGAAATAAATTCTCTAGTCAAGAAGTTGATAATTAAGACTCTGTTTATTATCCGTAGCTCAGCAGTAATCATATATAACAGGGCTGGCCTTAGGGTAGGTAAAAAAGGTAGGTGCTTATCCACCAAGCCTGGCTGGAGGCATCCGAAAAAGCAAATTTGCAGGAATGAAACATCTATTATTCATTAACATTAACAGTTTTCTCTTAAAACTGATCCTTATTCTAATTCTCTTATTGCTTTATTGGGCAAGTGGGAAGCTGTTGGGTTGCAACAACCCCATGCAGCTCTACAGGCTTGGAGAGGAGTGGCTGGAGAGCTGCTTGGAGGAGAAGGATCTGGGGTGTTGATTGACAGTGGCTGAACATGAGCCAGCAGTGGCCCAGGTGGCCAAGAAGGCCAAGAGCATCCTGGCCTGCATCAGGAATAGTGTGGCCAGCAGGACCAGAGAAGTGATTGTGCCCCTGTACTTGGCATTAGTGAGGCTGCACCTCGAATCCTGGTTATTTGAGTTGGATGATGGAAAGTGAAGATGAAAAATGCTTGTGATATACTGACCAAATTCTGCCAAAATGAATAGTCCCAAGGCCTTTTTTTTTTTTTTACTAATCCAATTCCAGTGTAAATTCTGTGACCTCAGAGGAAATGACAAGATATCTTTTTTTTTCTTGTATGAGATGTTGTATGTCCCGTGAGAAAACCATTTCAAGGTTGTTTCTGACCATCATCTCTGTCCCGTCTTCCATACATGTAAGCAACTCCAATGAATTCAGCACTTTGCATTTGTGTAATCTGTATTTTTAACTCTGTAAAATCAAAAGTCAATGGGATTTGGCTCAGTGAATTTTTGTTTTACTGCAGCATAAAAATATCTCTTACCAGACTAACAACAAGTTGGAATTATTCTAATCCTATTGAGCTCTTGCTAATGAGACAGGCACGTGCAGACATCCAGCTGCCAAGTACAAATTACAGGTACCGTACAGGGGAGGCAGATTCTCGCTTGGAAAAATGAAAATGAATAAAACCAAGTGAACTGCTTGGGGAACTCCCCTGGAGATCCCCACTGAGTTCACAACCTGCACGTTCTCGCTGTCTCAATTGACGTTTCTTCTGTTTCTCATATGTTTTGGATGCTTCTGCTTTTCAGGGAGTTCTAAAAAGCTAATGTATATTTATTGTTGTTTCATAATCCTGTCCTGGTTTGTAATTCCTCCTTCAAAGTTCTTTCTGCAAAGTTCCCTTCCCGAACAATTTTGATCATTCCTATTTGGCAAACAATGTGTTGACTTTTCTTCCTCGGCACATATTTTAATAGAACTGAAACAAGCAAAGATGCCCTTGGCTTAGTATTCTGCAGTGTTAGCAGGAATGTATGCAATCTCAAGAATATTAAGTATTTCTTGCTTGGCTTTTTTCTGTGCCAAGCAAGAAAAAGGAATGGCTCCTGTACCAAGGGACTTAGGTAGGAAATTCAGGTGTGCAGAGTAACATTTTGGATTCAAAGTGATATCACTTCTTTTTTTAGTTAGAGACGCTGCTAGGCTTCAAGGGTTTAATGTTTTGTCTTCGAAGGAGTAAAATGGTGATGAATTACCACAGTAATTTAGGCTGAGGGAGTTGGGCTTCTTCAGCCTGGAGAAGAGAAGGCTCCAGGGAGAACTTATAGGAGCCTTCCAGTACTTAAAGGCAGCCTGCAATGTCTGTGTGGAAGCCGATGACGAGTGGCTTTCCTTAGTGGTTCATATTAGGGCCATTGTTGTTTAACATCCTTGTCACAGACACAGACAATGGGACTGAAGACACTCTGAGCAAGATCGACAATGACACCAAACTGTGTGTCGCAGTTGATACGCTGAAGGCAATGGATGCCGTACAGAGAGACCTAAACAGGCTTGAGAGGTGGGCTTGTGATAACTTCATGAAGTTCAACAAGGCTAAGGGCAAGGTCTAGCTCCTGGGTGGAGGCAATCCCAAGCACAATTATAGGCTGTATGGAGAATGAATTGGGAGCAGCCTGGAGGATAAGGACTTGGGAGTCCTGGTGGGTGAGAAGCCTAACATGAGCCATCAGTGTGTGCTTGCAGCCCAGAAGGCCCACCATGTCCTGGGCTGCATCCAAAGAACTGTGACCAGCAGGTCAAGGGAGGGGATTCTGCCCCTCTACTCCACTCTTGTGAGACCCCTCCTGGAGTTCTGTGTCAAATTCTTGAGTCCTCAGCACACAAAGGATATGGATATGTTGGAGCAAGTCCAGAGGAGACCACAAAGATGATCCGAGGGTGGGAATACCTCTGATATGAGGACATGCTAAGAGAGTTGGGGTTGTTCAGCCCGGAGAAGAGAAGGGTCTGGGAATACCTTAGAGCAACCTCCCAGGCAAAAAGAAAGCTGGGGAGCGGCTCTTGATCAGGGATTGCCAGGACAGGATGAGGGGAATGGTTTTGCGCTCAAAGAGGGGAGATTTAGGTGAGATCTTAGGAAGAATTTTTTTCCTGTGAGGCTGGTGAGGCACTGGCACAGGTTACCAGGGAAGTCGTGGCTGCCCCATCCCTGGAGGTGTTCAAGGCCACATTGGATGAGGCTTTGAACAACCTGATCCAGTGGGAGATGTCCCTGCCCATGGCAGGGGAGTTGGAACTGGATGGTCTTTAAAGTCCCTTCCAACCCGAATCATTCTATGATTCTGTCATTCTTTTCTGTTCTCCATTCATTAATCCAGACTCCTAAACTGACTGGAAATAACCATTTCCTGAACCCAAAACGTTGTACTTTTGGAACTTGCTGGTCTTCTGATAGAATAATTGAAAAAGCGGCTTCTGATGTTGCTTTTCTCCATTAGGAACTTGGGTTGGGGTTTAAACTTTTATGCTATCCATAAAGACATAATCTACAGATATTTAAGGCAAACTCATGTGGGTGAAGGGGAGAAAAAAATCTGTTAGGCTTAAATTCTTTGTTGTTGTGTAGAATTATTTCTCCCTTTTGGTGTAGTAATTGGTCCCTTTAATGTTTTAAACTAAAACAGACTAAAGGGCTGTAAATAGAAGTAAATTTTTCCGGTCAAAATGATGAGCATGAAATTTTCAGTGATGCTTGTTTGTACAGTATTTTCCCAAACCTGGTAATTAAAGAAAACAAGAAGTTCCCAATACAGGTGTTAATTCTGGGAAGATTTCCCTGTTGTTGCATCCAACAGAGCCAGCTGGAAACCGTGGCAGCTGACTGAACAGGAAACGTCTGCTGAGTTTGTCTTGCAGCCTTCCCGGAGTCCCTTTCAGTACTGGAAGCTGCTGTAAGGTCTCCCCAGAGCCTTCTCTTCTCCAGGCTGAACATCCCCACCTCTCTCAGCCTGTCTTCATAGCAGAAGTGCTCCAGCCCTTGGATCATCTTCATGGTCTCCTCTGGACCCGTTCCAACAGCTCCATCTCCTTCTTATGTTGAGGATTCCAGAACTGGACACAATACTCCATGTGAAGTCTCACAGGAGAGGAGTAGAAGGGCAGAATCCCCTCCCGCGACCTGCTGGCCGTGCTTCTTCTGATGCAGCCCAGGACACAGTTGGCCTTCTGGGCTGTGAGAACACATTGCTGGCTCATACCGAGCTTCTCATCAACCAGCACCCCAAGTTCTTCTTCTCAGGCCTGCTTTAAATGACATCATCCCCCATCCTGTATTGAAATTGGGGGTTGCCCTGACCCAGGTGTATTACCTTGCACTTGGCTTCCTTTAGGGTTTTGTAGGATATATTATATTCCTCTGTCCTCCTTGGTGGTGGAGTGGGACAAGTGTGTGTGTATTCTCGTCCTTCCCTCGTGCCTTGTTCCATATGGCAGCACAGATTTGCTTGCTCACTTGAGTTTTCTTAGCTGCTCCTTCTGGGATCATGATCCCCTGTGAAATGGCCTTTTTGTTTCTCTTTTTAAGGTGAAAGTCCTTGAGTGCGTGGTATGACCTACTCGAGGTTGTTTTCCTTTGAAGGGGAGAAGGAACAGTGAATTGGAAGTTTGGGATACATTTCTGTTGACTTTCTGAGAGGGGAAGCATTTCTTGTACATTTTTGTTAAGTTCTTTGTTTATATTTATTTGAGAAGAGCTTTTGCCGTTGAGTTCCTACTCCTTCCCTAATGGTACTGAGTTCAAAAAAAATCTGTCAAATACCAAACCTTCCTGTGACCTGGTGGTTGTCACTGAAGATACTCCTAAATAAACCATTGTGAAATGGGTTTACTCCTTTATTATTTTTCAGTGATGTGCAAACAGGTCTCCTTTACATTCCAAATTTTACTGTTGAGAACAAGTGACTTATGGTGAGAAAAGTGGATATTTTCTTTCCTGCTGGACAGCACGGTATAGAGCAGGAGATACTGGGTTTAGAACCAGAGATACTGGTTGTAGTTTGAGTGGACCTCATTGTTTTAACAAATCCAAAGTGGAAAATGTTATGGTAGCAAAGAGCAGCAGCAGTGTTCAGCAATGGAGCAATTCAAGTTCTGGAATCCCCAACAGAAAAAGGATATGAAACTGTTGGAACCATTCCAGAGGACCATGAAGATGATCCGAGGGTTGGAGCACCTCTGCTATGAGGACAGGCTGAAGAGAGTTGGGGTTGTTCGGCCTAGAGAAGAGAAGGCTCTGGGAAGACCTTCTGGCAGCCTTCCAGTACCGGAAGGGGAAGGTACAGGAAAACTGGGAAGGGGCTCTTGATCAAGGAGTGATGGGATAGGATGAGGGGGAATGGCTTTAAGCTGAAAGAGGGGAGATTTAGAGGAGATATGAGGAAGAAATGTTTTCCTGTGAGGAGAGTGAGGCACTGATACAGGTTGCCCAGGGAGGCCGTGGATGCCCCATCCGTAGAGGTGTTCAAGGACAAGTTGGATGAGGCTTTGAGCAGCCTGCTCCAGTGGGAGGTGGTCCAGTAAGAGGATGATCTTTAAGGTCCCTTCCAACCCAAACCATTCTATGATTCTGTGAGTCTCTGGAAATACGATAACTAATGGATAACTTTTCCTTTTCATAAATCCAGTAGTGTAGTGAAAAGCTTCAAAACTTCTGAAAACTGGGATAGTAAAACACAATATTTATATTGTTTTTATTTTCTCGAAGTACATCGTTTGCTACTGAACACGAGACAGGCACATTTAGGTGAAATGAACTTCACTCAATGTAGCGTGCAAACCTATAAAAGACTTCCTACTCTATTAGATAACTTCAAAATATCCCTGTTTTGGTCGTGCGTTTCTCCATAGGACTTTATCTACCAGTGATGATGTTGAGGACCGAGAGACTGAGAAAGGCCGCCTGGAAGAAGCATATGAGAAATGTGACCGGGACTTGGATCAACTCATTGTGCAGCACTACACTGAGCTCACCACAGCGATACGCACTTACCAGAGCATCACCGAGCGCATCACCAACTCCCGCAATAAGATCAAACAGGTGAGATCTGGTTTTGTGTGCATTTCTGTGTTTGCATGTGTTTGATAGTATGTTCTCTGGGTACAAATCTGTGCAACTCGGCTGTATCCATTTCCTGTGTCCTATACTTTTATTGGTAATATAATGTTCTAAGCTTCTTTTTTAACCTTTTATTTAATGGAATAATACAATGGTTTGGATTGCAGGGACGTCAAAGCCCATACAGTTCCATCCCCCCTGCCATGGGCCGGGAAACCTCCCACCGAACCACACTGCTCAAAGCCCCATCCAGCCTGGTCTTCAACACCTCCGGGGATGGGGCAGCCACAACCTCCCTGGGCAACCTGTGCCAGTGCCTCACCACCCACATGGTGAAGAATTTCTTCCTAATGACTAATCTAAATCTTCTCCCTTACAATTTAAAGCCATTCCTCCACATCCTGTCACTCCACACCCTTGTACAAAGTCCCTCCCCAGCTTTCCTGGAGCCCTTTCAGGTACTGGAAGGCTATAAGGTCTCCCCAGAGCCTTGTCTCCTCCAGGCTGAAGAAGCCCAACTGTCTCAGCCTGTCTCATCCCAGAGGTGCTTCACCCCTCGGATCATCTTCTTCGCCTCCTTTGGACCCATCCAACAGTTCCATATCCTTCTTTGTTGGTCCAGAACTGGACCCAGCACTCCAGATGGGGTCTCACAAGAGCAGAGTAGAGGGGGAGAATCCCCTCCCTCACCCTGCTGGCTCCGTTTCTTTTGATGTAGCCCAGGATATGGTCGGTATTCTGGGCTGCATTTCTCTCTCTCTTTACTGAACTACTTGCCATCATTCTTAACTAAAAAGTGAATTGACAAAGCTCTGTTACCCACAAAAAACGAACTAGGCCTTGTTTTCAATTCGCACTCTGGCATGGTTAGGAGTGGACCGTCCAGTCCTAACACGGTGGCAGCAGCCTGTGTCTTACTAGCAAGTTGTGTTCCATGAGATCTCTCTTTGTGAGCACAAGTAATTAAAAGGCAAAACAAGAGGGGGATATGAAGTGCGAAGCTTCACGGTGCCCCCTGTTCATTTATTGTCTGGGCATGTTGCTGTGAGTTTTTTGATATCTAAGGTCTGCAAAGTTAACACCTTTCCATCTAATCTGTTCGTGTTTTGATATGTTGGCCTCCAACCACCTCCTAAAGAGTCTGGGTGATTCACCAGCTTGCTTTTCACTTGGAGAATATGAATTTTAGTGCTATTGCCAAACTCGATTCTGTTGTGTGAATGTGCATGAACTCTGTGCTCCCATATCTTTCAGTGTTTTGAGTGCTCACACTTCAGTATCGTGCCAGTAAATAACTCTGGTACTCTTTGTTTTGGACTTGCTCCATCTGCTCTCTCCCCGCAGCAATAGATTCATTCTTTGGTCTGTTGTTCTATCTTTTACTTCCTGTGTAGTTTCTGTACCGGAACTTTGCGAACCAGGCACCAAATCTGTTAATTGTTATTTTTTCCCTTGGCTCTGTGAAGGCCTCAGCTTAAAATCTTCCACAGCAGTGCGTGAGGAGCAGTTGGCTTTTTCCCTTATGGGGCTGTGTGATGACCCTTCTGGCTTTTAAAATTAATTTAGCATTTTCAAAGAAAACGCGACCATTCTGATGCTTTCCAAGGGTAAGAGTTCATTCTAGGATTTATGTACCAAGATCAGTGCTTTGAAAGTAGAGATCAATTGCTCTAAATTTGAAATGAACTGCAGCCACTGGCCTGTTTTTGCACAGTGTACTCTGCTTTGCAGAGGTCAAAACAAACGTAGAAGGGTGTGACCTTTTGGTCCCGCCTAGAAGAATGACTGTAAGGGTGGAGAACCTTTTGATATTTAAGTTTTCTTGTTAGTTTTGGTCAATATGTATTGCAGCAGCTTTGACCTAATCTTATTGGAGCCCTCAGCTCTGGTTTGTCATCAGTCATTTTCTTTTGACGTTCACCTCTTGTGGAAGGTGGATGATCGCTCAGGCATTGACTTGCATTAGGAATTGTGGAAGTGAAAGAGTCCAGATCCCTCTGTGTACCTACCTTTTCAAGCAGTTCTTGTATGAATTCCTTTTGGGAAAGGCTTAGTTTTGATTCTATCTTTAGAGGTGTTACTGCTGTAAAACGAAATTATAAAATAGAAGCAATTTGGTCTACCAAGGGAGATTCTTTCTTAAAGACTGGTTATTCATTCCTTCCTCTCCTCCCAGATGTAGGTATAGTTGATCTTCTGTGCTCCAGGCTTGGGGAAGAGTGTCTGGAAAGCTGCCTGGAGCAGAAGGAGCTGGGTGTGCTGGTTGTCAGTGTCTGAATATGAGCCAGCAGTGTTCTCAGGTGGCCAAGAAAGCCAATGGCATCTTGGCCTGTATCACAAACAGCGTGGCCAGCAGGAGCAGGGAGATGATTGTGCCCCAGGACTCAGCATTACTGTGTTCAGTTTTTGGCTCCTTACTCCAAGAAGGACATTGAGGGGCTCAGTGCATCCAGATAATGGGAATAAAGCTGGTGAAGGGGCTGGAGAACAAGCATTGTGAGAGGCAGCTAAGGGACCTGGGGTTGTTTAGAATCATAGAGTAATTTTGGTTGGAAGGAACCTTAAAGCCCATCCAGTTCCAACCCCCTGCCATGGGCAGGGACACCTCCCAGCAGACCGGGCTGCTCAAGGCCCCATCCAACCTGGTCTTAAACACCTCCAGGGATGGAGCATCCACAACTTCCGTGGGCAACCTGTGCCAGTGCCTCACCACCCTCATTGTGAAGAATTTCTTTCTAAAGTCTAGTCTAAATCTTCCCCTTCCAATTTCAAGCCATTCCCCCTCATCCTGTCTCTCCAGGGCCTTGTTAGGAGTCCCTCCCCAGCTTTCCTGTAGCCCCTTTGGGTACTGGAAGCTGCTCTAAGGTCTCCCTCGAGCCTTCTCTTCTCCAGGCTGAAAAACCCCAACTCCCATAGCCTGTCCTCTGCCTGTTATTGTATTGAAATTGTAGTCTCTTCTGATATCTGTTCTTATGTAGCATTGTTCTTTACTGGTTGTCTGTATTTTGTTCCATCTATGTGTGTCGTATGTATTTTTGTAAACTGCCTGTCGCTGGACAGGGTAGGAGAACGTGCAGCTGAAGTGGGATTTCTGGAGTACTTTGAAGTCTCATTATTTAAAAATAAGTCTAAGACCCTACTTCTGAGAGTCTCTCTTCATGTGTAATTCAGTGAGAGTTCAGCCTGAGAAAAGGTTGGGCCCTAAGTATTCATAACTTCTCACAAAAACAAGAGTGGTGTGAAAGCAATGTGTGAAGCTGTGTTGTTAATTGCTTCCATATTTTAATATGTATTAGCGATTTGCATTATGCAAGAGAAGCGAGGCTATACTGACCTTACCAGAGGATACTGGGAGAACCTGGAAGCAGGGAATGCAGAAAGTGTTCTCATCTGAGCAGAAAGTATGGAGAAGCAAAACCTTTGATGTTTCAAAAATGCAGTAGGAGAGTAGAGAATTTGCCAGTTAGAGAGGAGTGTGTGAGGCCAGAAAGCAAATTGAATGGCAAACACCAAGGTGTTTCTGTGGGTAATGTGATGACCTTGATAAATAATGGAAATGCTGATTTGAACTGTATTGTAACTGCTATTCGTTCCGATGAAACTGCATCTCTTACTGAAAAGAAATGGCATTGCTCAAGGTGTTAGGAAAACCACTGTAGTCATAGAATCATAGAGTGATTTGTGTTGGAAGGGACCTTAAACCCCATCCAGTTCCAATGCCCATGCCATGGGCAGCGACACCTCCTACTGGACCAGGCTGCTCAAGGCCCATCCAATGTGGCCTTCAGCGCCTCCAGGTATGGGGCATCCACAACTTCCCTGGCCAAACTGTGCCAGTGCCTCGCCACCCTTATTGTGAAGAATTTCTTCCTAATGTCTAATCTAAATCTTCCCCCTTCCAATTTAAAGCCGTTTCCCCTTGTTCTATCACTCCAAACCCTTGTAAACAGTCCCTCCCCAGCTTTCTCGTAGCCCACTTCAGGTACTGGAAGGCTATAAGGTCTCCCCAGAGCCTTCTCTTCTCCAAGCTGAACAACCCCAACTCTCTCAGCCTGGCCTCATAGCAGAGATTCTCCAGGCCTTGGATCATCTTTGTGGGCTCCTCTGGACCTGTTACTTACTTAGACCCCTCGTCGTAGATAGTCAGGTTTCAAGAATGGACACCAGCCTTAAAGAAAGGAAGTGATGTGCCAAAAGATTTAATAGGCAGATGGAAAATATTTACAGCAGAAAAATGAGTAGTAGTTTATTTGCTTTCACTGATAATTGGATTCTTACTGTATCCCAAAATACTGAATTGATTTTTGGAAAATGTGCAAATATGCCTTTGTTGTTCTTAACAAGATCCTACGTTTGTTCATGTTGTGATGATTCAGTTAAATTTTCACTAGTGGTACAAAATATGAACAACAGAACACTTGACTGAAAGGAGTTCTGGTTTGTATACATTTCTTTTCAGGCAAAGGAATAGTGAGAATTTTTAAGGATTTGGTTAAAGTCTTGTGCTATTTTTGACATTCCTAATGAAATGAATGTGGGAAAGGGCTGTTCTGTGTTAGAAGCACCAGTTACAGGGACAGATTTAATTAATCTTTTGACACATTGCTTGTAGGTGAAGGAGAATTTGCTATCGTGCAAGATGTTGCTGCATTGCAAGCGGGATGAGTTGCGCAAGCTGTGGATTGAAGGGATTGAGCACAAACATGTCCTGAATTTGCTGGATGAGATAGAGAACATCAAGCAAGTGCCTCAGAAGCTGGAACAGTGCATGGCCAGCAAGCGCTACCTCAACGCAACGGACATGCTGGTAAGGTGCGGTACCTCATGGTACCCTCCAGAAACACTGGTCAGCTCTCTGATTGTCTGCAGACAGACCTGCCCTTTGTTTTAATTGTTTTTTTTTTCCTGCTTAGTTTCTTCTTTTAGAATCGTAGAATCATAAGAATGGTTTGGTTTGGAAGGGACCTTAAAGATCATCCAGTTCTCTAACCCCCTGCCATGGGCACAGACACCTCCCACTGGACCAGGTTGCTCAAGGCCCCATCCAACCTGTCCTTGACACTTCCCTTTGCTGCTTTCTTGTACTGGAATTTCCATTTTGTTTTGTTTTGGTCCTTCCTGACCAAAGGAACAGGACTCAGGCCTGCAGTCTCCCATCCTGTTCGGTCAGCTCTTGTCTTTCAGAGCTGTCGCTGGTTGTTTATTAGTCCTGATCCCGACGCTTTCCGTAACCATCAATTCTTTACCCATTTCATCTGCACATATGATTTACTTCTGCTTTTGCAATTTTGTTCTTTAATGTGTAATTAATTTCCTAGACACTTGCCTGTATCATTTTCTTCACTTATATCTTATCAACTATTTCAAACCCATTTTTGTTATGGAAGAATTATCTTCTTTCTCTCCTATTTCATCCCCTTGAATACACTCACAACTCTGGTCATTATTCAAAGGAGAGACTGACTTTCACCATTTAGGTGTGTTTGCCTCTTATTGTCATTTTCTACATCTTTTAACAGGACTTTTAATCCTTTCTACTTATTTCCAGCTTTCTAAAAATCTTTTCCCCCTCCCTTCAAGTGTTTTTCCTCCTCAGTTCCATCTCTTTTATAAGCATGCTTTTCATTTCCCATTTTGTAGTAGAGGTAGAAGTTTCCTGAACTCTAATAACAATCTTGTTCTTATCTCTCGTGTTTCTGAACCTAGCAAGAACACTTCCTCACCAAGCTCCAGTCCTTTCTTTCCTGGCATTGTCTTCTTCCGTTAGTTAAAAACTTAACCAGGGAGGTGATGTTGGACTTGATCTTCAAGGTCTTTTCCAACATAAGTGATTCTGTGATCCTTCCCCTCTACTCGGTCCTGACACGTGGAGTGCTCGAGTCCAGTTCTGGGCTTCCCACTGCAAGAAAGAGATGGAGTTACTGGATCAAGTCCAAAGATGGTTAAGAGACAGGAACATCTCACATGTAAGGAGAGGCTGAGAGAGCTGAGACTACTCCGCTTAGAGAAGAGAAACCTCTGGGTTATAATGTCTGATGGGAAGGTGCAGAGAAAACATAGAAAGACTTTTCTCAGTGATGCAGCAACAGGAGAAGAGACAGTGGGTGCAGATTGAAACATTGGAAATGATATCTGAATGTAAGAAAACACTTTTTTTGCTTTAAGAATGGTTGAGCACTGGAATAGGTTGCCCAGAGGGGTTGTGGAGACTCCATCTGTGGAAGATGTACAAACCCTGACTGGACGGGGTCCTTGGCAAATGACTGTAGGTGGACGTACTTGAGCAGAGGGATGTGTTAGATATTCTGTAGAGGTCCTTTCATCCTTAAGCAGTCTGTGATTCAGAAGTGAAGGCAAAAGAAGTTTGTCTGTTCTTATTCCTCTTTGTTTTTGCCCAAGTATGCCTTTAAGGAAATCTTTTCATTGCCTTATTTTGTTATTGGTTTATTCAGGCTTTGAGCAACCTGGTCCAGTGGGAGGTGTCCCTGCCCATGGCAAGGGTGTTGTAACTGAATGGGCTTTAAGGTCCCACCCAACCCAAACCATTCCGTGATTCTGTAATACCTTCCTTTGCATTTCTCTCAGCTGTGCCTCTTCACTTCTTTCTAGTAAGCCATTGTAAGAGGATAAAGAGCTAGCAATCTTAGAGTTGTCACTTCGTATTACTAGAGCCCAGAGTTGAACTTTAATTTCCTTCTTTCTTTTTTATCTCATTTTACCTTAAATATGACTTTCTAAAAGTTACCTTGTTCCATCTGAACATTTTCAGCAGTTGGATGCCAGTCTCCTAAGCCCTTTCTTGGACAGTGTTTGTAACTTATATGGATTTTTGTTGCTGCTGTCACATCCTCTTGTCTGACTTCACTCTGCCATCCCCTTACTGCTCATGTTCTGCTTTTATGCTTCACCTAGTGCGATCATTTTCAATAATCTGGTCACAATTTTCCCTTGCTTCCTTTTGAAAACCATTTTCACAGGAAGCCTCATCTTGTTCTCCTCAGAGTTTCACTGTCATAGAGTCATAGAATGGTTTGGGTTGGAAGGAACATCAAAGATCATCCAGTTCCAATCCCCCTGCCGTGGACAGGGACACCTCCCACTGGACTAGGTTGCTCAAAGCCCCATCCGACCTGGCCTTCAACACCTCCAGAAATGAGGCAGCCACAACTTCCCTGGGCAGCCTGTGCCAGTGCCTTCCCACCCTCACAGAAAAACATTTCTTCCTAAGAACTCATGTAAATCTCCCTCTTTCAGCTTAAAACCATCCCCTCCTCATCCTAACCCTGCCCTCCATGATAAAGAGCCGTTCCTCAGCTTTCCTGTAGACCCTTCAGGTACTGGAAGGTCACTATAAGGTCTCCTCGGAACCTTCTCTTCTCCAGGCTGAACAACCCCAACTCTCTCAGCCTGTCCTTGTGTGGGAGGTGCACCAGCTGCCATTATTTTGTTTTGTTTTCTTTTTTAATTAAAAAAAAATATTTTCAGAAGGAAATTCAATAGAAGTAATTAATTTTCTATCTGGATTATAAGAAAGGAAATGTAAGAAGAAAAATAATGATGCTTAGGCTTTATCGTATAATAGGCTTTTATAAATGGTTTGCAATATATGCATTTGTGATATCTAAGAACCACGGAATGGTTTAGGATGGAAGCGATTTTAAAGCTCAGCCAGCTCCAATCCCCTGCCATGGGCAGGGACACCTCCCACTGGACCAGACTGCTCAAGGCCCCATCCAACCTGGCCTCGAACACCTCCAGTGATGGGACAAACACAGCTTCCCTGGGCAGCGTGTGCCACTGCCTCACTACCTTCAGAATATGATGGTGTACACTTTATTGCATGTGCAGTTCATGTGCAAACACATATGTGTTTGTGTGTGTAGGGAAGGTTGACCAGCACTGTGAGACTGAGCCAATATTAGACTTCTCTGAAGCGTGGGCTTATGTAGGATATACCGTATTGGTTTTGTTGTTTGTGTGTTTGTATTCCAGTATAGAGTGTGTTTTCTAAGAAATCAAGTTATAATTATACAAAATTATGAGGAGCAGCTGAAAGACTTGGGTTTTTTTTAGCGTGGGAAAAGGAGGCTGAGGGGAGACCTTATCACTGTCTGCAACTGCCTAAAAGGAGGTTGTAGGGAGGTGGGTGTCGGTCTCTTCTCCCAAGTGACAGGTGATAGAGAAAGAGGAAATGGCCTCAAGTTGCACCAGGAGAGGTTCAGATTGGACATCAGGAAAAATTTCTTCACCGAAAGGGTCATCAAACACTGGCAGAAGCTGCCCAGGGAGGTTGTGAAGTCCCCATCCCTGGAGGTGTTTAAAAGCTGGGGAGATGAGGTGGTCATGGATGTGATTTAGTAGTGGGCAGGTGTGGTTGGACTTGATCTCAAAGGTCTTTTCCAACTAAGCGATTCTATCGAAACCAGCGTTTAAATTATTTTTATTTTTGTTTTTCATGTCAGGAATGCAGAGCAACCTCACGTGAAAATAATTTTTTTCAGCAGTTTATTCACACTGGCAATTCTCATTTGAAGAGAAGCGGAGCTGTAATAAAGAAATAGTAACCTACTTGCATTTGGATTTTTTTCATGGCCAAAAATTGATGTAGGCTCATTGGCTTTTGCCTTCTTCTGCTCACACGCTGTCTGCAAGTCTGTGATGTTGTAATCACTTGCTGGCTGCAGGATAATTCCTTTCTCCTTTTATATGATATGACTATTATGTAAAATAATTGCTAATCTGTCAGGGATGCCGAGTGTATAGAGATCTTTCTGTCCTTTTGTTTCATTCCTCAAGGTAAACAGATGCTCATGGCTTATAAAAAGCCCAGAGTGATCTGACAAGGAGCTTGTCTCCCTCACACTGAAATTGGAACACTGATTAATATTGTTGCCTGTAGCCTTGTGAGACGTGCAGGCAAAATTAGACATTTGCAGTCGTCGCATTAGGTTGATGCAAGCGCTCTAATGGCATAATTTCTGGTTGCTGCATTGCATTGCTGCAGTCTGTTCTTTGTATTCTGCTCGCATTAAGTGGTGTAATTTTTGCCACTGAAGCATGTTTCAAACCTCTGCATTTAAATAGAAATTTTAATTCCTTTATTGTTTTGAAAAAACGGCTGAAGATGGCTTGTTACAGGTTTCATTATCACTTAAAACTCTCCAGCTGCTGGTTCAAATGTGCAATGACTGAGTAAAGCCAGGAAGAATTGTTAATAAAAGAACAGCAGCTTTTCCCAGTAGAACAAACACAATGCGAAGGTGTTTTGTGACATCTTCCATTTGTACAAAGTTAAAAATTTTTAGTGGCAACTTCTTCGGTTTTGACTCTGTATCCATCTAGAGTGACACAGACGAGCTCCAGGTATCGTGTGTTCATGTTTCGTGTTCCTCCGGCATCTTGATACAATCATGGAATTGATAGGTTGGAAAAGACCTTTGATATCATTAAGTCCAACCGTACCTGTCCACTACTAAACCATATCCCTGAGCACCTCATCTACCCATCTTCTAAACACCTCCAGGGTTGGGGGCTCCACCATCTCCCTGGGTAGCCTCTGAGAACCCTTACTGTGAAGAAATTTTTCCAGATGTCTAATCTGAACCTGCCCTGGTGCAACTTGAGGCCATTTCTTCTTGTCTTATCACCTGTCACCTGGGAGAAGAGAGCAACCCCCACCTCGCTACACCCACCTTTCAGGGAATTGTAGATAATGTTAAGGTCTCCCCTCAGCCTCCTTTTCTCCTGGTCCCTCAGCCGCCTCTCATCAAGCTTGTTCTCCAGCCCCTTCCCCAGCTTTGTTGCCCTTCTCTGGATGCGCTCCAGCCCCTCAATGTCCTTCTTGTACTGAGGGGCCCAAAACTGAACCCAGGATTTGAGGCGTGGCGTCACCAGTGCCAAGTCCAGGGGCACAATCTCTTCTCTGGTCCTGCTGGCCACTCTGTTTCTGATACAGGCCAAGATGCCACTGCTGCCTTGGCCGCTTGGGCCACTGCTGGCTCATGTCCAGCCCGCTGTCAACCAACATGCTCAGGTCCTTCTCTGTCAAAAAGGATCTGTTTTTTTACGCATTATCTTGATAAAAGTAATGTTCACTTTTATGTGGCAGTTGAATGCACACGCACATGCATGTGTGTACTTTGTGTTCAACATCAAGTGTGAAGAGGAAGCTTAGGGGAGGCTGCTGAAGTGAGGTTCGTGTCAGGTGGATGTTGGTCTCTTTTCCTGAGTAACAAATAGTAGGAAATGGCCTTAAGTTGCACGAGAGAAGGTTTAGACTGGATATTAGGAAATATTTCTTCACTTTGAATTCTGGGTTCTGTTTTGGGCCCCTCAATACAAGGCACTGAGTTGCTTGAGTGCGTCCAGAGAAGGGAAATGAAGGTGATGAAGGGTTTGGAGCACAGGGGGTATGAGGGGCTGCTGAGGTACTTGGGGCTGCTTAGTCTGCAGAAGAGAAGGCTAAGGGGACACCTCATTTCTCTCTGTGGCCTCGTGAAAGGGGGTTGTGGCAAGATGGGTGCTGGTCTCTTCTCCAAAGTGACAGGTGATTGGACAAGATGAAATGACCTTGAGTTGCACTGTGGAGGTCCAGACTGGATATTATGAAATATGACTTCATGGAAAGGCTTGTCAATTGCTGGCAGAGGCTGTCTAGGGAAGGATGGTGGATCACCATCCTTGAAGGGATTGAAAAGGCATATAGATATGGTACTGAGGGACATGGTTTAGTGGTGTAGTTGGCAGTATCAGATTTATAATTGGACTTGATGGTCTTAACGGTCTTTTCCAACCTAAGCGGTACTATGATTCTGTGATCAGGTGCTGAGAGAGGAATTCTGAGTCAGAAGCTTCCTGAGAGGCGGCCAGGGGCAGTCTTCAAAAGGTAGAGCAGCAGAGCTTATGGCAGAGGCAATCTGGTGTTGGGGGCACAGCTGTCACTTGACCTGGACACATGAGCTTCATTGCTAGAAGGAAGGAATCCAAATTCTTCTGGGAGAGATATTTTAGAGGGGCTACACAACACTATAGCCAAACCAGAAGCTGAAGCAGAGGGTACACAGCAGGATGGGCATCAGTGGGCAAAACCAGCTGGATTCTTGTGTGGAGGAAGATGTTTGTTGTCTTATCTCCTGCAGGACTGGGTTGGGTATTAAATGGTGCATCCTGCCTAGCAGCTACTTAATTAACTCAAGGATTGCAGAGGTCTGTGGTGTTGATCTAATTGTTCGGGCTCTCCTGTTGACCCAGGAGGTGCCTGTAGGGAGAAATGAATATTTTCCATTTGTTTAAATAATCTGAGAGATGAAATGCTGAAAACAGTTGAGGGAAGAAATGTTGTTGAATCAAGTAATTAAAGGTCATATCATAATATGCTTAAATCGAAATTACTTAGGCCACTTTCTTTGCATTTCCTGCCTTTTATGTGCCTGCCTTTGCAATTTTAATGAACCAAAAGCACTTTGCCAAAGTATCATAGAGTGGTTTGCGTTGGAAGGGACCTTAAAGATCATCCAGTTCTAATCCCGCTGCCATTGGCAGAGACACATCCCACTAGACCAGGCTGCTCAAGGCCCCATCCAACCTGGCCTTGAACAGCTCGAGGGATGGGGCAACGGCAACTTCCCTGGGCAGCCTGTGCCAGGGCCTCACCACCCTCACCATGAAGAATTCCTTGCTAATGTCTAGTCTGAATCTTGCCCCTTCCAATGTAAAGCCATTCTTCCCTTGTCCTATCACTCCGGGCTTTTGTTAGGAACCCCTCCTGCACTTTCCTGGAGCCCCTTCAGGTACTGGAAGCTGCTCTTAGATCTCCTGAGAGCCTTCTCTTCTCCAGGCTGGACAGTCCCAACTCTCCCAGCCTGTCCTTAGAGCAGAGGTGTTCCATCTCTCTGATCATGTTCGTGGCCTCCTCTGAACGCGTTCCAACGTCTCCATATCCTTCTTATGTTGAGGATTCCAGAACTGGGCATGGGACTCCAGATGGGGTCTTACAATATTAGAGCAGAGGGTCAGAATCCCCTCCCTTGCCCTGCTGGCCACACTTCTTTTGACGCAGCCCAGGGTGTGGTTGGCCTTCTAGTTAAAAAACTCTTTTAATTACAATGGACCATGAAAACCTTACTCTGACCTTGATTTTTTAGTGCAGCAGTGTAGTTCCATTGGGGTGGGATTGTCAGGTAAGAAAGCACCATGAAACTGCGGGAATATATCTGTGGGATAGAGTGAGGATAACTGCCTTTTCCAGTTGAGATTTTCTTTGTTAGGAGGATGACAAGAAGGAAGTATGCAGGTAAAAAGAGGGAAGTGTGGAGCCTTCTGGCAAGTCTTCACTTGAGTCCACCCTTCCTTGTGTTACGGAGCCAGGAACCGATGTGTACATAGAGTAGTTTGGGTTGGAAGGGACCTTAAAGATCATCTAGTTCCAACCCCTTTGCCATGGCCAGGGACATCCTACCAGATCAGGCTGCCCAGGGCCCCATCCAGCCTGGCCTTGAGCACCTCCAGGAATAGGACAGCCACAACTTCCCTGGACAACCTGTGCCAGTGCCTCAGCACTCTCATGGCAAAGAAATTCTTGCTTATGTCTACATGTGTTTTACTCATGCACATGTCTTGTCTTTCTCCTTTGGCCTGCATGTCTTCAACCCATGAAATATGAAGTTGCAGTGATTTGTTTCTCAAGAAGTAGTCCAGGCAATGCACCAACACCTAGTTTTCTTCATTTTTCAATGTTAAGGACTTCTATTTCAGTTTTTTTAGGTCAGGGGAAGAATGATACATGTCTCCTGCTTTGCTTTCTGAAGTGAATAATAGCGTCAGACCTTTCTCAGTGCTGATTACTTTCGTACTGTGGATTTGCAGTCGCGCTGCTTGGTTCGGTTTCTAGAGTTGAATGGTTGGCTGTTATTGTTGTTGCGTTCAATTAAATGTGCTCGGGGCAGCATCCAGCGCTGCAGGAGAGGAGGTCAGTGTGCAGGTAAATGAGGTCATTTTCAATTGTGCTGGTACAGCATAGTTAAGGCGTGCTGAGTTCACCACCAACATCCTTATGATGTGTTAATTGTGGTTTTGCTCATCTCTGTGGACTCTAATATCTTTTTTTGGGTTCATTTCTTGGGGAGCATTACTTTGTTGTGAAAACTAACCTTGGTATCAGGAATCTGCCAGTCCAAACTGGAGGTGCTGACCAGCTCCACTCTCTGCATGTCAAAGTTGTCTACAAAGAAGTGCAGTTTTATTTTTTTAACTGCAAGGCTTTACGACACGGCTGGGTTACGTCATGGGTGAGTGCACAGGCAGAAGTCGGAGATGTTTCAGTAAGTGGAAATGCTGTGGAAAAATCAGAATGATTTGGGTTGGAAAAGACCTCTAAGCTCATCCAGTCCAACCATCAGACCAACCCCACCATGCATACTAAACCATGTCACAAAGTGCTACAGCTGCATGGTTTTGGATACTTCCAGGGATAAGATTCCACCACTTCACTGCGCAGCATCTTCCGATGCTTCACTACTCTTTCAGTAAAGAAATTTTGCCTAATAGCCAATCTAAATCTCTCGTGGCACAACTTGAGGATAGTTCCTCTTGTTCTGTCACTTGTTTCTTAAGAGAAGAGACCAACACCCACCTCAATGCAACCTCCTTTCAGGGAGCTGCAGAGAGTGATGAGGTCTCCCCTCAGCCTCTTATTCTCCAGGATGAACAGACCCAGTTCCCTCAGCCAATCCCATAACTGCTGTGTTCCAGACCCTTCCCCAGCTTTGTTGCCCTTCTCTGGACACGATCCAGCAGCCTTCTGTCTTCCTTATATGGAGGGGCCCAAAACTGAACCCGGGATGCAAGGTGCAGCCTCACCAGTGCCAAGTCCAGGGGGATGATCCGTTCCTTACTCCTGCTGGCCACACCATGGCTGATCCAAGCCAGAATGCTGTTGGCCTTCTTGGCCACTTGGACCACTGCTGGCTCATGTTCTGCTGCTGTTGAGCAGCTCCCCAGGTCCTTTTCTGCCAGGCAGCTTCCAGCCACTTTCCCGAGCCTGTAGCACATCATGAGGTTGTTGTAGTCCAAGTGCAGGACCCGGCACTTGGCCATGTTAAACCTTGTTAATTGATCCCAGAACTACGGAATTGATGGGAGAGGTGGCACAGGGAAAGGAATCATAGAATCATAGAATAGTTCGGGTTGGAAGGGACCTTAAAGATTGTCTAGTTCCAGCACCCCTGCCATGGGCAGGGACACCTCCCACTAGATCAGGCTGCCCAAGGCCCCATCCAACCTGGTTTTGAACACCTCCAAGGGTGGAGCAGCCACAGCTTCTCTGGGCAACCTGTGCCAGTGCCTCAACACCCTCATGATGAAGAAATCCTTCCTAATCTCTAGTGTGAATCTGCCCCTCTCCAGTTTATACCCATTCCCTCTCGTCCTATCAGTAGAAGCCTTTGTGAACAACAGGAACTAGAGGAGAGATTAACCGTGGATAAGACGTCATGGAGAACAGCGTAAGAGGACATAGACCTACGTTGCTGTGGGAAGTGGGATGCAAACAAGGAGCTTAAAGTATGGAAATGTTTTCTCAGGAACAAAGAAGATGCGGCTCTGTGTACCCATGTGCATAGTTGGCCTCTCCTGGCTCATCCCATAATGAATATGTCCTAAACACTGTTCTCTGCCTTTCTGTGCACTTCATATTAATCTCCTCTAAAGGCATTCAGAGTGATTAACATCTGCCTAGAAAACGCTGGGTGCTTGTAACCTTGGGCACAGTTGTTGAGGGAGAGTTTTAACTTCTGTTGCTTGAATGTAGCTGCTGCCTGTGGCTGTCTTCAGCGTGGTATGGGGAGAGTCTGCCAGTTAAAAGAACCACGTAGTGAGCAGAGTTCTTACTCTGTGAGCAGTCTGGAATAATGAAGTAGAAGGAAGTATTCCAACACAGTTTCTATACATTTTATTTACTGCTTGCCTTTCAGCTGGAACAATGAGAATCAAAAAAAAAAGGCTTTCACTTCATTTCTGCCCTTCTTACTGCAGAACTGGGATTCAGCTGCTGCTGCAGAACAGTTTCATGTTTTGGAATTCATGCTGTAAGTGGAAATAAGAGACGTTTGTTGGTGTGCGATTCTGTAGAAATGCCTTCATTACAAAATTTAAATTTTGGCCCTGCTTGAAATTCTCTTTTGTCTGAATTACAAAAATAGAAACATTTTCCTAATACTTCTTGTCTTGAAGCCTTCATTGAATCATAGAATGGTTTGGGTTGGAAGAGACCTTAAAGCACATGCAGTTCCCACGCCCTGCCATAGGCAGGTTCACCTCCCACTAGACCAGGCTGCTCAAAGACCCATCCAACCTGGCCTTGAACACCTCCAGGGAGGGGACAGCCACAGCTTCTCTGGGCAACCTGTTCCAGTGCCTCAACAACCCTACTGTGAAGAATTTCTTCCTAATGTCTAGTCTATATCTTCCCCTTTCCAATTTAAAGCCATTCCCCCTTGTCCTGTCACTACCTGGCCTTGTAAAAAGTCCCTCCCCAGCATTCTTGTAGGTAACTTAGTGTCTTGCCATTGTTGACCTTAGAGATTGTGAAACAAAGAATCCTTTTAGAAAACCAGATTGAGAAGCTGGTGTCAGAAGGTTGTACCTCACTTCATGTTACCTGCTGAGGTGTACAAGAGTTTATGCTTAAAGGAACTGCTTTGTATTATTCTTTAACAGTTGTGAAACCTGATCATTTGTGTCAACTGTATGAAAGAGAAAGGCAGATACATTTTTATTTTGTTGATGTATGCAGTGTGTGTGTTCTAGTGATTCACCCATCAGTTTGGAAATCATACACGTTCTTCAGTTTGCTGCTTATTCATGTAGAATATCATACCTTTCATAGAATCACTTGGTTGAAGAAGACCTTTGAGATCATCAGGTCCAACCGTATCTGTCCACTACAAAACCATATCCCTGAGCACTTCATCTACCTGTCTTTTAAACGCCTCCATGGATGGGGACTCAATCACCTCCCTGGGCAGCTTCTGCCAGTGCTTGATGACCCTTTTGATGAAGAAATGTTTCCTGATGCCAAATCTGAACCTCTGCTAGTGCAACGTGAGGTCATTTCCTCTCATCCTATCACTTGTTACTTGGGAGAAGTGACAAATACCCACTTCACTACAGCTTCCTTTCAGGTAATTTTAGACAGTGATTAAGTCTCTCCCTCCTTTTCTCCAGGCTAAACAACCACAGGTCCTTCAGCCCCTTCACCAGATTCCTTGCCATTTTCTGTGTGGGCTGAGTTGGGGTTGTTCAGGCTGGAGAAGGCTCCAAGGAGACCTGATAGCGACCTTCCAGACAGCCTGAAGGGGCTACAGAAAAGCTGGAGAGGGGCTTTTTACAAGGACCTGTAGTGATGAAATGAGAGAGAATGGCTTTAAATTGGAAGGGGGAAGATTTAGATTAGACATTAGGAAGAAATTCTTCACGCTGAGGGTGATGAGGCACTGGCACAGGTTGCCCAGGGAAGTTGTGGCTGCCCCATCCCTGGGGCATCAAGGCCAGGTTGCATGAGGCCTTGAGCAGCCTGGTCTGCTTGGAGGTGTCCCTGCCCATCACAGGGGGTGGGAACTGGGTGATCTTTAAGGTCTCTTCCAACCCAAATCATTATATGACTTTATGATCTCTTTGTTGGTTTTTTTTTTTTTTTAAAAAAAATAAAAGTACCTGGCTAGATTTATAGAGAAAATAGAGTTTCTTTCCCTTTTTATCACTTTTTGTCCCTTAGTATACTTATCAATAACTTTATCTCATTCTTTTTATCCCGTAATTTCCGTTATCTCAGGCAGTCTATTGCATTAAACTCTTAGTGCCTAATACTGCTTCATTTGCATTGACACGTGCTTGAACTCAGCCTCTCTGCTCTTAGTTAATGCACCAACAAGCATCGATATCTCTCTGGAGGATTATCGTGTGGCTGTTAGCTCTGCTAATAACAACCATTCATTTAAGCTGATGAAAGTTTATTAAATAAGAAAACATGGAGTAATGAAGGTAGAGTAGAGGTGTCTGGCATCTCTCTGTGGCTAAAAGAAACCACAGCTACACGACAAGATGCTGTCCTTCATGAAAAGGAGCAGCGCCTGTAACGTGGTGCTGCACACATGGAGAATGGGCAATGCTGAATGTTAATTTTTATCACTTCTAGTTATAGTGTGGATGCAGTGATGAGTTCTTTGCTTAAGACAGTGGCTCCTGCTGTTTAATCATAGAATCTTAGAATGGTTTGGGTTGGAAGGGACCTTAAAGATCATCCAGTTCCAACCCCCCTGGCATGGGCAGGGACACTTCCCACTAGATCAGGCTGCCCAGGGGCCCATCCAACCTGGCCTTGAACATCTCCAGGGTTGGGGCATCCACAGCTTCTCTGGGCAACATGGGCCAGTGCCTCACAGCCTTCATTAGGAAGAATTTCTTCCTAATATCTAATCTAAATCTTCCCCCTTCCAATTTAAAGCCATTCCACTTGTCCTGTCACTACATGGCCTTGTAATAACATCCTCCCCAGCTTTCCTGGAGCCCTTTCAGGTACTGGAAGGCTGCTCTAAGATCTCCCCGGAGCCATCTCTTCTGATGCATCCTTTGTTGGGAGTGCTGTCCGAACAGCTTGAGAGTTCTGTGGCTTTGGTTGCATTTGCTTCCTTTTGTACCCATGAACCTGTTTGTATTGCAAACCTTCAGGTGTGCATTCCTTTGGCTGTTTGGCTGCTGGTAGTCCCCTTCTTAGTTTTTATTTTTTAAGGAATGCTAAGGACTTTATTCCGAGACATTTACTTTTGTATCATTTCGTCTTTGAATAGAGCTGATGTAGAATGATTTAGATAAATCTGATTGCATTTTTAAAAACACAACTTTAAAGCTAGCGAATGGTGAGTGCAAAATTGTAATAAATTCTTAGTAAAGCATTTGAAACCTGTGGGGCAAATACAAAGAAATGTGACCAGCAGGTTGAGGGAGGGGTTCTCCTCCTCAGCTCTGCTCTTGCAAGACCTCACATTGAGCCCTACATTCAGTTCTGGAGTCCTCAGCACAGGAAGGACATGGATGTGTTTGAGTGAGTCCAGAGGAGGCCCTGAAGATGATTCAAGGGTCGGAGCACCTCCCATATGAGGACAGGCTGAGAAAGTTGGCGTTGTTCAGCCTGGAGAAGAGAAGGCTATGGGGAGAACTTAGAACCTTCCAGTACCTGAAGGGGGCTACAAGAAAACTGGTGAGGGGCTCTTTCTCAGGAAGTGCAGGGATAGGACAAGGGGAACGGTTTTAATATGAAAGAGGAGACATTTAGATGAGATCCTGGGGAGAAGTTTGCTGTAAAGATGGTGAGGCACTGGCACAGGTTTCCCAGAGAAGCTGTGGCTGCCCCATCCCTGCAGGTGTTCCAGGCCAGTCTGGATGGGGCTTTGAGCAACCTGATCCAGTGGGAGGTGTCCCAGAGGATGGCAGAGGGTTGGAACTGGGTGGGCTTTAAGATCCCTCACAACCCAAACCATTCTGTGATTCAAGGCACTCGGCTATCACAGGCAGTGGGGCAACACATGGCTCTTCTCCCTGGAGTTGTCACTAGTGGAAAAAGTCTCCAGAAATTTTGTGACGCCAATAGATACTCTGACTTTTCCATTTTGGATAGACATTTGACCATGCTGTTGAATCTGCTCATGTTTTGTGTTAAAGTCCAAGATAGCAGTTGGATAATCCATTTCTGTTGTTTTCAGCCACCCTGTTCTTTGAATACTGCTTTTGGTTTCAGCACCTTATTACTAGAAAGACATTGATGAATTAGAGTGAGTGGAGGAGGAGGTGGAATGATTGATGCATGACAGGACTAAGGCAGGTCCGAAAGAATTAAATTTATGTAGCTGGAGCAAAGGACAGCAAGTGAAGAACATAATTTCTTAAATACTTCAAAGCTTGTAGAGGAAAACAGTAACTTAGGTTGGGTCTTTGCAACTTTAACTCTTAAGAGAACAAGGACACTTTTGCTTTGTGTTAATGTGTTTATAACAGGTTTGCTTTGATGTTTTCATGAAGCAGAAGTCTTATAAGTGTGGGATATAAAAGTAACTTTGGTGAAGTATTACTTAATTAAGGCAGTGCTATAGTGTTAAGGAAAAGTCTCAGTCATCTACTAGACCTTGTCAGCCTGTCCTCATATGGGAGGTGCTCCTGCCTTCAGATCATCTTCGTGATCTCCTCTGGACCTGTTCCAACATCTCCATATCCTTGTTATGTTAGGGATTCCAGAACTGGACACAGGACTCCAGGTGGGGTCTCACCAGAGCAGAGTAGAGGGGCAGAATCCTCTCCCTCCTGGCCACACTTCTCTTGATGCAGCCCAGGACACAGTTGGCCTTCTGGGCTACAAGTGCATTGCTGGCTTATGTCGAGCTTCCCATAAGCCAGCACCCCAAGTCCTTCTCCTCAGGGCTGCTCTCGATCACGTCATTCCCCATCCAGTATTGAAATGGGGGATTGCCCTGACCCAGGTGTAGCACATTGCCCTTGGGCTTTGTTGAACCTCATGAGGTTCACACAGGCCCACTTCTTGAACTTGTCCAGGTCCCTCTGGGTGACATTCTCTTGTTTAAGAGAAAACAAACCCCACAGTCAAAAAGTAACCCTTTTGCCCTGTTCCTGTACAGCTCCTCTGTCCTTCCTCCATTAAATTAGCATCCAGTGACTGCTGCTTGTCTCTGGATGAGCTGTTTTCTTGCAACCTGAGCACTTTTTTTGTGTGTGTAACTCAGAATATTTTCAAGCTCTCCTCCTCTATGCATCATATGTTCAACATATCCTTTTCTTTCAAGAACAGGAAGGACCTCTGTTGCCAAAATATTACGAAGGAGACATCTTTAGTCCTCAGTCTTTTCCAGCTGTTTGTTTGCTTTTAGCTTGTTAATTCTTACAAGATTGTTTAAAGGTGAAGAAAATCAGTAGCAATTTCTTCCACCAATACCCAGTGTGTTAATCAACGCTTAGTGCAGTTCATCAGTGATTTACAGCTACTCATTAATCTTCACATCCTGTGTATCTTTTCCCCTTTTCCTGTTTGTAAGGGGAAGGCAGCAATGAGAATAAGGAATGCCGATCTCTAATCTGGGTGCTTTTTCTATTTTCCATATTTTTTAGCTGAAGGCTTCCGACTTTAGGAGCATCCGGATGCTCTTTAAGTTCATGACCATCTTATCTACCTCCTGTTCACTGATTTGTCTTGATGCCAGTTCACACTGTGGAGTTGGTAGCAGACAATTCCCAGTCTTTAGATTTCTTAAGTGCAGCTTGGGTGAAAGTTTCCGCGCTTTCCATTATTACCTCTCATCCTGTCACCTGTCACTTGGGAGAAGAGACCAACACTCACCTCGCTACAACCTCTTTTCAGGGAGTTGTAGACAGTGATAAGGTCTCTCCTCAGCCTCCTTTTCTCCAGGCTAAACCACCCCAGGTCCCTCAGCCACTCCTTGTAAGACTTGTTCTCCAAATACTCAGCAGTCTTCTGCTTTCTTGATGTTTTCCCATTCCACAAGGATAATTAAAGGACTGGAACATCTCTCCTATGAGGAAAAGCTGAGAGAACTGGGACTGTTAAGCCTGGGGAGGAGAAGGATCAAGGTAGGTCTTAACACTGTGTGTAAATATCTGAAAGGGGAGTGCAAGGAGGACAGATCCAGGCTTTGTTTGGTGGTGCCCAGAGCCAGGACCACAGGCAGTGGGCACAAACTGACACATAAGGAGGTTCCCTCTGGACATCAGGAAGCACTGCTCTGCTATGAGGATGACTGAGCATTGGTACATGTTGCCCAGGAGGAGTCTCCAACCTTGGAGGTACTCACAAGCCATCTGGACCTGATCCTAGTCAACCAGTTCTAGGTGGATCTGCTTGTGCAGGTAGATTGGAACCTATGACCTCCAGACCTCTCTGCCAGCCTGATACTGTGATATTGTGATTCTCTCATTGTCTATAGAAAACGTGGGGATTTTGTGGGACAGCCTCAAATTTGGGACCTCTTGCTTAATTTATTGCTAGTTAATACAACTAGCAATAAACAAACTTCTCATGAGTGATTTGGTTTTTGAGGTGGGAAAAGAAGAGAACACCATCAAAACCCACTTAAGTAAACATGTTTTCTCACTTTTCTCCACGTGCAATATAAGTCAAACACCTTTACTCCCGCCTTCCTTCTCAACTTGTTTTCTCCATGGCTTATGCTCAATCTGTCACGATTTCTCTGCAGAAACGATGGGTGGCTCAGAAATTCAATATCATCTGTAAGGGTTTCTTTGTGCTACTCTGGTTTCCTTGGCAGGACTTTGGTTCTCCGGGTTTTCCTCTGCTACGCTTTTCCTTAGAGTGCCTGCTGTGATGTGGATCACCCATAAACTGTAATCCCTCTGAGGGTGTCCCTGTTCTAGCGTGTGGGTCAGTCCCAGTCCCTCAGAGTGGTCCCCCTCCGAGAGTGTCTCCAGCAGCTTGCAGTTGCTGGTTTCTTTCTTAAACATCTTGGAACAGGGGTGAACCTGTTCCATTCATCCTGAACCACAATGACCCACTAGAATATTCCCCATCAGGTGTAATTTGGCATCCTCATGAACTTCAGCAAGGCCAAGTGCGAAGTCCTGCTCCTGATTTGAGGCAATCGTAAGCAAAATACAGGCTGGGCAGAGAATGGATTGAGAGCAGCCCTGAGGAGAAGGATTTGGAGTTGCTGGTGGATGGGAAACTCATTGTGACTTGGCAGTGTGCGATTGTAGCCCAGAAATTCAACCGGATCCTGGGCTGCATGCAAAGAGTTGTGACCACCAGGGCAAGAGAGAGGATTTTGTCCTTCTACTCTGCTCTTACGAGACTCCACCTGGAGTCCTGTGTTCGATTCTGGAGTCCTCAGCGCAGGAAGGACATGGATCTATTGGAGTGAGTTCAGAGGAGGCCATGAAGATATCTGAGGGCTGGAGCACCTCTGGTACAAGGACAGGCTGAGAGAGTTGAGGTTGTTTAGCCTAGAGAACACAAGGCTGCAAGAGGATCTTACAGCAGCCTTCCAGGACTAAAAGCAGCTACTGGCAAGCTGGAGAGGGGCTTTTTATCAAGGAGTGCAGGGATAGGACAAGGGAGAATGGTTTTAGGCTGAAAAGGGAAGATTTGGATGAGATATTAGAAACTTTTTGCTGTGAGGGTAGTGAGGCCCTGGCACAGGTTGCCTAGAGTAGTCGTGAATGCCCCATCCCTGGAGATGTTCAAGGCCAGGATGGATGGGGCTTTTAGCAAGCTGATACAGTGGGAGGTGTCCCTGCCCATGTCAGGGGAGTTGGAACTGGATGATCTTTAAGGTCCCTTCCAATCCAAATCATTCGATGATTCTGTCCTTTAGGTGCTCACATTTGTGCTGTTATAAGATTGAGGGATCAGTTCTCTAATATGTCATTTGCTCTTAAATTTACAATGTGTTCAAGTCTCTGAGTAGACACCATCAGTTGTAGGTTTTCTGTCTTTTTCACAATGGAAAATCCCAACAGCTGGAGTACAAGTACCTTCCTGTCTCTTAGGCAGACTTTTCAGGTTAGATTCTCACCCCACACCAGTCAGGTATAAATTGAATTCTGCAAACTGCTTGTTTAGGTCTGGCTACGCACATTTAAGCCATTTTTTAGACATTTTCCTTTCTTGTACCTTTTGAAAGCAAGTTCCCTGTAAAAGCAGTAGATCAATTCTCCTCCTTTTAAATGTCAGCATTGTCTTTATTCATCCAGCAAGGGAGCTGAAACCTTCTAGGCTATTGCTGTTTGTTTGCTGTTTTATTCAGAGGATCCAGCATTTCTCCTTTTGTCATACTGTGTTTCTGTATGACTTGACTTTTTTTCCTTCCCATTATGACCCAGCATGTTGTTTTCTTTTAACCTTTCTCAGTTGTTTGTTCATGTTTTCGTATCCGTTGTCTGAACTCAGAATAGACTGATGTCCCAACCTGAAAGCATTTTGTTTTCTAGTTTGAACAACTATTTTGCTGTGTTTTTCATAGAATGATAGGATGGTTTGGGTTGGAAGGGACCTTAAAGATCATCCAGTTCCAACCCCGCTGCCCTAGGCAGAGAGACTTCCACTAGATCAGATTTTCCCCCAAAGAAGCACGTAGTTATGGGTTTTCATTTCGTTACTGCTTGTAGACTTCCAGACACTTCTAAACTGTGGAGGTCTTGAATGCAAAACCAAATTCCTCTTTTTCCTTTTCACATCTACAGGCCTGGGGAAGGGTGGCTGGAAAGGTGCCTGGTGGAAGAGGGCCTGGGGGTCTTGGTCAACAGTAGCTGAACATGAGGCAGCAGTGGCCCAGGTGGCCAAGAAGGCCAACAGCATCCTGGCTTGGATCAGCCATGATGTGGTCAGCAGGAGTAGGGAAGGGATCATCCCCATGTGTTTGGTGCTGGTGAGGCCACATCTTGAATCCTGCATTCAGTTTTGGGTCTCTCAGTACAAGAAGGACATTGAGGGGCTGGAGCGTCCAGAAAAGGAGAACGGAGCTGAGGGAAGGGACTGGAGCACAGCTGTTATGAGGCGCTGCTGGGGAACTGGGGTTATTTAATCTGGAGAAGAGGACGCTCAGGGGAGACTTCATTGCTCTCTGCAGCTCCTTGGAAGGAAGGCTGTAGTTAGGTGGGTGCTGGTCTCTTCTCCCAAGTAAGAAGTAATGGGACAAGAGGAAATGGCCTCAAGTTGCACTAGGGGAGGTTCAGATTAGGCATCTGGAAAAATTTCTACTGAAAGAATGGTGAAGCGCTGGAAGAAGCTGCCCTGGGAAGTGCAGGTGTTCAAATAACAAATACATGTGGCACTTCGGAACATAGTTACGGAGACACAGTGATGTTGGGCTGATGGTTGGACTGGGTGGTCTTAGAGGTCTTCTCCATCCTTACTGATTCTGTGATTTTATGATTTAACAATGCTTTTTGGAAAACTAAAATACTATTGAAACCCCTTCAAAAGGAACACGTGGGTTTGTCTGTGAGCAGGTGGGAAAACTGGCCAAAATCAAGAAAGACCAATTTTAACAAATACCATGTTAGTACTTCTGTTGTAGTTTGTTATCAAATGCTAAATTAAAACCTTCCAAATTGGATGTTATGATAGGCGAATGTTTTGCTACGTTTTCGTTTTAAGGCAATTAAGCTCTGCTATAAAGTGAATGTGACCTTTAAACAAGCTGTGTAATGGTTCCATTGCCACGGTTATTTGCTCTAAACTTGCAATTTTTAGCTCATACAAAGCAGAGCTCTTTTTTCAGGCTTATTCCATTGATCATTATTTTCTAAAGTGTCACAGCCTATTATTGTAGATAATAATAAATAGATACAGATAAGCAGGTTTTAATAGCAGGAATGGCTGCCAGATTAAGTAACCCAAATTATCTTGTAACTAAGGCCAATAGTTTTATTTTTTTTTAACTAAATACAGTTCTTTTATATTTGTTTATTTAGTTTAATGTGTCTTTCAGTGGGACACCCAGAATTCTTCCAGAATTTTAAACCAAAAGAAAAGGTGTGTGTATGGGGGGGTTTCTACCATTTCTTTGGTACAGTAACTTTTTAAAGGAGAATATAGAACCATAGAGTGGTTTGGGTTGGAAGGGACCTTAAAGATCATCCAGTTCCAGTCCCTCTGCCATGGTCAGGGACACCTCCCACTGGGTCAGGTTGCTCAAGACCCCATCCATCCTGGCCTTGAACACCTCCAGGGAGGGAGCATCCACAACTTCCCTGGGCAACCTGAGCCACTGTGTCACCACGCTCATCAGGAAGAATTTCCTACTGATATCTAATCTAAATCTTCCCCATTCCAATTTAAAGCAATTCCCCCATGTCTGGTTGCTCCAGGCCTTGTAAAAGTCCCTCTCCAGCTTTCCTGTAGCCCCTTCAGGTACTGGAAGCTGCTCTAAGGTCTTCCTGGAGCCTTCTCTTCTCCAAGCTGAACAACTCGAACTCTCTCAGCCTGTCGTCATAGCAGAGGTGCTCCAGCGCTCAGATCATCTTTATGGCCTCCTCTGGACCTGTTCCAGCAGTTCCATATCCTCCTTATGCTGGGGATTCCAGAACTGGACCCAGAACTCCGGGTGGGGTCTCACGAGAGTGGAATAGAGGGTCAGAATGCCCTCCCGCGACCTGCTGGCCATTCTTCTTTTGATGCGGCCCAGGACACAGTTGGCCTTCTGGGCTACGAGCGCTCATTGCTGGCTCATGCTGAGCTTCTCAACGACCAGCACCCCAAGTCCTTCTCCTCAGAGCTGCTCTCGATCACATCATTCGCCATCCTGTATTGAAATGGGGGATTGCCCCGACCCAGGTGTAGGACATTGCTCATGAGGTTCACACAGGCCCACTTCTTGAGCTTGTCGAGGTCTCTCTGGATGACATCTGTATCAAGATATTTGCCTATTAATTTACCTTCCAAGTCTTATTTCTTCCTGTAGCTCCTCTTTGCACCTCATACCCTGCTAACAGAACAATGTTGGAGAGCTCTATTACCTATAATTATTTTTGTGTCCTCATACTCACAGACAATCCGGTTATCTGCTCCAACGTCCCACCCTTGGAAAAATAATAATCTATTATTCATTTCCATTTAGCACAGCCATCTGGTGTAAGAAAAAGGCTTGAAGTCCCTCAGGTGCTTTTTCTGCACCCTTGAACCACTCGTAGTTCTCTTCTGGTATGTCTAATTTTCAGATTTTCTGCAAAAGGCTGCTATGCCATTATCAGTCTTAACCAGAATCTTGTAGCAATAACTCTTCCCCTCTGTATACAATTCTACATCTCTTAATGCTCTTGTTAGGATGAACTGCACGTGGTAGGTAAGAGGAGTATTAAAAACCTTGTGGCTGCTTGGGAAATCTCATCTCAGCTGAGGGGAGAAAAGAAAGGGGTGAAAATCTAATTAAATGTGATACTGTGGCATGTTGTGTAGCATCTTTAATCTTCATTATCCAACACGCTTACCGCAGTGAGGATAAGGAATAGAATCATAGAATCATAGAATAGTTTGGGTTGGAAGGGACCTTAAAGACCATCCAGTTCCACCCCCTCTGCCATGGGCAGGGACACCTCCCACTGCCCAAGGTCCCATCCAACCTGGCCTCGAACACCTCCAGGGATGGGGCAGCCACAGCTTCCCTGGGCAACCTGTTCCAGGGTCTCACCACTGTCATAGTGAAGAAATTCTTCCTTATGTCTAGTCTAAATCTGCCCCTCTCCAGTTTAAACCTGTTCCCCCTCGTCCTGTCACTACAAGTCTTTGTGAACAGTCCCTCTCCAGCTTTCTTGTAGGCCCCTTTCATGTACTGGAGGGTCTCTATGAGAGCTCCTTGGAGCCTTTTCCAGGCTGAATGACCCCAACTCTCTCAGCCTGTCCTTGTAAGGGATGTGCTTAAGCCCTCTGATCATCTTTGGGGCCCTCCTCTGGACCTGTTCCAACAGTTCCATCTCCTTCTTCTGTTGAGGATTCCAGAACTGGAGACAATACTCTGCATGAGGTCTCTCAAGAGAGGAATAGAGAGGCAGAATCACCTATAGAGGAACAAAAAGCAGGAGCGGTGCTTTCATTGCACCCTCAGTTTGGGTTGTGTGTGCTGGGTGGTAATGACAGTGAAAACAAGGTTTGGTTCCCTCCCTGACTTTTTGGAGAACACAGTATTGTGCCAAATCACAGTGTGTCCAATTGCTTGGATGTCCCACTCCAGTACTGGCAGGGTCATAGGCTGCAGTGTGAATCCTGTGTTCAGTTTTAGGCCCCTCACTACAGGAAGGATGTTGAGGCTCTGGAGCGTGTCCAGAGAAGAGCAACGAAGGTGGTGACAGGGCTGGAGAACAAGTCTTACGAGAAATGGCTGAGGGACCTGGGGTTGTTTAGCCTGGAGAAGAGGAGACTTATTACAGTCTACAACTCCCTGGGGATTCCAGAACTGGACCCAGGACTCTGGGTGGGGTCTCACAAGAGCGGAGTAGAGTGGCAGAATAACCTCCTTCAACCTGAGCTGTGTGTTTGAGGTCGCTTTTTGGTAGCTGTGGATAGCCTTTGGCCTCACCGCTATCCTCAATAGCAGGCGCCGTATGGGATGACTGATTATAGAGTGGTGAAGCCCTGTAAGAGGCTGCCCAGGGCAGTGATAGAGTCGCCATCCCTGGAGGAGTGAAAAAAAGCATGTAGATGTGGCCCTTTGGGACATGGTTTAGTAGGCACCGTGCTGTTGGGCTGAATGATTTTAAATCAATGCTCTCTTCTATACCAAACATTCTTTGTTATTTCTACTTTCTTACCACACCAGCATTGAGATTTTGGAAACTGCTGAGGGATACCATGATATTTTTATTGTTTTAGTAACTCTGGAAGTGATCTTTTAAATACTTAATGGTTTAGTACAGTTTAGTAGGGGACAGGTGTAGTTGGAATTGATCTCAAAGGTCTTTTCCAAGTAAACCAATTCTATGCCAAGTAAACTGGGAGGGGAATGAATTGATAGCGTTGCTTTTATGCCCTGATTTTGTCATTCCTGGTGCCTTTTGTCCACACTTGCTTTTAGGATGTAAATGGGAATGAAGTTCCTCAGGCTGGTGCCCACTGGATGTCAGCTGATTGCTATTGAAGTACATCAGCAGAGAAGAGTTAACTATGGCCCCTGATGTTGCTGCATTTCTAGATCCCTCTGCTGTCACTTTGTTGCTTGTATGAAGTTGTCTTCCTGAATTTGAGCCTAAAATCCTTTCACTTTTGAGTTCAAAAGTACTTCTGAGCAATAGCTCTCATGAGTCTATGGCTGCGTTTATTGAAATGGTGGAGTTGGAGGACATAGCAGCTATATAGGTGCCGAGGCCTCCTAAGCTTTTCCAGCTATGTCATGATGTCACTTTAGGCAAATAAAATTTAAGCCATCTTCTCCCTGTTTATAGACTCAGGAATAATGATTCGTTGGTATTTCTGTGATGGAAAGAATAAAGACAAACAAACATCATCACCAGGGCCTCTTCCCAATGCTTTTATGCTTGATAATCCTCTTATTTCATGATAAAATGTGCTTTGATTTTCATTTAATGAACTTGTTTCATACATATGCTCCAAATATTTGAAGATCGCTCATTAAATCTGAGTTGATTTGGTATTGGAGCCTTTTTATATATTGAATTTTCTTTTAGGAGTAGAAGTAAAGCAATACTACTTAAACTTGTTCTGCCTTAAAAGGATTTATGGATGGAATAATCATGGTATTCAGACACTCTCCTAATCAAAGAGAAGGGTCATGAGAGATGACTATATTGACTGTTGCGAGTTTTGGTGTGTGTTCTCCTTCCAGGTGTCAGCGGTGGACTCCTTGGAGGGTCCCCTTCTTCAGGTGGAAGGATTGAGTGATCTGCGGCTGGAGCTCCACAGTAAAAAGATGAACATGCACTTAGTCCTGATAGATGAATTACACCGTCATCTTTACATCAAGTCTACCAGCCGTGTAGGACAACGCACCAAGGAGAAAGGGAGAATCAGGTGGGTTTGATGTGGTTAGAAGGTTTAGATTAGACATTAGGAAGAATTCTTCATGATGAGGGTTGGGAGGCACTAGCCCAGGTTGCCCTTTGGGAATCCTCAACATAAGAAGGATATGGAACTATGGGAACACGTCCAGAGGAGGCTACAAAGATGATCGGAGGACTGGAGCAGCTCTGCTATGAGTGTGAACTGAGAGAGTTGGGGTTGTTCAGCCTGGAGAAGAGAAGGCTTCAAGGAGACCTTTGAGCAGCCTTCCAGTACTCAGAGGGCTACAGGAGAGCTGGGAAGGGACTTTTCATGAGGGCATGGGTTGATAGGACGATGGGGGATGGCTTTGAACAGGAAGGGAGATTTAGACTAGACATTAGGAAGAAATTCTTCACAGTGAAGATGATGAGGCCCTGGCACAGTTCACTCAGGGAAGCTGTGGCTGCCCCTTCCCTGAGGTGTTCACAGCCAGGTTGGATGAGGCTTTGAGCAGCCTGGTCTGGTGAGAGGTGTCCCTCCCCATGCCAGAGGGGTTGGAGCTGGGTGATCTTTAAGGTCCTGTCCAACCCAAACTCTTCTATGATTTTATGACGCTAACCAAGGGCAACAGACCTGGAGGGGAAGAGGGCAGCATTTTCTCTGTCTTAAGTAAAACTTTCTTGGGGAAGTGCCATTGACTTTCACCTCAAGTTTTCATTTTTAGCAAGCAAATTTCTCCTGCTTGTGGCTGTGTGGAGGAGAAAAACACAAGATATCTTGATGCACCTTCGAGCCTGTGAACAGCCTGTTCTTGTTCTTTCACTTTTGCTTAGTGATTTTGTTGGTTTTTTTTTGCTGCTTCCCACAGGATTATGATGTGGTCAATTCCTTTTGGTGTTCTTTTCCTTCCCTGACGTGTATACTGTTCCCACAAATGTCATGAGTATGAGGCTCAGGGCAGGCAAAGGGAGGAACACAAGGAAAAAATGCACTTCTTTTCTAACCAGTGTCTGAGGTTTAAAGGGCTTTGAGCTGACCACAAGTTTATAGCCAGAGGCTGCAGTATTGAAGTGTCTGAGCAGTGTCTTGACTGTGTTGTGTTTTAAAGATGTTGAAACTTAGCTGTTTGGTGCCTATGATCAGTGGAAATGCAACTTAAGTGCAGGTGCTTGGCTCATTTTTCCTGAATTTTCAAGTTCTGAGCTTGAGGGCAATAGAGTTGTTGGGAGGGAAGGAAGAAAGATAGTGGGTAGAAAAGAGAGAGGCAGTATTGGGAGATTTTGGAACCAGGGGAGGTTCAGATTAGACATCAGGAAAATTTCTTCACCAAAAGGATTCTCAGGCGCTGGCAGATGCTGCCCAGGGAGATGGTGGAGCCGCCATCCCTGTTTAAAAGCCAATTAGATGAGGTGTTTAGTAGTGGGCAGGTACGGTTGGACTTGATGATCTCAAAGATCTCTTCCAACCAAGCGATTCTGTGATTCTGTAACTTTTGTAGAGTAGGAGAGGTGATGAGCAAGGGTGGAGAGCAAAAGGGGAGCCAGTGGATGATAAAGATGCAGAGAAAAGATAGATTAGTTTTTTATTAAGAGAAGGAATAAAAGATGGTTCCCAAAAATAAGAGGAGACATGGTAACTTACATTAGATGAGTTTATCAAATAAAGGTTTGATTGAAGTTAGAATTTCTAGGAAGGAGAGTTGCTAGCAAGTCATCAAGCTCTTCCTTACACGTCTTGTTAATTAAAAACAGATGCAAAGCTTTGGTGTACCGAGCCTGTGCGACTGCTAATTAACTGCAGTTTTGTACGACTGCAACAAGGGACCCTTATCTTTTTCTTGTTTCTTGTTTTTTTTTTCATATTCCCTGTTGCACATCACTGATAGTTGATAACATGGACTCTTGCATCAAGGACTGTCTCATTACTTTGTGTTAGTGTGCTGCCCTAGACTGGCTGTTGACCAGAATGCAGTGATGTTTCTAAGTCTTGTGTTGGTTTGGGTGTGTTCTATCTAACAGTGCTAAGCTGGAATGCATCGCTAATCCCTGTAAGCCTGGTATTGTACTTGTATAGGGAGTACAGGTGTTTCTTACATGGGGTAGTAAGCTTAGCCCTTGTCTTTGTGGATTTCTGTAAGCATTTTGATCTCTAAAGGAAGATACTGAGTTCCATTGTAGGGGCCTTCTGTACTCGTGTCTCTTAAAAATGGTTTCATAGAATCATGGAATGTCGAGTTGAAAGGGACCCACAAAAGTCATCGAGTCCAACTCCTATCCTTTCATACGGAAACCCCAACATTCACACCATGTGTTTGAGGGTGTTGGCCAAATGCTTCTGGAATATTGCCATGGCACTGTGACTGCTTCTCTGGGGAGCTGTTCCAGTGCTCCACCACCCTGTGGGTGAAGAACCTTTTCCTAATATCCAACCCAAACCTCCCTGGCACATCTTCCTGCCATTCCTATCCTTCCTATCATTGATCACCAGAGAGGAGACATCAGCACCTGCTCCTCCTCCCTCCCTTGTGAGGAAGCTCTAGACTGTGATGAGGTCTCCCCTCAGTCTCCTCTTCTTCAGACTGAACAGACCAAGTGACTTCAGCTGCTTCTCATATGATTTCCCCTCTAAACTCTTCACCAATTTTGTGTCCCTCCTTTCTTTCTTGCCACATCCAGCCTTTCATTGTGCAGCTGGGTCAGCTTGATATATGTTTTTGCGAATAATACTGTGTGTGAATTTATGATGAAAATGACCGAGTAGGAAGTCTTCCCTTTCTGAGTAAGAGGATTTGTTTGGAGAGGGATATGTGTAGGTGTGCACAGAACAGGCATTTGGAGAGAAGGAAAAATGTTGGAGGTTTCTAGAGGGAACTAGAAAAGCTTGAAAGATTAGAGAGTGGACAGGAGCTGTGGAAATGGGAGCACCTCTTCTCCTTGATATGTGGTTTTCCGGAAAGATCTTAACAATTCCATGTTAATCAAAAGAAGTGGGAATTGGAATGGGCTGCCCAGGGAGATGGTTGAGTGGAGATCTTGAAAAGATAGGTAGACGAGGTGCTCAGGGATGTGGTTTAGCAGTGGACAGGTATGATTGAACTCGATGATCTCAAAGGTCTTTCCCAACCAAACAAAATGGTTCTATTGCTTAGGCCTACACATTTGAGAAATAAATACGTTATTTGTTGTGAACGAAGATTGTAAATAATAGTAAACTACTTCATTTCTTTCCTCTCACACAGTTCCCTTGTGAAAGATGCCTCTCCTGTAGCTCTTATGGACGTTACTAACTTATCTACACCTCGAAAGTTCCTTGAAACCTCCCAGTTCAGTACTCCTGGAAGCTCCAGTGGTGAGTATTTGCCATGTGCATCCCTTGCAAAATTAACTTGTAGGTCATCACCTGGTTTTGCAAGAGCAGTAATAGGCCTATCATGCCCTCTTTGTGGATGCCTGCAGATGTCGTGACTCAAAAAGTGAGGAAGGGATTTGTGCAATTACATAAAATGAGTGAGTGCTGTGTCCAGGGGCAGAACTTGCCCATACCTGCATTTCCTCTTGGCAAGCTGTACTTCCTTCCACCTCTCCCACATCAGCTTCAATTTAAACCCCTTGGTTTTCTATGCCCATTCTGATCTTGATAACGTTCTTGATATCTTTGATTTTCAGGGCAATCCCAAGCACAGAAACTGGCTGGGTAACGAATGAATTGAAAGCAGTCCTGAAGAGAAGGACTTGGGGGTTTTGGTAGATCAGAAGCTCAACATGAGCTGGCAACGTGTGCTCGCAGCCCAGAAAGCCCGCTGTATCCTAGGCTGCATCCAAAGCGGTGTGGCCGGCAGGGTGAGGGAAGGGATTCTGCCCCTCTACTCTGCTCTGGTGAGACCTCATCTGGACTCCTGTGTTCAGCTCAGGAGTCCTCAGCACAGGAAGTACATGGATCTGTTAGAACAAGTCCAGAGGAGGCCATGAAGATGATCCAAGAGCTGGAGCACCTCCCATATGAGTTCAGGCTGAGAGAGATGGGTTTTTTTAGCCTGGAGAAGAGAAGGTTCTGGTGAGGCCTTAGAGCAGCCTTCCAGTCCTTAAATAGCGCCAGTAGGAAGGCTGCGGAGAGTCTCTTTATCAAGGAGTGCAGGGACAGGACAAGGGAGAACGGTTTTAATCTTAAAGAGGGGAGATTGATATGAGTTATTAGGAAGAAGTGGTTTCCTGTGAGGGTGGTGAGGCACTGGCATAGGTTGCTTAGAGAAGTCGTGGCTGCCTCATCCCTGGAGGTGTTCAAGGCCAGGTTGGATGGGGCTTTGAGCAACCGGATCCAGAGGGAGGTGTCCCTGCCCATGTCAGAGAGGTTAGAACTGGATGATATTTAAGGTCCTTTCCAACCTAAACCATTCTATGATTCTGTGATTCTGTGATCTTGGGCAGAAGAGATCTTTGCAGTCGGTTCAGTTTGCATGGAGGTCATTACATTTAATGTAGGCAGGCAGGCAGGTGTGGGTGTTGCAGAAGTTTTTTTTCTGTGTTGGAGCCAAGAGGTCAAAGCTTTTCCTTGTGGGAACTTTGACTAAAGGTCAGTCTGTGCACAGGAACAACCTGATGGTGATCTTTGTGTACCTGTTACTACAACAGATGCTGGGCAAAGCATGCAGTTTCCTTGGTGCTTTTGTACGAGGCTGTGAAAGTGCTGCACAGATGGGGTATTATTCCTTGGGTTGTTTCAGTAGATTAATAAGTGGGGTTGTCTTTGTTTAATAAATGAATAATACAGAAGTGACCTATATCTGTCCTCACCTTTGTTTCAAAACCTGACAGTTTCAGTATTCCTCAAATGCAGAGAATCTTTTTTTCCCTTCTTATCCTTATTAATTCTTTTGTCCCTTACTTTTGTCTGCTTGTTTCTTGTTTTGCTTGTCATCCTCACCTCCTAGACTCTTCCATTTGATCATTCTTATCTTTCCCTCACATAGAGAAGAGAGCCTTCTCTTCTCCAGGCTGAACAATCCCAAATGTCTCAGCCTGTCCTTCTAGCAGAGGTCCTCCAGCCCTTGGATCATTTTCGTGGCATACTATGGAGTTATTCCAACAGTTACATATCCTTCTTCGGTTGGGGATTCCACAACTGGACACAGGACTCCAGGTGGGGTCTCACCAGAGCAGAGTCGAAGGGGAGAATCCCCTCCCTCGCCCTGCTGGCCACGCTTCTTTTGATGCAGCGCAGGATATGGTTGGCTTTCTGGGCTGCAAGTGCACATTGCCGGCTCATGTCGAGTTTCGCATTTACTCATTGGTGTTTAAAATCACTAATCCTAACATGCCACAATGAAGAGTTATTTCCTATCATATTTGAATTAAGGTTCTGGGCTGCAAACAACAGGTAAAAACCACAGCAGTGGCCTCTAATGGCATTGCTCCTTTGACTCCAAATCCCTGAAAGCAAATGCTCTGATGGTTTTATCCTCAACCCTAGTACATCAGTATAGGTCAGTTGAGAATCTGCCTTAAAAATTCTCATTTCTGCAGATCTGTTCTTGCTCTTCACACCCAACATGCCAGAAAATGTCTTAACTGGCTCCTGGTAACACTCTGTATCATTCAGCGAAATGCTGGGCAAGCGTCCCTCAGACTAGGAGAGATGGACATGATAATATAAGAAATAGTATATGCATAAAGTCTGCATGTATTTTTGCATCAAGTGCACAATAGTCTTATGTATATTTTTCCCACATAATTTTATTTAATAGTAGCCTTTTCCAGGGCTGCAGAACTACCAGAATATTTAAAACCTATGTGTATGCATAATGAAAGCTGTTTCTGCCTGTAGTCATTTAATTCTTTGGCTTTTTCTTGATGAAACAAAGTGGCCGTGCATATTAATATGTGTCGTTCCAAAGCACTGACTCATTCAATCCATCTCAGCAAAGATGCCAAAATTTGGAGTCCTTTCTGCATTCGCTTCCCAAAGGAGATGTTACCTTGTGCTGTAGAATCTTTATAAGGAAATTAAAGCTGTTCCTGCCGCACTTAAAACAAACAAAACCTTCCGTAGCGTTCACCTGAGGATTGTTGATACAGAGTTCACTGGTAACGTTTTCCCTTCATGCCAGTTCAGAGAAATAAATTCACTTTTAAATTATATTTCTCTGCTTGAACTTTGTGTACTCTGAAGGGTATTTATGCAGGTTCCCGCGTTGCCACGCTCTTCCTGGAACTATAAAATAGACTCACCCAGAGCACAGCAAACCCAAGAGCGCCCTGTCTTGATAACTTCCTGAGATTACTTCTTAAAAACCCAGCAGATGCTGAGCTGAGGTGGTGGCAATGAATATCTTTATCGATAAGATTTACGTATGCCGTGCTGAACAGATCAGAGATGGAATACTTCAGTGACCCAGACTTCACAGCTGTCAGCAGAATGGAGCTTCAAAGTCCAATCACTGTGGTTGGGCCTGTGCAAAGCTCATGAATTTCAACAAAGCAATGGCAGCGGGGTTTGAACTGGATGGGCTTTGAGGTCCCTTCCGACCCAAACACATCCACAACTTCTTTGGGCAACCTGTGCCAGTGCCTCACTACCCTCAGCATGAAGAGTTTCTTCCTAATGTCTAATATAATTCTTTCCCTTTCCAATTTAAAGCCATTCTTTTCATCCTGTCACTCCAGGTCCTTGTGAAAAGTCTCTCCCTAGCTTTCTTGTAGCCCTTTCAGGTGCTGGAAGGTCACTCTAAGGCTTCCCCACAGCCTTTTCTTCTCCAGGCTGAACAACCCCAGCTGTCTCAGCCTATCCTCGTAGTAGAGTTGCTCCAGTCCTCTGATCATTTTTGTGGCCAACAGTTCCGTGTCCCTCCTGTGATAAAGACTCCAGAGCTGAACACAGGACTACAGGTGAGGTCTCATGAGAGCAGAGTAGAGAGGGAGAATCCCCTCCATCACCCCACTGGCCATGCTTCTTTCAATGCAGCCCAGGACATGGTTGGCCTTCTGGGCTGTGAGCACACATTGCTTGGCTCATGTTGGGCTTCTCATCCACCAGCACCCTTAAGTCTTTCTCCTCTGGGCTGCTCTCAATCACATCATCCCCCAGCCTCTATTGAAACCGTGGATTGCTGCGACTCACGTGTAGGACCTTGCACTTGGCCTTGTTGAAGCTCTTGAGGTTACTATCCTAAATCCTATGTAAAGTCATTAGTTGGTCTTTTACTTGGTCCCAGTCTAAGATTTTTGACTACTGTGCACTTGTTTTATTTGCAGGCTCAGTTTTTATGCTCGTTTGTATTGGAGGGGGGGTGTCACGTTATTTACTGTGTGTCTTTGTACAGTTTTCTCAGAATGAAATGTTATTACAGTGGATTTGATAGAGTGGCTTTGTCAAATTAATATGCCTCTGGTTTTGAAAGACCAGCATCCTTAAAACTATAGATGGAACTGCATGAACAGCAGTTTTAGAAAGAGGAAACTTGCCTTGAGGCAGTGGTCATTGATCTCTGGGACCATTTTCTTCTGGGATTGGTAGTAAGGCTGAGAAGAAAATGACCAAAATTTTAACAAGACCTATTTCTAAAGTAACTGTTGGTTGGTTTGAAGTAACTTGTGGGTTGTTGTCTCCATGAGCTGGAAGAAGGATTCAACACCAGAAATTTGCTGATCATGCCCCTTCCAATCTTTATCCCCTGCGTGGGGCAGTATGAATTTGCATCCTTTTCTCTAGAATGATTGAAAGAAGAAAGGTTATGATTCGAAAGAATGTAAATTGTGGTAAATAGTACATTAAATTTAACTAGTTGCCCATAAAAGCACACAGCTAACAAAATCTTTAATGAGCAGCAGCAGCGAATGTTGATCATTCATTGGAATGAGAAACAAGACCCAAGAGTCTTTTCTTTAGCTGCTTTGCTTAAATGGGTTATGAGTGTTGGCTTTTCTTTCTTGTGAAATAGCAGGACTGTACAAACGAGGGTATCATCAATCGGAACAGACGTTTTTATAGGGCATCTTCAGGAAGCCCTCAGAGAAGTTTCTACCTTTCTAACTAAGGAGGTGATGAATCAGTGATGCAGATGATTCAACTTTGTAGTGATTTAAACTGTGTGTCAATTTTTGAGTGCTTGAACACTGGGTTGTGGGTTTTCAGATGCCTCAATTCAGTGATGAAATGTTCTGCTTCGTAAGCAGTTTTCAGAGATCTTTAGAACAAGAACATCATCAGGAGTAGTCAGCATGGCTTCACCCAGGGGAATTCCTATGCGATAAACCTGCAAGTTGAATTTTAAAGGCAGCGTTAGTTTGGAGAAGGGCAACTGTAATAATTGAAAATATTTATTCACTGGCATCGCATTTCACTCATTACTCTCTGCCAGCGGGTAGGGAAATGCACTTCTTGGTATTACTGAAGAAATCCTATGGAAGTCTTTGGTGTTTTCTACCTGTGTTATTTTGTAATTAAAACAAAGCTGGTTTTAATTAAAATAAGATTTTTTTCCCTGCTTCTTTTCTTTTCTGTTTGATGAATCACAAAGAGGAAGAGGTTAATCAAATGAAATATGAACAGCAGACCCACAATTTAGAATGATTTATAAAAGGAATAGTTGCAAATATCCATAGCATAATAAATTTGCCAGGTCTGAAGAGTGGTGGTCAGTGGAGTTAAATCCAGTTGGAGGCTGGTCAGGTGGTGTCTCCAGGGCTCAGTGTTGGGTCCAGTCCTGTTCAATATCTTTATCAAAGATCTGGATGAGAGGATTGAATGTATGCTTGGTAAATTCACTGATGACACCAGGCTGGGAGGAAGTGTTGATCTCCTGGAGGGTAGGGAGGCTCTGCAGAGGGATCTGAACAGGCTGAATCCATGGGCTGAGACCAACGGGATGAGTTTCAACAAGGTAAATGAGGTGTAAGGTCCTGCACTTGGGACACAACAATCCCGTGCAGCAATCTAGGCTTGGGGAAGAGTGGCTGGAAAGCTGCCTGGCAGAGAAGAACCTGGAGATGTTGCTTGACAGTGGCTGAACATGAGCCAGCAGTGGTCCAGGTGGCCAAGAAGGCCAATGGCATCTTGGCCTGTGTCAGAAACAGTGTGGCCAGGAGGGCCAGGGCAGTGATTGTGCCCCTGGACTCAGCATTGGTGAGGCCACACCTCGAATCCTGTGTTTAGTTTTGGGTCTGTCGCTGCAAGAAGGACATTGAGAGGCTGGAGTGTGTCCAGAGAAGAGGAATGAAGCTGGTGAAAGCTCTGGAGAATAAGTCTTATGAGAGGCATCTGAGGGAGCTGTGGTTGTTTATCCTGGAGGAAATGAGGCTGACGGGAGACCTTATCGCTGTTTACAACTCCCTGAAAGGAGGTTGTAGCGAGGAGGGTGTTCGTCTCTTCTCTTACGTGATGCCCATAGTATTAGAGGGAATGGCCTCAAGTTGCACCAGGAGGTTCAGATTGGGCATCAGGAAAGATTTGTTCACCGAAAGGGTTCTCAGGCCCTGGCAGAGGCTGCCCAAGGAGGGGGTGGAGTCACCATCCCTGCAGGTGTTTAAAAGATGGGTAGGTGAGATGCTCAGAGATATGGTTTAGTAGTGGACAGGTACAATTGGACTCTATGATCTCAAAGGTCTTTTCCAACCAAGTGATTCTCTTCTATGTGCAATGGCAAAGTTATTAGTAATACTTTTCATTTAATAGTAAGTACAGAGGTTTCAATTCCAAGATTCATCCATAGGGACATTTTCCTGCACCCATGGAGCTCTTCTGCATGCAGGGTGGGATTGGAATTGTCAAGGTGAACATCCGTTTAAATTTCTGTCTGCTTTGATGCCTTTTTGGAAGAGGTGGGGGGCAGGAGGAGCCAATTCCTGGGCCAGAGCTTTGTTTTCAAATAATCTCTTGATGATATGAAATGGCAGAAGGGGATGATTGAAGTGGGGAGGAGGCAAGAAAAGAATCTCCTCAGTTACCTGGGGTTGGGATCTTGTCAGATGTCAGAGATAAATGGGCCCCCCAAGCTACCCTGGATACGTGTTTAATAGGCAGAATGTGCAGGAAACATCTTTTATCAAAAGACCAGATCTAACAGAACTTCTATACCAGTGTGTTGCTGGTAGATATTGAACTATTGGACTTGGCTGTTGTTTGTAAGAGATGTAAATCAATGTCCTGGCTATTTGAGGGTGTTCAAAATTGGTTTGCTCTTTCGAAAATGGAAGAGTGTTCATCTTCGTGTGCTGCAGAGGTCTCAGCAAGATTGCTGCCTTTAGTTCCCTTAAATGCTGTCCTCGCATTTGGATCCAGCAGCATTTCCTGCCTTTCAGCTTTTCATTGTGTGATATTAAGACTAATTTACAGCCTGCTTTAAAAAGAGGCTGCAGCGTGATGATGGGGACCTGTCCTCTAAAAGGGTGTTTAGGGCTGGAAATCTTCGCATTAAACTCAGAGCAACAAAATACTTTGGGTATTTTAAACCTTTTTTCCTGTAGCATTTCCAGTGTTGTCTTTCCCACAGCTACTCTTTCAAAGAGCTGATTTTCTGTTGTTGTGCCGGCATGCTGTGGCTTTCTGAGAGGAAAGAGGGACAACAGGGAACGGCCTCAAGTTGCACCAGGGGAGGTTCAGATTGGACATTAGGAAAACATTCTTCACCAAAAGGGTTCTCAGGCCCTGGCAGAGGCTGCCCAGGGAGGTGGTGGAGTCCCCATCCCTGGAGGTGTTTAGAAGATGGGGAGATGAGGTGCTCATGATTATGATTTAGTAGTGGGCAGGTATGGTTGGGCTTGATGATTTCAAAGGTCTTTTCCAACCAAGCGATTCTATGATTCTGTGAAGAACAAGGAGCTTTAATGGAGTGTGTAGGCCCTGTACACAGCACACAAAGTGATCGTAGGTTGAAAGGTGTGCAGTAGAGGAGAGCTTTGAATAGAAATATGTGTACATCTGGTTATTGAGTTGTAATTGATATTATTGCTTATGTGTGTTTGAAGCATCTCCTGTATTAACTTTTGGTTTTGTTTTAAATCAATGCATTCTGTGTGTCTATCTAAGCTAACCCCATAACTTGCCCAAATTACGAGTTTATATAGATTTTAAATTCATAAAAAAAGTGTGTGAGAGAGTAAACAAGCACCACTTGATCCCCCAATGTTCTAAAACCTGATCTTATTCATTCAGCATGTCCAGCATGTGGAGGGAGGAGATTCTCCCTGTCTGCTCTCATGAGACCCCACCTGGAGTCCTGTATCCAGTTCTGAAATACCAAACGGAAGAAGGATATGAAACTGTTGGAATGAGTCCAGGGAAGGCCACAAAGATAATCTGAGGGCTGGAGCACCTCTGCTATGAGGACAGGCTGAAAGAGTTGGGCTTGTTCAGACTGGAGAAAGGAAGACTCTGGGGAGACCTTAGAGGGGTCTTCCAGTAATTGAAGGAGGCCTATGAGAAGGCTGGGGAGGGACTTTTTCCAAGGGGCTGGAGTGATAAGATGAGGGAGAATGGCTTTAAATTGGAAAGGCGAAGATTTAGATGAGACATTAGGAAGACATTCTTCATGATGAGGGTGGTGAGGCACTGGAACAGGTTGCCCAGGGTAGTCATGGATGTCCCATCCCTGGAAGTTTTCAAGGCCAGGTTGAATGGGGACTTGAGCAGCGTGATCCAGTGGGAGATGTCCTTGCCTATGGCAACCAGGCTGCTCAAGGCCTTGTCCAGACTAGTCTTGAACACCTGCAGGAATGGGGCAGCCACAACTTCCCTGGGCAACCGGTTCTGGTGTCTTAGCACCCTCATTGTGAAGAATTTCTTCCTAATGTCTAATCTAAGTCTTCTGCCTTCCAATTTAAAGCCATTCCCTTTTGTCCTGTCACTACAAGCCCTTGTAAAAATCCCTCCCCAGCTTTCTTGTAAACAATCCTTATCTATTTGTTGTGATGCTCGCTACAAAGCGGCACTTTATGTGCTCCTTGGGAAATGTTTCCTTGATCTTGTGCTAACTTAGGTGATGCTGATGCTTTTCTGTTCAGTGTCCAAGCTTTAGGTAGCAACAGGGCTGTGTGACGTGCAGCGTACCATTTTCCATTTCTGCCATGTCATTGAAGTCCTTCTCATGGATATTGTGGCATTTATTTCGGCTCTTGGAGAAGTTTGATTTCAGGAAAAAAATCTGTTGATCATTGGAAACTGCAGGAGTAATTGTCATCCACCAACCCTCATCAGAGCTCAGTACTGATACGATGAAACAACTGTTAGGTTTAAATTTCTCTGGAAGGCTATGGTAGGGTGGATGGTACAGCTTCAGCTGTGGCCTTCAGTGCCGTTTGTCCTTGTTGTCCATGTAGTTCCACTCCGACTGTTAGCAAGCTGCCTGATTTAGTTCTTCCTAGATGTTTTAGTTGCAGACACTTAGTTTGCATAAGTGTTTGAGTATATTTATTAAATGCTTCACCCAGTCTTTATCAGAAATGTGCTTTTGTTGTGGCTGATGTTATCCATAAATTAAGAAATGGTGCTTAATGAACATACTTAAGACAAGCATTGTACCTAGTGCTTTTCTCTTCCTTGTCTCTTAGCAACAGACTTTCTCCCTGTACAATTCCTGTTCCTTCAGGAGGAGTGAATCCACAATATCATAGAATGTTTTTGGTTTGAAGGGACCTAAAAGACCATCCAGTCCCAACCCCTCTGCCATGGACAGAAACACCTCACACTGGACCAGGCTGCTCAAGGCCCTGTTGAACCTGGCCTTGAACACCTCCAGGGATGGGGCAGCCACAACTTCCCTGGACAACCATTGCCTGTGTCTCACCACCCTCGTTGTGAAGAATTTCTTCTCAATGTCAAGTCTAAATCTTCATGGACCAATTTAAAATCATTCCCCCTTGTCTTATCCCAGCACTCTCCTGATAAAGAGCCCCTCCCCAGCCTTCTTGTAGCCCCTTCAGGTACTGGAAGGCTGCTGTAAGCTCTCCCTGGAGCCTCCTCCAGGCTGAACAACCCCAACTCTCTCAGCCTGTCCTCATAGCAGAGGTGCTCCAGCCTTTGGATCATCTTCATGGCCTTGTCTGGACCCGTTCCAACAGTTGTATATCCTTCTTATTTTGGGGATTCCAGAACTGGACACAGGACTCCAGGTGAATTTTTTAGTAGTTCCAATGTTGATTTTTTAAATTTGTTCTAGTGCGAGAAACAAGCCTTCTGGAAATTAAAGAAGATACGGAACTGGATCCAGAGGAGAACAGCACTGTCTTCATGGGAATACTCATCAAAGGGTTGGCCAAGCTGAAGAAGATCCCTGAAACAGTGAAAGCCATCCAGGACCGCTTAGAACAAGAACTCAAGCAGATTGTGAAGCGGTCCACAACCCAGGTGGCAGACAATGGTTACCAGAGAGGGGAGAATCTGTCCCAGGAAAATCAACCCAGGTAAATATACTTCAACCACTGAACCTTGATTAATGAGGCCTCTGGGAAAGCTGCGGAGGCGCTGTTTGTCAGGGGGCATAGGGATAGGATGTGGCAGAATGGTTTTAAGCTGAAAGAGAGGAGATTGAGATGAGGTATCAAGAAGAAATGTTGTCCCTTGAGAGTGCTGAGGCACTGTCACAGGGCGTTCAGAGAAGTTGTGAATGGCCCGTCCCTGGAGGCATTCAAGGCCAGGTTGGATGAGGCTTTGAGCAACCTGCTCCAGTGGGAGGTCTCTGCCCATGGCAGGGGGGTTGGAACTGTATGATCTTTAAGGTCCCTTTCAACCCAAACCATTCTATGTTTTTATGATGGTTCTGTGGTTGATTGCTGCAAAAAGGAGTCTGGAGAAGGCATCATATCTGCTAATTTCAATTGGAAGGAATGATAATAATATTTTTGCAGTGGCAGAGATCTCAAATGGTGAAATTTTTAGAAATGCCTGTGTCTCTTCCTTCCTTGACCACCTGAAAGGCTTGGGAATTTAGATGTGTTCAGAAAGGGATTCACAAATTCATTGTTGCTTCTCAACTAAGGGAGATGCTTCCTTCTGTACTTGGCCCTAGAAGAGAATCTTTTGGCTAAGCAGATGTTTGAAATGCTGATTTGAGGATGGAAGCAGAGTCGAAGACAGCATTATTTAACTACCAAGAGGTGCATTATGTTGAGTATTTGATTTTATTTTTCTTTTAACTTAACCTTTCATTTTAAGTGGCTTTGCAATAGCTTGAATTGTGTTGCTGTCTCAGATTGCATGGGGTAAAAAACACTTAGTGCCAACACGAATACATCTTCTTTGTTGCCCTGAATCATGAGTTGGTGCTGATGCTGATGCCAAAGGAACGTTTAAGTTCCTGTGTAATATGACTTGAAAAGGGAATATTCAGCTCAATTTATTCCAAGTGTAGTAGAGTCCAATTAAGTTGATGCAGGTGCAAAACTTTGAAATCCTACATGGAACTAATTATATCGGTATATATGGCCTAGCTTCTAATTGGTTTGCAGCCCCATTTACATTAATAGCAAGGTGTGGAAGGAACTGAAAGCTGTTTCTGGTGTTCTTCAGGATGCACTAGGATTGTTCTTTGGAAAAGAAGACTCCTTAATTGGTAGCTATCATTTATAGCTGAAATTTTCATTTGTGATACTGCGTATTGTTACGATTGCTGTCCAAAGGGAATTAATGATGGAAAAGAAAAATGAACACAAAATGGTTTTAGGCAGAAAGAGGAGAGATTTAGATGAGGTCTCTGAGTGCTGAGGCACTGGGCCAGGTTGCCCAGAGACGTCGTGGCTGCCCCATCCCTGGAGGTGTTCAAGGCCAGGTTGGAGGTGGCTTTGAGCAACCTGGTCCAGTGGAAGGTGTCCTTGACCATGTCAGGGGGGTTGCAACTGGATGGGCTTTAAGATCCATTTTAACCCAAACCATTCTATGATGTTATGCATGTTTTCATTAAATGTAATATTTGTAGTTGAAAATTACTCCCAAGAAAAACTTTAGTTTGATAAAGCCTTTTTGAGTTTGTATCATTATCTTTGCTGTGGAAATAATGGTGTTTTAAAGAATGAGTAAAATTCTGGTGCTGATAACTTGGCGAAATTACAATCTTCTTGGGTGGGTCAGAAGGCAGAATTTTAGTTTATGATGCCAAGAGGGAGCAAAGCATACGCTCGATTCTTTTTATGAATCAGTCTAGAGGGTTATATAGCTGCTTGGTTGTCCAGTGATATGGAGAAATTGGAGCAGATCATATTTTAATTACATAAATCTGCCCTATCACTACAGGCCCTTGAAAAAAAATCCCTCCCCAGCTTTCCTGTAACCCCTTCAGGTACTGGAAGGCCACTCTAAAGTCTCCCCAGAACCTTCTCTTCTCCAGGCTGAACAACCCCAACTCTCTCAGCCTGTCCTCATAGCAGGACATCAGCGGTCACCCCATCATAGAAAGCCACTAGGCTGGTAAGGCAGGACTTCCCCTTCGTGAACCCATGCTGGCTGTCTTGAATCACCTCCCTGTCCTTCATGTGCTTTAGAATGGCTTCTAGGAGGATCTGTTCCATGGACTCCCCAATCACAGAGGTGAGGCTGAGACGTCAGTAGTTCCCAGAGTCCTCTTTTCTACGCTTTTTAATAACTGGCACAGTGTTGCCCTTCTTGAGAAAGACGTTGAGGGGCTAGAGCATGTCCAGAGAAAGGGAACGAAGCTGGTGAAGGGCCTGTAGAACAAGTGTTATGAAAGGAGGCTGAGGGGAGACCTCATCACCGTCTAGAACTCCCTGAAAGGAGGTTGTAGCGAGGTGGGTGTTGGTCTCTTCTGCCAAGTGATAGGCAAAAGGACAAGAGGAAATGGCCTCAAGTTGCGTCAGGGGAGTTTCAAATTAGACATCAGGAAAAATTTCTTCACAGTAAGGGTCCTCATGGGCTGGCAGAGGCTGCCCAGGGAGGTGGGGGAGTCCCCATCCCGAGAGGTAATTAAAAGATGGGTAGATGAGGTGCTCAGGGATCTGGTTTGGTAGTGGACAGGTGCAGTTTGACTCGATGATCTCGAATGTCTTTTTTAACCGAATGATTCTGTGATTCTACGATTCTTCCAGTCACCAGGTTGTTAAATGAAGAAGAAGAAGAATCTGGACACGTGCCTGGTTGAGGTTCCGATTTATGTGACATGACTTTGGTCGGATATGTTGCCATAGCTTGACTTTTGGTTGAAAATTGTCCCAGGAAGAGGAAGTGCATTGACAGTTCTACTAAATCCTATTGACTGAGTTCAATTCACTTCTCCTTACATGTTTATAACACACTTCTGGCTTTGAACTTCATCTCCACGCTTCAAAATAAACACGGGAATTATATACATGCCAACACCCTGACCAGGTGAAGGACGTTACTGCTGCTAAAACACATGAATAGTCATTAGCGACCTCGTTCCGCTGTCAGCAGTCACTTTGTATCAATTCAGTCTCCGTTAGCGCCCGGACAATAGGACTCGCTTCCGGGTTTATGTCACTGTCTCTCAACATATTTCCCCTATTTCTCGATTAAGGGGTTATGAGATTGCCTTGACAAATTGCCTCAGCTGTTCTCCTGTCACTCTCTGTTCGTGTTCTGCTTAGGTCACTCGGTGCTGCAACCCCATATGCATAAAATCTAGGCCATATTCTTTTATGCTGTTTTGTCTCGTTTGCTGTCTGACACGGACTGTGTCTGTGTCTCCTTTGGGTCACCTTGTTTCAAAAATGACCTGACCAATTCAAAAGACTTGTAGAGAAAAGAAAATGAGGATAATTTGAAAACAGGGAGATGTGGAAATATGTGTCTGATGCATTGTCCAAATGCTTCTGGTATATTGCCAGGCTTGGCACTGCGACTGCTTCCCTGGGGAGCTCTTTCAGTGCTCCACTACTCCCTGGTGAAGAACCTTTTCCTAATGTCCAACCTAACCCTCCCTTGGCACATCTTCCTGCCATTCCCTTGGGTCCTATCATTGGTCACCAGAGAGAGAAGATCAGCGCCTGCTCCTACTCTGTCCCTTCTGAGGAAGCAATAAACTGTTGTGAGATCTCCCCCCAGTCTGCTCTTCTCTAGGCTGAACAGACCAAGTGACTTCAACTGCTCCTCATATGACTTCCTCTCTACACCCTTCACCAACTTTGTGGCCTCCTCTGGCCTCTCGCCATCAGCTTTAGATCCTTTGTATCCTGTGGCACCCAAAACTGTACCCAGTCCTCGAGGTGGGGCCACACCACTGTGGAGCAGAGTGGGACAATCCCCTCCCTCGACGGTATGGTAGTGCCGTGCTGGATGCACCCCAGGACATGGTTGGCTGTCTTGGCTGCCAGGGCTCACTGTTGGCTCGTGGTCAACTTGTTGTTGGCCAGAACCCCTAGATCCCTTTCTGAAGGGCGGCTCTCCAGCCTCTTGCTCCCCAATCTGTGTGGACAGCCAGGGTTGCTGCGTCCCAGGTGCCAAACCCAGCATTTGCCCTTGTTAAACTTCGTGTGGTTGGCGATTGTTCAGCTCTCCAATCTGTGTAGATCCCTCTGCAGGGTCTCTTTGCCCTCAAGAGTGTCAGCAGCTCCCCCCAGTTTCTTGTCATCAGCAGACTTGGTCAGTAAACATTCAAGTCCTGTATCCAGGTAATTTTGAAGATATTAAAGAGTCCTGTTCCTAAGATGGATCCCTGTGGAACCCTCTAGGGACCGATCGCCAGCCCGATGTAAGAGCATTCACAATGACCCTTTGAGCCCAACCCATTAGCCAATTGTTCTCCTACTGCATTATGTGTTGATCCAGCCGGATGCAGGGCGTTTGGTTTAGGAGGATCTTGTGAGGAGCATCAAAGGCCTTGCTGAAATCCAGAAAGATTACATCAACTGGTTTTCCCATCGTGGTTGAGAATGGAAAATGCAATGTAATGGTGCGTAGTTTGCAACACTGAGGAACATGGATTGTGGAGGTTTCATGTCTATCAATGTGTAACATGAGAGTAGCAAGACACTGCAATTTAGAACCAATAATTCTCTTTGGTATAATGTTATTTAAAGCCATGTATTTAACGGCTTTAAATTAGAAGGGGGAAGATTTAGATTAGTCATTAAGAAGAAATTCTTCACAATGAGTGTGGTGGTGAGACACTGCCACAGGTTGCCCAGAGAAGTCATGGACACCCCATCCCTGGAGATGTTCAAGGCCAGGTTGGATGGGGCCTTAAGCAGTGTGGTCCAGTGGGATGTGTTCCTGTCCATGGCAGAGGAGTGGAACTGGATGGCCTTTAAAGTGCCTTCCAACCCAAATCATTCTACAATTCTAACTCTCGTAGCTTAAATATCCAATGGAAGTGGATGTTTGTGGGTATTCAGCACTCTGAAATGAAGTGGGTGAGCCATGAACACCCCCCTCATTAGTAGTTGCTAACTAACAGAGAAGACTGAAGTGTGGTGGTAAAGGAGTGGGTGCAACTCCAGTTCTGCTGCAGATCTGTCCTGCTCCGGAGTAGCAGCTCCTGATGGGAAGATACAGGAAGCATGTGGTGACTCCTGAGCTGCTGCAGATCAGTGTGATGGAGCCTGTCTGTCAGAGCTAGGAAGTGCCTACCATATGGATTTAGGAAGTGTTATCGTCACATTTTGTTGGGGTTACGTGTGTACTTGATTTGCTCATTACACGGCAGTGTACTTGATCAGAATCCTTCTTTTTTTTTCAGATAAAACAAAACTGATGAGTCATTACCTTACCACAGAGTATTTAGGACTTTGCAAACGTAAATTAATTACAATAATTGGGCAGTAAGGAAGCCATAGGAGCAGGTGAGATGTAGGACATTTAGATGAGCTTGTAGCTGTAGCACCTCCCATACAGTAGTAAAATGTTGATAACTGGCACAGTTGGTGAGGCTTCATGTTTTTGGTTTCTGATCTTTCATGTTGCTTAAAACCTGCCAACCTACTAATTTCATAATTCAAAATTAATATCTTGTATTCTGTTTTTAAGAGTAAGGGCATTTATCTTGACTTGAGATTCTTGCTTTCTTCTGAGGGGAAAGCAGACAGTGTCCTTCCCTGTCTGCAGCTCCATCTGAAACTTAAAATGGTCTCTAATATCATAGTAGTGAGGTGTAGTCACTGTGCAGTTGCTAATCATAGAATCATAGAAGGGTTTGGGTTGGAAGGGACCTCAAAGATCATCCAGTTCCAAACCCCTGCCATGGGCAGGGATACCTCCCACCGGACCAGGCTGCTCAAGGCCCCGTCTAGCCTGGCCTTGAATACCTCCAGGGGTGGGACATCCATGACTTCTCTGTGCAACCTGTGCCAGTGCCTCACCACCCTCACGGTGAAGAATTTCTTCCTAATGTCTGATATAAATCTTCCCCCTTCCAATTTAAAGCCATTCCCCCTTGTTCCGTCACGCCAGACTCTTCTAAGGAGTCCCTCCCCGGCTTTCCTGTAGCCCCTTCAGGTCCTGGAAGGCCGCTGTAAGGTTTCCCCCAAGGCTTCTGTTCTCCAGGCTGATACATTTGTCTGTCCTATTATCCTAAGTAGAACTCAGTGAAAGTGTGCAACTTTCCTGAGGCATTCAAGGCCAGATTGGATGAGGCTTTGAGCGACCTGATCCAGTGGAAGGTATTCCTGCTCATCGCAGAGGAGTTGGAGCTTAATGGTCTTTAAGGTCCCTTCCAACCCAAACCATCTGTGATGCTATGAACTCTGGTGTAGAGGTAGGAGTGAGAAGGATGATCCTCAGAAGTATTTAGGTGCCAAACTTGAACTGCTGTCACCTGAAGGTTTGAAGCCAGGTGACTTCCTGGCTTGTGCACAGCGTCTGTCACAAAACAGGATGTATGAAGTCAAAGTCTTCTGACTCCTGGCCTGCTGCATGACTGTGTGCCTGTGTTGTCCTCTAGAAATTGATTGGTATTGTCTTGTTGGTTTACAGGTTACTGCTGGAACTGCTAGAGCTCCTCTTTGACAAGTTCAACGCCGTGGCTGCTGCTCACTCTGTTGTCCTTGGGCACCTTCAGCAAACAGTGGCCTCTCCTTGTAGCCAGTATGATGGTGACATCAAGCTCTACGACATGGTCGATGTGTGGGTCAAGATCCAAGACGTCTTGCAGGTAAGAATCCTTCAGGTGGGCACGTTTTTGGCTCGGAACAGGTTTTATAACCAGAGGATACGTGTTGAGACAGCTGTGCTGGAATTTATCTTGGGTTTTGGTAAGTGGCCACATTTATAATAGACTTAAACTCTAGAGAGCTTCAGTATCAGCAAAAAAATTCCTGTGAATTCATCCTTACGGTGTATGGAAAGGTTGATTCCTTTTGCCTATCAGGTGATTTATCAGAAGCTTTCAAACAGTGACATTTTTGTTCTGTGTTACCATGTCATGCCTGCCTTAGAAAGTGTCACAGCTCTAATCACTTGTCTTCTCTTGTCATCGCAGCTTGGTTATAGTCAACTGAGACACTTGCTGCCAGCATGTTTTCAGGGCATTCTGGTTTGATTCTAATTCTTAACTGTAGCGCATTAAAGCTGTACCTTGCTTAGGCTTTATTCTGGTACCGTGCCTGTCACCTTACTGTCTGAGACTCTCACAAGCAGCAGAGCCGTCATCTGTCACACGTCTGTTCTCTCCTTCTTGCTGTGAGGCCATCACGTGCACATTAGAGTTTTCTACTTATTTATGTTGGAATTGCCTTTATATAAAGCACACAGGCGTCCACCTCACCTGTGTTAGGTAGAGGAGGTCAAAGAAATGAGCCTCAAATTATTTATAAGAGTTGGCAAGATTTATGATTGTAGAATAATAGAGTGGTTTGGGTTGGATGCTGTGTCCCAGGTGCAAAATCCAGCACTTGCTGGTGTTAAATTTTGTGCGATTGGTGATAGACCAGCTCTCCAGTTTATCCAGATCCCTCTGCAGGGCCTCTTTTACCCCACGATATCCTCATGGAAAGGATATTGAGGATTCAACTCCATGTGAGTCCATGCAGATCTAAGGCAGCTGTGCTGTGATGCCATTTCTTCCTCTTCCATAACCCAGGATGCTTTTCTTGCTCTGGCAGTGTTGCTCATTTTCTGAACAGTGATCTAATTTCATGGACTTTATTTGGCCAAGTATTCTCTGCTGGCTGCGTTTTCTGCTTGCTCAGGTCCTTGAACTGTTTCAGTGTTGGCACAGGAGTAAGTGAGAGGGGGTGCACTGCAGCGAAGGAAAGGGAAGGGTTTATTCTGGTAAGGGTTTATCCTGGGTTTATCCAGTTACAAGTGGGGTTCCTCAGGGCTCGGTACTGGGTACAGCCCTGTTCAATGCCTTTTTCAATGACCTGGGTGAAGGCATTGAGTGCACCCTCAGCAAGTTTGCGGATGACACTAAGCTGGGTGGAAGCGTGGATCTGATGGAGGGTAGGGAGAGTCTGCAAAGGGATCTTAACAGCCTGGACCGCTGGGCTGAGACCAATGGGATGAGGTTTAACAAGGCCAAATGCCGGGTCCTGCATTTGGGGCATAAGAACCCTATGCAGTGCTACAGACTAGGAGAAGTCTGGCTAGAAAGCTGCCTAGAGGAGAAGGACCTGAGGGTGTTGGTTGACAGCGACTGAACATGAGCCAGCAGTGTGCCCAGGGGGCCAAGGCGGCCAATGGCATCTTGGCTTGTATCAGAAACAGCGTGACCCACAGGTCCAGGGAGGTTATTCTCCCTCTGTACTCGGCACTGATGAGATTGCACTTGGAATGCTGTGTTCAGTTCTGGGCCCCTCACCACAAGAAGGATGTTGAGGCTCTGGAGCATGTCCAGAGAAGAGCAACGAAGCTGGTGAAGGGGCTGGAGAACAAGTCTTATGAGGAGCGGCTGAGAGAGCTGGGGTTGTTTAGCCTGGAGAAGAGGAGGCTGAGGGGAGACCTTGTTGCTCTCTACAACTACCTGAAGAGGGAGCTGGCCTCTTCTCCCAAGTGACAGGGAACAGGACAAGGGGGAGTGGCCTGAAGCTCTGCCAGGGGAGGTTCAGGCTGGATATCACGGAGAGAGTCATCGGGCACTGGCAGAGGCTGCCCAGGGAGGTGGTTGAGTCACCTTCCCTGGAGGTGTTTAAGGGATGGGTGGATGAGGTGCTGAGGGGCATGGTTTAGGGAGTGTTAGGAATGGTTGGACTCGATGACCTAGTAGGTCTTTTCCAACCTAGTGATTCTGTGATTCTATGATTCTAACTGCAGCTTTCATCAGTGTGAGCTACTGTATGGAGCAGCACTTCAAGGTATCTGCTCATGTGAAAACAAGGTGGTTTTTGCTTAGCACAGGTCCAACAGCTCTGGAGTCCTGTGTCCAGTTCTGGAATCTCCAGCAGACGAAGAATGTGGAACTGTTGGAATGGTTCCAGAGGAGGCCACAAAGATGATCTGAAGGCTGGAGCACCTTTGCTAGGAGGACAGGCTTAGAGAGTTATGGTTGTTTCATCTGGAGAAGAGAATGCTCTGAGAAGACCCTAGAACAATCTTCTAGTAGCTGAAGGGGCTACAGGAAAGCTGGGGAGGATCGGCTGGGGGAACGGCTTTAAATTAGAAGGGGGAAGATTTAGATTAGACATTAGGAAGAAATTCTTCATGGTGAGAGTCGTGAGACACTGGCAGAGGTCGCCCAGGGAAGTTGTGGCTGCCCCATTCCTGGAGGTGTTCACGGCCAGGTTGGATGGGTCTTTGAGCAACCTGATCCAGTAGGATGTGTCCCTTCCCATGGCAGGAGGATTGGAACTGGGTGATCTGTAAAGTGCTCTAAAGTGTCCAAACTATTCTATGATTCTGTTATCCAGTCATGAGCTCTGAATCTTTCCACGGTCACGATGTTGTCTGTCAGTTAAATAAATGCATCCTGGATAAGGTAACCAAAGCTCTCTTTGCTGAACCTTTGCATTTAAAGGATGAACTATTTGTGACACAGTTAATGCCTGTGAAGTAAAATAATATTCTTGGATGTTAGGTGTTAACGTGCCATAAGTACTGGTGGAAATGTCAGAGCAATGCATGAAATTGCTGTTGCGTTTGGCAAGTTCTCCAGGTAATATTTGGATCCTAAAATAGTGTTATTTTTCAGAAAGTCTCTTTACAGAAATTGAATGGTTTTGTGGTTGTCCTTTAAATAATGTGCTTGACAGCACTTCTGCTTCCTTCTAAATGGACTTAAATGTGCGGAACTGGTGCCCTTGGACCCTGGGCTTGTTCATAACATTAATGCTCGTCTCTCATTTAGCTGAAAAGATGATGGTCATGAAAGTGATTTGACTGCAGCTTCTGAAAAGTACGGTTTCAGTCAATCTTGGGTGCGTGAAGGTGGGAGAGGGAGCGTTCTACCCTCCACTTTGATGATATTTAAAAATGGAATTTAGATAATTATTGTAGGTCACTTGGCACTTTTCTTTTTCCCTTTATCATATTTGAAGTGAAGTGGAAGCATGCACTAAGAAATCCAGCGCAGGGAGTGTTACACAACTCTTTTTTTCTGCATATATGTGCTACTAAGGAGCATGAGAATCTCTGCAAGAGCATATGATCCAGGAAGAGTGTTACTTCTCAATCTAGGAAGGGATGAGTTTATTTGAGATTAGATTATATTAGATATTCCCAAATATTTCTTCACTGAAAGAGTGGTGAAGCACTGGAAGAGGTTGCCCAGGGAAGTGGTGGAGTTCCTATCACTGGAGGGGTTCAGAAAGCGTGTAGACGTGGCACTTCAGGGTATGATTTAGTAGACACAGTGGTGTTTGGCTGATGTTTGGACTGGTTGTTCTTGGAGGTCTTTTCAAACCTTAATGATTCCATGATGCTTTGATTTTGCAGGAAGGTATTTGCTTGAATTTTGGTCTTGCCAAGAAGGTGTGCAATGTCCCAACTCCCCTCCCTGTTGGACCATGAGTATCCAAAATAAAAAGTCCAGCATTTCCTGCCTGTAAGTTGCTTGTTAGCCTTCATCTTCTTGAGTTATTAATCCTAGAATCACAGAATCATAGAAAAGTTTGGGTTGGAAGGGATCTTAAAGATCATCTAGTTCCAACCCCCTGCCACAGGCATTGACACCTCCCACTAGACCAGGCTGCTGAGTGAATGGGAGGATGTGGAAGCAATGGGAACTTGGCTGTAGATAAATGCATTATCTTTAATTTTATGCATTTCTGTAGATTCTTGAACAGTTTTGTTAGGTCCGATGTGCTTTTTTTTTCCCGGTAACTATCACTGCCTGCTGTACTTTATTCCTCTTGTCAGCTAGAATTAGGATAGTCTACAAGTAGTTCATCAGCATTTGTAGACATGTTTTATAGGACTATAAAACCACGTCTCTTTTGATGTGCTGAGCTTATTCACACTTAGTCCCTGTGCGACTGGCTTTAAAGGCAGTGAGTCGTGCTCTTACTAGCATCGTAAAACTACTATGAACAGGAAAAGGCCAAACGCACATCATGTCCTCACTGCAAGACGTCTCATCTGACAGCGGTGCATGAGGGATTAGTGCAGGCAAATTCCTGCTAATGTTAAGAGAGGAACTGATATCTGAGGCAAATGTTCAGAAATGGTTTAGCTTAAAAGCCTTTCCGCTCCCGTGCTGTGTACTTGTTGTGCTTAGAATCATAGAATCTTTGAGTTGGAAAAGACCTTTGAGATGGTAGAGTCCAACCATACTGGTCCACTACTAAACCAGATCCCTGAGCACTTCATCTCCCTGTCTTTTAAACACCTCGAGGGATGGGGACTCCACCACCTCCCTGAGCAGCCTCTGCCAGTGCCTGAGAACCCTTTTGGTGAAGAATTTTTTCCTGATGTTTAACTGAACCTGCCCTGGTGCAACTTGAGGCCATTTCTTCTCATCCTGTAGCCTTTCACTTGGGAGAAGAGACAAGCATCCGCCTCACTACAACCTCCTTTCAGGGAGTTGCAGACAGTGATGAGGTCTCCTCTCAGCATCCTTTTCTCGAAGCTAAACAACCCCAGTTCCCTCAGCTGCTTCTCAGAAGACTTGTTCTGCGCACTTAGCTTGCATGACATTTACAAAGCTGTAAAGTAGAATCTTTTCTGTCCTCAAGTTTACCAGCTCTTGCTGTTTCTTTCCTGATACAAAATCTCAATTCTCTAATTATTTGTGAGTTAGGAAACCACAAAACTGCATTAGCGAATGTCTTTCGTAAAATTTCTCTTTCCATCATCTTATTTTCCTTGTGTTTTGCTGAGACAGGCACCTTTGCAGATGAGCCCTTACATATGAACTCTAAGGGCTGAGGCCACGTGCAACAAGAAGCTCAGCCTTGGTCAGACAGAAAGTATCATAGTGTCATAGTATAGTTAGTGTTGGAAGGGACCTTAAAGATCATCTAGTTCCAACCCCCCGGCCATGAGGAGGGACACCTCCCACTAGATCAGGCTGCCCAAGGCCCCATTCAACCTGGCCTTGAGCACCTCCAGGGATGGGGCAGCCACCACCTCCCTGGGCAACCTGTTCCAGCATCTCACCACTCTGGTGTTGAAGAAATTCTTCCTAATGTCCAGTCTAAATCTGCCCCTCTCCAGTTTATACCCGTTCCGCCTCGTCCTATCCCCGCAAGCGTTTACATCCCTCTCCAGCTTTCCTGTAGGTCCCCTTCAGGTACTGGAAGATCGCTATAAGGTCTCCTCTGAATTTCTTCTTGATGTCTACTCTAAGCATTTCCCCTCCAATTTAAAATAATTTCTTCTTTTCTTTCTCATTCATTCTGCAAGCCACGCTACTTGCCTGTTCACACACCTGCATCCCTGTACACCTCTCCTCTATCCTTGCTCTTTCTTTCCATTTCTTCATCAGCACCAATCTCTCAGCATTGATCGAGGGCACTACGCAAGAAGGGAATGATAGAATCACAGAATCATAGAATCGTAGAATGCTTTAGGTTGGAGGGGATCTTAAAGCCCATCCAGTTCCAACCCCCCTGCCATGGGCAGAAGGTGCAGCTTATATGGACATGTGTTATGTGAGGACCCAACGCTGCAGGTGGGACAGTGGCAGCTCCTTTTCTCTTTTGAAGGAAACAACAAGTCTGCACATATACAGTTGGAAACTGTTGCTGCTGCAGCTCTGGCAGAGGGCTGGAGCACCTGTGCTATGAGGACAGGCTGAGAGAGTTGGGATTCTTCAGCCTGAAGAAGAGAAGGCTTCAGGGAGACCTTAGAGCAGCTTCCACTGCCTGAGGGGACTACAGGAAAGCTTGGGAGGGACTTCTTACAAGGGCCTATAGTGATGGGATGAAGGGAAATGGCTTTAGATTGGAAGGGGGAAGACTTAGATTAGGCATTAGGAAGTAATTCTTCCCAAAGAGGGTAGTGAGGTGCTGGCACATGTTGCCCAGGGAAGTCGTGGTTGCCCCATCCCTGGAGGTGTTCAAGGCCAGGTTGGATGAGGCCTTGAGCAGCCTGGTCCGGTGGGAAGTGTCTGAGCCCATGGCAGGTGAGTTGGGACTGGATGATCTTTAAGGTCCCTTCTGACCCAAACCATTCTGATTCTATGCTTCTGTAGGCACCAGTTTGAAATGTTTCACGTCTCACTGGTATTGCCCATAAAACATTTAGGAACATTTACTTCACAGCGTGCTTCTCCTCATCAGAGTGACTGAGTCATCTCGTCTCACCGGGTGATGCCATTCCATATTTTACACACGGGGGAACTTATATTTGAATGAAGTACATGGAGAGGTTTGGAAGTATTTCTATTACCTGTGGGCCTGATTTGATCATGTAGAAGGAGGGAAGGTATTTTGTGAGGTTTTTCAAGGGTTTAGTAAGAGTCTCTCTTATTTTGTTTGTTCCCCTTGACGTTATGGATGCTCTGTGCCATGGAGAGGCTGGACATTAACCTGCAAAGTGCCCAACAAAAACTCGAGATCACTGTTTCACTGATGGTCTGCAGGCTTCAATATTTTATTCATTTTGTACTTTTTCTTATGTTTGTGTTGACCTTTAGAAATGTTTGGGTTTTTTTTGTGGTAAGTCTGCAAATACCTATCATTGGGTTTATGTGGCCAGCAGGTCAAGGGAGGTGATTCTCCCCTTCTACTCCATTCTTGGGAGACCCCACCTGGAGTCCTGTGTCCAGTTCTGGTATCCCCAACGTAGGATATGGAACTGTTGGAATAGGGTGAGTTGTGGGACAGAAAGATGTTGCGAAGGCTGGTGCACCTCTGCTATGAGGACAGACTGCGAGAGTTGAGCTTGTTCAGCCTGGAGAAGAGAAGGCTTCAGAGAGACCTTAGAGCAGCCTTCCAGTATTTGAAGGGGCTACAGAAAAGCTGGGGAGGGACTTTTTGCAAGGGTCTGGAGTGATGGGATGAGGGGGAATGGCTTTAAATTGGAAGGGGGAAGATTTAGGTTAGACGTTAGAAAGAAATCCTTCCTGCTGAAGGTGGTGAGGCACTGGCACAGGTTGCCCAGGGAAGCTGTGGCTGCCCCATCCCTGGAGGTGTTCAGGACGAGGTTGGATGGGGCCTTGGGCAGCCTGATCTAATGAGAGGTGTCCCTGCCCATGGCAGTGGGGTTGGAACTGGATGATCTTTAAGGTCCCTTCCAACCCAAACCCTTCTGACTCTATAAACTGTGGATATTGATAATGAAGAATTGAGTCTGAGGTGATTAGGCTGTGGTGTTTGAGGGTATGTATGTGGCTGATGGGGCATGGTTAGAAAGTATTTAAGCATAGAATCAGTCTAATTGCTTAATTGGCACTTACTTGTTTTGGCTTAAGAAATTGCTGCTGTACCAGCCTTTCATCAAGTTTTAGCCACAGTCCTCGGTAGGAAGAGAACATACACTCAGCTTCTGTATATAGATTTGATTGATGGACTGTTCAGAGGGTAAGAAATTGGTTGAATGGTCATACCCAGAGGGTAGTGGTCAACAGCTCAGTGTCCAGATGGAGAGAAATGATGAGTAGTGTCCCTCAGGGGTCTTTTGTGGCACTGGTGTTGTTTCATATCTTCAGCAATGACATAGGCAACGGTGCACCTTCAGCAGATTTGTGGATGACACTTAGCTGAGTCGTAATGTTGACATTGCTGAGGGATGGGGTGCCATCCAGAGGGACCCTGACAAGCTGGAGAAGAAGGCCTGTGAAAATCTCATGATGTTCAACAAGGCAGAGTTCAAGGTCCTGCACCTGGTTTGGGCCAACCCTCAGTATCGATTCAGGCTGGGGGATGGAGAGATTGAGAGCAGCTCTGTGGAGAAGAACGTGGGGGTCCTAGTGGATGAGAAGCTGGATGTGAGCTGTCAGTGTGTGCTTGCAGCCCAGTAGGTTAACGGTATCCTGGTCTGCATCAGAAGAAGGGTGGCCAGCAGTGCGAGGGAGGGAATTCTACCCCTCTACTCAGCTTTCATGAGACCTCGCCTGGAGTTCTGTGTTCAGTTCTGGAGCCCTCAGTGCAGGATGAATTTGGATCTGTTGGAACAAGTGCAGAGGAGGCCAAGGAGATGATTCAAGGGCTGGAGCACCTTCCATACAAGAACAGACTGAGAGAGTTGGGCTTGTTCAGCTTTGAGCACTGCACTTCTCCGCCTTATCAACTGGGATGCTGATTTGCATGATCATTTAGTGCATATTTCTCTAACCACATAGCTTGTACATCTGCGTGTTTTGACTGGCTGAGAGCCAGCAGTAGGTAATGGAACTTCATGTGAGGATTTACATAAATTCTAAATAAACGTACAGTGTTTCTACAAACCCTGTTTCCCTGGCAGGCTGCGCTCTGCGGAACTCCCAGCCCATATGCCTTCCCCAAACACTGCCACCAAAATAGGATTTAGAGAGATCAGAAGAAAATGAGCTTGATGATAACAGAAGAGCCCCAGTCGTGACCCTGAGGAAGCAGAAAAAAAGGAATTGATTTAGTCAGTTCTGCTGGGTTTCAAGGCACGTGATTATTTTAATTCTGCATTTTCCCCATGCTTGCCAGTCTGGGACATGGGAGCAAATCATAGAAACATAGAATCTCTAGATTGGAAAAGACCTTTGAGATCATCAAGCCCAACCATACCTGTCCACTACTAAACCAGATCCCTGATCACCTCATCTCCCCATCTTTTAAACACCTCCATGGATGGAGACTCAACCACCTCCCTGGGCAGCCTCTGCCAGGGCCTGAGAACTGTTTTGGTGAAGAAATTTTTCCTGATATCTAATCTGAATCTGCCCTGGAGCAACTTGAGGCCATTTCTTCTCATCTTGTCACTTGGGAGAAGAGACCCAACACCCACCTCGCTACAACCTCCTTTCAGGGAGTTATAGACAGTGATGAGGTCTCCCCTCAGCCTCCTTTTCTCCAGGCTAAAGGACCCCAGGTCCCTCAGCAGCTCCTTGTAAGTCTTGTCTTCCAGCCTCTTCACCAGCTCCGTTGCTCTTCTCTGGATGTGCTCTGGATCCTCAGTGTCCTTCTTGGAGTGTGGGGCCCAAAACTAAACACGAGTCAAGATGCCGCCTCACCGTGTGGAGTGGGAGAAGTGAGCCTGATGAGTCCCTGATATCAGTGCCCCTCCAGGTTTGGTAGGGAAAGGACCCCAGAGGGTTTTCCAATTTGAGAGAGTAACATTTCAATATTGAAATGTGCGTTACTTGTCTTTTAAGACTGAATTTGGAAGATTTTCGTCAAAAGCCGACCACTAGGAACCATTAAAAAAAAAGCTGAGAATCTTCTTTAACTACCTGATTTTCTGGAAAGAGGTAAAAATAAGGTGCGAGCCTTCTTTGTCTTTGATTTACGGCTCCACCAGGTCGAGGATGGCCTTGGGTTCTATTGGAATAAGTGTAAGCAATGGCCTTTTTGCATCCCAGTGCCCTGTGTTATCACATGGTCTGAAAACCATGCAGTGAACTTTGAGAAGATGAAATTACTTAGGTGAGACCAAGTTGAAGTTAGAAACCAATGTAATTTAGCTTGGACCACAAGATGGCTGTTCCGTCTTCTGCCCATAGGGAGTACCTTGCATCTTTAAGAAGAGATAACTTGAAAACAGTTTTGGTTTACTAGATCTGTGTTTCTTGCTTGTAGTCTTTCCCTCTTCTCCTGTCTCAATGTTTCCGCTTGTCTTGATGTACAAACATTGGAGGGATGGTGAATCTCGCATCGGTTTCATGCGCGGGTTTGTTCCGCTACGATCATTCAGCTTGAGGTTCAAACCTTGTCAAGACTGCTCTTCCGTTCCATGTTGCGCAAGCAATTTGTCATGTTTATGGTTGATCAGACAATGATCAAAATTGGCAAGACTGGATGTTGAACAAATAGAACCGTAGAATCATGGAATGGTTTGGGTTAGAAGGGAACTCAAAGACCATCCAGGTTTACAGGTTGACAACTGATTTCAGATCTCTATGTAGTGACAGGCCTGCCAATCGAACTCTTTTTATAGAATCATAAGTATGGTTTGGGTTGGAAAAGACCTTAAAGACATCCAGTTCCAACCTCCCTGCCATGGGCAGAAGGTGCAGCGTTTATTATATGAGGGCCCAACACGGCAGATGGGACACCAGCAGTTTCTTATCCCTTGTGAAGGCAACAGCAAGTCTGTGCACATAGAGTTGGAAGCTGTTCTACTGGATCAGGTTGCTCATAGCCTCATCCAACCTGGCCTTGAACACCTCCAGGGGTGGGGCAGCCACAACTTCTCTGGGCAACCTCTGTAGGTGCCTCACCAAATCCAAGTGGTGATAGCCCATTATAAGCCAGTGGTAGCTGGTGGTCGGTGGACAAGCCCTCTACTGTTCTCCTTATTCAGTGAAGATGGGTCTTCAGCACAGCCCTACATATAGTTTCAAATGTTGCAGTGGGAGACCCATCTGAAGAACAGGAGAGACTCGTATCTATCAAAATACAGACTACAAATGCAAAATTAACAGCTGTATTTGTTCTAGAATCCACGTGTTAATCATTGCAAGCAAACGACTAGAAAAGACAGTAACCGCGTCCATGCTAGGAACCATGGAAACCCATTTTCACCTGAGAAGAGAAGGAGATGGGAGAATTAGTTAATTAAATGTGGCCAGTATACAGTTGTTCTACTTCTAGTATGTAATTAAATGCCTTGTAAAGCTCTTTGGGGTCCTCGTTTGCTGGAAAAGGACTAAGATTCTGTGTGATTGCTGATGCACTCTGAGTGAAGCTGTGAGCTGGAAGCTGATTAAAATAATAATAAAATGTGTTGCATTGTTAATTCATTCTCTCCAGTAATAAAAACGGGACTCCCTCTGCTTTGCATTTGCAAGAAAAAACATCAAAGAGCAGCGCAAGGAGAAGAGAAGGAAAAATCCATGTGTGCTCACCTTGGATGATGTGGGTTTGAATGATGTGGATCTGGTGCTTTTATTCACTGGAGAAATGCCTTTTATTTTTAGTATTGTCATAGTATCATCAGTTTGGGTTGTAAGGGACCTTAAAGATCATCCAGTTCCAACCCTCTTGCCGTGGGCAGGGACACTTCCCACTAGAGCAGGCTGCCCAAGGCCCCATCCAACCTGGCCTTGAACACCTTCAGGGATGGGGCAGCCACAGCTTCCCTGGGCAACCTGTGCCAGTGTCTCTCCACTCTCATAGTAAAGAAATTCTTCCTTAAGTCTAATCTAAATCTGCCTCTCTCCAGTTTATTCCCATTGCCCCTTATCCTATTACCACAAGCCTTTGTGAACATTCCCTCGCCAGCTTTCTTGTAGCCCCTTCAGGTACTGGAAGGTCACTATAAGATCTCTGAGCCTTCTCTTCTCCAGGCTGAATAAGCCCAACTCTCTCAGCCTGTCCTCATATAGGAGGTTCTCCAAACCTCTGATCATCTTTGTAGCCTCTTCTGGACCCATTCCAACACCTCTGTCTCCTTCTTATGTTGAAGATTCCAGAACTGGACACAATACTCCAGATGAGAGTACAATACCCTCGTGAGAGCTGAGTAGAGAGGCAGCATCCCCTCCCTCACCCTGTTGGCCACGCTTCATTTGATGCAGCCCAGGACACAGTTGGCCTTCTGGGCTGTGAGTGCACATTGCCATCTCATGTTGAGCTTCTGATCAACCAGCATTAGAGCAATGCAATTGATCACATCTTACCATGGTTTCTGAGGGTGAAATGTTGTTTCTCAAAGCTTTTTGGTGGAAAACCTGGTGGTGGTGCCTGTGGTTCCCAGTGTAGAAGTCGTTGAGAGGCTGTGTAAAGTGCTATAAAAATAACTCTGAATCATAGAACCATTAAGACTGGAAAAGATCTCTAAGATCATCCAGTTGAACTGTCAACACACCACCACTGTGCCTACTAAACCATGTCCCGAAGTGCCACATCTACACATTTTTGGAGTGTCTCCAGGGATGGAGACTCTGGAAACTGTTTTCAACTCAGAACTGGTTTTTTCTGATGTTTCTGTTGAGCCATCCTATGAATTTCTGTGAAGGATGGGGTTTTCCAAAACAGCCAGAGGCATTTAGGATCTAACTCCCTTAGCAATGCAGTGGGACCTGGGCAACTAATTACTTTAGATTAATTTGAAAATCCCAGATCTAATTTTGCATTATAATAACACGATTATAGAGGGGGTAAAACTCCAAGAAAAACAACAATTTGTCTAACTTTATACTTTTTTAAAAAGAATCACAGAATCAAGCTTCTCCCAAGTGACAGAGGACAGGACGAGAGGGAATCGTCTGAAGCTCCGCCAGGGGAGGTTCAGGTTGGATATCAGAAAAAAATTCTTCACAGAAAGAGTCATTGGGCACTGGAACAGGCTGCCCAGGGAGGTGGTCGAGTCACCTTCCCTGGAGGTGTTTAAGGAACGGGTGGATGAAGTGCTTAGGGACATGGTTTAGGGAGTGTTAGGAATGGTTGGACTCGATGATCCAGTGGGTCCTTTCCAACCTGGTGATTCTTTGATCATAGAACGGTTTGGATTGGAAGGGACCTTAAGGGTCATCCAGTTCCAACCCCCTGCCATGGACAGGGACACCTCCCACTGCTCAAAGGCCCATCCAACCTGGCCTTCAAGACCTCCAGGGATGGGGCATCCACACCTTCTCTGGGCAACCTGGGCCAGTGTTTCACCACCCTCATCATGAAGAATTTCTTTCTAATGTCTAATTTAAATCTTCCCTCTTCTAATTTAAAGCCATTCACCCTCATCCTGTCATCCCACGCCCTTGTAAAAAGTCCCTCCCCAGCTTTCTTGTAGCCCCTTCAGGTACTAAGGTCTAAAGTCTCCCCGGAGCCTTCTCTTCTCCAGGCTGAACAGTCCTAAGTGTCTAAGCCTGTCCTTATAGCAGAGGTGCTCCAGGCTTCGGATCATCTTTGTAGCCCTCTTCTGGTCCCATTCCAATGGTTCCATGTCCTTGTGCTGGGGACTGAGCTGTTTGTCTGTCCTTGCTGATGATCAAGCTTTTGTATTCAGCCTCTTTCGGAAAAGGCTTGAGGAAGGAGATCACGTGGATGGGTGAAGGATGAAGGGGTGGTTACTGTATTTTCTGAGGACTGACTTCTGGCATTGTGCAACACTCAAGGTGAAAGTGTGAACAGGACTCTTGTCTGCCACTTAGTAGATTCATTCCAGTTGCAGAAAGGTTAATCATGTCATTAATTTTCTCTCCTAGGCTTAAGTGCTGGGATGTTGCTATGTCTGACAGGGAGAATAATCCAAATCAGTTACACCTCCCCGCGGGTCAGTAAATAGATAAATCAGAGTGGTCCCTTAAGCACAATCATATCAAAAACCTTTCCCTTTTTACTCACAAAGGACGATGAAGTAAACCAGTAGATTTACATGTGATTAGCTTGGACAGAAGAAAAGGATGATCTCACTTTATTACAATGATTTGGTGTTATATTCCCTGTTTAATCAGCGTGTTACATGCCTGGTGCCCCCTTGGAAAACCTGCATTTCCCAGCCATGTTACCTGCCAGAGTGATAAATGATGGTGCTTTTGAATTGTTCTCTCACACTAACCTCTCTTGATAATTTCCCTTAATTCATGGTGGTGTCTTTCCTTTAGGGCCCATCTTGGGCTTCCTGTGGAAAAAACTAAGACATTGCCGAAGATCTGAAAGAGGGGAGATTTAGGTGAGATCTTAGGGAAAAATTGTTTGCTATGAGAGTGATGAGACACTGGCCCAGGTTGCCCAGAGAAGTTGTGGCTGCCCCATCCCTGGAGATGTTCAAGGCCAGGTTGGATGGGGCTTTGAGCAATCTGATCCAGTGGAAGCTGTCCTTGCCCAAGGCAGGGAGTTTGGAACTGCGTGATCTTTGAGGTCCCTTCCAACCCAAACCTATCTATGATTCTGTGATCCATGGACATAACAAGTGCAGTGGAGCATTCTGAAAACTTGTGGAATCTCCCCGTAGCGCTGTGGCCATTGCCTCCCTTTTAATTCATGCAGATCCTTGCGTTTGACTACAGATTAAGCTGGTGATGTCCTTCGTTTTGTCTGCAACGTGGTGTTGAACACACAGTTCAGCTCATGCAGTTCCATCCAGCGAGGTCTATGTCAGCATTAGTACATTCTTCTTAAAACTGCATTGTTTCTACCTCTTCAGTATCATGCAACAAAAGCAGATGAAAGTTTTTTTCCTTTTCAAGGTAAACATATTTTCACTGTAGAAGCTTGAACTTCCTTCTGCATTGCAAGGTGAGAGCAGTTGGGTAAGGACCTTAAAGATCATCTACCCCCTGGCCATGGGCCTGGACACCTCCCGCTGGATTGTGTTGCTCAAAGCTCCAACCAGCCTGGCTTTGAACACCTCCAGGGATGGGGCAGCCATGACTTCTCTGAGCAGCCTGTGCCAGTGCCTCACCACCCTCAGAGGAAAACATTTTTTCTGAAGATCTCATCTCAGTCTCCTCTCTTTCAGCTTAAAACCATCACCCTTTGTCCTATCTCTGCAGTCCGTGATAAAGAGCCCCTCACCAACTTTCCTGTCGGGCCCCTGAGGCATTCAGCTCAACATGTTGCTTTTTCTGTGTCGTGCATGCCTTGCAGCTCTTCAACACTTAACATCTGCTGCTTGGGCAATCGGAAAGTAGGGTTGTAAGTGGGATTCCAATAATGTGCACTTTTTCCTTCACACTCAGAGGAATACTGAACAAAATAAGGGAGACCTTATAGCTGCCTCCCGGTACCTGAAGGGGCTACAAGAAAGCTGGGCAGGCACTTCTTACAAGGGCCTATAGGAATGGGATAAGGGGGAATAGCTTTAAGGTGGAAGGGGGAAGATTTAGGTTAGACATTAGGAAGAAATTCTTCATGATGAGGGTGGTGAGGCACAGGCACGTGTTAACCAGGGAAGTTGTGGCTGCCCCCTCCCTGAAGGTGTTCAAGTCCAGGTTGGGTCGTGCCTTGAGCAGCCTGATCCAGTGTGAGATGTCTGTGCCCATCGCAGGCGGATTGCAGCTGGATGGTCTTTAAGGTCCCTTCCAACCCAAACCATTTTATGATTCCAGGGGACTGGATGCTTGTGGCAACGGTTAAACTGTGAAAATAGTTTTTGGTGCGTGGTTAGGTTCTGGTTCTGCAGTTGATGAGGGGATAGAAAGCATCACGCTGCAATCTAATTTTGAGCATCCTTCTGATTCAGCTTTGCAGTGGGAAGGAGTATTGAAAGAGGGCAAATTCCATCATGGACTTCTTGCGTGATGTGGTTCAAGGCAGGAGTGTCATACCAGCAACTAGTTAGCACTTTGCTTGGAGTAGATCTGTTATTTTCTTTATGCTTATACGAATTATTAAATTGTATTTTTCAAATCTTGGTATCTCACAATTATTGGAAGGATGAATAAAACCTCTTTATCTCAGGGCAACAGGTTCTTCAATGCATCTGAGTTTGTGTATCTCAGCAGATATGATTTCTAGATATACATGGCAACTTTGAAGTCCATCTTCCCTTATAGGCAACCTGTGTGACTGCTTTAAATTCTCTGAGGATGCAGGTCATATAAATGGCTCCGAGGAGATCTTATAGCAACTTTCCGGTACCTGAAAAGGGCCTACAAGAAGACTGGAGAGGGAGTATTCATAGAGGCTTGTGGTGATAGTACGAGGGGGAATGGGTATAAACTGGAGAGGGGCAGATTTAGACTGGACTGAAGGAAGAATTTCTTCACCATGAGAGTGGTGAGGCACTGGGACAGGTTGCCCAGGGAAGCTATGTCTGCCCCATCCCTGGAGGTGTTCAAGGCCAGATTGAATGGGGCCTTGGGCAGCCTGATCTAGTGGGATATCCCCACCAATCACAGGGGGTTGGAACTGGATAACCTTTAAGGTCCCTTCAAACCCTAACTATTCTATGATTCTAAATGAGGTTAGAATTTGCTCCTTGTATTCCCAAATCCCACTTCTTTCAGCCTAAGTTTCTTTGGTTTAATATTCTTCAGAGACTGGGTTTGAGAAATGTTCTTTGTTACTTATGCTTTGTATCTACTGTTAGACCTGTATTCCCTTTACTTTACGTGTTTTCTGAAAACAACCTAGATGTTAATCTGTTTTTTTTGCATTGCTGGGCTTAAATGCATTCTGTAGTCAAACACGAGCGGAAGCAAAAGGATTTCCTAGTTCTTAGGGTCCACCTAAACATGTATTGACATTCTCTGCAAAGTCATTTGAACGAAAATCCAAACATCAAATACCCGAGTGAAGGGATTCTGCAGGTGCAGATGAGAATGAGATTAGGAGCCTTATCTCCAAGGTCACAAAAAATGTGTTCTGCCTTTTGAGAAGTCTTTGTTGGAGCATTGAGTGGCTCGTTTGTTGTGTCCTGTGACTGATGCTGCACGTTCCCCCAGCTCTGGGGTTAGTGGGAAGCGCTACGCTTGTATTTTCTTTTAGTGCCTTTTTAAGGGCAAGAGTTCAGGTTGAAGGTTTTGTTAAACGTTCTTGTCTTTTGCATTTAGTTTTGCTGTGAGCTGTGTAATTAGCAATTTCCTTAAAGATCGAGTTAAAGGTTCACATATTAATTGATGGTATAGAAAGACAATCTCCTGCATAAGTTGTAATAGTTCTTCATGGTCTGTGTAAGATTATTGCTTGATCTATTAGGGACTTGTTCTTTTGGATGCATAATATTGTGCTGTATTAATGATCCTGAGAGTTCTTGGCTTCCTTTGATAAGGTTGTGTAGGAGGAATGTGAACGATAGGGTGAGTGAAAATGGTTCTAAGCTGAAAGAGGGGAGATTTAGGTTACATATTAGGAAGAAATGTTTTCCTCTGAGGGTGGTGAGGCACTGGCGCAAATTGCCTAAGGAAGTTGTAGACGCTCCATCTCTGGAGCATCCCTGGAGTCCAGAGGAGGCCACAGAGATGATGTGAGGGTTGGAGCACCTGCCATACCAGAAGAGGCCAAGAGGGATGGCCTTGTTCAGCCTGGAGAAGGCTCCAGGGAGACCTAACAGGAGCCTTCCAGTTCTTAAAGGGAACTTCAGGAAAGGTGTTGAGTGGCTCTGTGTCAGGGAGGGCAGGGATAGGGCATGGGGGCACGGATTTAAGCTGAAAGAGGGCAGATTTAGATGAGATAGTAGGAAAGAAATGTTTTCCTGCAAGGCCGGTGAGGCATCATCCAGGTTGCCCAGAGAATTTGTGGCTGCCCCATCCCGGAAGCGTTCAAGGCCAGGTTGGATGGGGCTTTGAGCAACCTGATCCAGAGGGAGGTGTCCCAGGGGATGGCAGGGGGTTGGAACTGGATGGGCTTTAAGGTCCCTTCCAACCCAAACCATTCTATGATCTCTCAGCTACAGCCCCCTCAGAATTAACACTGAGTGTCTAATGGGGTGAGAAAAGAGTATTGCAGTGAGCCAGTGAGCCCAGGGCAGAGCGATGGAATCATAGAATCATAGAGTTGGAAGGGACCTCAAAGCCCATCCAGTTCCATCCCCCTGCCATGGGCAGGGATACTTCCCACTGGATCAGGTTGCTCAAAGCCTTGTCCAGCCTGGCCTCGAACACCTCAAGAACACCTCTTGAATACCACATCAGGTGTCTATGTGTTGCACCTGCTGAAAATGGTGTTATCTTTTCACAATGTTGTAAAGCTAAAACTTTTTGAAGGTGTGGAGTATTTAGAATGTCTTTATGAGCACAGAATCAAAACTTTCGGAGCTCAGCTTACTGTATGTTTGGAAAAGCTCTGCATGATATTGAAGGAGCTGCCCTAGACCAGTGCAAATGCTTATGCTGCACTTTCTATGCTTGCAGTGATTGTTTCTCATTTTGAGCTTCGGAGTGCGAAATCTGGCGGGTGTGGAGTGTTGTGTTTGTGGGACACATTGGACTGGAAAACAATAAAGCAATGGCTGTTCCATTCAAGGGGAAAGATCGATCGTTTTGGGGTGAATGTGAACTTTTTTAGATGCACTGAACTGTGCTTGAGCTGATAGTTGTCCTTTTTTTACCTTACCACAGAGTCTGATGGTTGTGTTTAAATAAGATCAGTCCCAGCACCTCAGTGGGTTCCTCCTGATGCCAGCAGTTGTGCACCTGCTTAATTTGGTTTTGCAAGTAAGGCCAGCGAGAGACCTCACTTATATTATCTGCTGGCTTAGCAGAATAAGGCTGACTTGGTCTTCTTAATGAATCTGAAAATGATTTCCACAAAGTATTTGCTGAATCTCAGCTTATTTGTGCAGTCTTGAAAGTGGCTCATTAATTGATGGGAGACTGACTATCCCTTCGCACAAAAGAACTTGAGTCCAGATTACAGTTTCTCTCAAACAGAGATGGCTTTCTCTTTTTGATCACCTGTAGAGTGGCCCCAGGTCGTTGCACTTGTTTTAAAGGTGCCTTTGGGTTTAAGACACCTTCTTTTTCCTCGTCTGCCTCATTCTGTGTCTCAGCTTTCACAGAATCAGAATGGTTGAGGTTGGCAGGGACCTGAGGAGGTCATCTGGGCCAATCCTCCTGCCCAAGCAGGGCCCCAGAGCTATGTCATGTCCAGATTGATTTTGAATGTCTCCAGGTTTGGAGACTCCACAACCTCCTGGGCAACCTCCTGGGCAACCTCCTGGGCAACCTGTGCCAGTGCTTGGTCACCCTCATAGTGAAAAAGCATTTCCTGATGTTCAGAGGGAACCTCCTGTGTGTCGGTTTGCCTCTGGTCTTGGAACTTGGCACCAGGGAACAGACACTGGCTCTGTCCTCTGTACACCCTCCTTTAAGGTGTTTATACACGTTGTTAATACCTGTCTCGATCCTTCTCTTCTCCAGGCTGAGCAGTCCCAGCTCTCTGAGCTTTTCTTCATATATGACATGCTCCAGTCCCTTAATGATCTCCCTGTCCCATTTTTTTCTAGAGCCCGTCTTGGGCCCAACATGGAAAAATTAAGACCTTCTCAAAGATCTGAAAGAGGGGAGATTTAGATTAGATCTTAGTAAGAAATTTGTTGCTGGTGAGGCACTGGCACAAGTTGCCCAGAGACGTCATGGTGTTCAACGCCAGGCTCAGTGAGTCTTTGAGCAACCTGATCCAGTGGGAGGTGTTCCTGCCCATGGCATGAGGTTGGAACTGGATGGGCTTTGAGATCCCTTCCAAGCCAATCAAATGGATGCAGTAAATGTTTCATTGTTTAGTTCACTTATTTTCTTCATGCCCAAAACTCTTCTCTTCCTTCAGTTTATTCCCCTGGCCCTTCCTGGCTGTGCCATTATTGTCTGGAATGCTTCAGAGGGCTTGAGCTCCTCTGCTTTGAGGACAGGCTGAGAGAGTTGGGGTTGTTCAGCCTGGAGAAGACAAGGCTCTGGGGAGACCTTAGAGCAGCTTCCAGTACCTGAAGAGTCTACAGGAAAGCTTGGGAGAGGCTTTTTATGAAGGTCTGGAGTGATAGATTGAGGGAAAATGGCTTTAAATTGGAATGGGGAAGATGTAGATTAGATGTTAGGGAGATCTTCTTCATGATACGGATGGTGAGGCACCAGCACAGGTTGCCCAGGGAAGCTGTGGCGGTCCCATCCCTGGAGGTGTTCAAGGCCAGGTCGGATGGGGCTTTGAGCAGTCTGATCCAGTGGGAGGTGTCCCTGCCCATGGCAGTGGGGTTGGAACTGGATGATCTTTAAGGTCCTTTCCAACTCAAAGCATTCTGTGATTATATGATAAACCTTCTTGTGCAGACTTGAACAATAAAAGGAACATTTTGAGGTGGAGAGTGATTTATTTGTGACTATTGAACTGGCAGTTCTGAGTCGCAGAGATAATTTATTAATGCGTGTGCCTCAAGCCATCAGAATTTGAATGGGTTCTTGTTAAATGCTTCATTCCTAGTTCAGAACTAATAGTTAAGAAATTATCTGTTATTGTCTGGTTTTCAAACTGATAAAGCAGCAGTTAGGAGCAGACTCCAAGGATGCTGCTGGAGTTCTTTCTCTTGGAGATTTGCATGTATGGGGCTATCAGTGTTGTCAGCGAGGTCTTGATCTACAATGTGTTGAGTACTTTGGCCACAATCCAGAAAAGCAATTAGATGTATGGTGCGATTGGGACCATTCGCATGTTTCAAGTCTTGTGTACGCTTAAGTGCTTCGCTGGCTCACGGCCAGACCGCCCAGCACCTTGCAGGATGAAGACAGTATTTTCAGAGGATCATAGAATTGTTTGGTTGGAAGATAGTTTTGAGATCGTTGAGTCAAACTGTACCTGTCCACTACTAAACCAGATCCCTGAGCACCTCATCTTCCCATCTTCTAAACACCTCTAGGGATGGTGACTCCACCATCTCCCTGGGCAGCCTCTGCCAGGGCCTGAGAGTCCTTTCGGTAAAGAAATGTTTTCTGATGTCCAATCTGAACCTCTCCTGGTGCAACTTGAGGCCATTTACTCTCATCCTATCACTTCTTACTTGGGAGAAGAGACTAACACCCACCTCACTGCCACCTCCTTTCAGGGAGTTGTAGACAGTGATAAGGTCTCCCCTCATCCTCGTTTGCTCCAGGCTCGTTATGACCTCTCTTAACACTTGTTCTCCAGCCCCTTCCTCAGCTCCGTTTCCTTTCTCTGGACATGCTCCAACCTCTCAATGTCCTTCCTGTAATGAGAGACCCAAACAATAATGTAAGAAGCTAGGGTGGAATGTTTTCCAGGAGGTGAGTGAAGCTGATTTCCATATCTTTACTGGGAAATTGCCCTGCCAGAATCTCCCTGTTTCGTCGTAGCCTAAGGGAGTTTTGTGTGTTTATTCAATATCTCTGTCACTTCTGGACTATGAGGATAATGAATAAAGTTGTCATTTATATTCTGCTATTTGTCAACTTGCAAATGGGGTGATCTGCGGATAACAGTTCATTATCTGTATAACAAAATCTGTCATGTTGGGGATTAAAAATGTCATTCCTCAAAAACTGAGGGGCTGGGTGTGCTAATAGAGCCAGGCACCTGTGTCAGAGCTGTATTGTTTCCATATGCGAATGGATAACAACATTTTCTCCTATGCTTTCAGCCCCACCAATATTAGTATGCAGTGAAAATGGGGAATTGATTTTTAAGACATGGGCATCTAATTGCTCCAAGAATGTGAGTGTTCGGTGTTCATGCGTTATCCTCATCCAAAGCCAGGCTGTCTGCAAAGACGAGTTAGGAAGCTCTCACTGAAATGGAATTTCAGCAGGGTGAGAGGAGTGATTCTCCCCCTCTATTTCGCTCTCATCCTCTCTACTGTGCTCTTGTGAGACCCCACCTGGAGTCCTGTGTCCAGTTCTGGAATCCCCAACAGAAGAAAGATATGAAACTGTTGGAACAGGTCCAGAGGAGGCCATGAAGATGATCAGAAGGCTGAAGCACCTCTGCTATGAGGACAGGCTGAGACAGTTGAGGTTGTTCAGCCTGGAGAAGAGAAGGCTTTGGAGAGACCTTGGACCAACATTCCAGTACCTTAAGGGGCTACAGGGAAGCTGGGGAGGGGCTTTTTCCAAGGGTCTGTAGTGACAGGATGAGGGGGAATGGCTTTGAATTGGAAGGGGACAGATTTAGAATAGACATTAGAAAGAAATTGTTTACGATGAGGGGTGAGACACTGGCACAGGTTGCCCAGGGAAGGTGTGGATACCCCCTCCCTGGAGGTGTTCAAGTCCAGGTTGGATGAAGCCTTCAGCAACCTGATCCACTGAAAAGTGCCCCTGCCCATGGCAGGGGGTTGGAACTGGATGTACTTTAAGGTCGCTTCGAATCTAAGCCATTCTGTAATCCTATTATTCTAATTCCTGTCCTGCTGAACATAATCCCAAGAAATCACTATGCTACCTGAAATGTAAATAGCGAAGAGAAAGAAGAGGGAGAGAAGCACCTAAATTGATGGACAGCAAGTGCTCCATTCTTATACAGTGAGGGTGGTGAAACACTGACATGGGTGTTGCAAGGAGGCAGTGGAAGTCCCATCCCTGGAAACATTCAAGGTCGGGTTGGATGGGGCTCTGAGCAACGTGATTGAGTTAAAGATGTCCCTGCTCCTTCAGGTGGTTGGACTAGATGACCTGTAAAGTTCCCTTCCAACTCAAAGCATTCTGTGATTTTATGAAATTAACTGGAAGAACATTGTGGAAGTTTGGGGGTGGGGTTTTTCGTTTGTTTTTTTTTTCTTAAATACAGTCTGATTCTCCAAACTCATCATCTCTCCCCGCCAAAAAGGAAGAGTTTTTGAGCCCAAAGTTTATTAAGCTTCTATGACATACACGTTTCAGGCATTTCAGAATTTCTCAGCTTAAAAAGCAAGGTACGAGTTGAGACAAATTGATTGAAATAGAATATTTTGCAAAGAAAATAAAACTTGCTAGAGAATGTAAATAGCAATGAAAGAATCACGTAATCATTAAGGTTGGGAAAAAAGTCTAAGATCATCCAATCCAACTGTTAGCCCAACCGCATTGTGCTCACCAAACCATGTCCTGAAGTGCCATGGCCACATGGTTTTTGAGGCCCTCCAGGCATGGAGGTTCCTCCACTGCCCTGCCCAGCCTCTTCCAATGCTTCACCACTCTTTTGTGAAAGAAATTTTTCCTAGTATCCCACCTAACCCTCCCCTGGCTCCACTTGACCCCATTTCCTCTTATTCTATTGCTTGTAACTTGGTTGAAGAGACAAGCACCCACTTCACTGCAGCCTCCTTTCAGGGAGTTGTAGAGAGCGATGAGATCTCCCCTCAGACTCCTTTTCTCCAAGCTAAACAACCTGACTTCCTTCAGCTGCTCCTTGTAAGTCTTGTTCTCCAGAACCTTCCCCAGCTTTGTTGCCCTTCTCTGGATGCGCTCCAGTCTTCAACATTGTTCTTGTAGTGAGGGGCTCAAAAGTGAACCCAGGATTCATCAGTGTGGCCTCATCAGTGCCGAGTACAAGGACACAATCCCTTCCCTGGTCCTGCTGGCCACACCAGTTTTTATACAAGCCAGGATGCTTCTTTCTAATAAAATGTATGACTCTTCGGTGCTTGTCAGGCTGCACCTGGAGTGCTGCATCTAATCTTGGTCCCTGCTGTACAAAAAAGTTGTGGACAGGCTGGAGAGGGTCCAGAGAAGGGCTACAGAGATGATCAGAGGACTGGATGACCTTCCGCATGAAGTAAGGTTGAGAGAACTAGGTTTGTTCAGCCTTGAGAAGTGAAAGCTTAGGGGAGACCTCCTTCCCGTGTACCAGTACATAAAGGGTGTCTGCCAAGAGGATGGAGAAGGATAAGGGGTAATTCGTGTAAGTTGCTCCTGGGGAGATTCCGATTAGATTCCAGACGAAGATTTTTCACTGTAAGAACAGTTAAACATTGGAATAATCTCCCCGGGGAAATGGTGGATTCCTCCACACCAGACACTTTTAAGGCTCAGCTTGACAGGGTGCTGAGCCATCTCATGCAAACTGTAGATCACCTGAAGGCTGGACCAGATGATCCCTGATTCCAACCTCGCATTCTGTGATTCTGTGATTCAGTGACCGAGCGGATTAAGGGCCCAGAGTGAAGGGTACTTTTGCTTATTATTTTTTTAGAGGAAGCAAGTGTTTTGGTTTTTTTTTGAGAGGAAAAAGTGAAAAATTGGCCCTTTCAACAAGTATAACTGAAATACTTCAAGTCTTCAAGATAGCAGGGCAGTGACAAATAGTGAATTTTCCCTCTTTATATCTTTGGAAACAAAAACATTTAAAATACATGATGGCCCTTCAGTCAGAAGGGCATGAACGGGATATTGTGTGGCTGCATCTAGTTGTGTTGATAATTCAAGAGGGACTGTTTTCTTATCTATCTGAAAATTGGGTGGTGATAGATGTCAAATATTTGTCTTTGGTAGTCAAGTAAATATTTGCTATCGAGCTGTCCCCATCGGTGAGCAAATCGCTTGCAAACAACAACATATTGCGTGAAGGAGGGTGCATGAAATCACATAGAAATTAAAGACGAAGCAACTGAATGAAAAATAGATTTCAAATAAAACTAAACCCCAAGTTAAATAAAAAGGAGGTTGTTGGATTCCCTTGCGAATGAGTGAACCAAATGATAGAGTGCGTTATGCAAAGGTGGTGAAATGACAAATGTCAGTGGGAATCTGTAAAGCTGTTTGCAGACTGTGCATGGAAGACAGACTGTTTGTAGGAGGTGGAGGAACATGCCTTTATTTAAAGAATTCCCCTGTCTAGTGACATGAAAATTCAGAGTAGAGAGGATCACATGCAGGGACAACATTACTCTACTTCAATTTAAGTGTATTCACAGTGTTTATTTGTCTGTGAGTTGAGGAGTGGAAATGGAGGGTAATTTCTATTTTTTATTTATTTGAAATGATCAGCAACCAGCACTTATTAACAACATCATCGTGGCTACCGTCCTCAATTCCTGATGTTCAAGTTGGGCAAGTTGGCTAAGAAGGCCAACGGCATCCTGGCTTACATCATTCGTTCACTGAAAACCTTTCACCGAGAAGGTTGTCTGGCACTGGAAGAAGCTGCCCAGGGAGGTGGTTGAGTCCCCATCCCTGAAGGTGTTTAAAAGACAGGGAGATGAGGTGCTCAGGGGTCTGATTTAGTAGTGGACAGGTATGTTTGGACTCGGTCCCAAAGGTCTTTTCCAGCCAAGTGATTCTATCATTCTATGATCACAGTGTGGCCAGCAGGACTAGGGAGGTGATTTTTCTTCTGTACTTGGCACTTTTGAGGCCGCACCTAGAGTACCATGTTTGATTTTGGGCCCCTCACTACAAGAAGGATACCAAGCTGCTGGAGCATGTCTGGAGAAGGGCAACAAAGCTGGTGAAGGATTTATAGCACAAGCCTTATGAGGAGCAGCTGAGGGAGCTGGGGTTGTTTAGCCTGGAGATGGGGAGACTGAGGGGAGACCTTATTGTTCTCTACAACTGCCTGAGAGGTGACTGTAGCGAGGTTGGGATTGGTCTCTTCTCCCTGGTGGCTAGTGATAGGACAAGGCAAAACTGCCCCGAGATGCGCCAGAGGATATTTAGGTTGGATATTAGGAGGAATTTCTTTACTGAGAGGGTTGTCAAGCATTGGAATAAGCTCCCCAGGGTGTTGATTGAGTCCCTGTCCCTGAAGGTGTTTAAAAATGAGTAAATGTCATGTGGAGACATGATCTGGTGGCAGACTTAACAGGACTGGATCGATGGTTGGACTCAATGATCTTAAAGTTCTTTTCCAAATGAAACCAATCTGTGATTCTGTGATTCTGGGGAAGAGTCAACCTGCTGATGGAGACCTTGTCTTCAACTGACTCTTATAACAGCCTCTTCAAGAGCCCATGGGAGGAGGAAAGACGTTTTTAGGTTAATCTTGGATTGGTCTCTCACATCATGTACCATAGCTGGTTCAAAATGAGTCATTGGAGCTGCATAGTAGTAGTTCCTGGGGTATAATTATGTTAAGCATCCAGAGGAGCAGGCTAAGTATTAAATAATAAAGTGGAGGTAAAATAAAAGGCTAAGTTTCAAAGTTCTAAACAGACAAAGGAAGCAAAATTCTTAGTTGGCTGCTGGTTTTCACTTGTCCGATCTTGGAATTACTTTCCTTTGAACAGAAAGAGAAACAGCAAATAGATATACAGTACAGCTGCCAGTGCTGGAGGTGGGTTTATTTGGCACAAATAACTTTAAATTTAGGATTTAAGCCCTAGGAAAGATAATAAGCTGAAATAGTTTTTGCGAGTAGGTGGTAGGAGAGAAGTGAAGATGACCGTTGTGGCTTTTAGGAATCAAATATATTTGATGTATCTTTAGATCGTTAAAAGCAAGACACCTGCAGAAGACATCATGGTTTTGTTGAATTGTACAAGATTATGAGTTGAGAAAAAACATTATGGGAAAGCTACATGATTTCTCTGAAACTGGTCTTTAGTTTTGAGTGTGTAGACGAGGAAGTGACTAAGAAACTCTTTATCTTCTGATAATGAACACATACAGGGAGAGCTAGAGCCTTTAGAACGAAGCGCTAAAATTAATTTAAGCTCAAAGATAGTTTGGCGGAAGAGTTTTTTTAGGAAGGAAAAGTGTAAAGTTACTGAGATGCCAGGAAAAATAAGGCAGCCTCTTCTTACAGCCTCCAGCTGAGGATTGAAGCATAAGCAGAAATGTCTTGTTTACATGTACAACAGATTCAACAAATTATTTCTGTAGGGAAAAAGTTAGATCTTCTGAGTGTTGTTCATTTGTTTAATAGTTCACTCTGTGCACTTGCAGGGGATAAAGGACCTTCCAACAAATCAAAGTAGGTGGTAGTTGAATCATAGAATCAGAACTGGTTGGTTTGGAAGGCACAGTAAAGATCACCCAGTTCCAACCTCCCTGCCATGGGCAGGGACACCTCCCACGGCATCAGGTTGCTCAAAGCCCCATTCAACCTGGCCTTGGAACACCTCCAGGGATGGGGCTTCTCTGGGCAACCTGTGCCAGTGCCTCACCACCCTCACAGGAAAAGATTTCTTCCTAAGATCTCATCTAGATCTAACCTTTCAACTTAAATTCGTTCCTCCTTGTCCTAACCCTGCACGCCCTGATCAAGAGCCCCTCTCCCCAGCTTTCCTGTAACCCCTTCAGGTACTGGACGGCTGCTCTAACGTCTTCCCAGAGCCTTCTCTTCTCCAGGCTGAACAACCCCATCTCTCTCAGCCTGTCCACATATGGGAGATGCTCCAGCCCCCACATCATCTTTGTGGCCTACTGTCAACTTGCTCAAACAGGCCCATGTCCTTCCTGTGCAGAGGGCTCCAGAACTGAGTGCAGGACTCCAGGTGGGGTCTCACGAGAGCACAGTAGAGAGGCAGAATCTGCTCCCTTGCCCTGCTGGTCAGACTTCTTTGGATGCAGCCCAGGATATCGTTGACCTTCTGGGCTGTGAGCACTGATTGATTGTCTCATGTTGAGCTTCTCATCTATCAGCACCCGTAAGTCCTTCTCTTTAGGGCTCCTCTCAATCCATTCTCCACCAAGCCTGGGTTTGTGCTTGGGGTTGCCCCCACCCAGGTGCAGGACCTTGCACTTGGCCTTGTTGAACTTCATGAGGTTCACATATGCCTACCTCTCAGGCCTGTCCAGTTCCCTGCCCTCGAGCGTATCGATTGTACCACACATCTGGGTTGTCAGAGACAAACTTGTTGAGGGTGTCCTCAATCCCAGTGTCTGTGCCTGTACAAAGGTGTTAAACCACACTGGTCCCAATGCCAATCCCTGAGGAACACTACGCGTCACTGATCTCCACTTAGACATCGTTATATACATGAGATAATCAACTCTGAGAAGCAGTGCCACAGAAAACCAGGCTGCTCACACGCCATCTGCAAAGGAGCTGAAAAAGAAATGCATTGTGTATTGTCAGAGATGTGGAAGAATACGTTGTGCTGTTAACAAATGACGATGTGATACAAATCCCAGAGAAACCGTGTAGCAATTATGGGATAACTTTTTTCTGCAATCCACTAGTTCAAAGGCGGATTATGTTTTGCGACATGAAAAGATACAGTGCTTCTAAAACTCCCTGATTTATTCTTTCAATACGTGCATGTATTTCTTCTTTCCTTTCCTCTGTCTTTGTTACATACTGACAACAGACTCCTCTTCTCCAAGGTCTCACAGAATCACAGAATGAACTCAACTGGAAGGGACCCACAAAGACTATTGAGTCCAAGTCCTATGCCTGCATAGGACTACCCCAAAATTAGGTCCAACCAAGGACTGTAGAACCATAGAATCACAGAAGGATTTGGGTTGGAAGTGACCTTAAAGATCATCTAGTTCCAGCCCCCTGCCATGGGCAAGGGCACGTCCCACTGGATCAGGCTGCCCAAAGCCCCATCCAACCTGACCTTGACCTGAGGTGCTTGATTGAGTTGCAGTAAGACTTTACTGGTCTTTCTCAGTAGGTCTGATCCAGTCTTCCCTTCCCTTTAAAAGCCCTGCTGGATTTGAGTGAAGGTTTTGGAGGAATTGTGGTATTTTATCTTATTTTCATCTTTACCTTTTTTCCTTCCCCCCCTTTCCCTAACCTGCCCTTGGTAACCGTCTTTATTCTTCCCTCTGCTCTGTGATAATGACAGCATAAGCAATGCCATTATCCAAGGAGAAAAACAGCTTTCAAAACTCTCAGGAGATTCTGGAAAAATATAAAAAAAGAAAAAACTAAGCATAGCCCTTTGAAAAAAAAAATTCACAGAATCTCTTGGTTGGAAAAGAGATCATCAAGCACAACCATACCTGTCCACTGCTAAACCAGATCCCTGAGCACCTCAACTACCTGTCTTTTAAACACCTCCAGGGATGGGAACTCAATCATCTCCCTGGGCAGCCTTTGCGGGTGCCTGAGAACTCTTTCGGTGAAGAAATTTTTCCTGATGTCTAAGCTGAACCTGCCCTGGCACAGCTTGAGGTCATTGCCTCTCATCTTGTCACCTGTCACTTGGGAGAAGAGACCAATACCCACCTCGCTACAACCTCCTTTCAGGAATTTGTAGACAGTGATAAGGTCTCCCCTCAGCCTCCTTTCTCCATGCTAAAGGACCCCAGGTCCCTCAGCTGCTCCTTGTAAGACTTGTTCTCCAGCCCCTTCACCAGCTCTGTTCCCTTCTCTGGACATGCTCCAGCCCCTCAATATCCTTCTTTTAATGAGGGGCCCAGAACTGAACACAGTATTCAAGGTGCAAAAAGGAGTCAGGGAAGCAGGGGCAGAACCCAGGGACTTCTTAAGCGGTTGTTTGAACTCTTCTGTCTCAAAAAAAAAAAAAAGGAAAACCATAGACTAAGCAATGTATAAAGTCAGAGAAAGAATTACTGTTGCTGTATGTGAAGCATAAACTGTCAACTGATTTAATCTCCTTTGCAAGAGTTGGTAGCAGGGATTGTGGAGGAGAGAGAAGCAGCAGGTAGCCTATGTCCTTGTGACCGTAAGCCTTGTATTAGTGTTTCAGATGCTTTTTCTCATACCTGATTTGGGGATGCGTGCTGTAGGTAAAACTGTAATGATATGGGGTAAACAACTGGCTGGAAAAGGAGAAGTTGGAACTAGATGATCTTTAAGGTCGCTTCCAACCCTAACTATTCCATGAATCTATGATGCTGTGATTCTACTTTTGGAAGAGTTTGCTATTAAGGGATTTATCTAATGACTCTTTTGAGAGCTCTCTCTGGAGCTTGATGCTGCTCAATATTTTTGTTAATGTGTTGAATAAATGCAGCAGAGAATTGTAAAATGTGCAAATCATAGAATCATAGAACAGTTTGGGCAGGAAGGGACCTTAAAGATCATCTAGTTTCAACCCCCTGCCATGGGCAGGGACATCCCACTAGATCAGGCTGCCCAAGACCCCATCCAACCTGTCCTTGAACACCCCAACACTCCGTAACTTCCCTGGGCAACCTGGGCCAGTGAGTGCCTCACCACCCTCACAGTTAAAACTTTCGTCTTAAGACCTCATCTAAATCTTCCTTGTTTCAGATTAAAACCGTTATCCCTCATCCTATCCCTGTGTTCCCTGGCAAAGAGCATCTCCCCAGCTTTCCTGTAGCCCCCTTTAATTTCTGCAGAGTTGCTATAAGATCTCACTGGAGCCTTCTCTTCTCCAGGCTGGACAAGCCCAACTCTCTCAGCGTGTCCTCATATAGGAGCTGCTCCTGCTCTCGGGTCATCTTTGTGGCCCTCTTCTGTTTCCTCTGTTTCTGTGTATGGATGTAAAGAGTTGGGTATGTCCGTCTTTGGCCAGGGATCGGTGTGGTGGACAGTGTTACAAATGGTTTGTGGGTCAGTGTGTCACCAAAACCAGTCAAGTCTTACCCTGCTGAGCGCCAGAGGAGCACGGCCTGCAGGGCGTCTGAAGATAATGCTTTTCTAGTCATCATTGAAAAGATTTCAGGTGCGGTCCTTTGTCCTCTTTGACCGTGGTCTCAAAGAAGAAGCCAAAGAATAGAAAGGAAATTCAAAGGAGATATACCAGCATGATCAGAGAATTGAGAAATAAATGAGTTGAGAAGACTGAGAGATGGTGGGAGGCCTTTGCTCTCAAATACATCAAAAGAGTGGAGTCATGTGTTTTCCAGGATATGATTGGATAGGAAGTACTGAGCGTAAAGACTAGCAAGGGAGACTTGAACATTTCTCGTCTTTATATCTAACCTAACGGTTGGAGGATGTAAGCAGGGAATGATTTAGGGATGTTATATTGTTGTTGTGTAGCATCCTAAAAAACTTCCAAGCATCTGTCAGGCATGACAACATAACTGGTTCTTTGGGGCATGGGGATGGACTGGGTGATCTCTTGAGGTCTTTTCCAATTTTCTGTGATTCCAGGAAAATCACTGGGATTATAGTCCTGACATCCACAATGATGGATGAAATGCTGGAGAGCCAATCCACTAGTGTGCGGGGTAGCAAAGCGTTGAAACTTTGCCTCTTTGATTTAGTTGTAAATACTGCCTTGCGAGTTGGGATTTGGAAGAACAAGATTGCAATTAAATGTAGAATTAACGAAAGGGGGGAGGGGATACAATGCATTTAACTTCATTCTTCTGATTTAAGTGCCAGAATTAAAATCATCAGCTCCCTGTGTGGTCCCCTTATTTGTAAGAATTCGAGTGACATTAAAATTGGATTAGTAACGAGCTTTTGGTTGAAGGACCGATATTAAAACCAAGGGAATCTGAAAGAGGAGGGAGGGGGAGTGGTGGTTTCCTTATGAAATCTCTGTTGGTAGGGGCGATCTGTGTTTATATAGATATGCACACATCTTCCTCCTCTTGAAAGCTTTATCCTCATTTCAGCCGTGTACCAGACTCTTACTAGCCTGGATTTATCAATTATTTACTCTTGGACTGTGATGCATTTAAACTTTTTTTGAAAATAAAGGTATATATTAATCCTCTATTTGTGACTGATGGGATCAGGGGGAAAAGCAGCGGACTAATGGAAGGGAATAAGGAAGCACTTCGGAGCTGCTGGCTCATCCTTGACAGTGATTTGTATGTCTGTAGGTTTTAAACTGCACAGCGTGTTTTAAACTGTGCCCATTGCCTTTTCTTTGTTTGGCTGTGACATGCTCTCACCTACATTTTACTCTGGCAGGGACTGCATTTGTAGCTGAGGTCCTGGATGTTTTTGCCCTTCCTTGCAGCCAAATTACAGATGCATCGATTCTCAATTTATCATATAATCACAGAATGGTCTGAGTTGGAAGAGACCTTAAAGATCATCCAGTTCCAACCCCTCTGCCATGGGCAGGGACACCTCCCACTGGATCAGGTTGCTCAAAGACCCATCCAACCTGGCCTTGAACACCTCCAGGGATGGGGCATCCACAGCTTCCCTGGGCAACCTGTGGGAGGGCCTCCCCACCCTCACAGGAAAACATTTCCTCCTAATATCTCATCTAAATCTCCCCTCTTTCAGCTTAAAGCTGTTACCCTTTGTCCTATGACTACACTATATATTTGCTTCTTGGTTATAGTAAGTGACTGCAGTGCAGATCAGACCCGTGATGTGCTGACACTGAACAGATCCTCTCTTAAATATTGCTTGAGACAAAGGGTGTGACTTGAGAATGAGCAGAAACAAAGGTTGTACTGCAAACTGATACACAAACTGAAATTACGCTCTGGATCTCTGATTCCTGGTCCAGCTGATTTTTATGGTTTCTCCCAAGCATCCCCTTTTATCAGTTTTAAGTAAGAGTGGCAAATCTCCCTGCCACATTTTCCAGCAGAGTAATGTAACTTCCCTCATCCTCCCTCTCTGTTTTCTATCCCCACTGTTGCTTTGGGGTTTTTAACTTCTCTTTCTTTTTGTATTTGAACGAATACTGTTCTCTAGAAGCTGCGGATGTAAAAAGAGGGAGGGAGAACTCTTTAACTAACAGCTTTTTTATCCATTGAAGATAGATTGGTGTCACACATCAGTAAATAGGTACCTCTCATCGCTGCCAACATTATTAGATCGCAGAAGAGAGTAAATTTACAGCCTCCCTTGTGAGTCACAAATGTCTTAAAAACCCTCAGAAGTAATTATCTGAGAGGAGACAAGTTAATGCAGGCTTTGTCTGTTTGTTTCTTCTAACTCTTGTTCATGCTTAGAAACCATGAAGTACTTCACTTTTTTATAGTACTATGTATATATGTTCTACGTACCATGGCTTTGACTGGATACACGGACTAATCAAGGCCAGGTTGGATAAGGTTGTGAGCAACCTGGTCCAGTGGGAGGTGGCCCTGGCCATGAAGGGAATTGGAACTGGATGGGCTTTGAGGTTCCTTCCAACCTAAACTGTTCTATGATCGATGATGGTGTTACTGAGCCAGGCTTCCATGTCCAGCTGCAGGTGTGTGCCATGAGGGATGGACTTTGCAAGTTATAACGCAATAGGTATTAAAATAAATGCCCAGCTTGCAGTGGTTGGGAGTCCCTCATCAGCTGAGCTGAATTTGACAGTCCTTTGTTTTATTTTGTGGCAATACAGGGGGTGCAAGAAGGTTTTTTAAGCTGTTAACAATAGCAGGAAGCGATGGCTGGTGACTGTGTGGTGTTCTGAGTAAGCAAGTACACTTTTGGCTTTAAATTGGAAGGGGAAAGATGTAGATTAGACATTATGAAGAAATTCTTCACAATGAGGACGGTGAGACACTGGCCCACGTTGCCCAGAGAAGTTATGGATGGCGCATCCCTGGAGGTGTTCAAAGCCAGGTTGGATGAGGCTTTGAGCAGCCTAGGCTGGTGGTAGGTGTCCCTGCCCATGGCAGGGGGCTTGGAACTGGGTGGGCTTTAAGGTCCCTTTCAACTCAAACCATTCTATGATTCTGTGACTTTTAATTCCTGAAATCTAGGAGCAGGCAGGAGCTGGTGTACAGGGCTTGGTTGAATCTCAGTGGTTGGACTCGATGACCCAGTGGGTCCCTTCCAACCTAGTGATTCTATGATTCTATGATTCAAAAGAAAGGATTTACCATGGTAGCAGCAGCTTTTCTTTTGAGAAAGCCAGCGCATAAGTGGTAGCAAAGTTGGCAGAACACTGAAATTTATCTTGGAGGCATCTGCTTTCTCCAGGCTCCACCCAGTGGCATTACCCTGCCAGTTTCCCACACGTCGCATGAACCTCAGCACGAGCCTGAGATTTGATGTCAGTATGGGTTTTTAGTCTTGGCTTTTTTAAGGGTTAGGGTGCTGCGCAGATGCACTCTGCCTTTTTGCTCTTGTCCCAGCCAGAGCAGCTTTTGTTTGGACTTACCTGTCCTGGTCCTTATTTTTAATGCTGTTTCAATGCCATGTCCAGTAAAGCGAGTGTTCAGAGAGACTGGAGTCAGGGCTGGAACCTGAATTCAGATATAGAATCATAAAATGATTTGGTTGGAATGGAGCTTAAATATCATTCAGCTCCACCCCAGTGCCATGAGCAGGGACACCTCCCACTGGATCAGGTTGCTCTCGACCGTATTGCTTCCTGACTTGATAGATTGCTCAGGTTTTCTTTCATTTATCAAAACAAACAAAACCAAATTCCCACTTCTATTGTATAATTGCAGTGCAGCCAAAGAATATTAGCATTAAAAACTGACTGTATTGGCAGGAGGTTGAGGATATTCAATGTGAACTGGAATTTCAGTAGAAAAAAACAGGCTCTGGGATTCCTGCTGGGGGAAATATAGGTGAATTCACATCCTGCATCTCATACAATCATGGAATGATTTGGGTTGGAAGAGACCTTAAAGATCATCCAGTTCCAAACCCCTTCCCATGGGCAGGGACACCTCCCACTGGACCAGGCTGCTCCAAGCCCCATCCAACCTGGCCTTGGACACCTCCAGGGATGGGGCAGCCACGACTTCTCTGGGCAACCTGGGCCAATGCTTCACATGAAGAATTTCTTCCTAATGCCTAATTTAAATCTTCCCTCTTCCAAATGAAAGCCATTCCGCCTCATCCTATCACTCCAGGCCCTTGGAAAAAGTCCCTCCACAGCTTTTCTGTAGCCCCTTCAGATACTTGAAGCTGCTCTAAGGTCCCTCTGACGCCTTCTCTTCTTTAGCGTGAACAACCCCAACTCTCTCAGCCTGTCCTCATAGCAGAGGTGCTCCAGACTTGGATCATCTTCCTGGCCTTCTTTGAATCTGTCCCAAAGCCTCTCAAAGAACAAAAGATAGGTATTTTCCAGCGAGGTAGTAGAAGGTTGAAGGGAGATGTCACGGTGCTGTTCAGGAGCGGCTCCTCTCTCTACCGATATATTGTTTGCTTTCAATCATATTAAAATACAAAGTGGGTTTTTTTGTCAGGTTCTTCGCTTTAAAATGGATTCCGGTTGCTATTGCATTTATAGTTCCTTTTGGCAATCTAAAGGAATGTTTTTACTGAAGGAAACAATGACATGCACTATTGGTTTTGATATTGGAAGCCACATAGTAATTCCAGAGGCACTTATGCTTTTCTGAGTAAACAGAAGCGATGGGTGCGGGTCTTGCTGGAGAATTTGTACCTAAAATCATTTGAACACTTGCCAAATCGAATGTGTTTCTTTCGGGTGCTGAGTGTTCTCAGCGCTGAGAAGCACTTCAGAAATAAAGCTGGGGGTTCAGCACTTTCCAACTGGAGGCCTCAGGTGGGATTGCAGATGAGTTATCCTGATACGCGGCTGCCAGCAGAGTCGTTATCAGAGAGCTGAACGGCACTATCTGTCGGAATCACAGAGAAAGCAGAGCTCGGACGGCATTGCTGCTGATTTTCCACAGCCCCCAGGCAATGATGTCACAGCCAAGCCCTGTGGAGGAGGGTGGGGAAGAAACCATAGTGACGTACTGGCCATCACATCCTGGATTGAAGGTTGAGGCTTGGTTAAAACCAGCTTTTGTTGAGCCAAGAGCCTTTCAGACTGGCTTTAGGAAGGGTCTGTCTTTTCCTTCTTGAGCCTAGAGGAGAAATGTTTTCATGTGAGGGTGGTGAGGCACTGGAACAGGTTGCCCAGAGAAGTCGTGGCTGCCCCATCCCTGGAGCACATGAAGGCAAGGTTGAATGGGGCCTTGAGCAACCTGATGCAGTGGGAGGTGTCCATGCTTATGGCAGGGGGTTGGAACAGGGTGGGCTTTAAAGTCCCTTCTGTCCCAAACCATTCCATGATTCTATTATTCTGTGAACTCCTCTTGTCTGAAGAGGACTTGCTGTAGCAAATTGGTGTCAGGTTGGAGAATGGTGTGAGTCAGTCCTGACTGTGTATTTGGTTTTCTGTACAACCTTGGACAAGTTGGTCGTTTGAAAGTGGTGGACAGGTTCCCTTATAAGATCATGTGCTGAAACGAAGGCTGTGAAAAGCATTGTAAATGCTTTAAGGCCCCTTCCAACCCAAATCGTGATTCATTCTATGAGTCATTGTATGATTCTCTGTTCCAGGTTTTGGCAATCAGTTTGCTTTATTGCCTGCCCTTCACATGGGAGGAAAGCCAGTGTCTACGCAGGGGCTGAAAGCCTCTTGCTTCTCCCAGCCCCTTCCTCGTCCCTATGTAGGCATTCGTTTCATTTTAACTCCTGCATCCCTTTAAAGCACGGAGTACGAAATGTCTTCAAGGTCACATTCCTCCTTGAAACTAATGATGGTGTTTTTCCTAATCCCATTACGAGGTCCCTGGTATCATTAGATGCGAGCATTCCTGTTTAGCTTCATTTCAGAAGCTGATGAAAGGGGGAGGAAAAGGCTCCCTGATGCAGAAAGGCATTCAAGTATCTGCTGTAATGGAACATGTTCAGAAATGTTATAATCTGCTTAACGGTGGCATTTTGGTGGCCCTGTGCTGTACCTTTGCAGAGCAGCGTAAAAGGCAGAAGGGATAGCCGTGCTGATGGATGCTTTAAAGGGCTGGAAGGGCTCATGCCTGAAAACTGTGAACAATTGTTATTGTTTTTTCCCCAAGCCTGAAAATGGGAATCTTGTCTATGCTGTGAGCTCCCCCCTCTGGCATCAGGATATTTGTGATAACGCCGAAGACCCTGGAGCGTTACAGAAATCTGTAATCTCTGGAATGAGGTCAGGGGCACTTTTCTTGCTCAAGTGTGATATTAAATCTCCAAACCCAGACTGCAGACAGCACCGTTCTGCTACGTGCTTCCATCCGTGTGGCAATGGGAGGAATATCAAACCCTACTTATTGTAAGTTGGACAAAGAGGGTCTCTTGTTCTTAAGTCATTTCAAAGATGTCAGTGGCCTTATAAGCTTGGCTTGAAACGGTGGCTGCTGGGCTGATGTCAAAGGGGAACGTGCCCCTTTATCAACATCCTGAAGTCACTGGGCTTGTTCCTACAGAAGCCTACATTTGCTGCCCTAGTATTTAGCTGCTCTTTTGTATAGAACCTTCATGCAACTAATTTTATAGGCCGTTTCTGTCTCTTAGGTATTGTGCCATGGGGCCACAGTTGTAGATTCAGATGTGGTTCTGCAGAGGGATCTGAGCAGGCTGGATCCATGAGCTATGACCAACAGCATAAAGTTCAACAGGGCAAGTGCTAAGCTGGGACGCAAAAACCCGTGCAGCGCTCCAGGTTTGGGGAAGAGTGGCTGGAAAGCTGCCTGGAGGAGAAGGACCTGGAGGTGGTGGTTGATAGTGGCTGAACATGAGCCACCAGTGACCCAGGTGGCCAAGAAGGCCAATGGAATCTTGGCCTGTATCAGAAACAGTGTGGCAGGCAGGACCAGGGGAGTGATTGTGCCCCTGGACTTAGCACTGGTGAGACTGCACCTCGAATCCTATGTTTAGTTTTGTGCCCCTCGCTCCAAGAAGGCCGTTGAGGGGCTGAAACACATCCAGAGAAGGGCAGCAAAGCCGGGGAAGGGTCTGGAGAACAAGTGTTATGAGAGGCAGGTGAGGGACCTGGGGTTGTTTAGCCTGGAGAAAAGGAGGACTGAGGGGAGACCTTAACACTGTTTACAACTCTTTGAAAGGAGATTGTAGTGAGGTGGGTGTTGGTCTCTTCTTCCAAGTGACAGGTGGTAGAGTGAGAGGAAATGGCCTCAAGTTGCTCCAGGGCAGGTTCAAATTGGACATCAGGAAACATTTCTTCACCAAAGGGGTTCTCTGTCACTGGTAGAGGCTGCCTGGTGAGGTGGTCAAGTCCCCATCCCTGGTATTTAAAAGATGGGGAGGTGAGGTGCTTAATGATCTCTTTTAGTATTGTATCTTTATATATGTTTTATATAGTATTTTTTAGTATTGGACATGTATGGTTCGACTCTGATCTCAAAGACATTTCCAAACAAGTGATTCTGTGATTCTATGGCAGGATCTTCAAGGATTTGGTTGATTAGAAAGTGCCAACGTGTGAACTGGGAGTCAGGGAATCATTTTCTGTGAGGCTGGTGCTTCTTAAACAGGGCTGTTTGGTGCTGTTTTCTTATTAAAAAATCAGGAGACCTAAAGTCTTCAAGTTCATTTTGAGAAATGCAAGAGATCACGTATGAATTTACAAAGTGTAGGGCTTTTTAAGTGGGACCTCATAGCCATTCCTGCAGAATCTGTTTAGAAGCTTTTATACATCATGAAGCAACAATGGTGTGGTTAACTATAGCAGAATTCCTTTTTTTCAACTCACTTTTTGTCCTTCACATGCCTGACTCCACTTTGTGAATCACTTTTGTGGGTAGTGCCTCCTCTGCCAGCAGTGTGTTATGAAAGGGTGGCTGGGTGTTGCCTTGCTCGTCCTCCTTTCCTCAAGTCACAGTGATGAAGCTTTTAATTGATCTGAAAGAAGATGAAGCAACTGGTGGTTGTAGAGTTGTTACTCACTTTAATTAACTTTCATTCTTCTTACACCGTTTCTTTCCCACTATTTTATATTTCTTAGAGGCAGAGTCTGTCTCTGCAGGTTCCGCAGCTGAATTTCTTAATGCTTTTGGTTTTAACAGTTTCTTCCTCTCTACAGATGTTTTCTTGGCTGCTTTTACTCTCCGATGCAGCTCTGCTGCTGTGGAACAGGCGTTGCTATAGAATCATAGAATAGTTAGGGTTGGAAAGGACCTTAAAGATCATCCAATTCCAACCCTTTGCCATGGGCAGGCACGCCTCCCACTCGATCAAGCTGCCCAAAGCCCCATCCAACCTGGCCTTGAACACCTCCAGGGATGGGGCAGCCACATCTTCCCTGGGCAACCTGGGCCGGGGCCTTGCCACTCTCATAGTCAGGAAATTCTTCCTTATGTCTAGTTTAAATCTACCCCTCTCCAGTTTATGCCCGTTCTGCCTCGTCCTATCACTGAACAGTCCCTCCACAGCTTTGCTGTAGCGCCTTCAGGAATGGGAAGGTTGCTATAAGATCTCCTTGGAGCCTTCTCTTCTCCAGGCTGAACAACTTCAACTCTCTCAGCCTGTCCTTGTATGGGAGGTGCTCCAGCCCTCTGATCGTCTTTGTAGACTCCTCTAGATCCATTCCAACAGCTCCATATCGTTACGTTGAAGATTCCAGAACTGGACGCAATACTCGAGGTGAGGTCTCCCAAGAGAGGAATAGAGGTACAGAATCCCCTCCCTCGCCCTGCTGGCCACACGTCTTTTGATGCCGCCCAGGACACAGTTGGCCTTCTGGGCTGTGAGTGCACATTGCCGATTCACATCGAGCTTCTCATCAACCAGCACCCCGAAGTCCTTCTCTGTAGGACAGCTCTCTCTGTAGCTGCTGTGTTCCTTACTGGACAAATCTGGTCGGTGGCTTGGAAGTGGATGATCTTCAAGGTCCATTCCAATCCAAAGCTTTCTATGAGTCTATTAAAATATATCCTCCTGGGATTGTAGTTTGTTGTTAAAAAAAAATTCAGACTTAAAATCCAGTTTTAAATATTAATTTGGCAGTTTTGTATCTAATTTTTAATTGACCTGAAGGAAGACAAAGCAAGTGGTGACTCTACAGTATATATTCCAGTGAATAGACAGTATTTATTTAGATCCTTCTGGTTTTTACAAAGTAACATGTATGCCAGTATAGGAATCATAGAATGATTTGGGTTGAAAGGGATATTAAAGCCCATCCATTACCAACCCCTCTGCCATGGGCAGGGACACCTCCCATTGGATCAAGTTGCTCAAAGCCTCATCCAGCCTGGCCTTGAACACCTCCAGGGATGGAGCATGCATGATGTGCTAATTTATTTGCTGTACAGTCATTTTCCTGTGTCTGTGAAATACATGTCTCAGTCTCCCTGGCATCTGATCCCGGTGTCCATATGACCCAAGGCAAAGCTCTGTGGTTTTGATGTCCCGTATTCAGTCTCTTAGTTAATGACAGGTGCAGTTGCTGTTCACTTTCATTAGGATTTGGACCCCAAGTAGCATCGATTACTGTTTGTTTCGTAGTGTTTTGACATAAAGTATCCTATCATGGATCCCACTTAGATCTGCTTGTCACTGCTTACTCAGCCCTCTATGCAAGTGTAACAAAAGGAAGATGATTCAAGGACTCAAGCATCTCCCATATGAGGACAGGCTGAGAGAGTTGGGGTTGTTCCAGCCTGGAGAAGAGAAGGCTCTGGGGAAACCTTAGAGCAGCTTCCAGGACCTGAAGGGGCTACCGGAAAGCTGGGGAGGGGCACTTTATCAGGAAGGACAGGGGTAGGACAAGGCAGGATGGTTTTAAGCTGAAAGAGAGGGCATTCAGATGAGATCTTAGGAAGATATTTTTTCCTGTGAAGGTGTTGAGGCACTGGCCCAGGTGGCCCAGAGAAGTCCTGGCTGCCCCATCCATGGAGATGTTGAAGGCCCAGTTGGATGTGGCTTTGAGCAGCCTGGTCCAGTGGGACGTGACCCTTCTCATGGCAGGGGTTTGGAACTGGATGATCTTTAAGGTCCTTTCCAACCCAAACCATTTGATGATTCTATGAATATTCCTGTATCCCTGCAAATGAACTGAAATCAGAGACTGGAATCCTGGTTAATTGAAATAAATCCTACATCTGGTTTCAAATGGGTCTCTGTCTTCTCTCTGACTGATGTATTCTGTTTTTCTGTTTGTTGTCCTGAGCGGGTAGGATACAAATAGAGGCAGAAGATTAATTAAAAGCAGCAGCACGAGAGAGGGAGCACAGGGCTTCAACCTCTTGGTCACTGTAAAAGTCGTGGGTGGCTCAACGTCCAAATTCTGCAGCAGAGAGCAGCACGCCTGGATGCTCTCAGTGGTGTTCAACATGCTTCTCCCAAGTGACAGGTGATAGGACAAGAAGGTATGGCCTTGAATTGCACCAGGGCAGGTTCAGATTGGACATCAGGAAAAATTTCTTCAGCATAAGGATTCTCAGGCCCTGGCAGAGGCTGCCCAGGGAGGTGATGGAGTCCCCATCCCTGGAGGTGTCTAAAAGATGGGCAGATGAGGTGCTTAGGGATCTGATTTAGTAGTGGGCAGGTATGGTTGGACTCAATGATCTCAAAGATCTTTTCCAACCGAACGATTCTATGATTCTATGAAATGCAAAGCAGCAAGCTGCTCACTGAGCACCGTACGGACGTACTAAATTTACTCTCGATGGAGAAGTTTTTATAGTTCTGACTGGTGATTATTAATGGGCCATACCCTCAAGGGAAATAAATCTCTGCAATTCAGATTGATGAGGACCCTTGTGTTTACTTGACAGTGTGATGCTTGTTACAGGGACAAACCAAATGAGCAGGAGGAAAGCTGCCACGTTGAAAAATGTTGTATCCTATTTCTCAACCGGCCTTCTGCACTTTCAGAGACATAAAACTTCTTGTTGTTTGGGACAAATGGCTTGGAAAACTTCTATTTGCTGGGGAGCTGAGGATCAGGAGACGTGCAGGTGTTTCCTGAGGAAAGAATCCCAAGGCATTTTTGTTCTTTGGTGCTGTTGGGATATTGCATGTTTTTGTCAAGTGCCTGATTAAGTTTGACATTTGAAAATAGAACTTCACGCCGAAATAAGTACTGTACTTCTGAGTATTTAATTAAGATGTTGAGTTCCTGTCAGGGTTGGTAGTTTCCCTTTTCCTGGTAAGGGCAACGCGTCTTCAACTGCTGAAATTTCAGAAACCTGTACTTAACCTTTCCTCGTCATTCCATTTACATAGAAATCTGATTAACAACTTTTAAAGTTCAGGAGCTGCGAGTAAATGCAATTAAAGCCCTTTTGGAGTCTGTTATTAAGAGCTGGCATTTAATGAAGACTCAGGGCACACTACTGTTACCATCTACACTGTAGCAGGATATCTTAAGCAATTAGTTGAAGGCATGAAATACATGGAGTGTGCTGTATTATCCATGAGTTAACACGGTTGGCATTTAAACAGCATGCTACCTTTTCCTCCCTGCGCTGCTGCTGCATCGGACGTGCTGGTTTGAGGAGCAGAAGCTCAGATCAGTTGGGTTAAGCCCAAACTTGTTTCTGTCCATTGTTTCCCTGACGATGCTCTGAAAGGTGCATGTAGAGCAAACACCAAATGTGAGCGAATATATCCTCTTTCTTTGTAATTTAAACATGTTTAGATTTACGTCTGCTATAAAAATCTTTCTTACTGCACCCTCTCCACCTCCCAAATGAGCAGAACTGGTGAAGCTGAGGTAAATTATAATTGCAGAGCAGCAGTCTGCGCTCAATTACCTGTTCAACTCTTACACTGCTCCTTGACCTTTTAACTTCTATATGAACAAAAGCAAGTCCAGTCAGACTGAAAGACGGCATGTTTTAGTCTTGCAGGAAAATGCTTTATTTTGTGCTGTCCAGGTGGTAATTACCCCGTTCCGATAAAGTTCATTGCTTTTTGGTCCATTTCACAATACAGTTGGCTACTTACCCATACAGAAAGGTGCCCTGGTGGCCAGAAGGCCAGTGGTATCCTGGGGTGCATGGGGAAGAGTATGGCTAGCAGGGCAAGGATGGTTCTCCTCCTCCTCTGCTCTGCCCTAGGGAGGCCCCATATGGAATCCCGTGTCCAGTTCTGGGCTCTCCAGCTCCAGAAAGATAAGAAGCGACTGGAGAGAGTCCAGTGGAGGCCATGGAGATGATGAGGGAACTGGACCAGGCTGGGACACCTCCCACTGGGCAAGGCTGCTCAAAGCCTCATCCGGCCTGGCCTTGAACACCTCCAGGAATGGGGCAGCCACAGCTTCCCTGGACAACCTGTGCTGGTGCCTCACCACCCTCATCGTGAAGGATTTCTTCCTAATATGTAGTCTAAATCTTCCCCTTCCAATTTAAAGCCATTCCCCCTCATGCCCTTATAAAATGTCCCTTCTGGAGATGTCCATCAGATACCTTTGTGTGAGCTGGTACCAGATTGTAGGTTCTATGGATATTAAAGCCACTAAAGTTAGAAAGAATCATAGAATGTCCTGAGTTGGGAGAGACTCACGAGGATCAGAATCCAACTCCTGCATAGGACAACTGCAACATTCACACCATGAGTTGCAAAGCCCTCCTTAAAGACTTGGCAAAGAGAAAGCCCCCTTTCAGCATCACCTGCCTGATCACATCTTCTAGAAGGTAAGCTTACCTGCTGGAATCTCTCAGCCGCTTTTTCTTTTAGCTGCTTATTTTGTGAGCCACAAATATAAGTTAAGAAGAACTGCGAATGTTGATGTGGCCCAGGGGAGTGGGTGGAAGTTATTTACAGAAAGAGGGCTTTTATCTTCTGTGTTTGTCAGCGGTGAAACTTGATCTCTCATGATCTCGGCAGCTGAGAAAGTCAGCGAATGCAAACCTCACCCTATCCAAGTCGTCGAGTTTTGTCTCAGCACTTGTCGCAGGACGAGGGTTTGCCTTTCAGTCTGTTCCATCGGATAATGATGTGTCACAGGGATGTTGATACATCAGAGGGTTAATTAGCGACACTTGTGGAGAACACTGCTATTGAAATCGTTATGCTGGGCGTTCATTACTGAACCGAAGTCTCTTTCTTGATAGATGTGTAAGCTGCTGTGGCAGCTTGCGTAAAGAGTGGGGAAATGAAATGAGTGCTGGCCAGTACTGGCTCGGTCAAGGATGTTGACGGCTGTGACAGCATGGAACAGTTTCTCCTTTTGGTGTGCTAGCAACTGTAAAACCCATTATATTAGTGTGTGCGTCTCCAGCGAGTTCTGCTCATCCGTACACTGAGTAGAGGCAGAGCCTGTGGGGCTATGGTTGTGAACACAATGCATGTGTTAGCAAAAGCTTGCGGAATGAAAAAGTTCTGGGTTCTGAGCAGGTAAACGATCCATTGCTGATTAAAGCAAGGTGAGGGATGTGATTCTGCCCCTCTATTCCACTCTTGTGAGGCCCCACCTGTAATTCTGTGTCCAGATTAGGATTGTTTAGAAAGGTTTGTAGTGACAGGACGAGGTGCAATGGGTATAAACTGGAAAGGCGAAGATTCAGACAGGACATAAGGAAGAATTTCTTCACCATGAGAATGGTGAAGCCCTGGCACAGGTTGCCCAGGGAAGTTGTGGCTGCCCTATCCCTGGAGGTGTTCAAGGCCAGGTTGGATGGAGCCTTGGGCAGCCTGATCTAGTGGGAGGTGTCCCTGCCTGTGGCAGGGGGGTGGAACTGGATGATCTTTAATGTCCCTTCCAACCCAAACTATTCTATGATTATATGATTCTATAATTCTATGATTCTATGATTGTACGACCCTCAACATAAGGAGGATATTGAACTCTTGGAACGGGTTCAGGGAAGGCTATAAATACGATCAGCGGGCTGGAGCACATCCGATATGAGGACAGGCGGAGGGAGTTGGGCTTGTTCAGCCTGGAGAAGACAAGGCTCCAAGGAGACCTTATAGTGGCCTCCCAGTACCCAAAGAGCCTACCAGAAAGATGAGGAGGGGCTTTTTACAAGGTTTTGGAGTGATAGGATGTGGGGGAATGGCTTTAAATTGGAAGGGGGAAGATTTAGATTAGACATTAGGAAGAAATTCTTCCCAATGAGGGTGATGAGGCACTGGCACAGGTTGCCCAGGAAAATTGTGGCTGCCCCATCCCTGGAGGTGTTGAAGGCCAGGTTAGATGGGACCTTGAGCAGCCTGGTCTGGTGGGAGGTGTAACTGCCCATGGCAGGGGGGTTGGAACTGGATGATCCCTGAGGTCCCTTCCAACCCAAATCATTCTATGATTCTATGAAAGCAGCTTTTCTGAAGTTGTGTTTTTAAAGTAGTTTTTAAGTTCCTTCCCTCCCATCTTTTTTCCCTGGAGGTTGATGCACATTCACAGGTCTACACTAATAGCTGTGCTAATGACAATGAGTATTGATAATGAATGCAGTAGCGCTGGCACTGATAGCATTATCTAAATAGTCCTGGGATGATTTTTTTACTTTTTTTCCCAAAATGAAAGCCAAAAAGAATTCTTGTGCAATAATGGAATTGGGTGATGCCTTGAGAGAATTACTTCTGGAAGGGTTTTTATTATTATGTTTCAGTTAAATTAATTTCATGGGCAACAAGAGGATTAGATAAAGCAGGTTGTGCTGCATTAAACAGTATTCACGGTACCTAAAAATTGGTTTTGTTCTTTCTGATTTACCTTATTTCTTTGTCTTTTGCTGTGTTTGCCATGCATGTACTCAGCCCCTTAGCTCAACATGGTACAACTCATGCAAAAAACTTGGTTTTCTTAGAATTAATTAATTGCGTCTGCTTCTGTTTTTAGTTAAAATTCCACACTTAGAATCACAGAAAGTGTTGGATTGGAAGGGACCTTAGAGATCATCCAGTTCCAACGCCCCTGACATGGGCTGGGACACCTCCCACTGGATGAGGCTGCCCAAAGCCCCATGCAAACTGGTCTTGAACACCTCCAGGGATGGGGCAGCCACAACTTCCTTGGGCAACCTGGGCCAGGGCCTCACCACCCTCACTGTGAAGAATTTCTTCCCGATGTCTAATCTATATCTTCCTCCTTCCAATTTAAAGGCATTGCCCCTCATCCTATCACTACAGGCCTTTGGAAAAAGTCCCTCCCCAGCTTTCCTGTAAGCTCCACCCTTCAGATGCTGGAGGGTGGCTATAAGGTCTCCTCAGAGCTTCCTCTTCTCCAGGCTGAAGAACCCCAACTCTCTCAGCCTGTCCTCCTAGCAGAGTTGCTCCAGCCTTCCAATCATCTTCGTAGACTCCTCTGGATCCATTCCAACAATTGAGCTTCTAATTATTATTGTTTTAAAAGTGAAGACAGACCAGACTTGGATTGGAAAATGGGAAAATTCCTATCCAACAAAAGAGAAGCATTCTGGAATAGTCTTGTTTTTCCCTTGGAATGTAGACTATGAAAGGAAAAGAGGAATTAAGACTTTTGGGATTTTGTAAAATCCAGTATCGGTGGTTTCCTGATTTCTAGTGGTACGTTAAGGATCTTGTCATGTGCCTGCCCATTTTTCTTTCAGCAGATGCGATGCTGACTTTTAGTGTTCTGGCTTTTGTCAGATCCTTGATGGAAACACAACTTTATCTCTCTCTGTTTATTTAATGCTAAATTTGTCATTACTGTGCGAATACTGCTTAGCCAAGATCTATGTTCTGTAAATCTATGTCGCTGGACATGAATTCTATTATTCTCCCTTAATTCTTTTTTAATAGAGTCTTCTATCATCGGCTCTGGGATTTTGTCCCTGATCAATATGAGGTGGAGAGGCCAGTAATTACCTGGTCATCCTGTTCACCCTTGCAAAATTCATTGTGCAGTGATTTCTTTTGATTTTCTGGACCCCCTGAATACACGAAGGCATAATGAAAATCAGTGTTGATAGTGTAGAGACTGTCATGATTTTCTGATGGAGTGAAGTGTTCATTTGTCAGCATCCATCTTAATTCCGAGGATGTGAAAGAGTATGGAGTATGTTTTATAGCTTTTAATTGATGGAATAGTACTCATTCAGAGCTCAATCTTCCTATCCAAAACCTCACAAGGGGGACAAATAATTAATGAATTGAGCTGTCGCCCTGAAGCCAGGTGTGTTTTATTGCCCGTGCTTTCTTCATAGGTCAATCCTGAGCGTGATAAGACATCACAACTTACACAACTTCTCGTAGGGTTTAGCCAAAGAACGAAACTGTGGGTCGGGAGAGTCGCAGCAGGTAGACACAGTGGCAAATTTGGTTTTGCCCTGTTGCAGTTCAGAAAGACAATGTGGTGGAAGCTGTTATCAGATCAATGTGATAGAGAGGCTACACAGAACGATGTGACCTCTGGAAATTTGAGAATTTAATTAAGCCTCCAAATCCATAAATATCGCTTTTTTTTTTTTAATAAAACAGTTTATATTCATTTTCGTTTCCAAAGGGCAGTTGGAGAAAGAGTGCTTTGTTCTCATGCTTTATGTATAGCTTTATTTGTTTGACATTGATGTAAATATAATGCATGGATGGCATGATTCAACCGTCGAAGTCAGAAGTCCTTGTTATAGATGAATGGGATGTTGCAAACTTTCCAGTCACTCATAAATCTTCCTGTACATCCACGTGATTAATGTGTAACAAGAGCTTTGATTGATGGCTTAGCAACTACTTATCCACTGTTATGAGACCAAATCATGAAATCTCTTACTTTATTGGTTAAGGAAAGCTCCTGTTCACTTGGATAAGCAGGAAAATGTCTGTTTTTTTCGTTTCTTTGAAGTGGATTTTAAGTTCTGGTTTGCTGTGGCTGTTCATAAATACTCAGCCAAGTTACAACTTGTAACACTGAAATATGATTCTTATTAAAATCCTCTGCTAGGACTAGGAGAGCAGAACAGCAGCATAACTTGGGCTGTCTGGGTGTAGGGAATAAATGGATGGCACTGGGTGAAGGCCATGGAATGCAACGAGGAATGAAAACTTCGGATTATGTTTCGAGACAAGTGGCTGGCAAGATTTTCAGACTGGCCCACATTGGATTGCTTAAAAATTACAAGAGTGTTAATGTTTGTGCTGTGGTTTCAAGTCAAATGTACATTGCGGTGAATATCTCTCCTGTCTTCACTTCTCTCCCGCCTGGCTGTGTATCATAACTGCTCAGCCGTGCTTAAACTTAATTACTGCGCTCGGAAGAATTGGTGTGGCTGTTGAGTACAGGGCACTGGAGCAGAAAGAGCTTGGACCTGTCTAACATGGTTTCAGCTATGCCTGAATTTTATAACTTGACTATTATTATGGTATAAAACCCACATATTTTCTCTTTTTTTTACTTTTTCAGGGCCTTCCATCTAACCGCTTTGCCCTGCCTATCTGATCATAGAATCATAGAATCGCAGAATCGCAGAATAGTTTGGGTTGGAAAGAATCTTAAAGACCATCCAATTCCAACCCCCCGCCATGGGCAGGGACATCTCCCACTGGATCAGTTGCCCCATCCAACCTGGCCTTGAACACCTCCAGGGATGGGGCAGCCACAACTTCCCTGGGCAACCTGTGCCAGTGCCTCACCACCCTCATAGTGAAGAAATTCTTCCTTATGTCCAGTCTAAAGCTGTCCCTCTCCAGTTTATAGCCATTCCCCCTTGTTCTATCACTACAAGCATTTGTAAACAGTTCCTCCCCAGCTTTCCTGTAGCCCTTTTCAGGTACTGGAAGGTCGCTCTAAGGTCTCCTCGAAGCCTTCTCTTCCCCAGGCTGAACAAAACCAACTCTTTCAGCCTGTCCTTGTATGGGAGGTTCTCCAGTCCCAAGCGTAATTATTAAATACATAAATTAACAATTGTGTCTTACCGTTCCCAATCGATGGCATTTTCAGATATGTTGTGAATATCTAATCATAAACTCATCTTTCGTTTCTCTCTTTGAACGAAGATGGATAATTCGTTATCTTCCTAGGTCAATTTTTTCTTGGCTTATTGTAAGAAGTTGTGGCTGCGCCATTCCTGGAGGTGTTCAAGGCCAGGTTGGATGAGGCCTTGAGCCACCTGATCCAGTGGGTGTATCAGAGATAAGAAGTAATGGTCCGTTGTTGGACAATGATATATTTATATAGACAAATTACATATGTATATATTGTTAAAGTATTGTACAATCGAATCTTAAAGTAGTGAATTAGCTTAAGCAACAATTCTTAGCCAGCTTGCGGTGAGAAAGGTGTGACTGTACTTAACATCGGGCACTGGAACAGCTGCCCAGGGAGGTGGTTGAGTCACCTTCCCTGGAGGTGTTTAAGGAACGGGTGGATGAATTGTTTAGGGACATGGTTTAAGGGAGTGTTAGGAATACTTGGACTCGATGATCCAGTGGGTCCTTTCCAACCTAGTGATTCTATAATTCTATGATAACAAACAGGGAATGGGATAAAAGAAGTAGAAAAGTGATTAGAACTGCCTGATATTTACAAGACTTTGAAGCAGAGCCCAAGGAGCATGAAAAGTGTTACGAGAACAGGGCCTGGTGTCGAAATCACTGTTAGCGTGGGGCACATAAGTTGTCACTCAGCCTGCTCACGCGCTGACCACGCCAGGGGTGAGGGATGCTGCTGACACTTTTTGCTGTCCCCAAGAGGAGGATAGAAGGAGCTGGGCTTGATGGGTGAGGGTCGAGAAGGAATACATGCACCATATGTGCTCCATCTCCTTCTGCTCGGTGATCGACACCAATTCATGAGTCAGTAAGCTGATAAGTTTTTATGTAGCCAAGTATAATAGGTTAAGGTATGATAGTATATTTGAATAATAAAGCATATTTGATTAACCGTGATTGAGCGGTCCTGTCCTTGCACGCTGGTATCTATAAATGAACTTAATACAGTGGGACGTGTCCCTGCCCATGGCAGTGGGTTGGAACTGGATGATCTTCAAAGTCTTTTCAAACCTAAACCATTCTAAGGAGCTGAGTGCTGTGTTTACACACTTTACATTTCCTAATCCTGGATATGAAGTGACTCCGGAGTTGGAGAATCCACTATGATCAGGTTTCATCCATATTGAGTAAACAAATTGCTATGTGTTTTTCTTTTTTTTTAAAAACTTGATTAACTTTGAGGGTTTAATTACATCTTTGTGACGATTTTAGGGTTGTTAAGAAGAGAAGATGAATTGCAAACACGCAAATACAAACAGATTTGCTAAATTAGTATCAAAAATCGGCAGAGTGATTATTTTCAACCTTAACAATAAGCATCCTTTGTAAAAGCCTGTGCTCAGGGAAAGTTTTAATTGAGAATATTTTAGGAGTTGAAGTTTCTTTGTGTTTGCATTTATTTTTTTTCCATGAGCTATGCTGAATTGTTTCGATTTAGAGGCATGAGACCATTTGCCAGGATATTTATTTCTGTGTAATTTATTTCAACTCAGACAGCACAGTACTGATGTGTTCCTTTCATTGTGGAAAGCTCTCTTTGTAGGGCTTTGACTGGTTAATTATTAAAATGGAACTCATTACTGATGGCCTCCGAGTGCGTAGAGGTTTTGGAAAATAAACAGGGACTTTCTAAATGCACTGGCAAAAGTTAATCTTAAGGAGTTTCTTTCCATCTTCAGACACAAGGGAATTAAAAGTGAATGCCTTGGAATCTGCTTCTGCTTCTCTAATGATAGAATCATAGAATCATAGAATCATAGAATCAGAATCACCAGGTTGGAAAAGATCTCTTAGATCATTGAGTCCAACCATTCCTGTGCCACTAAACCATGTCCCTGAGCACCTCGTCTACCCGTCTTTTAAATACCTCCAGGGATGGGCACTTCACCCCGTCCCTGGGCAGCCTCTGCCAGGGCGTGATGACCCTTTCTGTGAAAAATTTCTTCCTGATTTCTTCCCCGGTGCAGCTTGAGGCCATTCCCCCTTGTCCTATCACCTGTCACTTGGGAGAAGAGACCAACACCTACCTGTCTCCAACCTCCTTTCAGGTAGTTGTAGAGACCAATAAGGTCTCCCTTCAGCCTTCTCTTCTCAAGGCTAAACAATCCCAGATCCGTCAGCCGCTCCTCATAAGACTTGTTCTCCAGCCACTTAATGCAGAGTTGCTTAAATAGAGTCAAGTATTGGGCCACCACTCAGGGCTTTCAGAAAGGAGACCCTCGTACTGACGGCTGAAAACCTGATCCTGGTGGATGAAAACCTGAAACAAGTCAGCGATGTGCACTTGTAGCTCAGAAACCCTCCTGTATCCTGGGCTGCATCCAAAGCAGTGAGACCAGCAGGGCGAGAGAGGGGATTCTGCCCCTCTACTCTGCTCTCCTGAGATCCCACCTGGAGTGCTGTGTCCAGTTCTGGAACCCTCAGCAGAGGAAGGACATGGGGCTGTTGAAGCAAGTCCAGAGGAGGCCATGAAGATGATCTGTGGACTGCAGCACTTCCCATAGGAGGACAGGCTGAGAGAGTTGGGCTTGTTCAGCCTGGAGAAAGCTCCAAGGACAACCTATAGTGACCTCCCGGTATGGAAAGGGGCTACAAGAAAGCTGGGGAGGGCCTTTTTAGCAAGGCCTGTTGTGACAGGACAAGAAGTAGTGTTTTTAAACTAAGGGAGAGGAGATTTAGACTGGATATTTATGCTGAGGGTGGTGAAACCCTGGCCCAGGTTGCTGAGAGAGGAAGTGGAAGGCCCATGCCTGGAAACATTCGAGGTCAGGTTGGAGCAATGTGATTTGGTTAAAGATTCCCCTGCTCCTGCAGGGCGGTTGGACGAGGTGACCTGTAAAGATCTCTTCCAACCCAAAGCATTTTATGATTCTGTGGTTTCAAAAAGGGACTTCCCAGCCCCTCAAGGAGTATCCTGGGCTCGAGACAAATCCTAAACCATGCCGGCAGAACTGACGGCTGCGGGAATTCGTATTTTCAATGATAAAAGCAGCACGTTTGATGTGGGAGCTATTAAAGGACAATTTTTTGCAGCATTCCCCGGATTTTTCAAACAGCTTATGTGAACCTGCAGCACAGGCACCTGAACACACACACGGATGTTTGGATGTTTTTTATTTCTGCATATAAATATACAGAACATATATAGGCTGCATATATATGTCTGCATATATAAAATAAATGTAAATGAATGGATCAGTATTGGTAACAGTTATGTTTTTAAGAGCTGTGGGATGTAATCAGTCTGTAAAGGCCAACAGCTACCGACCCACCATCTCCCTGGTGCTGCTGATGGAATCAGTGTTGGGAGGAGTGGGGCCTTGCAAGTTACCTTTGGTGTCATCAGGGTTTTCATAGAATCGTAAAATCATGGAATCATTGAAGTTGGAAAAGACCTCTAAGCTTATCCAGTTTAACCATCAGCCCAACACCATCGTGCCTACTAAACCATGTCTTGAAGTACCATGGCCACACACTTTTTGAGTAGCTCCAGGGATGGTGACACCACCTCTTCACAGACCCTTCACAAGCTTCGTTCTCCTTCTCTGGACACCCTCCAGACCCTCAATGTCCTTCTGCTGAAGGGCCAAAACTGAACACAGGAGTCAAGATGCGGCCTCACCAGTGCAAAGTCCATGGGAATGATCCCTTCCCTACTCCTGCTGGCCACACCATGGCTGATCCAAGCCAGGATGCCACTGGCCTTCTTTACCACCTGGGACACTGCTGGCTTGTGTTCAGCTGCTGTCAACTAGCACCAGCATGTCCTTTTCTGCCGGGCAGCTTCCAGCAACTCTTCCCCAAGCCTGGGCTGTTGTATTAAATTGTTGTGATGCAAGTACAGGACACAGCAGCTGGCTTAGCTAAACATCATACATTTGGCCTTGGCCCATGGATCCAGCGTGGCCAGATCCCTCAGCAGAGCCTTCCTGCCCTCCAGCCCATGGTTCCAGCCTGGCCAGATCCCTCTGCAGAGCTTCCTGCTCTCCAGCCCATGGATCCAGCCTGGCGAGGTCCCTCTGCAGAGCATTGTAGCAGATTGATTTGGTCAAGTAATGTGAAACAAGCTTTTACCGAATTAGTGATAGTGACATATAAGTCACTGAGATTTCTGAAAATAAAGCTGAGTTTCTCTTAGCTGGTCTTCTTGAGTTTTTTATTCATTTTCATGTCTTCCAGAGTACCAAAAGATCCTGGACAATCGAGTTACATCTTAATGCTGTTCAATTTTGAATGCTGAGTTCTCTCTCCTTCTGTTCACAGATGCTGCTGACGGAGTATCTGGATATGAAGAACACCCGCACTGCCTCGGAGCCGTCCGCCCAGCTGAGCTACGCCAGCTCAGGGAGAGAATTTGCAGCGTTCTTCGCAAAGAAGAAACCACAAAGACCTAAAAATCCTTTGTTCAAGTAAGTATTGGGATGATGTTAAAGCTGTTCCTAAGCTGTCTTTGGTGCCTCGAGTATTACACAACGCTGACTGCTAATCGCAATTTCACAGGGGGAGAGGAGCGTAAGTTTTGAGATGGAGATTTAATGCCTGTAGCTGAAGCCTTGGTAAGATCTCTGTTATGGATTTAGCGCTGATTTTTAGAGTGTAGCTCTTTCCAGGGCTCATCTTGGGACTGCTGTCCTATTATACAAGCTGCTGCAAAGCATGCGGTGATACATTGCGCCTTTCTTTGTCCACAGGAAATTCAGGACCTGTTAAAGAGAGCGATAAAGGGGATTGGACAAAGAGAATTAAGATAACTGTATAATTGCTAGATAGACTGAGTGGTTAATCCTATCACTAACTCCTTTGATTCAGAGTTAAGCATGGAAAGAATTAAGTAGCTGGGAGGAGAGTGTATGAGAGAGGATGGGAGGGAGGTGGCCAAGGAAAGCTTTTGAGGGAAAAAATTGATGTACCAGAATAAGAAATGAGGAGGAGGTGTCTGTGAGCTTCGCTGTCAGGAGAGGAGGATCTTGGTTTTACACCTAGGTGCAAGCGAGCTGTGCTGAATTGTTATCTCTTCCCATGACAATGTACGCTGTTCATTCTCTTTTGCATCTTGAGGAGTTTGGGGGGTACCAAAATGTGCTGTTTTGGCAGCGGGTGCTCCATGTTCTAAGATTGCAGCTTCCTCAGCTTCGCCAGCGTAACTATGGGTGTAGCCCCTCCTTACTCAGTACTGCTCAAGTGATGGTTTCAATCAACCATATCCTGAGGTGCATCAAAAGAAGCGTAACTGGCAGGGTGAGGGAGGGGATTTGGTGCCTCTACTCCTCTCTTGTGAGACCACACCTGGAATCCTGTGTCCAGTTCTGGAATCTTCAGTGTAAGACAGAGATGGAGCTGTTGGTATGGGTCCAGAGAAGGCTACAAAGATGATCCAAGGAGGCTGAAGCATCTCTGCTATGAGGACAGGCTGAGGGAGTTGGGGCTATTCAACCTGGAGAAGAGAGGGCTGTGAGGAGACCTTATAGTGACCTTCCAGTACCTGAAGAGGCTGCAGGAAAGCTGGGAAGGGGGTTTTTCCAAGGGCCTGCAGTGATAGGAATGGCTTTAAGTTGGAAGGGGGAGGATTTAGATTAGACACTAGGAAGAAATTCTTTTTCTGTGAGAATGGTGAGACACTGGCACATGTTTCCCAGGGAAGTTGTGGCTGCCCCATCCTTGGAGGTGTTCAAGGCCAGGTTGGACGGGGCTTGGAGCAGCCTGGTCCAGTGGGAGGTGTCCTTGCCTGTGGCAGAGGGGCTGGAACTGGATGAGTTTTGAGGTCCTTTCCAACCAAACCCATTGCTTGATTCTATGATTTCTTGGTCATCTGGAACTCCCTGTGCTTTGTCCCAAGGACACATGTACCCAGTGGCTGTATTCTCTCAGTACCTAAGGCCCCAGTTAGAAATTGAAGTCTTCTGTGCTACCCTCTCTCCCTCGCATGGGATGAACTGTATATAGTGTTTGTTAGTAGAAGGGTAACTGTTACCTAGAAGATTTACAACTACCTGAAAGGAGGTTGTAGAGAGGTGGGTGCTGGCCGCTTCTCTGAAGTGACAGTTGATAGGACAAGGGGGAATGGCCTCAAGCTGCACCAGGGGAGGTTCAGATATCAGAAGAAATTTTTTCACCGAAACGGTCATCAGGCCCTGGCAGAGGCTGCTTGGGGAGGCGGTGGAGTCCCCATCCCTGGAGGTATTTAAAAGACAGGTAGACAAAGTGGTCAGGGCCATGGTTTAGTGGCAGATAGGAATGGTTGGACTCGAAGGTCTAAGAGATCTTTTCCAACCTCATGATTCTATGACTAAAAGACCTCTAAAATCATCAAGTCCAACCGTTAGCCAAACAGCAACATGTCTGCTAAACCATGTCCTGAAATGCCACAGCTACAGTTTTTGAACCCCTCCAGGGAAGGAGACTCTACCGCTTCCCTGGGCAGCATTTTCCAGTGCTTCAGCACTCTTTTGGTAAAGATGTTTTTTCTAACATCCAGTGTAAACCTCACCTGGTGGAACTTGAGGTCACCATCACAGATGTGACTCTTGCCCTTGTCAAGCCAGGGTTATTCCTCCCACCTCTTTTTTAGACACTTCCATGGCTTTTGGGGTTAAGAATTGCATTCCTGGAATTGACTCTGACTTGCAGATGTATATTGAAGTAAAATAGGTCTTCTCATCTTCTCCTGTTGTGTCTGTTTTCAAGTGTACTTGGACTGTTCACCTACAGCGGTTTGAGGCTATGCTCTGGTTTGACCTAAGGTAGAATCAGTTTTTTAACTTCATCTCAGTTTTGTGGAAGTAACCTCATTTTTCTGAAACCTAACTGCGTGTGTTTCAGACAGGGTTTCTTTAGCATTTATGACATGGGTCACTGGGCTGCACAAAAGCCATTGCTTACAGTGATTCCTATAGTGACCAAGGCCACCCTCGAGCTGGTGGAGTGGTAAATCAAAGAAGGTTGCACCTGCAAGGAGGGGAGGACATGGCAGGGACCCCAAACTGACCAACAGAGAATCCCATCCCATATACCTCATACTCAGTATAAAACTGAGAGATTGCGGAGTTCTTGCTCTCTTCTTTGATGGTTGATGTCCATCCAGGACCTTGTCTGTGTGTTTGCCCTTGATCCCGGATCTGTGCGTTCCTCAATGCAGCTCTCTGCTAGCTTCAGACCCTTTCCCTTGTGTCTGCTCTGCAGCATCTGTGGTGGTTTAGTTATCAAAGGGTGGGGCGCAAGGTCATATATTTAAATATATAGTTTATTACATTTTTATTACTATTACTAATTTATTAAAGCTATTTTAGTTTAATTTCCAGCCCACGAGTCTTTTTCCTCTCATTTCCCTTTCCCTGGGAGTGATGGGGAAGAAGGGACTTGGGAGTCCAACTGCTCGATTTTAGCTGCCAAAAGTGTCCGGGCAAGGGCTAAACCATGACAGGCTGCAGATTTGTCTGTCAGCAGAGAGTGAAGATGCCTCTAATTGTTTAAAGTGAAGGTCCGTAACCGCATGGAGAACGTGTCTCTTACCATGCCTGGTCCTGTCACCGAGTCATTGCTGGCACCGCAGTGACAGCACCACTTATTGGGGTCTCTTATTTGGTTATCAGTCTTCTGTCAGCTGTCACTTTATCTATGGAAATCTCCATTGAAATGGAATTTCTCAGTCCACCGAGGGATGTACACGTTTGATGGAGTGTTATTCTTGTCTCCATCTTCAGTGCTTTTTGTGCCAGGCTGCAACAAGTTTTTTACTTGCCTTTCCATTACCTCTGTCCAAATCAGAGGAGCCTTCTGTCATCAGGACATCTGCATTTAATTCCTCACATCTCTTAGGACAGGACTTAATCTTGTGTTTTACTCACAGATGGATGCAGGTGTTGGTGCTGTGTCCTGTGATAACTTCCTGTAAGCTAATTTTATAAACACTAAATACTTCTGCCAATTGTATGTTCTAGAAGGAGTGAGGGGAATGAGGACTCCTCATTTGTGTTCTGATGTCTGAAAATTCTTCACGAAGAGGGTGGTGAGGCTCTGGCACAGGTTGCCCAGAGAAGTTGTGGATGTCCCCTCCCTGGAGGTGTTCAAGGCCAGGCTGGATGAAGCCTTGGACACCCTGATCTGGTGGGAGGTGTCCCTGCCCATGGCAGGGAGCTGGAACTGGATAACCTTTAAGGTCTCTTCCAACCTAAACCATTTTATGATTTTATGAGCTGGCATTTGGTAGAGACTTTGAATCATTGTTTCCCTCTTTTAAAACGGATAAAATGTTAAATAGTAATAATAAAAAAGGATGTATTTATTTGTTTAGTGTTGGCTTAGAAAGGAAAACTTTAGATGAGGGGTACTTTAGGAGTTCAGGTAGTTCATGCCATCGTAAACTTAGCTTTCTTTCCTGGCTTGTGTTCGAAATGGTGTGGCCAGCAGGACCAGGGAAGAGATTGTCTGCCTGTACTCAGCACTGGTGAGGCTGCACCTCAAATCCTGGGTTCAATTTTGGGCCGCTCAGTACAAGAAGGACATCAAGGGGCTGGAATGCGGCCAGAGAAGGGCAACAGAGCTGGGAAAGGAGCTGCAGCACAAGTATTATAAGGAGTGGCAGAGAGATCTGAGACTGTTCAGCATGGAAAACAAGAGGCTGAGGAGAGACCTCATTGCTCTCTCCAGCTCTGTGAAAGGAGGTTGTAGTGAGATGGATGCTGGTCTTTTCTCCCAAGTAACAAGTGATAAGACGAGAGGCAATGGCCTCGAGTTGTGCCAGGAGAGGTTTAGATTGGATATGAGGAAAAATTTCTTTGCTGAATTAGTGGTGAAGCTTTGGAAGAGGCTGCGCAGGGAAGTGGTGGAGTCCCCAAACCTGGAGGTGTTAGAAAACGTGTAGCTGTGGCACTTCAGAACATAGTTTAATAGACATAGTGGTGTTGAACTGACAGTTGGACCTGATGGTCTTAGAGGTCTTTTCAAACCTTAATGATTCCATGGTTCTACGATCCTATGATTCTTCTCTTCCCAGATGTAGCCAAGTGCACGTGCAGCTTGCCATCTCCCTGCAGATCAGATTTGCAAGTGGAAATTGGGCATTGGTAGGAAAGGAGTGGATTGTACCAGCAGATGTTGAACACCCACTGCATCACAGCTTGGCCATAGTTACGGGTAGTTCTATTCAAAACAGAAATACTTTGGAAGTTTCACTGTAGGAGGATCAGCATAGGGAAAGGGGTTACAAGAGCACAGGACAACAGGTTGCCCAGGGAAGTTGTTGTTGCCCCATTCCTGGAGGTGTTCAAGGCCAGGTTGGTTGGGGCCTTGGGCAGTCTGGTCCAGTGGGAGGTGTCCCTGCCCATGGTAGGGCGGTTGGAACTGGATGATCTTTAAGGTCTCTTCTACCCAAACTATTCTATGATTCTATGACTTGAGTGTCAATGGGAATGTGGGAGAAGAGCAGATCAAGGAAGCAGCAGAGAAGAAGAAATGGGGAGAGAAACTGGATGACTGTGGAAAAGAAGGGAAAGTGATGAGATCCTGCAGCAAAAACCAGTGGGATCATCGGAGGGATCATCAGAGCCGCTGTCTCGAGGAGGAGACTGAGGTTTCCGTGACCTGAAGCTTCTGGTTTTGATGCCTGGAGAAGACCTGTGGGCCACGGCGATAATGTTATGCTTAACATCTCACTAGGGGCAAAAAGGAGCACATTGTAAATAGGGAGCCAATAATTTCTTCTTCATTTAATTAAAGACATAAGTGTTTATTGTACTTTGAGAGATTGTTATTAGTTCGGTTGCAATAGTGCTAACACTCACAGTCCCAATTAGGGCAGAAGAGCCTCATTAATAGCAATAATATTAACACAAGAAACCTTGCAAATGCCCACCCCTATTCTCTGGTGTGATGCTCATGTTTCCCAGTGGCTGCTCGCAAGTGATGTCCCCAGGGCTCATATCTTTATCAATGATTTTGAGGGGATTGAGTGCTCTCTCAGTCACTTTGCAGATGACACCAAATCAGGCAGGAGTGTGGATCTGCTTGAGGGCAGGAAGCTCTGCAGAGGGACCTGGCCAGGCTGGATCCTTGGGTTGGAGGGCAGGAAGGCACTGCAGAGGGACCTGGCCAGGCTGGATCCATGGGTTGAAGGGCAGGAAGGCTCTGCAGAGGGACCTGGCCAGGTGGATCCATGGGCTGGAGGGCAGGAAGGCTCTGCAGAGGGGTCTGGCCAGGCTGGATCCATGGGCCAGAGGGCAGGAAGGCTCTGCAGAGGGGTCTGGCCAGGCTGGATCCGTGGGTTTGAGGGCAGGAAGGCTCCGCAGAGGGGTCTGGCCAGGCTGGATCCGTGGGTTTGAGGGCAGGAAGGCTCTGCAGAGGGATCTGGCCAGGTGGATCCATGGGCTGGAGGGCAGGAAGCTCTGCAGAGGGACCTGGCCAGGCTGGATCCATGGGCCAGAGGGCAGGAAGGCTCTGCAGAGGTGTCTGGCCAGGCTGGATCCATGAGTTGGAGGGCAGGAAGCTCTGCAGAGGGACCTGGCCAGGCTGTATCCATGAGTTGGAGGGCAGGAAGGCTCTGCAGAGGGATCTGGCCAGGTGGATCCATGGGCTGGAGGGCAGGAAGCTCTGCAGAGGAACGTGCACTTGGGACACAACAACCCTGTGCTCCAGGCTTGTGGAAGAGTGACTGGAAAAGGACCTTGGGCACTGGGCGACAGCAGCTGAACGTGAACCAGCAGTAACTCCAGGTGGCCAAGAAGGCCAGTGCCATCCTGGCTTAGGTCAGCCCTGGTGCGACCAACAGGAGCAAGAAAGGGATCGGCCCCCTGGACTTGGCACTGGTGAGGCTGCACCTCGAGTTCTGTGTTCAGTTTTGGGCCAAGCTGGACATGGAGGGGTTGGAGAGGATTGTAGGGATCAGCCGAAGGCACTGGAGTTGTTTAGTCTGGAGAAAAGGGTTGCTGAGGGGAGGTGTTTTCCAACCTTAAGGATTCTATGAGTCTGTTCTATGATTCCAGCATCTCTCTGGGTGGCTCCAAGGCTGATTCAGCTTTCCTTGGCCTGAAGGATTGGGGAGGGGGTGAGAGTGTTAAAGCAGATCATTGCTTTAACACCTTGAGGAGTTCGATGTTCATGAATGATGTCTTCCCTTTTAAGTCTGTGTCTGCTTTGACTGTTTGAGGATTGTCCCCAGCGCTGAGCTCTGGCAGGTCTGACACGAGTCCGTTGGCTGTTGTCCGGTGACCCCAGGGACACCCAGCTAAGGGCAGAGCTGCCCTGAGAATCTGCAACGTCCGTGCCCAGGCCTTGTTCTGTCAACGGCAAAAATCTTGTTTATAGGGCTGCAGTGGTTGGAAAATATTTGTATCTGCCTCTCAGGTTGGTCTTTATGGAGTGTTTGAGCCATACAATAAATACTGATTGATTTATTGCTCCCTGGTTTCCAGGAGAATGTTAGTTTTAATTTTTATGTATTTATCAGTTAGTGATTTAAATGGTGGGAGCCTATGGCTTTGGTTTGGCGTCTACTTGTTTTGGGGGCCATTCTTCCTTGAAGGACGTGGTGCATTGGTGACAAAGGTCAATAGGAAAATTGTGCTTCTGTCTGCTGTGATATCAATGCACAAGGGAAGTAATTTTTGCTTAGGTGGTTCTAACCCACAAGCCTGGAGCACCTCTGCTATGAGGACAGGCTGAGAGAGTTTGGCTGGTTCAGCCTGGAGAAGAAAAGGCTCCGAGAAGACCTTAGAGCAGCTGATGGAGCTGGAGAACATCCTGCTCAGTTGAATCATAGAATCATAGAGTTATAGAATCAGAGAATGGTTTGGGTTGGAAGGAACCTTAAAGATCATCCAGTTCCAACTCCTTGCCATGGGCAGGGACACCCAGGGGCCAAGTGCTCAAGGTCCCATCTGACCTGGCCTTGAGCATCTCCAGGGATGATGCAGCCACAGCTTCTCTGGGCAACCTGGGCCAATGCCTCACCACCCTCATTGGGAGGAGTTTCTTCGTAATGTCTCATGTGAGTCTTCCCTCTTCCAATTTAAAGCCATTCCCCCATGTCCTATCAATACAGGCTCTTGTAAAAAGTCCCTTCCAGGTTTCCTCTAGCCCCGTCAGATACTTGAGGGCCTCTATAAGGTCTCCTCGTGGGTTTCTCTTCTCCAGGCTGAACACGCTGGACTCTCTCAATCTGTCCTCCTAGCAGAGGTGCTCCAGGATTGTGGGCAGGTCCGTGTCATGAAAAATTGTTAGCAGAGCTGGGATGATGAGACGTGGCAGAACGTGGTGCATTGGTGATGGAAAAACGTACTTCTGTCTGCCTTGATAATTTTGCTCCAACACGCAGGGGAAGTCGTTTTTGCTTAGGTGGTTCTAACAAGAAGAATGCTTCTGGGGATCGCGAACTGACTGGGTTTATGCCTTTTCTCATTCCAGATTTGAGTCCTCCTCTCACGCTATCAGCATGAGTGCCTACTTGCGTGAGCAGAGAAGGGAGCTGTACAGCAGAAGCGGAGAACTTCAAGGTGGGGAAACAGATAATGCGCTCGTTTGGATAATTCCATTTTTGCAAGAGCTTGACTATCCTATCCTTTGCCACACAGATTGTCTAAATCTCACCAGTGTTTAAGCTCTCTTTCTTTTTTCTTACATTGTGAAGCATCAGGGTTTCTCTTTTTTCCCCTTTGCATATTCATAAAACAATTGATAAAATGCAACCAATCTTGCTGTGAACCCTGCTTTTGGAGCTCATATCTGCTTCCTTCTCTACAATTTATTTCCTTCATACGCGGACTGTGATGCTTACCCTGGATTGCTGCGTGAGCTAAACTCAGTTGGCTCATATTTGAAGTTGCAAGTTTGTGTTGTCTGGGCTGAAGTGACCAATCCTTTGTCTTTTGTGCAACACTTGAAGGTGAGGAGTTGCAGAGTGCTTAAAAGTGGTGCATTTGAAGAGTTGGTCTTAATGGTTCAAATTGCATGTGACGAGTGCTCTATATACAGAAAAGCGTTCTCTCCTCTGAACGTGGCATCATTTCATGTTGTTCTGCATGGTCTAATTCACAAAAGTGTTGGTTTTGGAAGCAAAATCAAAAGAAGATCTTAAGGCTGTCGTGATAATATTTACCCAGAGTAGATTCTTTTGAATCATCTATTCCACTTATACATATATATTCTTGTGTGTATATATATATATATTTATATATATATTTTTTTTCTTCAAATAGTGCATTGGTGGACAAGGGTAGAATTTCTCCTTCAAATCTTATTCATGATAATTTTAATTTGGGTTTTAATTGAGGATGTTTTACCATTTACAAGACAATTTTTGGATGACTTTGTTTGATTGACTTGGGCCGAGTCCCGCACTTGGGAAGAAACTACCCCATGCAGCACTTCAGGCTTGGGAAAGAGTGGCTGGAAAGCTGCTTGGCAGAGAAAGACCTTAGGGTGTTGGTTGACAGCAGCCGAACATGAGCCAGCAGTGGCTTAGGTGGCCAAGAAGACCAATGGCCTGTATCAGAAAAGTGTCCAGCAGGACCATAGAAGTGATTGTGGCCCTGGGATGAACAACCCCGTCTCTTTCAGTCTATGCTTGTATGGAAGGTGCTTCATCATCATGGCCACCTCAGGACCTACTCTAACAGATCTATGTCCCTGCCTGTGTCCTCTTGCCAGGTACCTTGTGGCTGAGATCTGGGTATTTTTGTGGTTGTCATTCCTGTTAGACTGGACTGAGGATTTGGTTTTCAAATGTCTGAGTTCAGCTGTTGGTGGTGTTGGGCTGATGGTTGAACTTAGATTCATAGAATAATTTGGGTTGGAAGTGACCTTAAAAGATCATCTTGTTCCAACGCCCCTGCCATGGGCAGGGTCACCTCCCACTGGATCAGGCTGCCCAAGGCCCATCCAACCTGGTCTTGAACACCTCCAGGGATGGGGCAGCCACAGCTTCCCTGGGCAACCTGGACCAGTGTCTCACCACCCTTATTGTGAAGAAATTCTTCCTTATGTCCAGTCTAAATGTGCCCCTCTCGAGTTTATACCCATTGCCCCTCATCCCGTCACTCCAAGCCTTTGTGAGCAGTCCCTCCCCAGCTTTCCTGTAGCCTCTTTCAGGTACTGGAAGGTCTCTCTAAGGTCTCCCTGGAGCCTTCTCCAGGCTGAACAACGGCAACTCTCTCAGCCTGTCCTTGTATGGGAGGTTCTCCGGCCCTCTGATCATCTTTGTAGCCTCCTCTGGACCCATTTCAACAACTCCATCTCCTTCTTATGTTGAGGATTCCAAAAGTAGGCACAATACTCAAGGTGAGGTCTCACAAAAGAGGAACAGAGGGGCAGAATCACCTCCCTTGACCTGCTTCAACTTGATGATCTTAGATGTCTTCTTCAAGCTTAATGATTCTTTGGTTCTATGAAATAGTAGCTTTTTATAGGTTTTCTTAAATAGTAGGGTTATTTTTAGAAACAAGTAAGTTTATTCTGTGAGCACCTGAATGCCCGAAGCCTGGACACAACCAGATTTCATCAAAAAGCGATTCTTTATTACTGTAAGACAAATCTTGAGGCATCATTTCTCATGAGCGGGAGACGGTGAGCTTTTTCAGAGAGGAGGACGCACAAGAGAGCCGTGCAGACTTTCAGCTGCTGAGTGGGAAGAACAAAGCCTACGAGCTGACAAAGAAGTAAGGGACAAAATATAGGAATTAGCTTGGCTAGGGACAAGATTCTATTGCTCTTTCTGGGTGAATTGGAAGAGCTTGAACGTGATGCAATAGGTGACAAAACGTCAATGTAGGGAGTCAATATGGACAATAGATGAGGTGACTTTGCTGAGAAATCTTTGCAGTTTAACCATCAAGCAAAGTTTCCCTTTGAACTTTATGTTAAAAAGGTACCATCCTCTCTTTCTGTTAAAAGCTTCTTTTCCCTTTTAGGGAGCTCGTTAATCTTCCCGAATCCCAGACCACAGCAAGATCTGCATTTTGATTTCTTTTTTTTTTTTCCCCTGCTTTTAAAGAGAAACACAATTTAATTGTTCAGTCAGATGACTGGAAGGCTGCATGTGACACTCTCTTCTGTGAGAGCCACACACGTTCTCTTCCCGACAGCCTTATCCACAGGGATGATTTTTCAGTGGCAGCAGGGGGAGATCTTTTTTCCTGAAAAGGTCTTCAAAGAAACATATGTATTAAAAAAAAAAAAAAAAAGGACTTACAGAAATTTGGCTCACGCCAACTTTTTGAAATAAGAATTTAATTTAAATAGCCTTAAAATGTGTGAAGATCAGAGCAATGCTTTGTCATTAACCTTTCATTTGGACTGAAATAAGGCAGTGCATAAGGCACCCGTTATCCCACCATGGGAGAAAGAGACCTGCTGTAAGTGATGTAGAGATGGAAGGATTCATTCTTGTGTCTTGTTCCACTGAAATCAGACGAGGAAGACTTAGGCCATGCGTGTTTCTCTTGAAGTGGGATATTCAAGTTGTTTGGGCATCGTCATTAAAAAGAGGGGGAGAAAAATCAAGTACATAGTTGAAACATCTCCTTCTGGAGTAACAGAGTTGTGGTGCTGAGGATGGTGTTGAACTACAGTGTCGCAGGAAGGATATGGATGCGTTGGAGGAGGCTACAAAGATGATTTGAAGGCTGGAGCACCACCTCCTCTATGAGGACAGGCTGAGAGAGTTGGGTTGTTCAGTCTGGAGAAGAGAAGGTTCCGGGGAGACTTTAGAGCAACCTTCTAGTACCGGAAGGGACCTACAGGAAATCTGGGGAGAAGTTCTTTAACAGGGAGTGCAGGGATAGGAGGAGGAGGAATGATTTGAAGCTGAAAGAGGGGACATTTAGATGAGATCTTAGGAAGAAATGTTTTCCTGTGAAGGTGATGAGGCCCTGGCACAGGTTGTCCAGAAAAGTTGTGGCTGCCCCATTCCTGGGGGTGTTCAAGGCCAGATGGGATGGGGCTTTGAGCAACCTGGTCCAGTGGGAGGTGTCCCTGCCCATCACAGGGGGTTGGAACTGGATGGACTTTAAGATTCCTTCCAACCCAAACCATTCTATGATTCTATGACACTTCACCTGGACTCACACAGACGTGCCCCAGGATGTTGTTGAAGTACAGTGTGAGAGGTGATTTCTTCTATACAAAACAAGTAGTGATCATCATTAAGCTTCTTATTTCTTTTTTCTAGACTTTTTTTTTTCCCCAAGAGCCCCTCTTGGCCATGTCCTGGCTGAGGAATTTACATTTTCTTTGTTGGAGCTTTCCTGGCATTTATCTATTATCAAATGTTTCATATATCAAATATCATCTCAAATATCAAATATATTTCAAGAGGACGTGACCTCAAGTTGTGTTGGGGGAGGTTTAGATTGGATACTGGGAAAAATCTCTTTACTGAAAGAGTGGTGATGCATTGGAAGAAGCTGCTTAGGGAATGGTGGAGTCTCCTTCTCTGGAGGTGTTCAAAAAACGTGTGGCCCTGGCACATTGGGACATAGTTTAGTCAGCATGGTGGTGTTGGCCTAACGGTTGGACTGGGTGATCTTAGAGGTCTTTTCCAAGCTTAATTATGCTTTGATTCTATGATTCTATGAGATATTAAGTTCTTTATATAGATTGTCTTAAATAATGTTTTTTTTATTAGAAAGAAGTAAGTTTATTCTATGACCAGATGAATGCCTGTAGCCTTTTCATCTGAGTTGTCTCCTTGTTTTCTCTCAACACCTTTTTTCATAAGCTTTACTTCTTACCATGCTGCTAAACTGGCTTCAACCCCCTCACTTCCTTTTTCCCGGCAACCCACCAGTGCCTTCCGATGTCCTCAGAGCCACCCACTATGCAAAAAGCAGCACAAACCATGTCTGGATCAAGCAAAGTTCATACCGAGTAAGCAATCCCGTACCATGGAAGCCAACATGCTTGTTGCTGCCTGGTTGGTTGATCCAACAACATGGAGAGCTCACACATCCTCACTGCATTTTTTTCTTCCGTGGAGGCGCACATTTATCCTATGTGTGTCAGCACGGCTGTCTGTTTTCACAAAACCTCTAAGAATTTACTGCTTCTAAGATCGATGCCTCTGCCACATTTGGCAGAAATTGGCTCACCAGCTCGGTTGTTGTGAGGATGGGGTGGACAGGAGATCAGATAACTCTTATTTCCGTCAGAAACTAGGCTGTATTTCACTGCAGAGGTGGTTGGTTGTCGTTGCCTGGTAGAGCAAATCACATGCGTGCACCTTATTTCATTCCACTGCTGCTTTCAATTACCAGTAATTTATTGAGAATAAATGAAAATAAGTCGTTTCTTGTCATTATGGGAGGTCAAGGACTCCATGAGGGGACAGTAGATGGCGAGAGGGTGTCGCTTAGGCTGGAGACACTCTGCACACCTAGAGAAGAGAAGGCTCTGGGCAGACCTTAGAGCAGTCTTCCAGTACAAAAAGAGGCTCCAGAAAAGCATGGGAGGGGTTCTTTATCAGGAATGCGGGGACAGGATGAGAGGAAATGGTTTTAAGCTGAAAGAGGGGAGATTGAGATAAGATCTTAGGAAGAAATGTTTTCCTGTGAGAGTGGTGAGGCCCTGGCACAAGTTGCCCAGAGAAGTCGTGGCTGCCCCATCCCTGGAGGTGTTGGATGGGGCTTTAGCAACCTAATCTGATGGGAGGTGTTCCTGCCCATGGCAGAGAGTTGGAACTGGATGGGCTTTAAGGTCCCTTCCAACCCAAACTGTTCTATGATTCGAGTTACTCACCAGTACGCTGTTCATCTCTTCTTGGTCCATGCCTGAAAATTTCTTACCATAAGGTTTAAAGCAATTAAAGAAATCAAAGAGAAACTCTGCTAATTAAGATTTTGATGCCAAGAAATAGCAGCGGAGGCAAATGAGATCTGATATGACAAGGGCACAGTGTAAGGCCAGGTCCGGAGAAAATGCAGTTATGTGTAGGTGCCTTGTTCCATTTGGATTCACCAAAGGGCTGGCGGAGGGAGCCAGCTGTGTTCGCTGGTGATGAAAACGAATCTTGACGTTTTGGATAATGAAAACTCGGTTCGGCGGCTTTTAGAGATGTGTATGATAATGTGCTGTCAGTCAGAGGCGATGAGGAGGGGGGAGGCAATAGAATTCTTGTCTGCTTAGAGGAGGCGTTATGACAAGTGGACAGGTCTGATTAAAAATACCTTTTGGAAAAGGGTGGGGAATAACAAAACGGGTCTAGAGGAGACCATAAAGATCATCAGAGGGCTGGAGCACCTCTGCTAGGAGGACAGGCTGAGAGAGTTGGAGTTGTTCAGCCTGGAGGAGAGAAGGCTCCAAGGAGAGTTTAGAGCAGCTTCCAGTACCTGAAGGGGCTACAAGAACGCTGGGAAGGGACTTCTTCCAAGGGCCTGGAGTGACAAGGTGAGGGGAAATGATTTTAAATTGGAGGAGGGAAAATTTAGATTAGGCATTAGGAAGAATTTCTTCACCATGAGGGCAGTGAGGCCCTGGCCCAGGTTGCTCAGGGAAGCTGCGGCTGCCTCGTCCCTGGAGGTGTTCAAGGCCAGGTTGGATGGGGCCTTGGGCAGCCTGGTCCAGTGGCAGGTGTCTCTGCCCATGGCAGAGGGGGTGGAACTGAATGATCTTTAAAGTCCTTTCCAACCCAAACCATTCTGTGATAATATCGTAATCGTTCTTATGCAGATTTGAACGATAAAAGGAGCATTTTGAGGTGGAGAGAGATTTACTTGTGACTGGACAGGCTTATAGGTCCCTTCCAACCCAAACCATTCTATGATTCTATGACCAGCTGAAGAATCAGCAAGTTGGTTATTCCAAGGAGTGAGAGAGTATTTGATGTTCTCAACCTCCCATCACGCATCTCCTTTTGTCTCCCTGTGACGTGCAGGACCACAGTTTGCTTTGAGCTTGGGCGGGAGGAGAGGGGAGCAAATCGCTTTTTTGTGGTTTGACAGTATTAACGCAATCATCTCGTTCAGACCTTGTAAGCCCACTTATTATTTCCTCTGCGTGTGTTTTTTCTGGTTTAGCGGATTAGCCACACCAGCTCTTCAAAGGCTATCCAATCAAGGAGAGGTTATTAAAACCGGGGCGCTTTATGACTGAGAATTAATTAGAGCAGCATTTTCATGCAAAACATCCAATTTTTTGATTAGCAATGGAGCAGGGCCGCAATTAACACTCTAGGAAGCTTAAATTTCTAGCATTTTGATTCTCAGGAAATGAGATTATCAAACCAGGGTCGGGCACTTGACAGCAAAAGGGGGATTATGTCTAAGAAAATAATTTGTTTCTTGATTTTGCCTCTGAGATTGTTATTAAAGCTATGGTAAATTTAGAGGGAGGCAACAAGAGGAGGGAGATGCCTGAAAATGGAAGCAGGAGAGGCCCTTTGCTTTGTTAGTGCCCTCCTTGCTGTGCAAAGAGCTCTCCTCGCCCTGGTGTTAGTGAGAGCGCGCTTTGCATTTCATGTACAGCAACAGCTTTGTGTTGCTTTCAGAGAATCATAGAATGACCTTAGTTGGAAGGGACCCACAAGGATCATCACACCATGCGCCTGAGGGTGTTGGCCAAATGCTTCTTGAAATACTGAACTGCTGGAACGGGTCCAGAGGAGGCTACAAAGATGATCCGAGGGCTGGAGCACCTTCCATATGAGGACAGGCTGAGAGAGTTGGGATTGTTGAGCCTGGAGAAGAGAAGGCTCCGGGCAGATCTTATAGTGGCATTCCAGTACTGAAAGGGGCTACAAGAAAGCTGGGGAGGGACGTTTTATAAAAGCTTGTGGTGATAGAACAAGGGGGGATCGGTATAAACTGAAGAGGGGCAGATTTAGGCTTGACATAAGGAAGAATTTCTTCCCCATGAGAGTGGTGAGGCACTGGCACAGATTGTCCAGGGAAGTTGTGGCTGCCCCATCCTTGGAGGTGTTCAAGGCCAGATTGGATGGGGCTTTGAGCAGCCTGATCTAGTGGGATGTGTTCCTGCCCATGGCAGTGGGGTTGGAACTGGATGATCTTTAAGGTCCCTTCCAACCCAACCCATCCTATGATTCTGTGATTCTATGATTATCAGGCTTAGCACCATCACTGCTTCTCTGGGGAGCTGTTGCAGTGCTCCACCACCCTCTGTGTGAAGAACCTTTTCATAATACCCAACCTAACCCTTCCTGGCACATCTTCCTTCCATTCCTTTGGGTCTTGTCATTGGTCACCAGAGAGAAGAGATCAGCACCTGCTCCTCCTCCATTTGTGAGGATACTCTAGAGTGCAGTGAGGTCTCCCCTCAGTCTCCTCCAGGCTGAGTGAGTGACTTTAGCCACTCCTTCCCTCTAAACCCTTCACCAACTTCGCTTTTCTGTCTTCATGATTCTCCTCGTAATGCTAAGCTTTCCTGCACTCCTCGTATAAGGAGGGACACTGAAGAACAGTGTTCATTTATAAACTACCCTCACAGATGGATGCTTCAACCTTATTAATATTGCTCTGAGGCTGCTCTGACCAGTCTGGCTTGAGTCGTGTTTTTGCAGTTCTGGGCAGAGAGACTCTCAGATTTTCTGGAACTGACTGGGTCACCATGGCCCTTGTTTGCAATCGCTGATTTTCAAGGTACTTATTTATAGCTTCTTTTCAGCTCTGAGTTTTAGATTGCTAAAGAACTTGAGGGCTTTGCGATGAATTTACAAGGACAGTGTGGAATTATCTCATATTATGCAGATTAAAAACAGAATAAGGAGGAAATGTTTATGCCTGTGGATGGTAATATCCTGTTTTGTCTGAATTCCTGGAGTTTTTTTCCCAGGAGGATTAGGCTTTTGGAGGTATGGAGCACCCTAACCTTGATTCAGTGAAGAAATGTTTTCCTCTGAGGGTGCTGAGGCCCTGGCACAGGTTGCCCAGAGAAGTTGTAGCTGCCCCATCCCTTCAGATGTTCAAGGCTAAGTTGGATGGAGGCTTGAGCAACCTGATCCAGTGGGAGGTGTCACGCCTATAGCAGGTGGGTTGGAACTGAATGGGCTTTAAGATCCCTTCTACTTGAAACTATGCTGTGATTCTCTGATTCTTCAGTTATAGAAGGACTTGTCTCCTTTTATTGTCTCCGATTAAATAGAAGTTGTCTCCGTTTTTCCCTTGTATCATCCAGTGCAAAGCTTTCTGGGCCAGTCTGAGCCAGGCAGTGGACCGTGCTCTGTGCATAAGATGTGTCCCAGGGAGGGACAGAACAATCAGCCTTTACTTTTGTGAAGGATGGAAGAAACATTTCATCAGTCCAGGAAATAATAAAATAGCCCTGACACAGTTGAACAAGTACTCTTCTTACTGTGATCTGAAATGATACGCTCGTCCTTTTTCCCCATATGAGAGCTTCACACTCTCCTGGAATTCGTGCTTTTGCGTCAAGTTCTGTAGTAAACCGTTTATTTAAAACCATTCTGTTTTGCTCTGTAGGATCAGGTGTCTCTCAGTGTGGTATTGAGCAGGACTTGTTTCTGACAATCTACTCTGCTTTGAGCAATATTCATTGCTGCACTGGTGGAAGTGGGCTGTAATGACCTGAGAGAGGGAAAAAAGGTCCATATTGACATCGTCTCTTCTAATATTTGAGTTATCTGAAGCCAACATACTATTTTTGAGCTCTGTTTTTGAGCTCTGACTTTCCGTAGGACATTATTTACTGCAGAACCATTTTCTTGGCTCATTTAAGGAATGACTGTGGGTTGTTCCCACGTTGGGTTTTTCACAGAATAGTAGAATCACTAGGTTGGAAAAGACCTTTGAGATCCTAAAGCCCAACCATACCTGTCCATTACTAAACCATATCCCTAAGCACTTCATCTCCCTGTCTTTTAAACACCTCCAGGGATGGGGACTCCACCACCTCCCTGGGCAGTGTCTTCCACTGTCTGAGAACCCTTTTGGTGACATTTTTCTAATGTCCAATCTGAACCTTCCCTAATGCAACTTGAGGCCGTTTCCTCTTGTTCTATCACTTGTTACTTCGGAGGAGAGGCCAACACCCACCTGGGTCCAACCTCCTTCCAGGTAGTTGTAGAAGGTGATAGGGTCTCCCCTCAGTCTTCTTTACTCCAGGGTAAACGACCTCGTGTCCTTCAGCCGTTCCTCATCAGACTTGTTCTCCAGCCCCTTCACCAGCTTCATTGCTCTTCTCTGGATGCACTCCAGCCCCTCAATGTCTTTCTTGTGATGAGAGGCCCCAAACTGAACCTAAGATTCGAGGTGTAACCAGGACATTCCAGTGTGCCTTTGGTAGCCCAGGGTTAGATTCTTACCCGTACCTTCTGTTATTGTTCATTATCATTTACAGCCATTTGAATTGGGGTTTGGTGGTTGTGAAACGTGAGAGCCAGGCTGTGAAATGAGGAGTAAAAATATCCTATGGGAATATGAATTAGCTGGGTCAGAATTCAACCTGGTGGAGCTTAAGTTAATCCTGTTCTTTAGGGACCTTTAGAGACCAACTTAGCTAAAATGTGTCCTTTAGGAGAGTATGGACTTCTTCAGAGATTTATACCGTATATATAATTTCTAGAATCATAGCATGGTTTAGATTGGGGAGGACCTCAGAGCCCATCCAGTTCCAGCACCTCCCACTGCACCAGGTTGCTCAAAGCCCCATCCAACCTGGCCTTGAATATCTCCAGGGATGGGGCATCCGCAACTTCTCTGGACAACCTGGGCCAGTGCCTCATCACCCTCACAGGAGAACATTTCATCTTAAGATCTCATCTCAATCTTCCGTCTTTCAGCTTAAAACCATCCCCCATCATCCTATCACTGCCCTCCCTGATACAGAGCCCCTCCTCAGCTTTCCTGTAGGCCCCCTATAATTACAGGAAGGCTCCTAATTGCTTTGTTGGCGTTGTGTAGATATATATATATGTATATATTCACTTTATAATCTGGCCGCCTAAGTAGTGAAGAGTCCTAAGATGATGTTCGGTGCTGATGTTTTATGTTGAAATCTTGCTGACATACGGATTTTTCAGCAAGTTCTTGCTTTTCATACATATTTCTTTTAATGAGGGTCAAATCCTCATTTCCTTGTCTGTTATTTCTTTCTTTTCCCCAACTTCATTAGCAAGACCATAAATACATTGCTGAAACATTGCTTTTTTTTTTTTTTTCTCCTCCTGCTTGATGCAATAATGAGTCCTAATTAAAACCAATCAAGTCAAACAGGATTTGGTCTGGAGACTGAGCTGCCTTCTCACCTCTTCTGCAAATTGTGTTCCCTTCAAGCTGCGACGGCTGCAAAAAGCAGCCAGATATCACAGGGTACGGCAAATTACACCACATACCTTAAGGGTAAGTAGTAGCAGTAGCTGTTGCTCTTGTCTTCTACCTGTTCCGAGGGTAAAGAAGTGTTTAATCTCTGCCCCTGTCATTCTAACGTCTCTCGTCTGTATTTGAAGTCCCTTAAAACTGAGAATCTGTTGTTTTTCAAGTAGCATCAAAAATGCACCGGGGACGACTCTATTAGCATTCAGATTTCCTCCTTCGACTTTGACGGATGGATATATACATCTTTTTACACTACGGAGTTTTTTATCTTGATAATGTTGAAATGAAACTTTACAGTGACGGAGTGGGAGGCAGCCTTAGAAAGCTCTGCTTTCAAGTAGTTTTAAAGCCATTTAGGTGAGCATGAATTAACATTTCTCTTGTCTTGTAAAGGTCACCCTTTAATTGAGATTCACCAGATCCAGTCCAAAGCTTGGCCTCTCTTCGTAAAGAAGGCACAAATTGGCAGCATAATCTCATCAAAGGCTTAGGTTATATGGTAATAAATCATTCAATTCAAAGCTAACGAAACTGCCACGGAGCATAAAACATGCCAGATGCTTGAAAGACTTCTGTGGCTTAGAGTTTGAATAACAGTTGGAGGATCTGTAGATGTCTTGAGTTTTTCCTAATAAGGAAGAACTGTTAGGATGAAAATAATTCTTACCAAATGAAAAGATTTGATGTATTACCCGTTCGGTTTGATGTCAGCTATTATTCGTCTTGTCTGACAAATGAATCAAAGGTGTCACTTTGCTATCCTGTAGATCTGATTGTGATATTTCAGAAATTAAAAAATCATAGAATCATGGAGCATCCGGAGTTGGAAGGGTCCCGCAAGGATCGTCGAATCCAACTCCTGTCCCTGCACAGGACAAACCCAACATTCACACCTTGTGGCTGAGGGCATTGGCCAAATGCTTCTTGAATGTTGCCAGGTTTGGCGCTGTGACTGCTTCCCTGGGGAGCTGTTCCAGTGCTCCACCACTCTCTGAGTGAAGAACCTTTTCCTAACATTCAACCTAACCCTCCCCTGGCGCATCTTCCTGCCATTCCTTCTGGTCCTATCATTGGTCACCAGAGAGAAGAGATGATCCTCATTCTCACCTTGTGAGGAAGCTGTAGACTGCAATGAAGTCTTCCCTCAGTCTTCTCCAGGCTAAACATACCAAGTGACTTCAGCCTCTCCTCCTATGACTTCCTCTCTAAACCCTTCATCAACTTTGTGGCCTCCTCTGGACACTCTCTGGTAGCTTTAGATCTTTTTCATCCTGTGGCACTCAAAACTGCACCCAGTATTCAAGGTGGGGCTGCACCAGCGCGGAGCAGAGTGAGACAATCCTCTTTTATTGCAAAGAAAGAGTGAATTAGAATCGTAGAACCATAGAATCATAGAATAGTTTGGAAAGGACCTTAAAGATCATCTAATTCCAACCCCCCTGCCATGGGCAGGGACGTGTCCCAATAGATCAGGCTGCCCAAGGCCCCATCCAACCTGGCCTTGAACACCTCCAGAGATGGGGCAGCCTCAACTTCCCTGAGTGAAGGGAAGTTAATAATAATTAATAATAATTGTAATTATTATCATAATGAATTATTCCAGCAAAGAAAGAAAGAATAGAGACACTTTTCAGAGATCCATTACACCCTGACTTTCCTAGAGAGATAAATGTGAGCTGCGAAGGCGATTCCCCTTCTGTAGAATAAAGATGTAACTTTAATCAATAAAGTGATGTGATTTAGAGTTCTGAAGATACAAAGGCCAACCGTTTCCGAAGGGCTCTTCGGGCTCAGTGCATAAATTGTTGTTGAAGTTTTTTTTCTTAATATATCAAGCACAGTATTGAATAGTTTATTATCAGAAGACAGAAATATGGGTATTTTTCAGGTGAGGAGAGTATTGTAGGGGAAGGGTTTGAATCCAGGAATACTGTGAGTAGATGCGTAGGGAAAGGGGTATTTTTATGGAGGCTGGTGATGGAGAAAGGGAATGGCCATGACAAGCAGCAGAGCTTTGAAGCCACCTGTCTATGGGCTTTTAAATCTCTAATCTCATTACTTTTTTCTTGGTTTTGGAGATTGAAGGAGTTGTCCATTCCCGAGCGCACAGCTGCCTGTGTGTATTGCAGTGAATGGTTTGGGAGAGCAGGTTGACTGCTGCTTCTACACACGTACAGAGACCTCGTACACATGTGCGGAGACCTGGCACCTGTACCTTGTGTAGAAATGTCCCTCTTCCGCTGTTGAATGACTCCAGATGTGGCCTCTTGTACCTCCGCCACTTCTCACTTCTCACCTTGAGCTCACCAGCTCAAGGCCAGTGGCTCCTGTACGGACCTGGTCAGTGACCTGGATGGAAATGAACCTTGTTGCTTTTGGATCAAAGTAGAGGCATTCTGCTTTCTGTCATGCCCATGTTCTTACAAGCGATGAGAGAGATGAGGTGGTGGCATTTCTGGAGTAGAGAAGAGAAGCCTCATTGTTATAATTCTGTTACAAGGTCCATCGAATGAAGACGCTGTAGGACATGTGGAATCATAGAATAGTGGAATGGTTTGAGCTGGAAGAGACCTTAAAGACCATCCACTTCCAAACCCCCCTGCCGTGGATGGGGACACCTTCCACTGGACCAGGCTGCTCAAGGCCCCATCCAACCTGGCCTTGAACATCTCCAGGGATGGGACAGCCATGACTTCCTTGGTCATGTTTCCTCATGTGCACGTGCACACCGGGATCTGAGTTTAAATTTGTGGTCTGTAGACAGATGTCCCAAATTTTCATGCTTCTGTTGCTGGTTTTTTGAGTCATGGAGTCACCACAAAGGCGAAGAAGTTGTTGAAACCAAATTTTTTTCTCCATATTAATGTCTTTTCTCTGTGTTTTTTCTCCATATTAAACTTCTGCAGCTGCCTGAAGGAGCTTTTACAAAGTTTGCTGGAGAAACCCATACCGATTCCGTTTCCCTCTTAATACTTGGTACAGCAAATGCTCGCTGAAGAACTCATTAGTGTTTTCATTTTTCATTGTAATTACTTAATAGTATAATAGCAAACACTTGATGCTCGGGAACTGAATTCTTTTACATGATATCAAAAATATTCTAAGTGATTGGGGGCTTAGAGTACATCTGTGTGCCTCTTTGGGAATTTTAATTGCACTGATCATGTGGTTGTGTTTGACTTAATTGTCATCAGGAGTTATTGGATGAGATCCCCTGCATAAACGCTGTATTCACTGTACCTCAATGGCATCGAGAAATGTGTGAACAAATGGCACTTTCTTTGTCTGCTTAATGAATATTTAAGTGATTTCAAGTGGCTTCTTCCCTAGACTCTACCTATGTATTACTTTCGTAATGAGAGATGTGTTGATATTATGCGGCAAAGCTATAATTCCACTAATAATTGGTTTATAGCGCACTGAGTGCTTTTCCCTCAGCAAGGTAAGATGCCAGTTTGGTGTGACCTCGGGTGAATTACGGAAGAATCACAAGCCCAGTGTGTGGTTATATGATGTCACAATGCTGAGAGTCATTGTTTTCTGGAATCCCCCAAATAAGAAAGATATGGAACTGTTGGAACCGGTCCAGAGATCTGAGAGCTGGAGCACCTCTGCTATGAGGACAGGCTGAGAAAGTTGGGGTTGTTCAGCATGGAGAAGAGAAGGTTCCAGGCAGACCTTAGAGCAGCTTCCAATACCTGAAGGGGCTTCAAGAAAGCTGGTGAGGGGCTCTTGATCAGGGAGTGCAGGGATAGGACAAGGGGGAATGCTTTTAAGGTGAAAGATTTAGATGGAATCTTAGGAAGAAAGGTTTTCCTGTGAGGGTCGTGAGGCCCTGGCACAGGCTGCCCAGAGAAGTTGTGGCTGCCTCATCCCTGGAGGTGTTCAGGGCCAGGTTGGATGAAGATTTGAGCAACACAATCCAGTGGGAGGTGTCTCTGCCCATCACAGGGGGTTGGAACTTGATGATCTTTAAAGTCCTTTCCAACCCAACCCATTCTATGATTCTGTGATCCTATCGGGAGCAACTTTTTGTTGCTGAAATAACAGCCTAGACCATTCTGTGTGTTCTTTTATTATTATTATTATTATTATTTAAATTGTTATTAATTAATTTGTAAATGAAGCTTTGTGATACACACAAAGCGAAAGTCAAATAATTCACCAACAGTGACTTATGGTATTATTCACCTCTGGCTTAGAATCACAGAATCATAGAATCATAGAAGAGGTTACAACCAACCTTAAAGATCATCTAGTTCCAACCCCCCTTGACTTAAATCAACCATTAGATGTTTCTAAATGCAACCTTCGCCGCAGAATCTGAATACTGATGTTGTTCTTGTAACCTTTTGCTTTCTAATTAGTTCCCCGGATGGGAAGTACTTAGGGCTTCATTAGTGGTAATGGCTGGTGCGTGTACATAAAGAGGAGAGGATCTGCTGGGACAAACGTAAATACACAACAATTCTGATGGTGCTAATAAATGAGCTCAGGCCTGTGTTTGGTATTTCATATGTCTGTGGGGAAAAAAAACCTCCACAAAAGGCCTTTCCTTACTTTGTCAGCTCTACTTGATAACTGCAGGCAGGAAATGTTTGTTTAGAGGTGAGATAAGGTGGGCACAGTGTCTGAATACCCAGTTGTGTTGTTCTCGCAAACACGGATGTCAAGCTACAACTTCTTGTTTCCATAGACCAGTTTGGCTTTATTGCATTAACCAAACCCGACCAAGCACTTATCCACCGTTCTATCGTGTCTGTTCGTCCGTAGTGCCTTACAACCAGTTTATTCTCATAGAGCCTGTTTGGAATATAAAATAGTGTATTAATACATGATTGGAATTCCTGTTCAGAATATAGAAGATAATATATAATATATTATATATATATTATAGATAATATAGAATATTAAAGATAAAAGACTCGATGGATTTACTGGAAGTATTTATCACTTTTTTTTTTTCCTTCTTGTTGTTTTAGGAACTCATTTCATTTATAAAAATTGATGTAATTGCATTAGGGTCTATCTTGGTTTGTCATAGAATCACTGAATGGTTTTGGTTGGAAGGGATCTTAAAGCCCATCAAGTTCTAACCCCCCTGCCATAGGCAGGGACACCTCCCAGCGGACCAGGTTGGTCAAAGCCCCATCCAGCCTGGCCTTGAACACCTCCAGGGATGGGCCATCCACAACTTCCCTGGGCAACCTGTGGGAGGGCCTCCCCACCCTCACAGGAAAACATTTCCTCCTAATATCTCATCTAATATCTCCCCTCTTTCCGCTGAAAACCATTCCCCCTCATCCTGTCCCTGTACTACCTTATTGAGAGTCCCTCCGCAGCTTTCCTGAAGCCCCGTTCAGTACTGAGAGGCTGCTCTAAGGTCTCCCCAGAGCCTTCTCTTCTTCAAGCTGAAGAAGTCGAACTGTTTCAGCATGTCCTTGTATGGGAGGTGCTCCGGCTCTTGGGTCATCTCCATGGCCTCCTCTGGACTCACTCTAACAGATCCGTGTTCTTCTTGTGCTGAGGACACCAGAACTGAACACAGGACTCCAGGTGAGGTCTCACCAGAGCAGTGTAGAGGGGCAGAATCTCCTCCCTCGCCCTGCTGGCCTCGCTTCTTTAGATGCAGCGCAGAATACCGTTGGCTTTCTGGGCTGTGAGCGCACGTTGCTGGCTCATGTTGAACTTCTCATCCACCAGCACCCTAAGCCCTTCTCCTCAATGCTGCTTTCAATCCGTTCTCTCTGTAATCGTAGTTGGGGTTGCCCCAATCGAGGTGCAGGACCTTGCACTTGGTCTTGTTGAACTTCATTAGGCCTGATATATTGCGATACACATACGTACCCTATAGTTAAATGCTCTATATTCTGTCTGATTAATAATCATCAGTTAGTTGGTGGGTTTTTGGAGCCTACATTTTTCATCCAGAAAGAATGACTGCTTCACACATCTGCGTGCCTGAACTATTCAAGTTCAGACCAAGGGGCTTTGTGTTTGCGTTGCCACGTGGAGTTTGGGGCAGAGGTAACCTCAGATACCGGGCTCTGCGTAAATGCTGCTGGGCTGTCTGTGCACCGTAGCTTCATTTGGCGTCCTGCAGGCAAGAATCATTTGTGTAGCTAAAGGGTTTATTTTTAAGACCGTTGTTATAACCAGAGGATCCAATTTAGGAATTTAACAAAACATCGTCCATGGTAGCTTGGCCTTTACCTTTGTTTGACAAAAGGCACTTATCCTATTTCAGGTGGTGCTACAACTACAAAGGAAAAAGGGGAGAATAAGTTTTATTTTCTCCTGTTGAGTGGGGATAGAGAGCTGAGATACAGAGATCCATCAGGAAAGAATACAGCAGCTCTCGTCTGGGAGCTGGATGCGCAGCTTCCCTATTCCCAGTCAAAGGATGCTACAAAATGGAGATGGGGGGTTGCCAGATCTCAGAATTGGGTCCTTCTCTGCCAGTGCTTTTACTCCTTTGGAAAAGAGCCCTTTATAAATAAGTACTTAAAATCATATTTAAAATTATGATTTTAAGTACTCTGAATATCTCAGACGCGTTGCAGAGTGGTTAATGTCTGCCAATGTGCAGTTGTAGCCTAGTTACAGAGTGACAGAATGTACTGAGGTGGAAGGGACCCACAAGGATCATCCTGTCCAACTCCTGTCCCTGCACAGGACAACCCCAACATTCACACCATTTGTCTGAGGGTGTTGACCAAATGCTTCTGGAATATTGTCAGGCTCAGCACCATGACTGCTTCCCCAGGGATCCTGTTCCAGTGCTCCACCAACTTCTAGGGGAAGAACCTTTTCCTAATGTCCAACCTAACCCTCCCCTGGCACATCTTCCTGCCATTCCCTTGGGTCCTATCATTGGTCACCAGAGAAAAGAAATCCCCACCTGCTCCTTCTCCTTCTTTAGTTGGTAGGGAATCATTTTGGACTCGGTGATCTAAGAGGCCTTTTCCGACCTAGTGATTCTGATTGACTGCTTGTCTGTTTAAAATTGTATGTGCTGTCGTGGGTAGAGTTTGGTCTGTGTGTGCAGCAAAGCATTAAAGGAAGGGCTTCATAATGTAGAGAGGTAATCCTGCCTGATTTGCTCAAGGAGGTTGAAGCTGGGCAGGGTGGTAGATAAGGTCTTCAGCATCCTTCCCAAGGTACCATTTCTGATACTTCCTGTTTATCACAGAGTTTATACAAATTCTCCTCAGGCAGAAATGATAAAAAGGAGTTAGTTTGAATATTGTGTTCTTGTTTAATACTTGCTTTTCCATTCCAGTTGCTGGTCTTGGCACTTATGTAAACTCTTCCTTTACATCCAGTTTCCATAGTTTTTCTTTAGACCAAACTCCTCCAGGCATGAGGCATTCACTACTTCTCTGAGCAACCCGTTCCATGCTTTTCATCCGTGTCCTGCTTGTTTCCCCAGCAGCACCAGGACAGAATCACAGAATCATAGAATCTCTAGATTGAAAAAGATCTTTGAGATCATTGAATCCAACCATACCTGCCCACTACTAAATCAGATCCCTAAGCACTTCATCTCCCCGTCTTTTAAACACCTCCAGGGATGGGGACTCGACCACCTCTCTGGGCAGCCTCTGCCAGGGCCTGAGAACCCTTGTAGCACAAGAAATTTTTCCTGATGTCCAACCTGAACCTTCTCTGGCACAACTTGATGCCATTTCCTCTCGTCTTATCACCTGTCACTTGGCAGAAGAGACCGGCACCCACCTTGCTACAACCTCCTTTTGGGGAGTTGCAGACAGATAAGGTCTCTCCTTAGCCTCCTTTTCTTTAGGCTCAACAACCCCAGGTCCCTCAGCCACTCCTCCTAAGACTTGTTCTCCAGCCCAGGATGGCAAATGCTAAGAAGTCCTGCTTGTCAAAGTCACACAACATCCTGGAAAATCACAGTGTGGCTTCAGTATCAACAGCAGCGCCTGCAGCTGAATAAACCGTGCCAGCAACCAACTGAAAGTTCAAGCAGGGTCAGCACAGCCACGTTCTCTCACTCACAGTCCCATCACGGGATGCAGAGGGCTGGATGTTATCCAGCTGGTGCCGTCGGAGGAGGGTGTGGAGGGGGGACCTACGAGGTGAAACAGAAGATTCTCCACTGTCTTTATATTATGCTTATACGTGTTCCTGCCAACTTTGCTAGTTAGAAAACTGAAAAAAGGAAAGAAAAGCTTAGTAACAACATAATAAGGAGGATGATACTGGGAAAGAGTTTGAAAGTCAAGCATAGCAATTTTCCCTGGGATGTCCCTGCCTATGGCAGAGGGGTTGGAATTAGATGATCTTTAAGGTCCCTTCCGACACAAACTGTTCTATGATTCTGTGATTCTATGAGTTTTACTTGGGTAAATCCTTCAGTTTAAATCCCTGCTGAGTGCTCCATGAGAACACCAGGCAGCGGACACTGGGTGCACCGAATACGGCTATTTTCCCATTTAAAAAATGCCATGTTTTTAAGAAGAAAGGGAAAGTGTGAGGTGAAAACCTTTCCATCCTTTGGTTTTCTGCACCAGCGCCACCCGAAAGCACTAAGTGATTTAAACCCATTAGATCACTGTAATAAACTGCGCTCAGGGTGCAGAGTAATGGAGTCTTGCATCAAGGTCTGGAATTAACCTGCTTAATTTCACTGTTAATACATCCACCACATCCATCCCCTCGTTCTGCTTCAGAACCGCGTCATTAACTTCCTCTATAGACAATCCGACCTATCTCTCCAACTTGCTACTTGCTCATCAAAATGTATTATAATTTGCTTATCCACTGCCATTTGCTTCAACTTCCTGTTAAATCAGAGAAAAAGAGATTTTGATCATCTTTCCCCACGTTTAATTCAATTGTATGGCATTACTTATTTTAATGGCTCTTTTCAGTGCATAAGGATGTGGTTTATGCTTGATTTAGAATAATTCAGAAGCTTCAACACCCAATAAGGGAAAAATTACTGAAAGAAGCACAAATGAAGCATTTTCTCTGCTGGGAAGAAGGTATCAATGGTTGTGATCCCATGTTGGAGCGCGTCCAGGCCATGGAGGTGATCCAAGGGCTGGAGCACCTCCATATGAGGACAAGCTGAGAGAGTTTATCCTCTACCCTTCCGCATGATCTCCTGCTCCGAACCTTTTCCAAAGGAGGTTCAAGACAAGAGATATGGCCATTAGCAAAGCCATGCAAACAGCTCCAATATAACAAGAATATGGAACTATTGGAACAGTTTGGAGGGGGCCATGAAGATGATCCAGAGGTGGAGCAGCTCCCGTATGAGGACAGGGCGAGAAAGTTGGGCTTGTTCAACCTACAGAAGAGAAGACTCCAGGGAAACCTTAGAGCAGCCTTCCAGTACCGGCTCCAGGAATATGGAGAGGGGCTTTTTATCAGGGAGTGCAGGGATAGGGCAAGAGGGGACAATGTTAAGCTGAAAGAGGGGAGATTGAGATGAGATCTTAGGAAGAAATATTTTCTTGTGTGGGTGGTAAGGCACTGGTCCAGGCTGCCCAGGGAGGTCGTAGCTGTCCCACCTCTAGAGGTGTTCAAGGTCAGGTTGGATGGGACTTTGAGCAACCCGATCCAGTGGAAGATGTCCCTGCCCATGGCAGGGCTTTGAAACTTTGGGTGATCTTTGTGGTCCTTTCCAACTCAAACTATTCCATGAGTCTGTTGTATTGAGGCCAGTGTTTAAAACTGGTTAAAGTGTTCAATGACTTCTGAGGAAACGTGGACGGGAATTCTGTGAACTTGTGGTCTTTGTATACTCAAATTGTTGTGTGAACACATAAAACATCACTAGCACTGAATACAGGCAGAAAACATTATTTCTAGAAAGGCTTTTTTCCCCCTTTAATGCAAGTTAAATAAGCAGATGGGAATAAACTGTTGTAACACAATTACGGTGCCATACAGACGAGACCCTTTTTAATGACTGCCTGTGAAGACGTTTCCTTGAAAAGAGTATAAATGCCTATTTTAATAACAAGACAAGCTGCTGGGTGTCAAGGATTAAAAATACTAAATAGTAATCTTTCTTTAAGTGCATGCAGAGCTGTGTTTTCCCCCTTACCCTGCTGTCAGGTGGAGAACAAAGGGTATTATTCTAGAATACACATTGTATTTTGGAGGTAAGGCAACAGGACGCAGCCTCACTGGTGTTTAATTTAGTATCATAGAGTGGTTTGGGTTGACAGGGACCTTAAAGCCCATCCAGTTTCAACTCCCTGCCATGGGCAGGGACACCTCCCATCAGATTAGGTTGCTCAAAGCCCCATCCAACACCTCCAGGGATGTGGCAGACACACCTTCCCTGGGCAACCTGTGCCAGGGCCTCACCACTCTCGTGGTGAAGAAATACTTCCTTATGTCTAGTCTAAATCTGCCCCTCTCCAGTTTATATCCATTGCCCCTGTCATTACAAGCCTTTGGAAACAGTCCCTCACCAGCTTTACTGGAGACCCTTTCTGATCTCCTTGGAGCCTTCTCTTCTCCAGGCTGAACAAGCCCAACTCTCTCAGCCTGTCCTCATATGGGAGGTTCTCCAGCCCTCTGATCATCCTTGTCACCTCCTCTGAACTCATTCCAACTGTTCCATGTCCTTCTTATTCCAGAACTGGACACAGTACTCCAGATGAGGTCTCACAAGAGAGGAATAGAGGGTCAGAATCCTCTCCCTCGACCTGTCCTACCACTTGATGAGAAGAAGGGTGTGAGTCAAGAGTTTCTCCTTCAGCTGGGATGTTCTGAGGTTGCTTGCCTCCACTTTCCAGTCTGGAAGCTTGGGTTAGTACTGAATTGGGCTGGGTTAGTGCTAAATTGGTCTATCTGGTTGGTCGTGAAGCACAAGTACTGTGAAGCACAAGTACTGTGAAGCCTTTCACACCTCTGGCATCTTCTGCTCTCCTCAAGGAAGTGGCCTCAGACTCAGACAGAACAAGATTTCTTCCAGCATAGTTTCTAGCTAAATTGATTGGATAGTCATTAAAATACATATATTGACCCCACACTGAGCCACAGGGCAAAAATAGTTTAGATAGCAGCAACGCAGGCTCCAACCTTAATCTGTAATGATTTCAGCTACTCTGAACAAAGCTCTCCGGCGCATCTTAACCGTAAACATGTAAAACCAACTTAATCCATAGAGGTGGTGGGGAGGAAACTGCATGTGTTGTTTTCTGCTCTCAGTAGGTCCCTCAGAACTGATAGTTTGATTCACTGGTTCACCATGATCTTTACCTTTCTCCACACATCAAATAAAGCACCATGTTTGGGTTTTGAAGGCTTTCTAACAGGACATGCCTGTGAGGCGATCGGTGCTGTGCTGTTTCAGAGAAGTCCTGTGGTTTCTCAGCACAGCTGCTGCTGTTAGGTTCGTGTTTCCCAGATCAAATCGGCTGTGGAAAATTATTTCCCTGGTGAGACCCAAGATACTTCAGTGTTTTCAGTTCTACTTGGAAATTCCAAGGTATTGGAGAGGAAAAACAATATAAATCTGTTCTTTGACAGGACCAGCAACTGTTCCTGGTCCCTGAGAAGCAATAACTGGATGTATTTGCTTGGACCTTTTCTTTTTGATGCCTGCATCTGACGTTCTGGACATTTATGGATGCATTTGCTTTGTCTGGCTTTCTGAGAAGACAGCCATCTGGTACTGGGAGTGTTCTTGGATCGCCCTTCCAAAAGGAAAAGGAGACTTTGCTTTTCATCTTCTGTTTGAAATAGCTCATTAATTAAAAATAGAAATATATTGAGAAATGTAACACATTAGAGTGCAGGTGCAGTAGAGCTTCGGTCCTAGGGAGGAGGGCAGAGCCACTGCAGAAGTGAATGGTGGAAGTTCAAACCCCTCTTGACAGAACAGTAAAAGCATGAAGTCCTGTCAAAGACTCTACATAAATAATGCTGTGGTGGGGGAGAAAGGGAGGAGAGGTAAAGCTTTCCTTCCAGTTCTCTTCATTTATATGGGACTGAGACAGGCTGGAGAAGTGGGCCCGTGTGAACCTCATGAGGTTCAACAAGGCCAAATGCGAGGTCCTGCACCTGGGCCGGGGCAATTTGCAATTTCAATACTGGCTGAGTATTGAGAACATGATTGAGAGCAGCCCTGCTGAGACGGACTTGGGGTGCTGATTGATGAGAAGCTTGATATGAGCCACTGAGTGGCTTGCAGCCCAGAAGGCCAACTGTATCCTGGTCTGCATCAGGAAAAGTGTGGCCAGCAGGGCGAAGGAGAGGATTCTCCTCCTCTACTCCACTCTCCTGAGACCCTATGTGGAGTCCTGTGTCCAATTAAATAATCCCCAGTATAAAAGGGATATGGAACTGTTGGAATGGGTCCAGAGTAGGCCATGGAGGTGATCTGAGGAATGGAGCACCTCTGCTATGAGGACAGCTGAGAGGGTTGGGGTTGTTCAGCCTGGAGAGGAGGAGGCTCCAGGGAGTACTTGGAGCGGCCTTCCAGAACTTGAAGGGGCTCCAGGAGAGCTGGGGAGAGACTTTTTCCAAGGGCCTGTAGCGATAGGACGAGGGGGAATGGCTTTAAATTGGAAGGCGGAAGATTTAGGTTAGACATTAGGAAGAAATTCTTCCTGATGAGGATGGTGAGGCCCTGACACAGGTTGCCCAGGGAAGGTGTGGATGCTCCTACCCCAGAAGTTTTCAAAACCAGGTTGGATGAGGCTTTGGGCAGCCTCGTTGAGTGGGAGTTGTCCCTGCACATGGCAGGGGGGTTGGAACTGGATGGTCTGTAAGATTCCTTCCAACCCAAACCATTCTGTGATTCTATAACCATCTGTCCTGTTGCTCGTGCCATGTGTTATTTTCCCCCAAACCTCTTCATCTTCTGTTTCTCAGACTTTCTGGATGGGTCATCTTACTCAGCTGATTGCCCTGACGTCTCCTCATCCATTAGACAAATGAGGATTGCATTGTTTTTATTATACTTCCATGTGTTGTCTCCTGTGCTGTTAATGCTTAGTGACAGGAGAAATTCCTGCTGTATCTACTGCAAGGAATCACTGCAGTAGCCCCAGAAGCAGCTGGTGTCTGATTTTCTCTGCTTGTTAACTTGTATGTGAAAGATAAAAATGAAGTTTTTTTGCATCAGAAACTCTTGAGGTTAAGGCTGTGCATTCATTCTGATGACAGGCTGAGAGGTTTGGCAAATCGCTCATGAAACCATGAGCGGAGAAGGACTTTTTCGAAGGGCCTGGAGAGATAGGACGATGGGGAATGGCTTTAAATTGGAAGGGGTGAAATTTGGAATAGACGTTAGGAAGAAATTCCTCATAATGAGGGTGGTGAGGCACTGGCAAAGGTTGCCCAGGGAAGCTGTGGATGCCACCTCCCTGGAAGTGTTCAAGGCCAGGTTGGATGGGGCCTTGATCAACCTGATCCAGGAGGAGGCATCCCAGCTCATGGCTGGAGGTTAGAATGGGATGGACTTGAAGGCCTCTTCCAACCCAAATCATTCTATGATTCTATGATTCTATCTAGGATCCGAGTGCCCAAGCAAGGATGAACCTGTACTCCAGGTCGGTAGCAGAGGGAGGAGGAGGAAGATAGTCCAGTGTCACCTTGCAATGCATCCTCCACTTCTGGAGGAAGATTCCTGGGTGTATCTGATCCAACAGGCAGTGAATGGATGCGAAAGGATGGACTCCCCTAACTTAGCAGGCAGTGTTTTGAATTCCCTTTGAAACCTTTCCGAAAGGATTCAATAGGATTGTGACCTATTTTTGGTAGTGAAAGAATCAAATGCTACTACCTGTCAGCAGGAGCTGTACTAGGGGGGCAGATTTGGACTAGGCATTCGGAAGAAATTCTTCCTGATGAGGGTGGTGAGGCACTGGCTCATGTTGCCCAGGAAAGCTGCCGCTGCCTCATCCCTGAAAATGTTCAAGGTCAGGTTGGATGGGACCTTGAGCAGTCTGGGCCGGTGGGAGATGTCCAAGCCCATGGCAGGAGGTTGGAACTGGATGATCGCTTCCAACCCAAACCATTCTATGCATCTGTGAATGCTGTCACCAACCTCTAAAAAGCATCTCCCATCTTTAGGCAACATTATACCATAGTTGTAATAAGATAATACAGCACAGACCAAGTGCCAGTGGAAGGAGAACGCTTTGGACTCTGGTTGTGGAGACAAGGTTCTTCGCTCAACAGTCAGGATTGATAGAGGCACAGTTGATATTTCTCTTTTGCATCGTGCACTCAATATGTGAGTGTGTACTTATCAAAAATTAACCTAATAATTGGGTAAACAGTGTTCAGGAGAAAAAACCCAGCCTGTTCATTTGTTCTATCGGCACTTGGTCTATATGTTTGTGCCTTGCGTTATGTACCGCTGCGTTCTGAGACTGAGTGCACTGGGATCGCTGAAGATCTGGAATGCAGCGAGCACAAGTCTAATTATTTTCTTCACTAGAGGCAATAATTGGCTTGTTGAGGAGTAATGAGATAATTCAGATGTAAATTCATTTTTGAGAGGGGAATTTTAATAATGGATAATCTGGGAAATTATATCATGAATGGAAGAATATTTTGTTTATAAAAGGAACAAGTGATGTAACTACAGAAGGTTGGGGCCATTTCAGCTAATTCACAGCTGGAAACAAAGTCTGTGAGATCGTTTTTGACTGCGGTAGAAAAGCTGTTTGTTCTGAGCTGTTAGCGTTGGGTTTTTAACAAGATTGTGATCCTGTGAATACGTGGCTGCAGGATTCATAGAATAGAATCATTGAACCACTGGGTTGGAAAAGACCTTTGAGCAACCTTCCAGTACCTGAAAGTGTCCTGCAAGAAAGCTGGAGAGGGACTGTTCACAAAGGCTTGGAGTGATAGGACAGTGGGAGGTGGCTTTAAACTGGAGAGGGGCAGATTTAGATTAGACATATGGAAGAGTTTCTTCACCATGAGAGTGGTGAGACACTGGCACAGGTTGCCCAGGGAAGTTGTGGCTGCCCCATCCCTGGAGGTGTTCAAGGCCAGGTTGAATGGGACTTTGAGTAACCTAATCTAGTGGGATGTCCCTGCCCATGGCAGGGCATTGGAACTAAATGATCTTTAAAGTCCTTTCCAACCTAAACTATCCTATGATTCCATGATTCTATGATTCTATGAATCAATGATCATCATTCACTGAATTCCTCCCTGGACAGGGTTGTTAGTTATGGAGATGAACTTTATGATGTGAGTATGTGAGTGGCTGTGCTGGATTGAAACCTTATGGAAATGGTTTAGTGAACTGAATCCAGGCCTGAGCAGTTGTGTGTTTGGTGGATGAGAAGCTCAACATGACCCAGCGATGTGCACTTGCAGCCCAGAAGGCCAACCATATCCTGGGCTGCATCCAAAGCAGTGTGTCCAGCAGGACGAGGGAGGGGATTCTGCCCCTCTACGCTGCTCTGATGAGACCTCACCTGGAGTCCTGTGTCCAGTTCTAGAATCCTCAGCACAGGAAGGACATGGATCTGTTGGAGTGAATCCAGAGGAGGCCACAGAGATGATCTGAGGAAGTCAGTAATCTTTGAGGTCCCTTCCAACTCAAACCATTCCATGATTTTATGATTCCATCAGCTTTGTGTTACTGAATGGGCTAACAAAGACAGCATGGTACTGTTTTCTAGTAATGAAAAAGCAGTAAACCAAGTGTCTCCTACATAAATCAGACTACCTAAACTTTAAGATCTCTTCTGAGGTGATAGGGATTCTGATACCACATGCAATGAGAGAATGGAAAAAGCTAATAGATATATTCAAATATAACCTCCAACTTTTCCTTTCTCTGCTTTTCTGTTAAAGGATTCACAGTGCCCCCAGAATGCTTCAGTTTTTTTGAGAGATCATGCGGACAAATCAAAAATAGATTAATTGAGCAGTGGAAGGAAGGTTTGAGATCACAGAATCATAGAATGGTTTGAATTAGAAGTTAACTTAAAGCCCATCCACTTCCAACCCCCGGCCATGGGCAGGGACACCTTCCGCTGGACCAGGTTGCTCAAAGTCCCATCTAGCCTTGCCTTGAACACCTCCAGGGGTGGGGTATCCATGACTTCTCTGGGCAACCTGTGCCAGTGCCTCACCATCCTCACAGTGAGGGACTCTGGATTGGATCAGAGAACACCCTCTGGCTTTTCTCAGCAGCCTTCTGTACTTTCCCCTGGCCTCGTCCTGTTCCTCACTCTCTTCTTTCTTTTCACTTCTATGTCAAGCCCTTGTAGTTTGTCCTGTGCTCAAGAGCTGTGGCTAATTTTAATCAAGCCTGAGGTGTCGTTCCGTTTCATCAATGCCATATTAGTGTCATTCCTGTTCATCAATGTCACATTAACAGTAAATCTGAACTCCCTGATTATTAAAGTGGGTGGAAATCACAGCTCCTGTGGCCAGATAGCTGCTCATCAACGATAGCTGCTCATCAACAGGGTTTTTGATGGGGCCTGATAGTTTAATGCAGGCCTTAATCAAGGACTCGTAACTGTTTTCTCGGCTGGTTTTTATCCTCCTGCTATTGAACATATGTGCACGTGTTCCCTGTTTTTGTTTAGCACACGCGCTGTGAGGACCGGAGCAGAAACGTGGATGTAGGCTGAAGCATCGCTCGTGTTAATGGCTTAGGCCCTCAAAGTTCATGATGTGAAGTGTTTGAGAATTGCTATTTAAGGCTGAAGACTGGCGAGGTGGGAAATCATTAGCGAGGGAGGGAGCATGAACTGTGTTTAGCGCAGAGGACCATGTGTCAGAGCACTGCCTCCTTTATCCCTGGGAGAAATCTTCACTGTATCGTTAACCTTGGTTTTGCTTAAGTGTTGCCTCTATTTCTTCCCTTTGCTTTTTACATCGCTTGCTTCCCCGAATCTTGAACCAGTTTTGACCCAAACAAGCAGTCGGGTCATATTTACGAACTGTAGGTTATGAGTGAATTTGTTGACACTTTGCTCTGAAGGTTCAGGTGAAGGTTCTGGTTTTCTAGTCCAGCCTTGCCTGTGTTACATCTGTGGCTTGGATACAAAAGCTTCCAAAATACCTGAGGGTAATGGTGGATGAGAAGCTCAACAGCAGCCAACGATGTGGGTTTACAGCCCAGAACACCAACCATATCCTGGGCTGCATCCAAAGAAATGGGACCACCACGTTGAGGGAGGGGATTCTCCCCCTCTATTCCGCTCTTGTGAGACCTCACCTGGAGCCCTGTGTTCAGTTCTTGAGTCCTCAACACTGGAAGGACATAGACCTGTGGTAGCAAATCCAGAAGAGGCCACAAAGATGATCTGAGGGCTGCAGCACCTCTGCTATAAGGACAGGTGGAGAGAGTTGGGCTTATTCAGCCTGGAGAAGAGAAGGCTCTGGGGAGATCTTATAGTGACCCTGCAGTACTGAAAGGGGCTCCAGAAAAGCTGGGAAGGGGCTTTTTATCAGGGAGTGCAGGGACAGGTTGAGGCAGAACAATTTTAAGCTGAAAGAGGGGAGATTTAGATGAAATAATAGGAAAAAAAAATTCCTGTGAGGGTAGTGAGGCACTCGCAGAGGTTACCCTGGGAAGTTCTGGCTGCCCCATCCCTGGAGGTGTTGAAGGCCAGGTTGAATGGGGCTTTGATCAACCTGATCCAGTGGGAGGTGTCCCTGCCCATGGTAGGGGGTTGGAATTGGCTGGGCTTTAAGGTCCCTTCTGACTGAAACCGTTCTATGATGCTATTTGTGTGTGCGTTTGAGACCCAGTGGTGGAATAGGTGTCAGATAAAGAGGTTTCTAATGTGTTTTCTGCACTAAAGAGCAGATTTGCTCACACAAGCTGAGCCTTGCTGAGTTGCAGAAGCATATTTTCCCCAGTTCCTCCCTCAGCTTCTGCAGACAGCGCTTTCTCAGGAATTTCTATCCAACTTTGAGCGTTGTAGTTGAGTCAGTGCTACCACAGACCTCACTGGCATTGGACTTAATTAATGACAGACCATGCGAGCCTTGTTAAAGAGAAAGGTCTGTCATGCGGTATTTGTCAGTGGCAGTTCTGCTCTGTCGAGGAGAGTTACAGTTAACCTTTAACCAGTTATGAAGGCAGCTAAAAGGTGCTTCCATCCTCTTTAACTATCATCAGACCCGGTTAAAGGTTAACATCATGCTTCTGGCACTGGAGTCCTTCCAGGGCACTGTTGTCCTCCCAAGAGCCCACCTGACCCATGGTCTGATTTCCAAGCCGTGCTCTCAAAGGACAACGTGAAAATAAACTACAGGCTCCATCTTAACAAAAACAGCCAAGCACAAGAGCACACATGTATTGGGAGCAACTAAGTCCTACACACAGTCTTCATTAGTGAATCCTGGATTTAATTGGAGTCCTTACACCATAAAACCCTGGTGACTTCTTTACCTTGATGTCTTGTTTCCAGTGCTGACACTGTCGCTTGTCAAAGAAGCTGCTCTTTAGGAATAAGCCCAATCCCTTCTTTCTTGATGTGCTTTTCTCTTTTTTTTTGGTCTCTTTGTAGGATATATTTAAAATTACACTCAAACAGTGCTCCCTGCGATTGGATTTATAGAAACATTGAATCCTTGAGGTCGGAAAAGACCTCTAAGATCATCAAGTCCAACCATCAGCCCAACATCACCAAGCCTACTAAATCATGTCCTGTTGTGCGCCATGGACAAGTTTTTTTTTAATATCTTCAGGGATGAGGACTCCACCACTGCCCTGGACAGCATCTGCCAGTGCTTCACCACTCTTCCAGTAAAGAAATTTTTCTTAACATCTGATCTAAACCTGCCCTGGTGGAACTTGAGGCCATTTCCTCTTGTCCTATCAATTGTCACTTGGGAGAAGAGACCAGCACCCACCTCACTACAACGTCCTTTCAGGGAGTCGTAGAGAGTGAGAAGGTCTCCCCTCAGCCTCCTTTTCTCCAGGCTAAACAACCCCAGTTCCCTCAGCCGCTCCCCAGTTCTCCAGCCCCTTCACCAGCTTTGTTCCCCTTCTCTGGACACACTCCAGCCCCTCCATATCCTTTTACTGAGGACCCCCAAACTGAACCGAGGATTCGAGGTTTGACCTCACCAATGCTGAGGCCAAGGGCCCAATTCCTGGAACCTGCTGGCCATGCTGTTTCTGTTACAGGCCAAGATGCCATTGCTTTTTTTTTTTTAATGTTTGTCTTTCTCATCATCATCTATTGATGTTGTAAGGTGTTACGGAGTTGTAGTTGTATGGAAATCACTGAAAGATGATTCTTGGAGGATAAACAGTGTGTAGGTACGTGTTTGTATAAGGCTTTAACTGAAGCCAAAATCGTTGTATAAGTTTTCTTGCTTCTAAAAAATAAATAAGTGGCATTCTCTTGGACTTCTGTGTTAGGAATGGTTGGACTTGATGATCCAGTGGGTCCTTTCCAACCTGGTGATTCTATGATTCTATGATTCTATGACATACAAGACAGAAGGACAATGAGGTCCTGTAGTGTGTCCAGAGAAGGGCAACGAAGTTGGTGAAGAGGCTGGAGAACAAGTCTTAAGAGAGGCAACTGAAGGAACTGGGGTTATTTAGTCTAGAGAAAAGGAGGCTGTGGGGAGACCTTATCACTTTCTACAACTCTCTGAAAGGAGGTTGTAGCGAGGTGGATGTTGGTCTCTTCTCTTAAGTGATAAGCAATAGGATGAGAGGAAATGGCCTCAAGCTGCACCAGGAGAGGTTCAGATTAGACATCAGGAAAAATGTCTTCACCAAAAGGGTTCTCAGACCCTGGCAGAGGCTGCTCAGGGAGATGGTGGAGTCCCCCATCCCTGTTTAAAAGACAGAGAAATGAGGTGCTCAGGGATTTGGTTTAGTAGTGGGCAGGTACGGTTGGACTTGATGATCTCAAATGTCTTTTCCAACCAAGCGATTCTATGATTCTGTGCTTATAGATTGAAAACGAACAATACTTTTTCTTATGATATGCACGTCTGGTGGAAAAGAACAGCAGGTTTTGGGACAATTCATTTATCAATGAATCGTTGCCGAGATTTTCCTGGAGTGGCCGCTCAGGGGAAATGAAAAGCAATGACACAATTTACAAACAAGAGTAATTTCAGTTGTTTATTCACAATTACATCTCTGTTCCCTAAGGAAACTGTTCAAGGAACATTGTGAGTTTAAGAACAGCTTTGTTTTTGTAAACTTTTTTTTTCTAATAGCTGAGTTGAAGTTGTGTTTATTACTGAAAATTCCCCAGGCTTTTTGCGAACGATCTCCTCAGCGCAGTCGCGGTTCAGCCCTGGGTTTACATCCTTTTGGTTATACTCTGCTTTTCTTATCTCTCTGCTTAAACTGGTTTAGTCTCTGAGTTCCCATCTGTTATGCTAACTATCCGTGCTTTCTCTAGACCTTTTTCCAGCTTTAGGAGTTCAGAAAACTGAAAGCTAACAAACCCCTTGCCTCCTAAATGCTGACCTTAAAGAAAGGCTCATAGAATTGTTACAGAAATACTCATCATTAATCAGTGTAAACCTTTTGTGACGCGTCCTAAGGTCAAGTCAATTTTATAGAATCCTAGAATAGACTCACTGAATGGTTTGGATTGGAAGGAACCTTAAAGCCCATCCAGTTCCACCCCCCTGCCATGGGTAGGGACACCTCCCACTGGATCCGGTTGGTCAAAGCTCCATCCTACCTGGCCTTCAACAACTCCGGGGATGGGGCAGCCACAACTTCTCTGAGCAACCTGTGCCAGTGCCTCACCAGTCTCACAGGAAAACATTTCTTCCCAATATCTCCCCCCCCTTTCAGCTTAAAACCATTCCCCCCATCCTGTCTGCACTCCCTGATAAGGAGCCCCTCTGCAGCTTTCCTGTAGCCCCTTTGAGTACTGGGAGGATGCTCTAATGTCTCTGCAGAGGCTTCTCTTCTCCAGGCTGAACAACCCCAAGAGCCTGGAGTGATAGGATGAAGGGGAATGGCTTTAAATTGGAAGGAGGTATGTTTAGATTAGACATTAGAAAGAAATTCCTGATGGGAATTAGTGGGGACACACTGGCCCAGGTTGCCCAGGGAAGTGTGGCTGCCCGCATCCCTGTAGGTGTTCCAGGCCAGGTTGGATGGGGCCTTGATCAACCTGATCCAGGGGGAGGTGTCCCAGCTCATGGCAAGAGATTGGAACTGGATGGGCTTTAAGGCCCCTTCCAACCCAAACCATTCTATGATTCTATGATTCTATCTAGGATCCGAGTGCCCAGGCAAGGATGAGCCTGTACCCCAGGTCGGTAGCAGAGGGTGGAGGAGGAAGATAGTCCAGTGCCACCTTGCAATGCATCCTCCGCTGTTGGAGGAAGATTCCTGGATGTATCTGATCCATCAGGCGGTGAATGGATGCGAAAGGATGGACTCCCTTAACTTAGCACACAATGTTTTGAATTCCCTTTGAAACCTTTCCGAAAGGATTCAATAGGATTGTGACCTATTTTTGGTAGTGAAAGAATCAAATGCTACTACCTGTCAGCAGGAACTGTTTTATATATAGCTGCTGAAAGCAGCCATGTAGGAAAAATCAGCAGCTACGATACCTTTTTCCTCCTCATTTCTATTCTCTTGCCCCAAATATGGTACTTGGAGAAGAGCCGAGTATAAATTCCTGTCCATGGTCAGGTAAGAATATTGGATGTTACCAACTACTCAGTGTATTTCAGGACCAGTGGCAATTTCTACATCTCGAGTGACCTGAAAAAACAGCCTCTCTGTTTTCTCTTCTTTCACCCCAGTCTCTCTAATCCTTTCAATGTGGCTATAAATGGATTTCTTGCAAAATACTTTTTGGCACAGTGGCCCCTCGTAGTGATTTCCACCAAACACTCGTTAGCCCTTTGTGTGAAAGCCCTTTCCTTAAATTCTCCAAGTCCAACATCTTGATTTCTGAGTGCCTGTTTCATTTTTCCTTTCTTTTTCTTTGCAATTAACAGGAATTTCTGAATACATCTCCTTGCGACAAACTAAATGAGGTTACAGCTTGGTGTCCCATCTGTACGAGAGCTTTAGCTCGGCTTTGTGTCTTGAATCTTTGAACTTTGGCTTTGTCCTTTTGGTTGTTGTTCTATGAATGCTTTGGCATGAGGATGAAATTAAAAAGCACTTCAGCTGTTGCTGAATGGTAGGTGATGTCGAACCCCCTTCTTGAAATGGAAATTAAAGCCCCGTCTTTTTTACATTCCTTTTCTTAAGCAACAGGATATTGATCCGCTGGGTTGAAGCCTTTAAAAAAAATGCTCTGTTATCTTCCCAGTTTATTTTTGTGGAGGAACATGTTTTAGTTATCTGAGCGTTTAGCGATATGAAAGAACATGGAGATCAGATTTAGGTTATTAAGGGGATAAATCTTATGCTTCATTCTGTGCTTTCTTATCCTGCCTTGTAGCGGTGATAAAAGCGAAGGGATCTGAAGCCAAGCTTTGTTTGAAAGTTTCTTAGCAGTGAAAAAGGTTCCTGTTAAATGCCTATTTGAGATTAAAGCGAGATGCATGAAAACCACGTATGTGTAAAACCCAAGCACACAACTTTCGTTCCTATTTTGAGGTTCAATGTCTTGTATTACATGGAGGTACAAATCTTTGAGCAGGATCTTTGTGAAAGCACTACACCAACTCTTCTGCGTGGTTGTATTCTTCTGATATGAAAGAGCAAGGTGGGAACTTGCAAAGTTCGTCCCGTTAATTGAATTTGATTGTCACACCTCGAATCCCGTGTTCAGTTTTGGGCCCCTCACTACAAGGACATTGGAGTGTGTCCAGAGAAGGGCAGTGAAGCTGGGGAAGAGACTGGAGAACAATTCGTATGAGGAGTGTTGAGGGAAGTGGGGTCGTTTAGTGTGGAGAAAAGGAGGCTGAGGGGAGACCTTCTCACTGTCTACAACTCCCTGAACGGAGGTTGTAGCGAGGTGCGTGCTGGTCTCTTCTCCCAAGTGACAGGTGACAGCATGAGAGCAAATGGCCTCAAGTTGCACCAGGAGAGGTTCACATTTGACATTAGGAAAAATATCATCAGTGAAAGAGTTCTCAGGCTCTGGCAGAGGCTGCTCAGGGAGGTGGTGGAGTCCCCATCCCTGGAGGTGTTTAAAAGATGGGGAGATTAAGTGCTTAGGGATTTGATTCAATAGTGGATAGGTACTGTTGGACTCAATGATCTCAAAGATCTTTTCCAATCTAGTGATTCTATAGTTCTATGTCTCATTTATAGTGCAGCATGTGTGAGGTATCTGCTGGTATCTGCGTAGTGCTGTTGCAAAGAGGCCATAGAAGTGCTTACTGTAGTAAAATCCTCCATGACTTGTCACTGTTGCTCCCTGCCCAACTTCAGAGCTTTTACGTCAGTGCAAGAGGAAAACGTGGTTCTTCTACACTTGCTGTCTCGAATGGGATAGAATCATAGAATCAAAGAATCATAAAATCATTTGGGTTGGAAGACCCTTAAGGCACATCCAGTTCCATCGCGCCTGCCATGGGCAAGGACACCTCTCACTGGACCAAGCTCTCAAGGCCCCATCCAACCTGGCCTTGAACACCTCCAGGGATGAGGCAGCCACGACTTCCCTGTGCAACCTGTGCCAGTGCCTCAGCGCCTTTATCAGAAAGAATTTTAGCCTAATGTCTGATCTAAATCTTTCCCCTCTCCAATTTAAAGCCATTCCCCTTTGTCCTGTCCCTATAGGCCCTTGGAAAAAGTCCCTCCCTAGGTTTCCTGGAGCCCCTTCAGGTCCTGGAAGCTGCTCTAAGGTCTCCCCAGTGTCTTTTATTCTCCAGGCTGAACAACCCCAACCCTCCTAGCCTGTCCTCATAGCAGAGGTGCTCCAGCCTTGTGATTATCTTTGTGACCTCCTCTGGACCCATTCCAACAGTTCCATATTCTTCTTATGTTTGGGACTTCAGAACTGGCCACAGAACTCCAGGTGGGGTCTCACAAGAGCAGAGTAGAGGGTGAGAATCCCCTCCCTCACCCTGCCGGCCCAGGGCCTTCTCTTGGTGCAGCCCAGGACATGGTTGGCCTTCTGGGCTGTGAGCACATAGAATCATAGAATAGTTTGGGTTGGAAGGGACCTTAAAGATCATTTAGTTCCAACCCCCCTGCCATGGGCAGGGACATCCCACCAAATCAGGCTGCCCAAGACCCCATCCAGTCTGGCCTTGAACACTTCCAGGGATGGGATATCCACGACTTCCCTTGGCAACCTGTTCCAGTGTCTCACCACTCTCAGGGGGAAGAAATTCTTACTAATGTCTAGTCTAAATCTGCTTCTCTCCAGTTTATACCCATTGCCCTTCGTCCTATGACCACAAGCCTTTGTCAGTAGTCCCTCCCCAGCTTTCCTGTAGCCCCTTCAGGTACTGGAAGGTCACTATAAGATCTGCTTGTAACCTTCTCTTCTCCAGGCTGAACAAGCCCAACTCTCTCACAGCCTGTCCTCATAGCAGAGGTGCTCCAGCCCTCAGATCATCTTTCTAGTCCTCCTCTGGACCTGTTCCAACATCTCTGAAAACAGCTCCACATTGCTGGCTCATGTCGAGCTTCTCATCAGTGATCACCCCCAAGTCCTTCTTGGCAGGGCTGCCCTCAATTGCATCATCCCCCAGCCTGTACTGAAACCATGGATGGCTCTGACACAGGTGTAGAACTTCACTGAACCTCATGAGGTTCACACAGCCCCACTTCTCCAGCTTGTCCAGGTCCCTCTGGACCCGTGTTTTTAATGCCTTTTTGTAGCAGAGGATTAAAATTTAAACACTCGAGGTCATTTGGAGAAAGAAGTAACGCAGCAGCGCTCGGTTGTTGTGCAATCTTATCCCAGTATTCTGTCACATTCTGATGCATTGCCAAAGCATATGGATCGCCATATGGTGACTCTGGGTTTCTGCCACCTGTAGCCAAGTTCATTTTCAATCACTGAATTTGCCCAAGAGATAAAGCAAAACGAGTACAGCAGTGAAAATAAGATTGCAGTGGTAAAGCCTGAAGTTTTATGTGAGTTACTGTTGTTACAGTAATTACTAGAAGAAGGCAAAAAATAAACAAATGGATTTAATGAGCATGTTCGTAATCGGGAACAAGTGTATCCAGCACCTCATTAGTGGGGGTGAGGTGGGCTCCTTGCGCCTTCTTGTCCTCAAAAAGATAAAGTAGTTTTTGTTGTGATTCAGCTTAGAATCATAGAATCACCAGTGTGGAAAATACCTCTTGGATCGTTGAGTCCAACCATTCCTATCTGCCGCTAAACCATTGCCCTGGGCAGTTCATCTACCTGTCTTTTAAATATCTCCATGGATTGGGACTCCACCACCTCCCTGGGGAGCCTCTGTGAGAAAATGGGATTAAAGCACCTTGGATGTCTTTAAAAGTAATACTGGTGACTGGTTTAAATGTGTCTTTGTGATTCAGGAATAGTGATGCGATGAATAACGTTTACTGTATGGAATGATGAAAAACCAAGGGAAATACATGCTGTGAATCCTAGAATCGTTAAGGTTGGAAAAGAACTCTAAGATCATCCAGTCCAACCATCAGCACAACCCCACCGTGCCTAGTAAACCGTGCTACATCAACACGGTTTTTGAAGCCCTCCAGATATGAAGACCCCACCACTGCCCTGGGCAGCCTCTTCCAGTGCTTCACTGCTCTTTCAGTAAAGGCATTTCTCCTAATATCCAACGTAAACCTCCCCTGGTGGTGGGGCATAATTTGCTGTCAGTCTGTTCTGCTAAGGAGGATTTCTTTTAAAATAGAAATGTAATACATAAAATCATATATATATATAAAACATCTTTTTTTTATATTTCCTTTTTTTTTGAGCCGTTGTATTATTGATGTAAAGCTATGTATCATAGAATCATAGCTCATAGCATCATAGAATCATACCATTGTAGAATCACAGGATCATGGGATGGTTTGGGTTGGAAGGGAACTTAATCCCCATCCAGTTCCAATCCTCCTGCCATGGGTAGGGACACCTCCCACTGGATCAGGGTGTTCAGAGCCTCATCCAACCTGGCCTTGAACACCTCCAGGGATGGGGCAGCTGCAACTTCTCTGGACAACCTGTGCCAGTATTTCACCACCCTCAAGGGAAAACGTTTCTTCTTAATATCTCATATAAATCTCCCCTCTTTCAGCTTAAAACTGTTCAGCCTCATCCTGTCCTTGCAATCCCTGATAAAGAGCCCCTCCTCAGCTTTCCTGGAGCCCCTTCGGGTACTGGAAGCTGCTCTAAGATCTCCCCACAGCCTTCTCTTCTCCAGGCTGAACAACCCCAACTCTCTCATCCTCTTCTCATATGGGAGCTGCTGCAGCCCTCAGATCATCTTCATGGTCTTCTCTGAACTGGCTCCAACAGCTCCATGTCCTTCCTGTGCTGGAGATTCCAGACCTGGATGCAGGACTCAAGATGAGGTTTCACCAGAGCAGTGCAGAGGGGAGAACCACCCTCTATAGAGGAGAGGTTTCAATGCATCACTTCACTTTTCACCTACCAGGTGATGTAGCTCCTCTGCAGAAAATGATCAAATTGTTGAGTTTCCCACGAAGAAGACACTGAGTGTTTTAGCTGCTCGCAGTGAAAACGAGCACTTCATGTCTTGGTTACTGGCCAAGGTGATTGCGTAAACGCTGCGCTCTGTGTGTGTATGGCAGCACATAGTTGAGCCATTAAAATACAGTTAGCTGCACTCCTCATCTTGCCACCAGATATCTTCTTAAAGGATTGTTGTTCTTTTAATGAAGCCCAGTCTCACTGAACCACTGAACTCGCTTTCTCCAGGAAGGCTCTTTACAGGGACCTGACAGATCATCTCTCCGTCGCTTTCAGACGTCCTGGCTCTCTTAATTCTTCTCCATAACGACTTTTGTGCTGCACGATAAAATATTCATGTTAAAATAGGTTCTAAACTAATTATCTGCAGCCAGCAGTTGCCAGTGCAGTCATTTGCTGTTAGCTTGGCTCAAGTTAATGGCTTGTATTTCAGTACAAATAGTCCCTCCTGGCTGTTTCCTGTCACTGATTCTTATCCTAAATGGGATTTCCATATGTGTCTGGAGTTAATTCTTCCGATGTCCGAAGGAGCTTTCTAGTTTTGCTCCCCTTTTCTAAAGAGGAGGATGTGTTATGTATTATGCAGTTGCTGCAACTGCATTTTCCTTAGAAGAAATCATCTGCTGGGTCTTTTCTCTGCACGTGGTCTGTTATGCTTTGAGCTTTCTTTGATTGTAGGCATTTTTAGTAACAATAGAAAATAAATATTCTACATACAAGGACCATTCTGGTGGCGTATTGAAGTTATACAGGGAAAAAAGAAAGCAAACCAGTGAAGGGAGCCTCCAAGTAGGCTGCGGAGGGAATATTTACAAGGGTGTGTAGTGATAGGACAAGGGGGAATTGCTTTAAACTGGAAGGAGAAAATTTAGATTAGACATTAGGATGAAGTTCCTCATGATGAGGGCGGTGAGGCCCTGGTAGAGGTTGCCCAGGGAAGCTGTGGCTGCCCCATCCCTGGAGGTGTTCAAGGCCAGGTTGGATGGGGCTTTGAGCAGCCTGAGCCAGTGGGAGGTGTCATAGAATTATATAATCGTAGAATCATAGCATGGTTTGGGTTGGGAGGGACCTTAAAGATCATCCAGTTCCAACCCCCCGGCCATGGGCAGGGCCATCCCACTAGATCAGGCTGCCCAAGGCCCCATCAAAGTCCCTGCACATGGCTGGGAAAATGGAAGTGGATGATCTTTAAGGTCCCTTCCAACCCAAACCATTCTATGATTCTATATATGATGGGAAGATATGCAATAAACCCATCTCATCTTCTATCTGGAGGTCTCACATTAAACTGATGTTTTTAGAAAATCCTGACTGTGTTGATTTTGGGCTTAAAAATGCCCTTAAAGATGACTATGGTAGATGGAGGCTGAATGAAATGGCGCTGGGTTTCAAAAGAGCTGATGAATTCTTTAGTTTTCAGTTTAAGCTGGATTTGGTGATCAAAACCTTCAAGATTTTTTTTCCTCCTTCTTCTTCTCAGAGACAAGCAGCTATGACAAATATTGACAGATTTAAATCTGTCGATATTACCATATGTCCACGTACTATAAAAATGTCACTAAGTATATGGAAATCAGTTTGACTAATCACATGTCCGTATGCCTAATTGGTGGTGGGATCAAGGCTTGCGAGTCCTAACATGGAAATTATTTAGATGTCTTTCTTTTTTTTCTTAATTATCTTCATGTTTATAGCTAGTAATTTAAACAGCTTGCAGGAAAAAAATCATCTGCTCTAGTCTACATTAATTGTTTCCATATTAGTCCTAATGGGACACTGTAATGTGACATGTTGTAGAAATTCATGTAGACATTGAAGCTTCCTGCAGGTTTGCAAGAGTGTATTACAGAAATGAAGACAGACTCTTGCTCCAAGACTGTAAAGCTGTTTGAAACCTGAAAAGAGTGTTCCATTTTCAACTAAACTTCATCCAACGTATGCAGACTTCATGCAGTGCAGCTGATCTTCTGAGTAACCTATGTGGATGCACCCTTGGGTGCTCCATGGGAGCAGAGGGGATTCACCCAAGCTCTAGTGGAAACATTTGCAGAATCATTGACATCTGTGTAGGACACTCCACCTTGTGAAAGATCTACTCATTTTGTGATAACTTTGTGTTGCTTGTTCCGGCATTTCACTGTTCAGCCAAGGTTATGAACTTGGTGAGGCACGGCATCGTCTTCAGCTTCATGCATTTTTAACAGCTCCTCTAAGATCTCTCAGTTCTGGAGTCTGACTTTAGTTCAACATAAGTTTTCAGACAACACCATGTTGGGTGGGAGTGTTGATCTACTTGAGGGGAGGGAGGCTCTGCAGAGGGATCTGGACAGGCTGGATCCATGGGCTGAGGCCAGCGGGATGGGGTTCATCAAAGCCAAGTGTCACATCCAGCGCTTGGCACTGTTTCTCCATAAGAACTCTATGCAACTCTCCAGGCTTGGGGAAGAGTGGCTGGAAGGCTGCCCAGAGGAAATGGACCTGAGGGTGTTGGTTCACAGTGTCTCCGCATGAGCCAAGAAGGCGAACAGCATCCTGGCTTGGATCAACCCTGGTGTGGCCGGCAGGAGTAGGGAAAGGATTGTCCCCATGGAGTGAGCACTGATGAGGCTACACCTTGAATCCTGGGTTCAATTTTTTTCATTCAAAATACCACGTCTACACACTTTTTTAACACCTCTGGGGATGGAGACTCCACCACTACCCTGGGCAGCCTCTGCTGGTGCTTCACCACTCTTTCAGGAAAGAATTTTTTCCTGATATCCAATCTAAACCTCCTCTGGTGCAACTTGAGGCCATTTCCTCTCATCCTGTCACTTATTACTTGGGAGAAGAAACCAACACCCACCTCACTACAACCTCCTTTCAGGGAGTTATAGACAGTGATGGGGTCTTCCCTCAGTCTCTTGCTCTCCAGGCTAAACCATCCCAGTTCTCTCAGCCACTCTTCATAACCCCTGAGCTCCAGCCCCTTCTCCAGCTTCATTGCCTTTCTCTGGACATGCTCCAGCAGCTTCAATGTCCTTCTTGTAGTGAGGGACCCAAAACTGAACCCTGGATTCAAGGTGCGACTTCACCAGCGATGAAGTTCTGGAATCCTCAACATAAGGATGATATGGAACTGTTGGAACAGGTCCAGAGGAGGCTACAAAGATTATCAGAGAGCTGGAGCACCTCCTATACAAGGACAGGCTGAAAGAGTTGGGGTTGTTCAGCCTGGAGACGAGAAGGCTCCAAGGAGATCTTATAGCAACCTTCCAGTACCTGAAGGGGGCCTACGGGAAAGCTGGAGAGGGACTGTTCATAAAGGCTTTTGGTGATAGGGCAAGGGGGAACAGGTATAAACTGGAGAAGGGCAGATTTAGGCTTGATATAAGGAAGAATTTCTTCCCCATGAGAGTGGTGAGGCCCTGGCACAGGTTGCCCCGGGAAGTGGTGGCTGCCCCATCCCTGGAGGTATTCAAGACCAGGTTGGATGGGGCCTTGGGCAGCCTGGTCTAGTGGGGTGTCCCTGCCCATGGCAGGGGGTTGGAACTGGATGGTCTTCAAGGTCCCTTCCAACCCAAACTATGCTATGATTTTATGATTCTGTGATTCTAAGTTATACACAGAGTAAATTATAGCACGAGGGAATTTTTACCACTGTCAATCTGTTTCGTACTGATGCTAAATTTTGCACATCTTCAATATTTATGAAATTAAGGAGCAGTTAAAGGGAAACCGCTCTCCAAGCAATGCAGATTTATAGACATGGGATTTGTTTCCTTTTCTCCTTAACTCTGTTTTCCAAATAATTCTTATTTCTGCAGAGTGTGGAGGTCCAGAAAATCATTAAGTAATGCAACTTGAGTCTCTCATGCAGGGAACGCTCCTTTATAGTGAGGCTTGAGGGAATACAAGTTTTTCCCTTTATTGTTTTCTATTCTTGAATGCTGTTGTATCATAAATACCGAGTTTACTGTGTGCTCTTTCTTAAACGCTCATCCTTCTCGGAGTGGTGCTGAAGTGATTTTCACCTACGTGAAAGATGACTGATAGAAGGTAGAAATTGATATCTTGATTGTGGTAGAGCTTTCAGGTTTTTGATCACTTGTATATCAATGGTAATTTCTTCAATATCCTCTTGATTTGAGAAAAAAAATAACCCTGTCTTTTTAGAAGTGAGTGGAATGAATGCTATCTTTACCAAGAGATGAATGTAGATTTAAAATTCAGTTGATAGCAGCTATATTATGGATTTAGCTTGATTTTCTAGGAAACAAATCCTATCGTAAAGGAAATGAGTCCTTTATGATTGTTCTCTCTGTCCCTCCCCGCTAATGTGATGGATATCAGCCAAAGCTGAACGAAGCAGAAGAGGCAAAGCCATATGCAATTCCCAAGGAATAAAAGACTTGTGAACCTGAGTGGTGACACAGAGGTGAAATGCTCTCGTGAGACCTCACCTGGAGTCCTGCACCTGGTTCTGGAGTCCTCAGCGCAAGGAGGACATGGAGCTGTTACTGTGAGTCCAGAGGAGGCCACAAAGATCCTAGGGCTGGATCACCTCCCGTGCAAGGACAGGCTGGAAGTTGGGGTTGTCCTGCCTGTAGAAGAGAAGGCTCTGGGGAGACCTTAGAGCATCTTCTAGAGCATCTTCTAGGGGGCTCCAGGAAAGCTGGAGAGGGGCTCTTGATCAGGGAGTGCAGGGATAGGACAAGGAGGAATGGTTTTAAACCGAAAGAGTGGAGGTTTAGATGAGATATTAGGAAAAAAGGGTTTTGCTGTGAGTGTGGTGAGGCACCAGCACAGGTTCCCCAAGAGAAGTTGTGGCTGCCCTATCTCTGGAGGTGTTCTAGGCCAGGTTGCGTGAGGCTTTGGACAGCCTGATCCAGTGGGAAGTGTCCCTGCCCATGGCAGGGAGTGGGACTGGATGATTTTTGAGGTCACTCCCAACCCAAACCATTCTCTGATTCTATGAAAAACAGAGAGGGGAACAGAGGCCAAATTTGGCCGCTGTGGTTACGAAAGGCCAGTGGCCAAGGATGAGAAACAGAGCTTCAAACCACCCCTGTTTTAAGGATTGTTATGGATATTGCAGCACAGGAAGCTGAAGGAACAAAGGAAACAGGTTTGTTTCTCTTAAGTGTTGATCCTTAAATGGTTTTTGGAACTGGAAATGTAGATAACATTTAATTATTACGAAGTATCTGGTCTTTGGGCTTGAATTTTTGGCATCGTCCACTCTACTCAAACCAAACTCAATGTAGAATAGAGGTGGTCAGCCTGTCTGAAGAGGATGAAACTTTATTTTTCTTGAGTCAGCACTGATCCCTCATACATTCTTCTTTCTCCCACCCCAGAAACGTGAGTCCTCACTAGTCTGTATATTCATATAAAAGTTAACTCTTGCTCCTTGAGGACCAAATACTTTGATTTCAGAAGACTTAGCACAAACACCCCTGAGGCTGTACACCACGCTGGCAGTTTCTGAAGGACAGGGGCATCTTGGGGGCTTCTGGAACCAATACAGTACTCTTAAATGTGCACCAGTGAAATGTTTGGCAGAGATTTTGAGACTACCTTTTTTTTTGAGCAGAGCTTAGCATGGAACATGGATGGGACAAGAGTTGTATCGGTTAGCACAGTGTGGTACTGAGGTTAATTAGCTCTGGTGAGCGGCATTAAACTTGATTTTGTGTCTTGCTGGCTGCGTAAATGTGAGTAATGGGCACTTGTTTAATATGGTTTAGGCATGACCTAGGTCCTCCTAGGAGTTCGTCCACCTCCATGTTGTCTCTCTGTGTAGGTGTTTAGCTCATCTGCCTTCTTTCCCATTGCAATCAATAAGAGGCCTTGCAGGAGCAGCCATGCATGAATAGCTTGTTCCTTTGAGGTGACAATTGTAGAATCACGGAATCATTAAGGTTGGAAAAGACCTCTAGGATCATCCAGTTCAAATGTCAGCCCAACCCCACTGTGCCTGATAAACCATGTCCCAAGTGCCACGTCTACACACTTTTTCAACACCTCCAGGGATGGAGACTCCACCATTGCCCTGGGCAGCCTCTTCCAGTGCTTCACCACTCTAATATGAAAGAATTTTTTCCTAATATCTGATCTAAACCTCCCCTGGTGCAACTTGAGGCCATTTCCTCTTGCCCCATCACTAGTTCCTTGGGACAAGACACCAGAACCCACCTCACTACAACCTCCTTTCAGGGAACTGCAGAGAGCGGTGAAGTTTTCCCTCAGCCTTCTCTTCTCCACACTAAATAAGAGAGTATTGATTGAGTGCTGCATCGGACACTCACTGGTCCAGCGTTTGCTCGGAGTAGAGGAGGACTACACTTTTACAAACAATGCGTGGATTATAAGGGCAGCAAAAATCTTTGGCTACATGAAACATCAGGCGGCAGCATGGGGAATATTCGGAGTTTTAAGGAGCATCAGCTTTGACTTGACTCCCCTCATTAGCCAGTCTGGCTTAAAGCAAGTTGAATGTAGACTTACTTTGGTATTTAAGACCTGATCTTGTCTGCTGGAACATGCATGAGGTTGGCTGTTGCTGACTGTTTTTGTCTGCCTTGCGTAGCTGTCCTTGGAGAGAAGCCACTCAAGTATCCTGAGCCTTAATTTCCTTATCTGTGGAAGAGAACTAATGAATCTAATGACTTCTAAGACCTCACTGATTATGAAGACTGGTTGGTTATTGCTTAGAAATCGTAGAAAATGCACTGTAGCGTAATATTTTTTAATAATGGCTCCTTCTTACATGAATGAAAGCATTGCTCTCACTTGTAGGATTTCAAAGATTCTTACAAGGGACGAAGAAAAAGAATTAAACCGAAGTCATGGCTTAAACTGAGATAATCCCGGGTAAGCAGGAGGTGTGAACCTCATGAGGTTTAACAAGGCCGAGTGCAAGGGCCTACAATTGGGTTGGGGCAATCCATGGTTTCAGTACAGGATGGGGCACAGTGTGACTGAGAGCAGCCCTGAAAAGGACTTGGGGATGATGAATGATGAGAAGCTTGACATGAGCCGGCAATGAGCGCTCACAGCCCAGGCGGCCAACTGTGTCCTGGGCTGTATCTAAAGAAGCGTGGCCAGCAGGGCAAGGGAGGGGATTCTCTCCATCTACTCCACTCTTGTGAGACCCCACCTGGAGTCCTGTGTCCAGTTCTAGAATCCCAACCATGAGAAGGATACAGCACTGTTGGAACAGGTCCAGAGGAGACCATGACGATGATGCGAGAGGTGAAGCACCTCTGCTGTGAGGACAGGCTGAGAGAGTTGGGGTTGTTCAGCCTGGAGAAGGCTCCAGAGAAATCTTAGAGCAGCTTCCAGTACCTGAAGGAGCTCCAGGAAAGCTGGGGAGGAACAATCTACAAGGCCCAGTAGTGAGAGGATGAGGGGGAATGGCTTTCAATTGGAAGGGGGAAGATTTAGATTAGACATTAGGAAGAAGTTCTTCATGCTGAGGGTGGTGAGGCACTGGCCCAGGTTGCCCAGAGAAGCTGTGGCTGCCCCATCCCTGGAGGTGTTCAAGGCCAGGTTGGATGGGGCCTTGAGCAGGTGGTCCAGTGGGACGTGTCCCTGCCCATGGCAGGGGAGGTTGGAACTGGGTGATCTTTAAAGCCCCTTCCAACTCAAATCATATGATTCTCCAGTTCTAAAACATTTATAGTGGGACAAATCCTGCTTCAAAAGAACAGTTGTATTTATGCAAAATAGTTCCAATAGTCCAAGTTACTCTGCATCCCTGTTCTTGTACTGGTGTAACTGCTTCAGGAGTCCGGGAACAGAATAAAACCTTGCAATGCCATTATTAATTGTTCCATCTCTTAACAGAGGTTTTTTAACTTTAATTCCTTGAATCATCCCTCTTTTTTTTTTTTTTTTTCCGTTTTTCTGCCCTCCTGTGGCCTAACCAAATGCCTTCCTAATTAAATTGGATAATAGAATGAGTAGTGAGGTGTGGTGTTCTGCTGGGAGAGATAATACTGAGGCTGACGTGAATGACCGAGAAATGATTTCTGGACACAAACATCATGAAACTCTGACTCGAAGCGGTGAAAGTGAAGTCACAGAAGTGCCAGCAGGGAAAGGGTAAACAGGAACTTTGATCCCCTCTTTTTCTGGCATATATTAGAGTAAGAGAGGCCATAAACTTTTGTTTGAGAGCCCTAAAGAAAAGTGAGCTTTGCATTCCGAGTCCCAAGAGTTTGGAAGAAAGTGGATCAATTAGTGAAATTGTGAATGAGTATTCTCCTGCGAACATCTGGAAACTGTTGAGTTTAATGGCCCCACAGCTGGCGCTGATTGAAGCTGGGGGGGTTTCTTTTTTTTTCTTCTACTTAGTATCTCATTTCCTTTTCCCTGTGTTTTTTTGGTGTCATTTCTTCTTAATTTTTGTGTTTGGCACGTTAAACTGTAAATAACAACATGCGTACATCCCCTTCGAAGAGCCCTAAAGAGAAGTGGGCTTATCTTAGAGCATCCTTTTGTGGGCACCTCTTATTGCTTGAGCGTTGATGGGTTCCAGCTGCTTGTGAGATAGAGGCTCTGTGTGAAAGGTGTTTGGAATCTAAGTTTATTGGATTTGTTTGCTTTACATTATGTTTTTTCCCATTTTGAGGTTCTTTTCAGTCTTTCTTTTATCCTTTTGAACACGTTGACAGGCAGCGTTGGGTGTTTATGCAGTGGAACTCAGCTTTGAGTGGTGGGAAGGGAAAGGACAAACTCTTTTCAGCTGATTTCTTTGTTGTCCAGTGGAGATACAACAGTGTTTTTTTAGTACTACTACTCTTCTCATAGTCACTTAAAAATTACACAAAGAATGAGTTTGGTTTTCATTTTCTTACAGCCTCTATATTATCTTGTTGGCAGAGAGTGCAGAATTGGTGACCACAGAATACTGCAAGGTGCAACTATGGCCTTGAGTTGACCAGTTGGAAGTTCATGATTTCAAAGTACAAAACCTGCTGAAAGGCCACATTTTTTAATAATAAGAACAATAATAATAATAGTTTATTGTGATGATGATGGTGATGATGATGGTGATGATGATAGTGATGATGTTCTCCTCCCCAAAGCTGCCAGTCAGTCCTCCTCAATACTTAGAATCACAGAATCATCAGGTTAGAAAAGACCTCTAAGCTCATCCAGTCCAACCATCAGCCCAACACCACCACTAGACCATGTCTTGAAGTGCCACGTCTGCGTGTTTTTTAAACACCTCCAGGGATGGAGACTCCACCACTGCTCTGAGCAGCCACTGCCAGTCCTTCACCTCTCTTTTGGTAAAGAAATTTTTCCTAATATCCAATGTAAACCTGCCTTGGCCCAACTTGAGGCTGTTTCCTCTTGTCCCATCACTTGTTCCTTGGGAGAAGAGACCAACATCTGACTGGCTCCAACCTCCTTTCAAGGAGTTGTAGACAGTGATAAGGTCTCTGCTCAGCCCCCTTTTCTGCAGGCTAAACAACCCCAACTCCCTCAGCCGCAACGTCTACTCACTAAGTGTTTGTTTTTACCATCTGTTGAACTTCGAACATTAAAACAGGCTCTGCAGACTTTGATTTTTTCTGCCTATTTTACAAAGTAAAGATGCACTTTGTATTGGAAAAGTACTGGATACATTAACATGGATACATTAACATGTATTAACATCGTTAACACCCGATAATCTGCCCTGGATGCCAAACCTGAATTAGCGAAATGTAGTAAGAAGCACCTATAATTATAAGAATTAATGTTTTTAGAGAGAAAGAGCCGGGGGAAAAGCTGTGCAGAGAGCAGCCAAATATATATTTACTTATAATATTAAAAAATATAAAGGAGTCTGGAAAACATAATAAAATTTGATGGAACATCTGGCGAAATGTGTGGCATTTTCTTGCCAAAATATTTACTGTATCAAAATGAAAACAAACTTCTGTGCGTTTTGGGACTCAGAATATAATTGCATGATGGAATAGGTTGTATTATTATATAAAATATTGTTTTCTGGCTTCTCTCTTCAAGATTGATATTTCCAATTAAGTTTGCAGGATTTGGAGGGCTGCCTGCGTCACCGAATCCAGCTCCTGTGCCTTTCTTCAGGGGCAAAATCTTTCCTTTCCTCTCTTAAACTTGTCAAACTCAGTGGTGGCAGAGGTCAGGATGTTTGTCCTCCCTATTCAATTGGAAGGGGAACACGGCTCCGAGCTGCTCCCGATGGAGAGAAGCTGTTTTCTAATTTCCAGCTGAAACTTAATGACCAGTTTTTACTACCAGCTTGTTCTTCTGCCAGGAAGGATTAAGCTGTTTGTGGGAGGGATGAAGAACAGCTGGTGCTTTTTCTTTGGAACCGGCGGGTGATGATACAGGCTGGAGTAGATAAACCAAAATCGAGGGGAAGCTGGCGTTACTTCAGTGAAGGAAGCGGTTTGAAGGCATCGGATTAGTGTTGGAAGACCACTGGTCTAAATGGTCGATGTTCACTGAGGTGGGACTGAAGTGACCCCTCTAGCAGCTGGGTCACCGTGGTTGCTGGTTGCTGTCATCTCCTAAGAAATTTCCCTGTGCGAAGGAGGTTTGTGCTTAATTTTGGGGGATTTGGGTCGGTCACAGCTGGTGACTGGTGGAGCATCTAATTAGGAGGCCAGAATGGGCCAACAGATATTTACATGGCAGGCCAGTTAAATGAAAATAAAAGAAATTAAAGAAAAAGACGAGGGAAGATGAAAGAAGTTGAGATTCGCATAATGTTCTGCCTTCTTGAGGGCCATCCTTTTCTTTTAAGAGGAAAATAGAGAAAGAAAGAGCCTGTGTGAAACGGCTGTTGTGAAAGCAGTCAGTGGAGAGGCACGGGCTTGTGCAAGAAATGTGAAAGGAAAGAGAGAAATAACTGTGGGATGAAGTCAAGATCATAGAATCATAGAATCATAGAATAGTTTGGGTTGGAAGGGATCTTAAAGATCATCCAGTTCCAAGCCACTGCCATGGGCAGGGACACCTCCCACTGGATCAGGTTGCTCAAAGACTCCAAACTGGCCTTGAACACTTCCAGGGATGGGGCAGCCACAACTTCCCTAGGCAACCTGGGTCAGTTCCTCACCACTCTCCTGGTGAAGAAATTCTTCCTTATGTCCAGTCTGAATCTTCCCCTCTCCAGTTTATACCCATTGTCCCTTGTCCTATCACTCCAAGCCTTTGTAAACAGTCCCTTCCCAGCTTTCTTGTAGCCCCTTTCAGGTACTGGAATGTCGCTTTAAGATCTCCTCAGAGCCTTCTCTTCTCCAGGCTGGACAAAACCAGCTCTCTCAGTCTGTCCTCATATGGGAGGTTCTCCAGCCCTTGGATCATCTCTGTAGCCTCCTCTGGACCCATTCTAACAGCTCCATCTCCTTCTTATGCTGAAGATTCCAGACCTCCACTGCAAATGAGATCTCCCAAGAGAGGAATAGAGGGGCTGGACCCTGCTGGCCATGCTTCTTTTGATGCAGCCCAGGACATGGTTGTGATAAGTGTGATGCAGAAGAGCAACCTGGAGAGGAGAGGCTGGAAATGTGGTCATGTATGTAGGTGTTTCTTGAGTATCACACAGAAGATGGAGAGTTTTGGGAAAGAAGGTGGAATGTCAGTAAGAATGGAGATTATATTTAGCAAATTGTCATACAAGTGATTTATTACAAGAAGGACATCAACTTGCTGGAGCGTGTCCAGAAGGAGGGCAACAAACTGGGGAAGGGCCTGGGGCACAGGCGGGTATGAGGAGTCACTGAGGGACCTGGGGCTGTTTAGTCTGGAGAAGAGGAGGCTGAGGGGAGACCTCATTGCTCTCCACAGCTCCCTGAAAGGAGGTTGGAGCCAGGCAGGTGCTGGTCTTGTCTCCCAAGTAACAAGTGATAGGACAAGAGGAAGTGGCCTCAAGTTACACCAAGGGAGGTTTAGGTTGAATATTAGGAAACATTTCATTCCTGAAAGAGTGGTGAAATATTGGCAGAGGCTGCCCAGGGAGGTGGTGGAGTCTCCATCCCTGGTGGTGTTCCAAAAATGTGTAGCTGTGGAGCGTCAGAATGTGGTTTAGTCAGCACGGTGGTGTTGGGCTGATGGTTGGACTGGATGATCTTAGAGGTCTTTTCCAACCTCAGTGATTCTGTGATTGTTAAAGAGAGGTGGTGGAACAGATGTCAGAGAAAAAAAATCAGTAAAGGAGGCAGAAGAATATTGAAAAAAGGAAGAGTACTGCACAACAGGTGATGGGATGCGGCAGATTTCTGAGATCTGGCTAAACTCCGAAAGCACCAAATTGAGAAGTGTGAAATGTGGGCTGGGAGCTGAGCCAGCCAGTGAGAAACAGAAACCAACTTAATCCTTTTATAATAATTAGATTTTCTTTGGTTTGGAACAATTACCAAAGCCAAAAATGCTCAAACGCTATGAGAAAGGAAAAAAAAAATAAATAAATGAGGAATTATTTTAACTGTTTTATTTTGGGGGAGATCTGCTTGTGCTGTGTTTAATGTTAATGTTTTTAAAATACAGTTTGTTTGTTAGCTGCACAATATGGGAGTGTAAGAGCAGATACACGAGAGGATTGGAGATGGGGAGGGCTCCTATGCAGTGTTGTTCCTCAGTGGTGAACATCATTCTCCGTGTGCTGTGGCAAAACAAAGATGTTAAGCAAAAAAATCAGTTAAAACAAATATTTTTAAAGGTAGGGGGCAATTCCAACTGAACATGAGTAGCAGTGGTTCTGGGTGGCCAAGAAGGCCAACAGCACCTTGGCTTGGATCAGCGACGGGGTGGCCAGCAGGAGCAGGGAAGGGATCATCCCCCTGGACTCAGCGCTGAGGAGGCCACACCTCAAATCCTGGGTTCAGTTTTGGGCCTCTCAGTGTAAGAAGCTTCTGGAGCACATTCAGAGAAGGGGAACGAAGCTGCAGAAGGGTCTGGAGCCCAGAGGTTCTGGGGAGTGGCTGAGATTGGGGTTGTTTATTCTGGAGGAGGCTGAGAGGAGACCTCTTTGCTTTCTACAGCTCCCTGAAAGGGAAGTGGAGCCAGTCGGGTGTTGGTTCCTTCTCCCAAGTAACAAGTGATGGGGCAAGAGGAAGTGGCCTCAAGTTGGGCCAAGGCAGGATTACATTGGATATTAGGAAAAATTGCTTTCCTGAAAGAGCGGTGAAGCATTGGAAGAGGCTGCTCAGGGCAGTGGTGGAGTCACCATCCCTGGAGGGCTTCAAAATCCGTGTTGATGTGGTACTTTGGGACATGATTTAGTAGGCACAGTGGTGTTGGGCTGACGGTTGGACTGGATGAGCTTAGAAGTCTTTTCCAACCTGAATGATTCTATGATTAAGTGGATTTGTACAACTTGACCCATGGTGTGTCCTATCTGCTCCTGCGTGTTTGTGGTATACAGCGCAGATTTTACTGGAAGAAGCTTCAGACCTGAAAATCAAATTGCACCAGAGTTTAAGAGGTGAAAAACATGATGTTGAGCTCTTACCCCTTGGACCTTGAAGCTGTTGAGGAGTAAGAATTTTGGGTAAGCGATGAGTGTGGTGTAATAAGCAAAAGGCTGATGTGGAACGCACTGAGAGGGCCAATTCTCCAGCCTAGGATGACTGACATTTCTTTTCCTTTTTAAAAGAGGCAAAATGTGCTCAGACAGTTATTAGCCAACGTCCATTGGGTCCACTGAGGGCAGCAGTAACAGCAGCTCCTGTGTTTTGCAAAGAGAAACCAAACAAATGCTTAGTACTGGCAGGGATGGGAAATGTTGCAAATCACAGCTGTGTTAACTCAAAGGAGGAGATGGATTTCTTGATGAGCTGCCTTTTGTCCTAAACTTTTCTCTGTTCCAGCTGAATAAAACGATGATCCTCGTAGTCCTAACGACCACAGCTTTCTGGAGATGTAAAATTACCACATCTCATTAATGCTGGGCTGTATCATTCATCAAAGCGTTTCGTATGCCTCATGCTGGCTCCTTTTCTCTCCCCCTCTTAATCTTTCTCTCATTATAACGATGTGTCTGCCCTTCGAACCTATCTGCTTCCAAGGAGTTGACACCTGCAGAGATATTATTTGCTGAAGACTTTTTAACTCTTTAATAGTTGAAACACTGAGCCTCCGGTAGGAGCAACACAATCTGGTTGAAGCTGCTTTGCAGAATGAACTCGGCTGTAAATACATCGGTAACAAAGAGCTGGCAGACGATTGCACGATAAAGACAGGAAATTATTTGTGTACCTGTGCAGTGCTTTCCTCTGCGAAGCCGTTAAGTCTTGTAGTCAACAAGTCCCTACAAACGCGGATAATGGCATCTACTTTTCGGCTGCAAAGATTTTGTGTTGATTCGGAGACTCGCGCCCAACGTAATGTGTTTTTCACGTGTGCCTTGTGTACGTGGATAACTCACACCAGAAGGCTGAGATGTCATCCAGAGGGACCTGGATGAGCTGAAGAAGTGGGGCTATGGGAACCTCATGAGATTCAACAGTGCCAAGTGCAAGGTCCTACACTTGGATCGGGGCAATCCGCTGTTCCAATACAGGATGGGGGATGAGGTGATTGAGAGCAGCCCTGAGGAGAAAGGCTTGGGGTGCTGATTGATGAGAAGCTCAGCGTGAACCGGCAATGTGTGCTTGTAGCCCAGAAGACCAACCATGCCCTAGGCTACATCCAAAGAAGCGTGGCCAATAGGGTGAGGGAGGGGATTCCACTCTCGTAAGACCTCACCTGGAGTCCTGTGTCCAGTTCTGGAATCCCCAATACAATGAGGATATGGAACTGTTGGAACAGGTCCAGAGGACGTCATGAGGATGATCAGAGGCTGTAGCACCTCTGCTAGATGGACAGGCTGAGAGAGTTGGGGTTGTTCAGCCTGGAGAAGAGAAGACTGCAGGAAGTCCTTATTGCGACATTCCAGTACCTGAAGGGGCTACAAGAAAGCTGAGGAGGGACTTTTTACAAGGACCTGGAGTGATAGATTGAGAGGGAATGGCTTTTAATTGGAAGGAGGAAGATTTAGATTAGACATTAGGAAGAAATTCTTCATGGTGACGGTGGTGAGACCCTGGCCCAGGTTGCCCAGGGAAGTTGTGGCTGCCCCATCCCTGGAGGTGTTCAAGGCCAGGTTGGATGGGGCTTTGAGCAGCCTGATCTAGTGGGAGGTGTTCCTGCCCATGGCAGGGGGCTTGAAACTGGATGATCTTTAAGATTGATTCCAACACAAGCCATTCTATGATTCTATGATTTCGGGTTGCTTTGGAGACTCGCTCCCAACCTAATGCATTTTTCACATGTGCCTTGTGTACCTGGATAACTCAAGAATAACAAGTTTAAAATAAGCCTAAATGGCATGAAATTAGACCTCGCTGGGACAAATGCCTCTGACATGTACATGGAAGCTACTTCTCCAGATGATGCTAATAGTTCTGTAGCACCTTTTATCTGAAGAACTAAAGTACTTTGTAAACGCTCAGGTATTTTATCTAAATAAATACTGTCTGTAAAGGAATTTTCCAAAGAGCTTTCAGAAATGCCTGTCACTGTTTCAGCATCTTTATGCAGGGACCGAAGCTCTTCTCCTTCTCAGTAGGGGATGCCAATTTACTGATGTACTTTTCAGTTAAAATCCACGTTCTGAAAGGCAGATCAGCAGTGAGAAAATGCGAGTCTCTTTTGGGGGAGGAAAAAAAAAGAGTTTGAGAGTTGTTTTTAAGTCAATTCTGTAATAAATGAGCCAATTTAGAAGATGTATCGGATGCCACAAAAGAAGTCATTGGGAATTGCTCGATCTGTGATATTTTGAGACCCCCACCTATTATGCAAAGCAGTTGAGAGTTATCATCTTCATCCTTTCTGCTCTGCATCCATCTGTTCTCGCCTTGAATTATATTTCCTTTGTGAACTCCAGGGGGATCATGAGTGGTTTTGTCATTATGCAGTGAGGAGCACGTTAATGTTCTGATCAACATCCAGACTCCTAGGTATCGATAGTGCAGTTTTAAATTAGTTAATTAAACAGCATTATTTCTTATTTAATGTTTGCCAAGCTCCTGAGAATATTTTGATAGCCAATATTTTTCGCTGACCTATCGTCGCTCTTCTCCCAAGTGATAGGTTGTAGGACAAGAGGAAATGGCACCAGAGGAGGTTCAGATAGGACATCAGGAAAAAAATTTTCACCAAAACAGTTCTCAAGCAGTGGCCGAGGCTGCCCAGGGAGGTGGTGGAGTCCCCATCTCTGGAGGTGTTTAAAAGATGAGACGATGAGGTGCTCAGGGATTTGGTTTAGTAGTGGACAAGTATGGATGAACTTGATGATCTCAAAGATCTTTTCCAACCCAGTGATTCTATGATAATAGAGTCATAGAGTGGTTTGGGTTGTGTGCCTCACGAGCCTCTTGTTATCTTGATCCACTATGAGTGCTCCTAAAAGTGCAATCAACCTTTCTCTCATGGTTAATTTAGGTTGGAGGGGACTTTAGGAGGTCTTTCATCCTGCATCCTGCTCAACATAGAATCTATTTCTTGAGTTAGATCAGTTTGCTTTGACTTGGTCCAGCTGTATTTTAAGATCTCCAAAAATGGAGATTCCAGTGCTTCAGCACTCTGAGGTTCCTCACCCTGGAATCTCAAAGATCCCTGCACCAGTATGAAGTTAAATGTCCCTTGTTGCAGCTTGTGTCTTTGCCTCTCTTCCTTTCATCTGGGATGAGTCACATATAAGAGGAGCACCTATGGGAGGTTCTTCTCTTTCTAGGTAAGTTTTGTGCAACCTGTAGAAGAAGGAGCATAATATTTCTGACGATGCTTGGTAAATTCTTCAACAAAAACTAAGATATTAGGCAAAGGTTCTTCACCCCGACAGTGTTGGAGCACTGGAACAGCTCCCCGGGAGAGCAATCACAGCACCAAGCCTGACAATATTCAAGAAGCATTTGGACAACATCTTCAGACCCCTAGTGTGAATGTTGGGGTTATCCTATACAGGGACAGGAGTTGGACGGACAGGAGTTGGACAGACAGGAGTTGGACTTGATGATCCTTGTAGGTCCCTTCCAACTCAGGACATTGTATGATTGTATGCTAAGTAATCCCCAGGGAAAGCTTTCCTGGGTGGGTGGATGGATTGTGCTAGCATGAGCTACTAGGTTCTCATGGTAGAAGGAGAAGGGTTCAAGCCTGGCTTTCTGAGGAATCAGAACTTCTACGTAATTACTGAATGATTAATGAATGTACTTAGGGATTTTTCTATTTACTTGTGTGCCTTTGTAAAGTACAAAGTGGCTAACGATAAAAATTTGTTGTGGGTATTAAGATTTACTGAGTGGAAAACACCTCCGCCGTTGCACGGAATGGTCTGGCTCCTTTGAAAACTGTTGTCTGTGCTGACTTTGGGGTTGTGCAAGCGGTAACAAAACTATATGTGTGGAAGGGCTGGGGATAAGCTGCTCTTTACTGAAAGCAGTAACTCTCTGAAGAAGACTTGAGTGGCTTCTACCAGTCCTACGCCAAAGCTGCTCCCTTACTATGGTGAAAAGCTGGATGAGCATAGAGCTAATTGCGGTTAACGAATACAGCAAATATAGTCTGTGCTATCCCTAGGGGAAAAAAAAATAATGAGAAGAAGATGAAGTCCCTTCAAAAGGAGAAAATACGGAGGCTGCTTCTTTCTTTGGTACACAAAGATGGAAGAAAAATCAGCAGCTTGAAACTAAAGAGAGGTATTCAAACTGGATGCAGTCTTTGAACATGAGCTGATGTAGTACTACTGTTTATTAGGCACAGTGGTGTTGGGCTGATGGTTGGACTTGATGATCTTGAAGGTCTTCTCCAACCTTTTGTGATACAGCAAAGTAGTAAGAGGAGAGATAGGCTCTCTGTCTCTGATTGGATCGTCTTGAGATGCTGCATAGATGTCTAGTTCAAAACCATCTCTTGTGTAAAACTGAGTGGACTCTTGTCTACAAGAGGCCATTTCCAATGATCTCATGATCCCCTGCGATCCTAAGGTCCATGAATACGTTTGGCTTCATGAATTTCCATTTGGGATTTTTGTTCTTTAGGGTTTCAGGAGTTATTTAACAGGATTATTCTATAGTGTGCTGCATTTTTTTTTCCTCCTGCTATGCTGCAGCTCAGGCTGGTGACACAAAAATTAAACGCAATCAGGAATGTCAGCAGGGCTCGTTCTTCTAATAAGAAGATTTGACAGTTCTCTGTAGTTACATGTCCCTGAGCGTAGCTATGCTGAAGGTAAGGAAGAGGAGTTGTCTCTCTGGACATGATTCTGATGGGACATAGTCTTGAAGTTCTTAAGATAAGTTGGTGAAACCCTGGCACAGGTTGCCCAGGGAGGTAGGGGAGGACTCAGCCCTGGAAACATTCAGGGTCAGGTCGGATGGGGCTCTGAGCAACCTGATTGATTTGAAGATGTCCCTGCTCCTACAAGGGAGTTGGACTGGATTACTTATAAATGTCACTTCTAGCCCAAAGCACTCTTTGATTCTAAGATCAGCATGAAACTTAGAATCATAGAATAGTTTGAGTTGGAAGGGACCTTCAAGATCATCCGGTTCCAACCATTCTGCCATGGGCAGGGACACCTCCCACTAGATCAGGCTGCCCAACGCCCATCCAACCTGCCTTGAGCACCTCCAGGGATGGGGCAGCCACAACTTCCCAGGGCAACCTGTTCTAGTGCCTCCCGACTCATGGTGAAGAAATTCTTCCTTATGTTTAGTCTGAATCTGCCTGTCTCCAGTTTATCCCCATTGCCCCTCATCCTATCACTGCAAATCTTTTCAAACAGTCCCTCCCCAGCTTCCGTGGAGGTCCCCTTTGGATACTGGAAGGTCACTCTAAGGTCTTCTCAGAGCCTTCTCTTTTCCAGGCTGAACAACCCCAACTCTCTTAGCCTGTTCTCATACGGGAGGTGCTCCAGCCCTCGGATCATCAACTTTTGAGTATTCGGTTGTTCGTCATGCCCCTGGGTGACCTGCCAACACGTTTGTGAACTCTGACCAAGTCCTTATTGCCACCATCCTTAAAGTGACCTTTGCCTTTTGATTCCGCACGGTTTGCTTCTCGCCTCTCACTGTGTGGAACAAGGGATTGAGCATGAGGCACCAGCCTGTATCAAAACCTGGCACACAACCTGATGGGCACCAGGGAACTGTCACAATCATAGAATCATAGAATGGTTTGGGTGGAAAGGGACCTTAAGGATCCCCTGTTCCATCAAGATTTTTGGATGCCGGTTGCTTCCCAGGCGCTGCTCACCTTCTCAGGTGGAGCAGTCCCATCTCCCATAAGGGCAATCTGCTTTCATAGTCTTCAGCTTGATTCCTCTTGGCAGCCAAACTGGATGTGGTTGACAGATTATGTCTGAGAAAGGCTTCAGTAATTGCTCGTTCTGTTCGGTGACAGATGGTCACACTGAATGTTTAAAATGTTCGGGACCCCTGGATGATCTCTACGCTTACGAACAGCAAATTTGCCAACATTTCTGTTGTCTATTACCATAAGTATTTAAAATCTTGCCTTGCATTACTATTTATTCCCCTCCAATTTAGGCGTGTTTTGCAGGGTTTGTGCTTTCCTGAAACATTATCTTCTTTAAATTTTTGTCTTATTAAAGAAAGCCTCAAGATGTTGGGACCGACTGGCAGAAGCGCGTGCCAACTGCTATTGCAGACTTGTTAACGAATTTATTTTTGCCTGAGAATGGCACATATGGCCCAGAGCGGAAATATTAGGGTCTGTAGTCTTTGTGAGGGCTGGCAGATATTGTCTTTGAAGAAATAGCATTTGGGTCAGTCATAAATTTCATTTTATTTTTATTGCTGGAAGGACTTCTCAATTTATTTATTTATTTATTTATTTATTGCTCAAGTGATGGTCTTCAATCATTTAAAAGTTCTGTGACAGCTCTGGAGTTGCAAAAAAAGAGGTGGTGGGAAAACCGCCGATTTATTTATGGCATCTCTTTATTGCAGTTTAGTAGCTGCAAATAAGGTAAGTCAGCTGATGTGGCCCATCTGAATTTCATGGACCACAAATTGTCTGTAAGCTTTGGTTAGGATGAGTTGGTTGATCCGCAGGATGCGAGTTTGATACTTTCTCTGCTGCACACTGCATCGTTTTTTAACAAGGCTTCTAAAATCAACTTCTAAGAAGGACGTACTCCCTCTTACATACTTCTGATTTTCAATCTGGAGAAGAGGGGGCTGAGGGGAGACCTCATCACCGTCTACAGCTCCTTGAAAGGAGGTTGTAGCGAGGTGGGTGTTGGTCTCTTCATCCAAGTTACAAGTGATAGGACGAGAAGAAACGGCCTCAAGTTGTGCCAGGTGAGGGTTAGGTTGGATAGTAGGAAAAAATTCTTTACTCAAAGTGTGGTGAAACACTGGCAGAAGCTGCCCAGGGAAGTGGTGGATTCTCCATCTCTGGTGGTGTACAGAAAGCAGGTAGATGTGGTACTTTGAAACATAATTTAGTAGACATGGTGGTGTTGAGCTGACAGTTGGACTTGGTGATCTTTAAGGTCCTTTTCAACATTCATGATTCTATGATTTAACATCGTCGTCTTTTCTAGGTAGCTTTTCAATTCCATAAACTCGGAAAACAAATTAGCATATTCTTGAATTCTACTGGCTTTCTAGAGGTTCCTTCATAGGAATCATAGAATTATAGAATCACTAGGTTGGAAAAGACCTTTGAGATCATTGAGTCCAACCGTACCTGTCCACTACTAATTCATATCCCTGAGCACCTCATCTCCCTGTTTTTTAAATACCTCCAGGGATGGGGACTCCACCAGCTCCTGGGCAGCCTCTGCCAGGGCCTGAGAACCCTTTCGGTGAAGAAATCTTTCCTAATGTCAGGTCTGAACCTCCCCTGGTGCAGCTTGAGGCTATTCCCTCTTTTCCTATTACCTGGGCAAAGAGATCAGCACCCACTTCTAAAACCTCCTTTCATGGAGTTGTAGAGAGTGGTAAGGTCTCTTCTTCTCAAGACTAAACAACTGCAGCTCCCTGAGCTGCTCCTCAAAAGACTTGTTCTCCATCCCCTTCCACAGCTTCATTGCTCTTCTCTTGACGTGCTCCAGGACCTCAGTGTCTTTCTTCATCCCTCTCTTGTTCTGATGAGATAAATTATATGATTTTATGGCACATTTCTGTCCTCGTACAACTTGTTTCTTCTCCCACGTCAGTAATATGATGTGGGTTTTGTTTGTAAAAGGTTTCTGGTAGCCTTTCAAAACACACCCAGGTCCTTGCATATCATCTGCTGCCAATATGGGATTGTTGGCCAAGAAGTATGGACCAGAGTGGACCAATGTTTTTGCTTCTGTCTCAGATAGTTTTCTTGCTCTTCTGAGGGCTGTAATACTCTTCAGCAAGTTTATGAAATTGGATCAGATTTGTGTATTCAGCTCATGTATGCAGCAAACTGGCTTAAAAATGAGTTTCTTGCTGTTAGAAACCGTTCTGATGGATGTTTGGATAATTATCTTATCTGCATATGTGAAAAGGAGAGGAAATTATTACATCCCCGACCTTATTTAAAGGAGTGAAGGTTGTTCTGATGATCTGGAGGGAGGAGATTGACGCAGCTAGGATACATTTAAATCAAATCAGTAAATTAATCAACATCTTGTTATGGTTGTGTAATGGGCTGGATTTAATTAGGGGGGGAAAGGGGACTGGTGTGTATATATATATATGTATTTGGAGGAATAATTCATTATGGGGGGACTGTGTGATTGCCTGAGATCCATGAGGGAAACAGGCCAGAGGATGGGTAAGTTTGCCACCGTCTGCACCAGGATGTGATGCAGATGGATTCAGAGCTCGAGATATCTCTGACCAGAGCATGTTGGCAGCTCTCATTACTTTCCTCTTAGCTGAGGGCTGTGGGTGTGTTGGGGATTTTGGTGTTTTAAAAAGACCTATGACTCCGTTGCTCTGTTTCTCCCTTAATTTCATTGATGAATTTCTCTGTGTCGTTCCTCCTTGTCCTTGGCTTGGAATTTTCAGTCTCTGTGATTTTCGTAATATAATCATCAAGTATTGAGGCAGGTGTAAGGAATCTTTGGTGCTTCTCTCAGCTGCTTTCTTATTTGCATTTGAAGCTGGTTTGGGGCTGTTTAAGGACTTGGATTTCCACCTGTGTCCTAAACGAGTGCCTCTGTCAAGAACTGGATCCTTAAATCAGCACCAACTGCATCAACTGAAGGAAATCTTGCTGATACCAACCTGGAATTAAACACACTAAAATACATCCCCATCTGGCAGATGGAGGATCTTTTTGTGTTTTCCTGGTTTTCACAGCTTTTTCTTGTTCAGAACAGTTGAAGGTTTTTCCATGTTCGGGAGTGAAGCGTGCTGATGAGGAAGCCCTTGGTAGACCGACGTGTTGGCATGGCATGGCACAGCTGGGCAGACACCCTTGCTTAGCTCATGGGTGGATCTGGAGAACAGTGTGGCTTGGTTATGATCATCTGGCTTCTTTCCTGCAGATCCAGTTTGCTTAGTATCTTTTTGGGCATCTCTGTCCCCAGTTGACTTAAGTAGCATAGACCGTAACCCACTCCTGCACAAGCTCATTTACTCTAAGGTAGAGTAACTTGAGAGCCTATTTTCAGCGCTTCCTCTGAGACTTGGATATGTGCTGGGATTATCAAGGACGATGTTCACCTTCAGGGAAGGAAGTGATGGATAAAAATACTCATTTCGAATAAACCCATGCAGGTGTGGAAACGGCTGCTTGTTTGATACACGCTGGGAGGGATCTGGTTTTGTGGTACTGATTACAGAAGCCAAACCAGATGTGATGAAGCTTATCAGGAGATGTCCGAGCATCCCAGCTTCAGCAGCGATCGCATGCATTGGCAAGATGGCACGAACACGCAGCACCTGTTGACCTCTTTCCATGGTACCCAGGTTCAGCATCTTTGTGTTGGAGGAGATTTTAAAGCTCTCTGAACACCCCTGGGAACCCTTTTGTGGTTTGACTACCTCGAGGGCTTGAGATGCTCTTCTTCGCTGGCATAGCTGCTCTGGATTATTTGTTCTACTGTTTTCGATAGTTGTGGGATTGATGGCTCTGCAATAAATTCATAGTTCCAGCAAAGACTGCTCTCGGTCAGCATGCTGCTCTTTGTTTTCTAAGATAATTGGAGACATTAATTACTTTTGAAAGTTAGTTTTTGCCCTGTTTATTGAAGTGGACCGAATAAAGCCAAAGAGAAGGGAAGAATGGACCCATCTGTTTTCCTAGCAGGACATCAAGATTGTCAAAGACTGCAATGCTCAACCAACATCAAGAAAGTCCTGTAACACCAGTCCAAAGTTGAAGACAAGTTCTTTGGATGTGTAGCAACCACGTGATGATCCCTTTGCATCTGAGTGACTGAGTGGTTTAATGTAGAAGATATTCCAGGTAGGAAGCTCACATTTAGGTGAGCCGAGGGCAATGTAAGGCTTTTAAGCATCTTCTTTTCTCTGCATGCAACTCGGAGCCTTCTGCTGGCTTGGAGTAGATGCTCTTTTTACAGCAGTACTGGAGTTTACTGCAGGATTTGTTGTAATTGAACTTTCTGGATTTTAAAACCAGAGGTACATTTCAACTGTTGCTGGAGGGTTTTGTAGTGCTGGTGTGTTTCAGAATGGTTTCTTCCTCTCAAGAGCTGGACACTCCGATCTGAGGTGCTAAATTTTCCTTCCCATGCTGACTTTTGGAGTCTCCAATTCTGTAAGAGATCGCATTATGCAAAATTGGTAGAAGTGTTAAATATTATTCTCAAATGATGTTGGTATTTAATTGGCAGTCTCTTACTTGATGCCTGTCACTGGCCACCACGATAGGAATGGTTGGACTTCATGATCCAAAAGGTCTTTTCCAACCTGGTGATTCTGTGATTCTATGATTCTATGAGTCTGCTTTCTCATTATGTTAGTTTTAGGAGATATTTTAATGACTACCATTCCTTGTAGCAATGGCCACCGTGGTGGTGAGGATGAATTCACCTACAGAAGCTGGATGACTTTAGGAAACAGAGTAAAAGGCTAATGGCATCTTGGTCTGGATCAGAAACAGCGTGGCCAGCAGGACCAGGGAAGAGATTGTGCCCCTGCACTCTGCATTGGTGGGGCTGCTCCTCCAATCCTGGATTCAGTTTTGGGGCCTTCACTCCAAGGACACTGAGGAGATGGAGTGCGTCCAGTGAAGGGCAACAAAGCTGGTGAAGGGGCTGGAGAACAAGCGTTGTGAGAGGTGTCTGAGGGACGTGTGATTGTTTAGCTGGAAAAAAAAGAAAAAAGGAGGCTGAGGGGAGACATTGTCACTGCCTACAACCCCCTGAAAGGAGGTTGTAGCGAAGTGGGTGTTGGTCTCTTCTTCCAAGTAACAGGTGATAGGATGAGAGGAAATGGATTCAAGTTGCATCAGAGGAGGTTCAGATTAGACATGAGGAAAAATTTCTTCACCACAAGGTTTCTCAGGCCCTGGCAGAGGCTGCCCAGGGAGATGGTGAAGTCCCCATCCATGGAGATGTTTAAAAGATGGGGAGATGAGGTGCTTGAGGATTTGGTTTAATAGTGGACAGGTGTGGATGGACTCAATGATCTCAAAGGTCTTTTCCAACCAAACAATTCTGTGAAAAGAAAATGGATGATATTGAGTTGCAGAGTGATGCTCCTGGGGACTGATAAGAGAACTTTCAGCTCTAAACTAGGAGCTAATCAATAAGAAATGACAGAGGATGAGAAGTGCTGGTAGCTGATCGCAGAATGAATGTGGGCTGCCAAAGCGATGCTGCGAATACGACCTGGGCAGGGTATTTCCAGACGAGACTGCGAAGTATTAATGTCTCTGTACAAGTCTCTGACTGGAAGTCATCTGAAATATTGGGTGCAGTTTTGGGATGTATATATATTGTGGAGGAAAAAAAGACAGTTTCCGTCTGAAATATGATGCAGTTGCTTACAAAGGGCATTATCGGGCACCTTGAAGGGATGGTGAAGAGCTATTGCCCAAAAAATGGTGTGGCCACTGCTGGGAATAAATTGGCTAAAAGGAAACTTAGTGAAACTAAACATGGTTTACTTGCAGATAGGAATGGTTGGACTCGATGATCTCAGAGGTCTTTTCCAACTTAGTGATTCTATGATTCTGTGACCTTGGAACTCCCATTTTTTTGTCCTTGTTTGATGTGCTTCAGGTTTTTAGTTTGGTTTGTATTTAAATGGGGGGGGGATTTCAAAGAACTGACAGGGAGGACTTGTTGGAATAACCCATATTTTTCTGTTGGTTATAGCTGCAAATGAAAGAAACTTTGTATTTGGTTTAGAAAACAGCTGCTGTTGTTTTCTTACATAGAAACCAGTATAGTTTTGTCATTACGGAGCATTCTTGAAGTCTGAGAAATGATGAAATCTTTAATAACTTTGTGCTTGCCTGCATCCTCTTGGGCTTGTGGCAAATATCTGGTGTTCATGGTTGTGTTGTACGAAAAAACCACCCCAAATAAAAATCCTTCCAAACTTCCAAAGTGAAGATGTGTTGGTGGCTCCAAAATAGCCCATAATTACTGAGTCTGGATCTAGAAGAAACCAAAAGCCAAAAGAACAGTATCACATAAATAATGGAAGAGCTGAAAAACCCTTGGTTTTGTAATGTAGATGAAGGCAAGGTGTCATGATAGGAGCACATTTACATGTTAGAATTATTTAATTATCATATCTTGTCCTCTAAAGAAGCAAAATGATCATGAATATTCATGGCCTCAATTAAAATATTAATGGCAGATGAAGACTTTGGATTCTAAGTCTCCAAACACCCATAAACAGTTTTATTTAAATGCAGTGAAGAGTAAAGGGCGAAAAGGAATTGCCTTTGTGTTTGCGGGTTGCAGAGAGGCTGGGGTTCTCCTTGAAGACAGAAGGACATTATTTGCTCCATGATAGGTATTCAAGAGTCTTGTGGGTACCAGTGCCTCCTTATCCTGCTCCAACAGCATCTCACAGCGTGGCTGAGGATGTGGGTAGATCAATTTACCCTTAATTGCTAATCTGAAACCACCATCAACCACGTTGCAGTGATGTGGCGTTTGCCTTTTCAATCCATAGGTGCAAGTTACTGCCTCTTCCTATTATATCTGTGTAGGAAGCTGTTTCTTGCAGCTCTTGGCTAGTTTTGAGGAGCTGTCGGATCTTCAACTGTACCAGTTTTGCTTCTTCCCCAGAGTCATTACAATGAGCAATCTTGGTGTCATCAAAGAAATGAAAATGAATTTGGCAGCTCAGACACGTTTGCTCTTCACCAGGTAAAAAGCACCTTCCATATGAGGACAGGCTGAGAGAGTTGGGCTTGTTCAGCCTGGAGAAGAGAAGGCTACGAGGAGATCTTAGAGTGACCTTCCAGTACTTGAAAGGGCTACAAGAAAGCTGGAGAGGGCTGTTCATGAAAGCTTGTGATGATAGGACGGGGGGGAACGGGTATAAACTGGAGAGGGGAAGATTTAGACTGGACATTAGGAAGAATTTCTTCATGAGGAGAGTTGTGAGACACTAGCAGAGGTTGCCCAGGGAAGTTGTGGCTGCCCCATCCCTGGAGGTGTTCAAGGCCAGGTTGGATGGGGCCTTGGGCAGCCTGATCCAGTGGGAGGTGTCCCTGCCCATGGCAGGTGGTTGGAACTAGAAGACCTTTAAGGTCCCTTCCAACCCAAACTATTATATGATTCTATGAGTCTTAAAAATTGGCTGAATGGCTGAACCTGATAGCGTCTTTATTAATGATCTGGATGAGGGGATCAAGTACTCCGTCAATAAGTGTGCAGATGACACCAAATTCAGCAGGAGTGTTCAGGTCCTGGTTGGATGAGGCCTTGAGCAGCTTGATCTGGTAGGAGGTGTCCCTGCCCATGGTAGGAGGGTGTGAACTGGATGATCTTTAAGGTCCCTTCCAACCCAAACCATTCTATGATTTTGTCATCTCCTCGAGAGCAGGAAGGTTCTACAAAGGGATCTGGACAGGTTGGATCCATGACCCAAGACCATCAGGGTAAGTTTCAAAAGGACCACGTGCCAGGTCCTGCGTTTTGACCACAACCCATGCAGGGCTCCAGGCTTTGGGAAGAGTGGCATGAAAGCTGCCTGAAGGAAAAGGAACTGGGGTCGTTGGTTGACAGTGGCTGAATATGAGCGAGCCATGAGCAAAGGTGGCCAAGGACACCAGCAGTATCCTGGCTTGGATCAGCCATGGTGTGGTCAGCAGGAGCAGTGAAGTGATTGTGCCCCTGTACTCAGCACTAGTGAGGCCACATCTCTAATCCTGGGATCAGTTTTGTACCCTCACTACAAGAAAGCTTTTGAGGAGCTGGATCGCATCCAGAGAAGGAGAACGGAAAGGACTCAGGAGCACAAGTGCCATGGGAGCAGTCATGTGCCCTGGGTTCGTTTATTCTAGACAAGAGGACCGTGATGTGAGACCATGTCGTCCTCTACAGCTCCCTGAAAGGAGGTTGGAACCGGGAAGGTTCTGGTCTGTTTTCTCAAGTAACAAGTGATAGGACAAGAAGAAATGGCCTTAAGCTGCACCAGGGGGTTTAGATTGGATATTAGGAAAAATTTCTTTCTTGAAAGTGTGGTGAAGCACTGGAGGAGGCTGCCCAGGGCAGTGGTGGAGTCTCCATCCCTGGAAGTGTTAAAAAAAGTGTGTAGATGTGGCACTTTGGGATATGGTGTAGGCACAGTGGGATTGAGTGATGGTTGGACTGGATGATCTTGGAGTTTCCATCTCCAGAGCTGTTCAAAGAAGTGTGTTGGTGTGGCACATTGAGACAAGGTTTGTTGAGCATGGTGGTGTTGGCCTGACAGTTCTAGCAGAAGCATGAACTGGCTTTGTTGGGGATGTGAGGAAGACCGGTCAGGAACGTTGCACTGCGAAGGGTTTTGGAGGAATCAGGTGAGCATTTGCTTTGGTAATTAAATGGTTGGGGAGCTTGTTAAGAGTGATTTGAAAGAGGAAAAATTGAGATCTTAAAGGGAAATGTGGTAGCGGTAGCTCAAGTGGTGAGGATGAAGAACTGGAAAACGTAGTCATGGTGACTGCCAAACCTGTGTTTGAGGGCAGAAAAAAAGAGATTACAGAGTAAGAGAGGAAGAAAAAGTCTTAAAAGAAATCTTAAAGAGAGATACTCTTGTGTTTTTTATGACTTAAGATAAAAATAATGAAATGTACACCTTGAATCCTGTGTTCAGTTTTGGGTCCCTCGCTACAAGAGGGGCATGGAGGAGCTGGAGCATGTCCAGAGAAGGAGAATGAAAGTGGTGAAGGGGATGGAGAACAAGTCTTATGAGCAGTAGCTGAGGGAACTGGGATGGTTTAGCCTGGAGAAAAAAAGGAGGCTGAAGGGAGACCTTATCACTGACTACAATTCCCTGAAAGGAGGTTGTAGCGAAGTGGGTGTTGGTCTCTTCTCCCAAGTGACAGGTGATAGGACGAGAGGAAATGGCTTCAAGTTGCACCAGGGGAGGTTCAGATTAGACATCAGGAAAAATTTCTTCACTGAAAGAGCTCTCAGACCCTGGCAGAGGCTGCCTAGGGACGTGTTGGAGTCCCCATCCCTGGAGATGTTTAAAAGCTGGGCAGATGAGGTGCTCAGGGATCTGATTTAGTAGTGGACAGGCATGGATGGACTTGATCTCGAAGGTCTTTTCCAACCAAACTGTTCTGTGAGACTATGCCATAAGCTGCAAGCTCCGAGGACAAGCTCCGATAACATTGAGACATTGGGAACTATTGCCGTATTGAAACATTTTGCAGGTTTTGGTGGCAAGATTCAGCCCTTTTTGCTTGCAAAGAGTTAAATGCAATTCTTGACAGCTTGAGCATGACTGCTTCATAGGCATCCTTGCATTTGTTTTGAACTTTAAAGAAAACAACAGTCTGATTAGCTGGAGCAGGTTTTCCCTGAGGGAAGACCATAAAGTGTAATTTCATTACAAAATATAGGGCTTGGAGATGAACTGGAGTTGGAATTTGTCTCTTTTTTTTTCCCACCCTAAGGGATTTGACATTTCTATTTCTTGACATTTCTCTCATTGTTCGACTGGCTTCTTTGTGTTGCTGTTTCTTTCCCCTCCCCTGGTGAAACTATAGCTGCGTCCTTGAAGCTTGAAGTGCATTGTCTTGGAGGAAAAGGTGGGAAGAGTTTTGAATGAGCTCAGCAACGAAATGGTTGGAAAAGGAGGCTGTGCTGCAGTGTCTGTGTGTGTAGCACTGTGATACCTGATGGAGTGCCAAGAAAAGAATCATAGAATGGTTTGGGTTGGAAGGGATGTCAAAGCCCATAGAGTTCCCATCCTCCCTGCCATGGGCAGGGACATCTCCCACCAGATCAGGATGCTCAGGGCCCCATCCAACCTGGCCTTGAACACCTCCGGGAATGGTGCAGCCACAACTTCCCTGGGCAACCTGTTCCAAGGCATCACCATCCTTATCATGAAGATTCCCTTCATAATGTCTAGTCTAAATCTTCCCCCCTCGAATTTAAAGCCACTCCCTCACCACAGGCCCTTGTAAAGAGCCCCTCCTCAACTTTCTTGTAGCCCCTTCAGCTACTGGAAGGCCACTATGAGGTCTCCTTGGAGCCTTCTGTATTCTAGGCTGAACAACTCCAACTCTCTCAGCCTGTCCTCATAGCAGAGGTGCTCCAGCCCTCTGATCACCTTTGTGGCCTCCTCTGGACCTTTTCCAAGAGTTCCCTATCTTTCTTATGTTGAGGATTCCTGAACTGTTCACAAGATTCCAGGTGGGGTCTTACAAGAGTGGAGTAGAGGGGCAGAATCACTTCCCTCGCCCTGCTGACCACGCTTCTTTTGATGCAGCCCAGGACACGGTTGGACTTTTGAGCTGTGAGCGCACGTTGCCAGCTCATGTCGAGCCTCTCATCAATCAGCACCCCAAGTCCTTCTCCTCAGGGCTGCTCTCAAGCACATCACCCCCATCCTGTATTGAAACTGTCATTTGCCCTGACCCAGGTGTAGGACCTTGCACTTGGCCTTGTTGAACCTCATGAGGTTCACACAGGCCCACTTCTTCAGCTTGTCCAGGTCCCTCAGGATGACATCCCATCTCTCTAGTGTGACACCTGCACCACTCTGCTTGGTGTCACCCACAATGAATGAAGCAATAGTCCCTTGAATGTGGACATGTTTGAAACTGGCATTAGGAAAGGCTGTTACGTGGTAAAAAGAGAGATGCGAAAATAGTACAGTAATGGGTTACTCAGAGGTCTGGCTAAGGTATGGTAAGTGCGTCAAAAGTAGCACCAGAGACAATATTGTTCCTGAACCTCATTATTGTAACAATCAGAGATGTTTGTACGATGTTTTTCTTGTTTCAGCTGCTTCTTTTCTCTGTTCTGTTCTGCACTCTTTGAGTTAAGTGGTAGCGTAGCAAACCAGCTCATCTGATGGGTTGGAAGGCTTTGTCATTTATCCGCAGAGGAACAGAGTAGGTATTTTTCCACCTTCATCTGTGATGATCCCATGAAAGGCATGTCACGTTGCATTCTGGTAATGGGCAACAGGCATCTGGTAGAGTTTACAGCGTTGCAGCTATTCACAGCTTTCTGCTGGAGCAACAGTGTCACTTTGGGATGTTAGGGAGTCTCATCCTCTATAGGCAAAGTCCCTGCTGTAATCATAGCTCTAGAGGCAAAGCTGTGGTTTTAACCAGTCGTTGCATTGCTTGCTTTAATGCTATAAAGCTGTTTTCATAGAATTATAGAATGCTTTGGGTTCAAGAAACCTTGAAGATCATCCCATTCCAACTCCCCTGCAGCACTTGTCTCAAGGTTTTTGAGTCTCTTGGGATTAGTCCTGTTGCGTTCTGTAGTGTGAAGTTGCCTCTGCGCCCTGACCTGACCGGTTATTCTTGTTGCTTCAAAAACACTGTAGAAAACAGCAATATCAGAGAATCATAGAATCCTCCCACTGGATCAGATTGCTCAAAGCCTCATCCAACTTGGCCTTGAACACCTCCAGGGGTGGGGCAGCCTTCTCTGGGCAACCTGTGCCAGTGCCTTGCCACACTCACAGGAAAAAGTCATCCTAATATCTAATCTAAATCTCCCCTCTTTCAGCTTGAAATCATTACCCTTGTCCCATCCCTGCACTCCCTGATAAAGAGCCGCTTCCCAGCTTTCCTTTGGCCCCTTTCAGTACTGGAAACTGCTCTACTATCTCCTTGGAACCTTCTCTTCTCCAGGCTGAACAACCCCAACTCTCTCAGCCTGTCCTGGTACAGGAGGTGCTCCAGCCCTTGGATCATCTTCATGATCCTCCTCTCTCCAACAGATCTATTTCACATCATTTGAGACCAGGTTTTTCGCAGCCTCATTTTGATTCCTGTTAATATTTCACCTGGTCGAGTATGAGCGAGGTTTTTTGCAGTGGAGGGAAAATCTTCTCACAATCATGGTGAGAGGCACGGAATCATCTTCATGCCTAAATCCTTTGGTTTTCACTTCTCTGGAAACCTGAGCAAAACCTCAGCCGTACAAAAATACCCCATTATAAAAAGGTTTAAACTCCTCGTTAAGGAATTAGTCATAGACTCATAGAATGGTTTGCGTTGGAAAGGACCTTAAAGATGATGTAGTTCCAACCCCTCTGCCATGGGCAGGGACACGTCCCACTAGGTCAGGCTGCCCAAGGCACCATCCAACCTCGCCTTGAAGAACAAACAACTTTTTGCCTGTACTCCTATTTAATTCATATTTAATTTTATGGGTTGAAGCATGGGCATTGCGATTGCCAAGCACGTGCTGGTTGTGCTCCTTCACTTGCTGGTGGCTGTGGGGTGCAGTGTCCGTGGTGGAGTGGTGCCTGCCCACCGGCAACTCCTTTCCTGATGCTTCACAACACAGCTTCTTGTCTGAGGAGTCTGATAGAGGTCTCAAAATTTGATGGGAGGTGGAAAACCTTTTAGATCTTCAGCTTCTCCTGTGTTGTGGGACCCTTTGTATTCTTGAGCGTTGCTCCGAATAACACAACCACACGTTAGAGTTTGGCGGCTTTCCCCAGTTGTAGGAGAAAAATGGAGAGGGAAAGTGCTTTCCGAATACTCCCTCCATCAGGTAAGGCTTCTCCTGCTTCTGATTTTTCTTGATGAGAGGTAGTTTTCAAAGCCAGTTTTGTGGCTGTTTGAAGTGGAAAGGTTAGGACCACAGCAGAGGGGGACCTCTGAACTCAGTACTGCTTTCAGATGCAGAACGGCTCACATCTATTTTTAAAGAGAGAAGGATGGAGTCGCAGACTGCAGTTATAGGTGGTACAACACAGCTTGGGGATTCTGTTGTCTAGACTTCTCAGTGTTACTGCAAGAAGCTTCCACGCTTAGCAAATGTACGCGGAGATATGGGAGTAACTTTGGTTTGTGCTTCTTCCTCTGCCGCTCTTTTAGTTATGCGCTTGGTGCCAAGTTTAATTTTGCCATTTCCGTTGCTCCGTAGGAGTGTGTGCCCTTCTGCTTCTTGTGGTGGAACAAAAGAGCACAGATTTCTTCTAATTGTGAAATTGTGATACAAAGTATTTATAGAATCTTAGAATCATAGAATGGTTTGGGTTGGAAGGGACTTAAAGCTCATCCAGCTCCAACCCCTCACCTGGTAGAGCTGTTGGAACTGGATGATATTTAATGTCCCTTCCAGCCTAAACCATTCTATGATTGCTCAGGAGAAACCTTAAGTGTCCTGACATTAAAATGTACGGAAACATATATGGAAAGGACTGGTCACTCTTCCTTCTAGAGTTTGTTATATTAGACACTGCCTGATTCAGACCTATGAAACTGTGTTTATTAAAGTCTCCAGGAATTCTTGTGCCCGCAGTGGCTTTGATTAGGGCCATATCCTAGAAGGCTATATCAAGACCATGTGGAGGGTGGTGACTTGGGGGTGCTGGTGGATGAGAAGCTTGACAAGAGCTGGCAATAGCATACACTGACAGCCTAGGAGGACAACCGTATCCTGGGCTGCATCCAAAGAAGTGTGGCCAGTAAGTCGAGGGGAGTGATTCTGCCCCTCTTTTCGTCTCTTGTAAGACCTCATCTGGAGTCCTGTGTCCAGTTCTGGAATCCTCAACATGGTGAGGCCCTGGTCCAGGTTGCCCAGAGAAGTTGTGGCTGCCCCATCCCTTGAGGTGTTCAAGGCCAGGTTGGATGAGGCCTTGAGTAGCCTGGTCCAGTGGGAGGTGTCTCTGCCCATGGCAGCGGGGATGTAACTGGAAGATCTTTAAGGTCCCTTCCAACCCAGACTATTCCTCGACTCTATGAAGAACAACGTTTCTAAATCCCTGTCTGCATTTGAAATAGTTATGATTAAAGTTCTGACAGTTTTCCTGCAGTTGCTGATGTTTGGTTAGGTTGAGTTCCCCTCTTCTTTGTTGGCACTTGAGTTCTGGGACTGCCCCATGGGATTTCATGCCAGTATCCGTGGCAGTCTCTGGAGGGAAGCAGTTTTCCATTAAAATGCAAACAGTAAAAGCTGTAGCAAAATTAACACAGGCGTCTAGAATTTCCAGTGTGACTTAATAGCCACAGCATTGGTTGTTTTCTGAAGCCTAATTCAGCTTTGATTGAATTTCAGGCAAAACAAAGCAAGGAGGATAAGGAGGTGGGGAAACCCATCTAAAAGAGATTATGGATGAACAGGTTGAAAAATGCTTCCTGACAGGTCATGCTCTGAGCAATCTGATAATTCCTGCTGGCGCGGGGAGTTGCTTTGTGCATTTTGTGCATTGGCATGGACAATCCATTTGGGTTCCCTTGAGGAAAACCCTTGTTATTAGTAGGGATCATTCTGCGTATTGCTGGAAAATGAATTAATTCACACTAAGTGTATGTACAGATGAGGAGTGAGAATATTCTTTTGTTGTTGTAGATTTATAGAGACATCATGGTGTGGAATAATCAAGTAGGATTTATTTTGACATGTTTTACGTGCCAGATTTGTAACATTCTCAAGATGCGTCAAAAGATTGGCAAATTTATCTTCAGTAGAACTGATGCGTTCATTAATATGTGGAAAAGAAGTCTATGACATCTTTCTTGGACAGCACAGTGGTTGCTGTAGTCCCAGCTATGTACAGTTTCTAAATCATAAAATGGTTTGAGTTGGAAGGGACCTTAAACATCATCCAATTCCATGCCATGGGCAGGGACACCTCCCACTGGATAAGGTTGCTCAAAGCCCGATCCAACCTGGGCTTGAATACCTCCAGGGATGGGGCAGCCATGACTTCTCTGGGCAACCTCTACCAGGGCCTCACTACCCTCACAGGAAAACATTTCTTCCTATGATCTAAATCTCCCCTCTTTCAGCTTAAACCATTCCCATTCGTCCTATCCCTGCACTCCCTGATAAAGAGTCCCTCCTCATCTTTCCTGAAGCCCCTTCAGGTACTAGAAGGTCGCTATCAAGTCTCCCCAGAGTCTACTCTTCTCCAGGCTGAACAAGCCAAACTCTTTCAGCCTGTTGTCATAGCAGAGGTGATCCTGCCCGCAGATCATCTTCAAGGCCTTCATCCTCAGTTTCCTTCCTATGCTCATTAAAAAGAAATTTCTGTAGATAGATACTTCTGGAAGGCCGTGCAATGAATGTTTTACGCTGTTTATCTCATTATGATCTTTAAGGTCCCTTCCAACCCAAACTGTTCTATAATTCTATGATTATTTCTTGTACGGGGCCCATAAAAGGGGCTGTAGCAAAGCTCCACCATCTCAAATGTGGGTGAGCGGCGTTGTCCATCATCATACCATGGCCTTGACAGATGTGTAGAGTCATAGAGCCATTAAGGTTGGAAAAGACCTCTAAGATCATCCAGTCCAACCGTCAGCCCAACATTCTTTCTGTATCTTGCTGTAGCTACAGATTCCTTTGTCTAAAATGACCGTGAGCTTTTAAGTATTAAAAAGGAAGTTGGAATGTGGGAAGCTTTAGATTTAAACATTTTATAAGAACATAAAACGATAAATGACTGTATGTCAAGAAACACCTTTTTCTTATTTCACATGCTTTCTCTGTTTGCTCACTGGTTTGTTTTTTTTTTCCTTCTGACATTCAAACTGAATAGAAAACATGTCAGGAATATAAAAAATTCAGGTAGGAGCCATTTGCCACTACAGGAGATAAGATAAAGAAAGCAAGCTTTGAGAAGAAAAGAGTCGAAAAGTGACTGCGGTGTGTAAGTAATCACAGTTCATTAGCTCTATGTTTTCTGGCTTCGGATAAGGATTTATGCTTTGGAAGAACTTACATCTGTACGCGGGAGTTTTAGGGAAACCACCAAAATAGTAAATATGCAAGCTGACAAATACATTAATCAAAGTGCCTGCTGTTGAGTCGCGTGGCCTGGGAGAGAAAAAAAAGAAGAGGAGAAAGAAAAGTCTGCATTTTAAACAATTTCTGTAGCTGAGAGGAGACTTTACATATGTGGCTGACACGCTGATCAAATGATAAAGTGGAGTCAAATTGAACCTCAACCTTTTGTACGGGCTGTGAAAGTGAACGCACGGTGCAGTTTTTCAAGGCAGATGGAGTGTGAGCAACTAATAAATCAGGTTTTGAAACATTAAAGAGCAACTTATTTAAATGCATATGGCGTTGGATCTCAGACAAGACGGTAGAGGAGAGCATAAAAGGTTTGAGCATAGGAACATCAGCAGAACAATATGTCTGTGCACCAGTGATGTGACTGCATCCAAATCAGCTTCTCGTGTTCAAGTCCTGCTCTGTGGTAAATGAAGGGTGATGGAAGAATTTCTTTACCACGAGAGTGGTGATGCACTGGCCCAGGCTGCCCAGGGAAGCTGTGGCTGCCCCATCCCTGGAAGTGTTCAAGGCCGGGTTGGATGGGGCCTTGGGCAGCCTGATCCGGTGGGAGATGTCCCTGCCCATGGCAAGAGGGTTGGAACTGGATGATCTTTAAGGTCCCTTCCAACCCAAACCATTTGGTGATTCTATGATTCTATGAAGTTGGTCCAAAATAAGCGGGAGAAGCTGTTTCGGGCAGAAATTTCAGGCAATAAGTGGAATAGATGGTGCAGTCACTTTGCTAAGTTGAAGCCTCATTCTCTGTTAAATCGAAACCTGAAGCCTAAGCTTGAATTTAAAAACAGTGAATAAAACCTTTGTTCCTTTCTGTCTACAGCATTTCTCAAAAATAGCTTTGTCAGGGGAAGGCTGCAGGCACTGTTTCAATTCCCCTTTTGGGAACCTGAAACACAGAAACCTGATCAAGGTCAGAGAGGCGATATTAGACCCATGACTTGAATACAGATCTGCAGTTGAGCTCCAGTAGAAACTTCTATGTGAAGTCTGGGTTGCGTGATCTGCGTCAGCTGCCTCTTGATTTCTGGGCAGATGTTTAAGATTTTGATAGCAAACTGTATTTTCGAGACTGGGAACTCTGTACCTGTATAGAACAAAATGCTGTGGTGCTGTCATTGTGATGAGGAATCATAGAGTGCTTTGAGTTGGAAGGGACCTTTAAAGGTCATCTAGTCTAACCCTGCTACAGTGAGCAGGGACATCCTCAACTCGATCCCCTCTGGTTAAGCTCAGGCTGTGTTAGTCCTGGAATTTAAAGTCCTAAGTGAAATATTAGAATCATAGAATGCTTTGGGTTGGAAGGGACCTTGAAGATCATCCAGTCCCAACCCCAGTGCAGGATCAGGGACATCTTCAACTCAATCAGGTTGCTCAGAGCTCCATCCAACCTGACATGAATGTTTCCAGGGATGGGGCCTCCACTACCTCCCTGGGCAACCCATGACAGGATTTCCATACCCTTCATTGTGAAAAAATGCCTTCTTTACATCCTGTCTAAATCTCCTTTCCCTTAGTTTAATATGAGAAGGACTTGTTCTTGTGCTTGTGTTGAGCAGAGACGCAATTTGTGCAGCTTTGCCTTTCCTGCTTTTGGGAATTATGTTTTTATTTGAAGCTGAGCGTGCGCTCTACAAAATTGATCTCTTCCCTTCTTTCCTGCCTGGAAGGGATTTATGATGGCCCAGCCACCAAACTTGACTTGACCCATGGCAGGGGGATGGAACTCAGTGATCTTTAGGGTCCCTTCCAACCAAAACCATTCTATGGTTGCGCTTGGGATTTTTAGACCATTGTGGTGACTGTCATGGTCCAAACCTCATGGCCAACAGGATGATGTATATTTTGGAAGCTCTGGACTGTGGCTGTGTGAGGTCCCTCCGTGGCACAACATCCTGTTTGCTTCATGAGGCAAACTGAGAACCAGTGAGGAGCCCTGCCTGAATTTCTGCAAATTTGTGTTTTTCCAGTGATGGTTTGTTAGGTTGGAAAGGTGCTCTGTTAGGGAGCTTCACCTCAACCGCTGCTTCTGCGAGAAGTGCTGAGAGCTTTTTCATTGAAGGAAATATTACAGAAATGAAATGTGATGTACTTTGTAACCTTAAAGGTCAGCTTCCTTGTCTTTCTTCTCCCACTTCACATCTATTTTGTCTTAATTCCCATCTCAGCTTTCTGTCAAAGAAGAAAAATACTTACAAACTACCTTCACAGACAGAAGGATGTAATCCAGGTGGATTTAGGGTATAGTAGTACTTGGCAGTGGCAGTGTTGGTATCTTCAGTAGAAGTGACAAGTGATGGGCCAAGCAGGAGCTGGGAATAGTCTACTGCCCTTTGAGACAGTTAATCATCTCAGAACTCCCTTCCTACCACTGCAGAGCCCTCGTCCCAAGGCCTGGCAGCCAGTATTTTACAAGCAGTAAGCCACCTAATTCCCATTGATTTGGGGTCTCTTGTAGTGCCAATGTCATCATCTCTCTGATCTCTGTTGATTTTTGTAGAAGGCAGGGTGCCTACGTGTTTTTAAACGTCGGTCCGTTACTCCTGGTGGTCTGATCTATAAATTCACAGCTGCTATGATTAAAAAAAAAAAAAAAGAGAGAACGTGATTGAGAAGCAAACAAGAAATGCGGTCTTTCCTCTGTCAGAAACCTTTGGTAAATTGCTTCTCCCCTCAAGCAAGGAAGTAATCAAGTATTGGCCGGAGCTTATTCTTGTCTATCTTGATAACATGTGGATTTTTTTGTCTCTGATGCATCTCACCTCTTTCCCTCCTGTTGAGAGAGAGGGAATAGGAGCCCCACGCGTTATGTCAGCACACAGGGAGGTCACTGTCAGAAATTACAGACCTGTAGTGCTCTCTCTGCTGCAGGTGGAGAGGACAGAGAATGTCCTTCCTACACAGGAGTAGGCAGAATAATCTGCCTAAAATAATCCACTAGATACCACTAGAAGATGAGCTCTCTCTTGTCTAGTCTGTGGAATTCTATAGTGGTTGGTGTTTGAAGGGCTTTCTAGAAGAATTTTGTATCATTTACTTATAAATAACCTTTGTTTTACTTGGAGTGCTGAATTGCAGTTCCAGTTGCATTGGCAGATCCGTAAGAGCTCTTGTGATTGGTTTGTAGGAGTCTAGCAAGAAGGGAAGGGAACACTCAGAAACAGAGAAGAACATTAACCCAGAGTTGATCTACACCAGCAGGAAAGTGCAATGGTTCGAGGCTGGCTGCCAAACGGATTCTTAATAAAAGTATAAGTCTTTAAAGATGGTGTTTGTTCAGAAGGAAGGGTCTGTGGATTTGGAAGTGGAGTTTATTTCCTGTGAAGCTCACCTGGAAACTGGGGGACTGGTTGGGACCATGGGACTGGACACTTCTAGGGTTCTATTATACTTGTTCAGTTGGATGAACCTACTCAGCTTCAGAGAAGACCTACCTGTGTTCTGTTGTGCTGCTCATAGAATGGTTTGGATTGGAAGGGACCTTAAAGATTGTCCAGTTCCAACCCTCCTGCCATGGGCAGGGACACCTCCCACTGGATCAGACTGCCCAAGGCCCCATACAACCTGGCCTTGAACACCTCCAGGGATGAGGCATCTACAACTTCCCTGGGCAACCTGTGCCAGTGCCTCACCACTAAGACTGCTCATCAAAGGTCAAGGCATCTGAAGCACTCACAAAAGCTAGTTTTAGGTGCAGGATGCTGAATTCTCCATGCAATTTGTTTCCCATTGGAAACTGGCCTAGAGAGTGGGCCAGATCCTTCCTCATCCCTTCCCTCTGAGATCTGATGGGACAGCTGGTTGCTGAACCCTTAGTTCAAGGATGCAGTGCACCACGTGGGGTCTACTACACCCGGTATTTTGGAGCAGTTTGAAAAATAGCCTGAACGCAGCAAAGTTTGATCATTCAAGACATGCAGAAGAATTTTAGAGATCAATTGTGCCTGCTTCCTATAAAAAGAACTGAAGTGTTCGTGCCGGTACATTGAGTCATGGCTACAAATCACTCTGGTAAAAACAGTACTTGACGCTTGTGTTGTGTGTGCCTTTGTCTAAGGGGTGCAGTTTCCTAATATCCAGAAATATGAAAAAGCAGCAGTGTAGCAGTATAAACCCCGAGTTTTCATTCCGTCATAGCACAGATCGATAACTCTTTTCCATTAAACTCTGTTTTACAATCACCTGTTTTGCTGTCTTTGGGCAGCTTTTGCTTTCTTCCTTTTGGTGCTAAATGAAGGTATTTCCGTACTCTGAAGATGGCACAGAGGTTGCTCCACTGATGATCTTCACATAATCAGGAACTTTGGGAACAACCATAACATCTGAACTGGTCCTTTTCTCCTCTGAGTTTGTTCTGATGCTGAGAAGTGGTGTTGCTTTGCAGGCTGTGTTGATTGCTTGATTGTTGTGCCTTCAAAACCTGTTTCTTTATTCTTCTTTTATGGTTGCATAGATTAACGCGAAGTGGCTCACTAGGAAAAGTGCTTTGATCACAGAGAGGGGCCAAAGAATTGTTCACTATGTGCCTGGAACCTGTTTAGCTGAAAAGTTTGTGGTTGTGGAGAATAATGAAGTTGTTCTGTGCTAACGTTGGGGATGGGAGGGGAAGACAGCAAATGGAGATTTGCCTCTGGTCCTCGTGCTTTATGGGTGATTCCAGTTTCCGTTAAGACCAAATGAATGTTTTGTGGATGGTTTGGTAAGGGATTTAGTTATAGCCAAATATCTTTGTGTCTGAAAAATCAGGGAATCATAGAATCGTTTGATTGGAAAAGACCATTGAAATGAGTCCAACCATACTTGTCCACTACTAAACAATTATCGCTGAGTATCTCATGTGCCTTCTTATAAACACCTCCAGGGATGGGGACTCCTGCACCTCCCTGGGCAGCCTCTGCCAGGGCCTGAGAACCCTTTTGGTGAAGAAATTTTTCCTGATGTCTAATCTGAACCTCCCCTGGCGCAACTTGAAGCCATTTCCTCTCATCATCTGTCACTTGGGAGAAGAGACCAACACCCACCTCGCTACAACCTCCTTTCAGGGACTTCTAGACTGATAAGGTTTCCCCTCAGCCTCCTTTTCTTCAGGCTAAACAACTCCAGATCTCTCAGCTGCCTCTCAGAAATGTGTGTCTGGTAGGATTTAAAGTGTAACTGGGCTGAGGATGAGGTGAATTAAGACAGATAAAGCTCTGAAACAATTAGGTAATTGTACTTGAAAGTGGCAGTGTAAAAAAGCTCACCTTTTAAGAGTGCTTTTAGAGACAGGGAGAGCTTTCCTTATGTTGTTGTTCAAAATAAGAAATTACGTTCTTCTTCTGATTGTAGCCTCTTAGAAGATTCTGAGATGCCTGCTCTCTGATATCTTCACACCCTTCAAGGATCAGATCAGGAGAAGGAGGATTGTGTGATTCCTCTTCAAACGTGATGTTTCAGTGTAAAAATTTCCGTACAAATCTTGGGCCATTATGGAGAAAAAGTGTTTCAATATAAAAACAAAAACCCACAAAATCAAAACTAAACAGGAAAAGGAATTATATATGCCATTATTATCTCTGGCCTCCTCTGGACTCGCTCCAACAGATCCATGTTGTTCCTGTGCTGAGGACTCCAGAACTGAACACAGACTCCAGATGAGGTTTCACAAGAGCAGAGTAGAGGGACAGAATCCCCTCCCTCATCCTGCTGATCACGCTTTGGATGCAGCCCAGGATACAGTTGGCTTTCTGGGCTGCAAGCACATATTGCTGCCTCATGTTGAGCTTTTCATCCCCAGCACCCCAAAGTCCCTCTCAGGTCTAATCTCAATCTATTTAATCCCTTTGTAGAGCACCCTGAGCTGCTTACAGAAAAATCATAGAATCATAGAATCACCAGGTTGGAAAGGACCCACTGGATCATTGAGTCCAACCATTCCTAACACTCCCTTAAACCACGTCCCTAAACAATTCATCCACCCGTTCCTTAAACACCTCCAGGGAAGGTGACTCGACCACCTCCCTGGGCAGCCTGTTCCAGTGTCCGATGACTCTTTCCGTCAAGAATTTTTTTGGATATCCAGCCTGAACCTCCCCTGGCAGAGCTTCAGGCCACTCCCCCTTGTCCTGTCCCCTGTCACTTGGGAGAAGAGGCCAGCTCCCTCCTCTCCACAGCCTCCTTTCAGGTAGTTGTAGAGAGCAATAAGGTCTCCCCTCAGCCTCCTCTCCTCCAGGTTAAACAACCCCAGCTCTCTCAGCCGCCCCTCGTAAGACTTGCTCTCCAGCCCCTTCACCAGCTTCGTTGCTCTTCTCTGGACACGCTTCAGAGCCTCAACATCCTTCTTGTTGTGAGGGGCCCAGAACTGAAGACAGTACTCAAGGTGCGGTCTCACCAGTGCTGAGTACAGAGGGAGAATAACCTCCCTGGACCTGCTGGTCACACCGTTTCTGATACAAGCCAAGATCCCACTGGCCTTCTTGGCCACCTGGGCACACTGCTGGCTCATGTTCAGTCGCTGTCAACCATTACCCCCAGGTCCCTCTCCTCCATGCAGCTCTCCAGCCACTCTTCCCCCAGTCTGTAGCACTGTGTAGGGTTGTTGTGCCCCAAGTGCAGGACCCTTCCAACCTACTCCTTAGTATTTCTGTGTGTTCCTGTGAGTTATTCATACTGACTAAATGAACAAAGTCCAGGAATACCTCAAATTGTGATGGGAGCTCTAAACTTAGTTACTTCATGGCACAAGAAAGTCCTTTTTTTTCTGGGGAGATCTCTTTGGGCGCAATAGATCTTGCTATCATCCTTCTGGAACCTGCTCTGTAGATAGATAGAAGAGGGTTAGCACTAAACCTGAAATAGCCAGACATGAGGAAGAAATTCTTCCCCGTGAGGGTGATGAGGCTCTGGCAGAGGTTGCCCAGAGCAGTGGTGGCTTCCCCATCCCTGGAGATGTTCAAGGCCAGGTTGGATGGAGTTTAGAGCAACCTGATCCAGTGAGAGGAGTCCCTGCCCATGGCAGGAGGTTGGGACTGGATGATCTTTTATGTCCCTTCCAACCCAAACCATTCCATGATTCTATGATCCATGCTCAGTGTTTTCCTCAACTTTTAAAACACTAGGCAGAATGGAAAACTTGAGGCACTCTTAATATTTGTTCAGCCTTTAAGTGCGTGCAGAAATTGTAGCTTTCTTGGTAATCTAATGTTTTTTTTCATATTGAAGCATGACATTTTAGGCTCCATTCCAGAAACATTCAGCTGCGTTACTAATGGACCCGTCTCCGACTCCCACTTGCGGTGGCATTCAGGTGGGCACACTTCATTGCTAGCACAGCGTGAGGGTGTCATTAACTCTATGACAAATTTCACTTCACCTCCGAAGTTTTTCTTCTTTCTTTTTAAGTCTTGCAATTTATTGCTAGACAGATCAAATCAGTGAGCTGCTGCTCTTAAGAAGGAGCTGCTACACAGAATAATTTCTGAGAGCTGAGAAAGTTTTCCTAGTGCCTATAAAATCATGGAGTGGTTTGGGTCAGAAGGGACCTTAAAGCCTATATAGTTCCAACCCCCCTGCCATGGGCAGGGACACCTCCCACTGGACCAGGCTGCTCAAAGTCCCATCCAACCTGGCCTTGAACACCTCCAGGGATAGGACAGCCATGACTTCCCTGGGCAACTTCTTCCAGGGCCTCACCACCCTCATAATGAAGAAATTCTTCCTAATGTTTAGTCTAAATCTTCCCTCCTTCCAATTTAAAGCCATTCCTTCTTGTCCTGTCACTCCAGACCCTTCTGAAAGGTCCCTCCCCAGCTTTCCTGGAGCCCCTTCCAGTACTGGGAGGCCGCTCTAAGGTCTCCCCGGAGCCTTCTCCAGGCTGAACAACCCCAGCTCTCTCAGCCTGTCCTCATAGCAAGGGTGTTCCATTCCTCTGATCATCTTTGTGGCCTCCTCTGGACCCCTTCCAACAGTTCCATATCTTTCTTCTGTTGAGGATTCCAGAACTGGACACAATACTCCAAGTGGAGCATCAGGAATAAGATTTACATCTCGTTATGTTTTTCCAGGTAAAATATTTGAATATAAACAAAATCACTTTTCCTTGTAGCTTAAATGTACACGCAGAGCACTCATTCTTTTTAATTGAAATCTAAGATTGGAGATGATGTAAAACCATATTTTTCTGTCAGTGCCAATGTTCTTTTCTTCTCAAATCTCGCATAATACAGCCAAGCCGATGCGACAGATTGTTTGATTCCTTGCTAGGGAGTTCATCCCAGTCAATAATATTGATTAGTACAGGGTGACTTGATGTAGCAAGAATAACACCTCTTCCTTAATTTGATCCTCTATTTCCTACTTCATGCCTCAGTGGTTCATGCGTGGATGAATCCTTCAATAAGTCAGTTAAGACACAGACCCCACTGGAAATTGCAGGGCCTGACATTAACATGAGTAATTTTCTTTTCCTAGAAGCTGTGCCGCTTTTTTTTTCCACAATGAAGCTGTCACATTGTGCAAGTCAACGTTAGGTCTTTATCTTGGTGTGAGATTTAGCAAGAAGCTCCATGTCGTTACGGTGTGTTTGGGGAGGTGAGATGGCTTGTGGAAATAAAGAGGCAGATAGTCCAGAGTTTGCATGGAGTTCCCACTCCACGGGGAGTTTAATATTGTCCTGAAACGGCATCTTTGAATCTTACATAGTTTGGTAGTGGACAGGTACGGTTGGATTCGATGTTCTCAAAGGTCATTTTGAACAAAGTGATTCCATGATTCTATTTTATGATTCACCGATGATGTGAATTCTCATGCAAAACACCCCTGATCTGGAGGGACCATTTATGGAAGAACCCATGTTAGTGACCTGCTTGCATGTTGCCGTGAGGTTGAAAAAAAACAGGAGGGTCAAATCAAGTCATCAAAGAGGTTTTTTTTGTATATTGGTTGCAAGTAATGGCCTCAAGCACATGAACTTCACTTTGAAAAGACGATCGGAGTCACTTGCTTGTTGGCTGTGTTCCTCACACTTTTCAATTTGGAGACGTTCGTCTTTTCTTGAGGCAGACAGATGTCAGGGTCAAAAAAAAAAAATCAATAATCTGCTGGTGGTGTTTTGATTTCAAGTGCTTTGTCATTTTCCTGCCTGTGAAGCTATCATAATAATGTGATTAGGTTCTGTATTTATTATTATTCAATCACTAAGGAGAGCTCACATGCAAAATGGAAAGGGCTGGATAATGTTTGGGATGTACAGACTTTGCCGAAGTCCATATTTGTGGTTATTTGTGGTTATTTGTGGTTATTTGTGGTTATTTGTGCCTTTTAGCCCTAAAACACACTTGGTAGGGTTGCGTGCTATGGAATCATAGAATGGTTTGGGTTAGAAGGGACCTTAAAGTTCATCTAGTTCCAACCCCCCCTGCCATGAGCAGGGACATCTTCCACTGGATCACACTGCTTAAAGCCTCTTCCAACCTGGCCTTGAACACCTCCAGGTATGGGGCAGTCACAACTTCTCTGGGCAACCTGGGCCAGGGCTTCACCCACCTCCTAGGAAAATATTTCTTCCTAAAATCTCATCTAAATCTCCCCTCTTCCAGCTTAAAGCTGTTCCGCCTCATCTTATCCATGCCCTCTCTGATAAAGAGCCCCTCTCCAGCTCTCTTGTAGGACCCCTTTCAGTACTGGAAGGTGCTATAAGGTCTTGAAGGAGTCCACCAGACTCAGCAAATTTGTTCTTGTAGCTGAGAAGCTTTTTGTACACAACTGTACGAGGGCAACAGAATTCTGCTGGGAAATTCCAAGACTCTCTAGGACATGGACTCCAGAGAGACCCAGTAGTGTTAAATATAGCAAATGAGCTAATGTCCTGTCACTGGCAATCAAAACCAAGCTGCCTTCAAAAGGGTTGACTGGTGGCATCTCTATTGAGAGGTATGGGACCCTTCTGTACTGCAATATGCAAGTGGCAAAATTCAGTCAAGTGCTGCTCTTAAAACCCTTTCCAAGTGTGATGTCCATATATCCACATGGATTAAACCAGGAGTGTTTATTATAGAAGGTGAAGGCCCTTGTGCTTTTGAGAAACAATTTAAGTGTGTGTTGATGTTCAAATGAAGAACTGTTTGTTTGGGTTTGGAGGTGTTCCAGAAGCTGCTGAAGTAACTGGGACTTCAAGGTGGAGGTCTTAATTCTCAGAAGCGTCATGTTTTGAAAAGCGATGAAGCTTAAGTCTCTTAATAGTGTTGAAGCATCTCTCTCCTGTGTGATGGGTCTCATGGTGGCATATTCGGGCAGTGCATTGGACTTCAGCCCAACTTGTGGCTGAGGAACTCTTCGGCAGTTGAAACTGGATCCTGTGCTGTAGGAGACCATCAGTGTTTCTGCAATATTGTCACTAAGCATGAAAGAGGAGCTTAAAGGAACGTATCGATGCTATCTGTGTTGTTCGTGTTGGGTTAGGAGTTCTTTCTCTGAGCAGAAAGTGTGTATCTTCTCATTAATTACTCATCTTTCACCAGAAACGAAGCATTTACAGACAGCCCTAAATGTTTAATTACCACTTGCTGTGTAAAATTCAAGGGATGTTTAGATCTGTTAGACAACTCGTTCTGTGTTATTTTCCAGGAGGACCAGATGATAACTTAATTGAAGGTGGCGGATCCAAGTTTGTCTGCAAACCAGGAGCCAGGAACATTACTATCATCTTTCATCCCCTCCTCAGGTAAGTAAAGCTTCTCGACCTATTTCTGCAGGTGCAAATGAGTAGAATAAGTAGAATTAATCCACTTTCTTGATGGGTTTATTGCCACTTCCGTGATAGAATCCTACCTCGGTGGGCTTGCTGGAATGTTGTTGATGTGCTCATGTGTAAGAATAATCACTAGTTGAGCTTATTGCCAATGCTTTTTAATCCTTTTCAGAGTTAATGAGTGTACGGAGTGGGATTGTTTTCCCAAGTGAGCCCTTTTTGTTGGACAGTGTAATTTATTATTGGTCCAAGTTGGGAAACGTTGAGTTGCAGTGTGTCACAACTCTTTTATCGCTGAGTATCCGTTTTGTTTATTAAAAAGTCAGAAGGATTCTTTGTGTACTGCAAGGCGAGTTCATTCTTCGATAAATGCGGTGTATGAAATGCAAACGAAATGCTGGTTTAAAGCGCAGGGGCAAATCTTGGGAATTCACAGCTCATCAGTGATTGCTGGAACTTTAAAAAGTCATAGACCCATAGAATCATTTGGATTGGAAGGGACCTCAAAGCCCATCCCGTTCCACCCCTTGCCATGGGCAGGGACACTTCCCACCAGACCAGGCTGCTCAAGGTCCCATCCAACTTGGCCTTGAACGCCTCCAGGGACGGAGCAACCACACTTCCCAGGACACCCTGTGCCAGGGCCTCAGCACCCTCATCGTGAAAAATTTCTTCCTTATATCTAATATAAATCTTCTTCCTTCCAATTTAACGCCATTCCCCCTTGTCCTATCACTACAGGAACGCATGAAAAAAGCCCCTCCCCAGCTTTCCTGTAGCTCCTTCACATACTGGAATGAGCAAGTCTATATTAAGCCTCTTCTCACCAAGTTACTCACCTGTGATACTTTAATTTTGCTCTTTTTACTTTGCAATCTAACAGTTCATCTGAATTTTGCCTGAATTAAATAATACATTGTTTTTCTCAGTTCATGTCAATCTTCCACCTCTACTTTTCCTCGTGGGGTTTTCCTTCATCACCAGACATGTCCTTTCCTATTCAGCGCTGGCACCTTTGGAGAGCATTTCCCTTCTTAGTTCTGTTTGTATTACTCAGTCATGAGTCGCTTAGGCAACAGAGCTTGTTTCTGCAGTGCTAAAACCAAGCAATAATAAAATAGTAATGAAAAGTAACTGGAATCTGATCCCTAGATGAAGGAATATTCTAACTGCTGTCTTGGTAGGTGAGAAATGTGGTCATGTGTGACTTGTCAGGACTTAAAAATGCAGAGGGGAAGTGCGTGAATTACTCCAAATTTAAATTTCTGATGTTCTTACACTGTATATCGGAATAATCTTGAGAACAGCGCCTGTTGTGAGGACTTAGTACGATTTGATAGGGTTTTTGAGAACTTTGCTTGAAAAATCGTTGTGTACATTGTACATAATTGAATTGCGTGTTTGGAAAAGACCTTTGAGATCATTGAGTCCAACGGTACCTATCCGCTACTAAACCAGATCTCTGAGAACCCCATCTGCCTGCCTTTTAAACATCTCCAGAGATGGGGACTCCACCACCTCCCTGGGCAGCCTCTGCCAGTGCCTGGTAACCTTTTTGGTGAAGAAGTTTTTCCCTATGTCTAATCTGAACCTCCCCTGGTGCAACTTTAGGCAATTACCTCTCTTCCTATCACCTGTAACTTGGCAGAGACCAACACCCATTTCACTACAACCTTCTTTGAGGAATTTATAGATAGTGATAAGGTCTCAGGTTCCCTCAGCCGCCGCTCATAACACTTGTTCTGCAGCCCCTTCACCAGTTTCCTTGCCCTTCTCTGGACGTGCTCCAGTGCCTCAATGTCCTTAATCTCTTGTTAGATCATAGAATCATAGAATAGTTTGGATTGGAAGGGACCTTAAAGATCATCCAGTTCCAACCCCCTGCCATGAGCAGGGTCACATCCCACTAGACCAGACTGCTCAAAGCCTCATCCAACCTGGCCTTCAACACCTCCAGGGATGGGGCAGCCAGAACTTCCCTGGGCAACCTGTGCCAATGCCTCACCACTCTCATGGTGAAGAAATTCTTCCTAATGTCCAGTCTAAATCTGCCCCTGTCCAGTTTATACAGGTTCCCCCTTGTCCTATCACTACAAACCTTTGTGAACAGTGCCTCCCCAGCTTTCTTGTAGCGCTTTCAGGTACTGGAAGGTCGCTATAAGATCTTCTTGGAGCCTTCTTCAGGCTGAACAAGCCCAACTCTCAGCCTGTCCTCATAGCAGAGGTGCTCCAGCCCTCCGATTGTCATTGTAGCCTCCTCTGGACCCATTCCAACAGCTCCATCTCCTTCTTATGTTGAAGATTCCAGAACTGGACACAATCCTCCAGATGAAGTCTCACAAGAGAGGAACAGAGGGGCAGAATAACCTCCCTTGCCTTGCTGGCCACACTTCTTTTGATGCAGCCCAGGACAGATGCCTGTAATGAGATGAATAATTTCATAAGGATGTTTTGTTTCAACTTCTGTCTCTCTTAAAATGGAAGACGTGAAAAAAATAGATTTCTTAGAGCACAGTTTTATTGTGTGCAAAGATGGACAATGGTTACGATGCCATACGCTGTTCAAGATATAACCACTATGATATGGACTCCAATCTCTTCATCTTTAATGATTTTAGAGGCTTCTTTCAATCACAGCGGGGGGTCGTGATGCTCTTATCTTTATTGATGAGGTACTTCACATTGATTTAGCAACTGGTGGAAATGCTTCTTTCTTTCTGTTTACCTTCTTGCTTAATTTTTCCCCCTTTTTTTGCCATCAGAGGCAAATACGTGTGCTCCGCTCTAAATAGCAATTTTCACAAACACTTCACTTTTATTACCAGCTTGCAAGACAGGCAGTAGAAATAATTTGCTTCATAAAAAATAATTGCATCAAGATTAAGGTATCTGCGTATAATATAGTTTTTCGTGCCAACCATCTGCGATGTCTTAACTTCCTTGCATTAATAACTATGCAAAGAGAAGGAAAGTAGTCCGTGACCCAGCTTACCCTTTTCTCGCTGCAGAATGAAGTGAGTTTGGGTGTAGGTGAAGGCTGTAGAAACTTCTAATATCATTTTACCTACTTTAATGATCGACAGTAAATATGTGAGTCCTTGCTAGGTCAGATTTGATCCTCAACTGTGGCGTATGCGTTATGCTTGGGATGCAGTGTATCTGGGATGACCATAGGCTGGATTTCTGTTGCTAATGATAATTCCCTACAGAGAATTCTACTCGTGCTGGGATTCATAGAATCATGAAGGTCACAAAAGGCCTCTAAGATCATCAAGTCCAGCCGTCAATCTGACACCACCATACCTACTAAACTATGTCCCGAAGTGCCACATCTATGCAGTTTTTGAACAACTTCGGGGTGAAGACACCACTACTGTCCTGGTCAGCCACTTCTAATGCTTTATTACTCTATCAGTAAAGAAATTTCTTTTAATATCCAATCTAAACCTCCCCTGGTGCAACTTGAGGCCATTTCCTTGTTGCTTAGATCTTTGTTGCCTCTTTCTAGATGATGTTGTATTAGATGTCAACCTCTCAAGGGAATAATTGCTGCAGAGGTGTGAAGTTTCTGAGGAGACCTTATAGCGACCTTCCATTACCTGAAAGGGGCTACAAGAAAGCTGAGGAGGGACTGTTCAAAAAGGCTTGGAGTGATAGGACGAGGGGCAGTGGGTATAAAGTGGAGAGGGGCAGATTGAGACTGGACATAAGGAAGAACTTCTTCACTATGAGGGTGATGAGACACTGGCCCAGATTACCCAGGGAAGTTGTGACTGCCCCATCCCTGGAGGTGTTCAAGGCCAGGTTGAATGGGGCTTTGGGCAGCCTGATCCAGTGGGATGTGATCATAGAGGGTTTGGAACTAGATGTACTTTAATGTTGCTTCCAAACCCAAACTATTCTATGATTCTATGTTTCTTCATTTCCCATTTGTTGTCAAGGTTCTTTACGGCCTGCCTCAGTCATCTCTCATCGATGTCGCTTATGGAGGCTTAACATGAATCTTTTTGGAATTCAAAATGATCGATGTTTTATTTAGAAGGGTGGTTTTATTCTGATTTTTATCAAGTTTGCCTAAATATGTTGACAGAGAAGTTTTAGCGCTGTATGAGCCAGTTGATTTTATTAGGAAGCTGAGTGCTTCTAAAAGTATTTACCTAACTGGATCACCTTGAAACCAGATGCTGGTGTAATGATTTAGTGGGAGGTGTCCCTGCCCATGGCAGGAGGAGTGAAACTGGGTGGTCTTTAAGGTCCTTTCCAACCCAAACTATTTTATGATTCTATGATTCTATGATCAGTCTGAATTTCTCTTGTTTGTACCACTGTTATAACAAATGTCCGTGTCACATCAGAGAGTTGCGCAATCACAATGTTACGTTTAGTGGTTATAATCACCTCTTTTTATTTCTGATCTATTTACAAACTGAGGTTGAGCTTGGCTCCAGATTCTTTGGAAGAACAGAGTTAGCAGGATTTCAGGGGCTGTAAATTAACCCCCATATCTCCAGTAACAAAAGGTTGTTCAAAGGAACTCTTCCCTTAGAATCAGAATCAGTAGTTTGGAAAAAACCTCTTAGATCATCGAGTCCAACCATTCATATCTACAACTCAGCTATGTCTCTGAGCACCTCATCTACTCATCTTTTAAATACCTCCAGGGGTGGTTACTCAACCCCCTCCCTGGGCAGCCTCTGCTGGTGCCCAGTGACCCTTTCTGTGAAAAATTTCTTCCTGATATCCAGTCTGAACCTCCCCTGGCAGAGCTTGAGGCCATTCCCCCTTGTCCTATCACCTGTCACTTGGGAGAAGAGCCCAGCACCCACCTCTCTAGAACCTCCTTTCAGGTAGTTGTAGAGAGCAATAAGGTTTCCCCTCAGCCTCCTCTTCTCAAGGCTAAACAACTCCAGGTCCCTCAGCCGCTCCTTGTAGGACTCGTTCTCCAGCCCCCTCACCAGCTTCGTTGCTCTTCTCTGGACACACTCCAGAGCCTCAACATCCTTCTTGGAGTGAGGGGCCCAGAACTGAACCAGGATTCGAGGTGTGGCCTCACCAGTGCCAAGTCCAGGGACAGAATAACCTCCCTTCGTTGCAGCCGTGGAGAGCGTAAGGGTAAAATCAAAGCTGGCCGTGAGCCAGCACTGTGCGTTTGCGGACCAGAAAGCCAGTCGTGTGCTGGGAGGCATCAAAAGATGTGTGGCCACTATTTCAAGGGAGGGGATTCTGCCTCTCCACTTGGCTCTGGTGAGACCTCATCTGAAGTCCTGCATCCACCTCTGGAGTCTTTCGTAGAGGAAGGATATGGATCTGTTGGAACAAGTCCAGAGGAGGTCACAAAAATAACTGGATGGTTGGAGCGCCTCCTATACAAGGACAGGCTGAGAGAGGTGCTTGTTCATCCTGGAGAAAAGGAGGCTCCAGGAAGATGTTGTCGCAGCCTTTTGGTACTTAAAGGGCACTACAGGAAAGCTGGAGACAGACTTTTTAGCAAGGTGTGTTGTGACAGGACAAGGAGTGATGGTTTTAAACTAAGGGAGGGGAGATTTAGGCTGGATATAAGGAAGAAATATTTTACTGTGAAGGTCGTGAAACCCTGGCCCAGGTTGCTCAGGGAGGTAGTGGAGGTCCCATCCCTGGAAACATTTAAGGTCAGGTTGGACAGGGCTCTGAGCAACCGCATCAAGTTAAATGCTTGATTTGCAGGGGGGTTGGGCGAGGTGACCTGTGAACGTCCCTTCCAACTCAAAGAATTCCATGATTCTAAAATGATACAAATGCTTTTCCAAGCCTTCCCTTCTGTCAAATTCCTTTAGAGCAACGAGCCAGGATTGGAAGTGAGATCTTATGTCGTTTGGGATGTGGATTCCTCATTTCCACTAGGACAATTGAGACACACCAAGCCCCAGATTAATTACCAGGACTTAATGACACCACCACACGTGTAATAAATGAATAGTGAATTTTTGCCAGACAAGTGGATGTTCTAGTGGAGATGATTCCTGGGAATAGATTTTACTAACTACATCTGAAAACTAATTGCTCTTACCAATTGAAGAGGAATACACATCTGATTTTCCTTAATTACATATTACGAGAGGTGTCAAAGTATCAAAGTTACCAAAAGAATCCAGGTGCTTTCTTCATCCTTCGCTGCTCACCAGCATCTGCTTTGATCGTGTAAGCACTGGTGTTACTGGTCTTAGCATTACGCCTTCTGTTGGAGGAAGGAAAGATGTGGGACCGATCAAACCCTTACGTTGTGGAGTATTGAACAGCCTGAGTGATGTCTGTTGTACCATTTGTTTGGTGGGGATTTTTGTAATGTTTATTGGTTTCAGCTGGCATTTGAAAGGCACTTGGCTCTTCAGGGTAATAATCATTTTACATACGCTTTATAGAGTCTGTTTATTACCAGACAATTGAAGAACAGATGTCTGCAGTCTTGAGGCTTCGGGAGGAGGGGTAGGAGGGACCAGAGATGGAGGAGAGGACGGCGTTCGGCATCGTGACAGCGCCGCTGATGCTAACTCAGTTGAACGTTGCTTGGATATTGGGTATTAAGGCCATAAGGGTGTCCGTTTATTAATATCCGCCACACTTCATTAGGATCAAGCAGCAATTAAAAGAGTTGTAGGATGGAAGAGGAAGCAAAGTGTTCACTGATTCGGAAGAAATAAAGAGAGCAGGGATAGGATGAGAGGCAACAGTTTTAAGCTGAGAAAGGGAAGATTTAGTTTAAATATTACAGGGAAATTTGATAATGTAAGGGTGGTGAGGCCCTGGCCCAGGTTGCCCAGAGAATTCGTGGCTGCCCCATCCCTGGAGGTGTTCAAGGCCAGGTTGGATGGGGATTTGAACAACCTGATCCAGTGGGAGGTGTCCCTGCCCATAGCAGGGGGCATTTGACTTGGATGGGCTTTTGAGGTCCTCTCTGACCCAAACCATTCAATGATTCTAAGATTGTGTCCTTGTGAAGAAGTGGACAAGAAAGGTTGAATTGTCTCGGCACCCTTTATGTCTCTCTTTGGAATGGGCAATATCTGTCATGGGGGATCTCCTCCTTTGCCAGACGGGAAGAACTGCACCATGGTGGTGGTGCTCTAATCACAGCCTTTGATTTCAATGTCTGGAGTTGTAAGAAAGTAAAAATTGAAGTGTTGTTTAATCAGAGTACCAAAGAAAAAATGAAGAAGAAAAGGCAGAATTACTGCTTTGCCTCTGCTGATGTTGAGACACAAAGAGTGAAGTGTGTGTGGTCCAAGGCATTGCAGAGTTTGCTCAATCTTGGTATTTGAGATTGGTCAGAGGGTAAGGAAAAGAGCAGGGAATAATTGACAGTTTATTTTAACAATCAAGCAATTATATGGCTGAGGGAGTTGGGCTTGTTCAGCCTGGAGACGAAAAGTCTCCGAGGAGACCTTATAGCGACCTTACAGTATCTGAAAGGGGCTACAAGAAAGCTGAGGGTGGACTGTTCACAAAGGCTTGTAACGATTGGACGAGGGGGAATGGGTATAAACTGGAGAGGGGCAGATTTAGACTGGACATAAAGAAGAAATTCTTATTGCTGAGGGTGATGAGGCCCTGGCAGAGGAATATTGGGTATTCCTCTGCCAATATTGTCCAGGGAGGCTGTGGCTGCACCATCCCTGGAGGTGTTCAAGGCCAGGTTGGATGGAGTCTTGGGCAGCCTGATCCAGTGGCAGGGGGGTTGGAACTGGATGATCTTTGAGGTCCCTTCCAACCCAAACCGTTCTATGATTCTATATTCATCTGTGCTGGTCTCCCTCATTTAAAGCAGTAGCTTTTGACTTGATAACATTTCTGGAATTTCCTCTTTCTTCCGGTTCTACTAGTGCTAATAAAAGAGTGATTACTCTTTTAATAAATAAAATAAATGCTTTAGGGAATAATCAAGGAGGATAGTAATTTACTTTTGCAGTCTGACGCTATCAGCATGTTGCTCACTGACTGGCAATGAGCTCTGAACTGCTGAAAGTCAAATTTCAAACTCCACTGGTAACCTGACCTTGGGAGGGAGATGCACGATATACAGAACATGTATGTACACGCAGGTATATATGTATTATCAGTGATGGTTTAGTTTTCTATGCTTCAGGAATCATAGACTCGTAGAATGGTTTGGGTCAGAAGGGACCTTAAAGATCATCCAATTCCAACCTCCCTGCCATGGGCAGGGACACTAATCACCAAAACAGGCTGCTCAAGGCTCCATCCAACCTGGCCTTGAACACCTCCAGGGATGGGGCAACCACAGATTCCAAGGGAACCTGTTCCAGTGCCTCACCACCCTCATCATGAAAAACTTCTTCCTAATGTCTAACCTAAATCTTCCCTCCTCCAATTTAAAGCGATTAATCGAGTAGTAGTTGAGTCAAGTTTCTGTTTAATTCAGGATGTGTCAAGATAAAAGGTACTATATGCAGAATTTAAAACCACCATTTCCTTAAAAACGTTGGGAGGCGACGGCAAAGTTATCACCAATTCCTGTGGGGCAACCAAGTCCTTCGGGTTTTGTGAGCGTCAACTGCTGCTGCAGTTGAGCAGCATTCATAACTACATCACTGTAATTCATGGAATGACCTGAATTGGAAGGGACCCACAAGGATCATGGAGTCCAGCTTCTGTCCCTACAATAGGACAACTCCACCATTCAAACCATGTGAATTGGTACAAAGCTCTGTATATGACTAAGAACCCAGATGTAGCACTGATAATCCATTTTAATAGTATATTTATACAGATGTAATGATAAGCAGCTATTTTTCACCTTAAAATATGCTGTAATATCATTTAGTTGTGTATTATAAAATTAATGGTTGATAATATGGCTTCATGAGGTTCAAGAAGGCCAAGTGCAAGGTCCTACACCTGGGTCAGGGCAATCCCTGGGTTCAATACAGGATGGGGATGATCTGATTGAGAGCGGCCTGGAGGAGAAGGACTTGGGGTGCTGGTTGATGAGAAGCTCTACATGAGCCAGCAATGTGTGCTCACAACCCAGAAGGCCAACCGTGTCCTGGGCTGCATCAAAAGAAGCGTGGCCAGCAGGGCGAGGGAGAGGATTCTGCCCCTCTACTCCTCTTTTGGGAGACCTCATCTGGAGTATCGTGTCCAGTTGTGGAATCCTCAATATAAGAAGGAAATGGAACTCTTGGGACGGGTCCAGAGGAGGCTACAAAGACAATCAGAGGGCTGGAGCATCTCTGCTATGAAGACAGGCTGAGAGAGTTGGAGTTGTTCAACCTGAAGAAGAGAAGGCTCTGGGGAGACCTTATAGTGACCTTCCAGTACCTGAAGAGGGCATAGAAGAAAGCTGGGGAGGGACTGTTCACAAAGGCTTAGAGTGATAGGACTAGAGGCAGTGGGTATAAACTGGAGAGGGGCAGATTTAGGCTTGACATAAGGAAGAATTTCTTCACCATGAGAGTGGTGAGGCCCTGGAACAGGTTGCCCAGGGAAGTTGTGGCTGCCCCATCCCTGGAGGTGTTCAAGGCCAGGTTGGATGGAGCCTTGGCAGCCTGATCCAGTGGGAGATGTCCCTGCCCACAGCAGGGGGGTTGGAACTGGATGATCTTTGATGTCCTTTTCCAACCCAAACTATTCTGTGATTCTATGATATTCCCATCTTTATTTTGGAATTGTTAAGACTCGTCCTTGAGCACGACAGATGCTTGACGCAACTTTTTCTACACTCGCTGTTTACTTCAAGTGACCTGAATCGAAATCTTAAGGGAGCAATTTGACACCCACCTACTGAATTTTTTTTCTCCGCCCCCCATCGGTTTAATGAATGTTTAGAAGACATTTAGTTGATGAGGCCCTTACTGTTGACATTTAGTACTTTCTATCTGTCAGCAGCGGGAAGGAATGTTTCTTGCTGGCGAATCCGAACTCTTTTCTCTTTGACAAGCTCTCATAAAGTCTGCGCCGCTGAATTAGAGACACAGATCAGAAAATCTTGTTGTTGTGACACCGCTAAGAAAAAGGTTTAGCTCTGACTGAGGCCATCGCAGCGATGGGACACATACACAGCAAAAGAATGGGGAACAGCTTCATATTTTGTGTTTTTCTTTTTTTCCCCCGATGCTTTATGAGAACTGACAGTCTTACTGTGTGTATCTGATTAAAGATGACAGTTTATAAAAACCTTAAGGTAAGGCTGTTCATTTTCGATGACAGAAAATAAAGCAACACCCCCCCCTTCGCCTCCCACACAAACAAAAACTCTCAAGCACCAAAAAACCCTCTTAATATGTGATGCATTGATTTTATATTGTCTGTCAGAGCCCGCGCTTCGGCAGATCAGTCAAGTTTTGAGTTTTCAAACATGCTTCATTCGTATGAGAAATCAACAGCCTGTCAAAAATTTCACATGTCTCCAACTCCTCCTCTCCATGAGCTGAAATACAACCTGGAACACAGTGATTTTGACATTTGCAAGAACTTACACTGAAAACTGTGTTAATTCAATTCCATGATAATGAATTACGTCTAACCCATATTACATTCATCAAGCCAACCAAGTCTTTATAGCTTATTTCTTAATAGAAGCACTGCTTAAGCTTAGTTTGATCACCTTTTTGGTAAAGAAATGCTGCCTAATGTCCATTCTAAGCCGCCCCTGCTTGGAGCCATTCCCACCCATCCTGTCACTGGGCACCAGGGAGGGGATATCGTAGAATCATAGAGTCATAGAATCATAGAATAGTTTGGGTTAGAAGGGATCTTAAAAGATTGTCCAGTTCCAAATCCACTGGCGTGGGCAGAAACACCTCCCATTAGATCAGGATGCTGAAGGCCCCCTTGTTGTGTCTCCTCGTCAGGAAGCTGTAGCAAGTCATGAGCTCACCACTCCGCATCTTCTCCAAAGTAGACAAACCCAGTGTCCCCAGCCACTCCTCACAGGCCATGCCTTCCATCCGCTCCACCAGTCTTGTTCTCATTCATAGAGTCAAAGAATAGTTTTGGTTGGAAGAGACCTTGAAGATCATCTAATTCCAACCCCCTGCCCATGACACCTCCCACTAGATCAGACTCCCCAAGGCCCCATCCAACCTGGCCTTCAACACCTCCAGGGATGGGGCAGCCACAACTTCCCTGGGCAACCGGTTCCAGGGCCTCACCACTCTCCTGGTGAAGAAATTCTTCCTTAAATCAAGCTTAAATGTGCCCCTCTCCAGTACATACCTGTTCCCCCTCATCCTATCAGCACAAGCCTTTGTGAATTGTCTCTCTCCAGCTCTCTTGTAGCCCCTTTCAGATACTGGAAGGTTGCTATAAGATCTCCTTGGAGTCTTTGCTTCTTCAGGTTGAACAACCCCAACTCTCTCAGCCTGTCCTCATATGGGAGGTGCTCCAGCCCTCACATCATCCTTGTAGCATCCCCTGGACCGGTTCCAACAGTTCCATCTCCTTCTTATGTTGAGGATTCCACGACTGGACACAGGACTCCAGATGAGGTCCCCCAAGAGAGGAACAGATGGGCAGAATCCCCTCCTTCGCCCTACTGACCACACTGCTTTCTATGCAACCCAGGATACGTTGTTTGGATGCATTCAAACCAGAACTACACAGTGCTCAAGGTAAGCACTGTATTCACATTGCAACTGAGTCTAAAAGAAAGGAGCTGCTGGAATAGAAGCGTGGACTAAAAATCTCGCTTCTCTTCTTATTCTTTTTTCCTTTCTTTTACTAGTGACGTGCTAATGTGTTATACGGCACATTCTGCCAAAGTAGGTGTTATATTCATGAAAAGAGAGGTTAAATATGATTGAAATTGATGTTACACACACTGGAGTTTGTAGGTTTTCTTTCTTCTTCCCTCTTTCTTTTCCTTTTCTGCTGTGTACCACCCCTTCCAAGAGAAACATGGCTGTTGTGGTAACTAAAAGCCTGTTAGTCATGAAAGGATTTAACCAAGATGGAAAGGAAGAATGGATCCATTTATTTGATTTAATCATTTAAAATGTGAAACAGTTTAATCTTAACTACCTTAAGTATCTGGAAGGAAGTTGTAGTGAGTTTGGTGTTGGTCTCTTCTGCCAAGTAACAAACAATAGGATGAGAGAAAATTACCTCAAGTTGCACCAAAGGAGGTTTAGATTAGACATTAGGAAAACTTTCTTTACTGGAAGAGTGGTGAAGCATTGGAAGAGGCTGTCCAGGGAAATGATGGAGTCTCCATCCCTGGAGGGATTCCAGACATGTGTAGATGTGGCACATCAGGACATGGTTTAGTAGGCACGGTGGGCTTGGACTGACAATTGGACTGGGCGATCTTAGAGGTCTTTTCCAACCTTAATGATTCTGTGATTCTATGATTCAAGGAGACCAAGTTGCACACTGAGACCCACATTTATTCATAGAATCATAGAATCATAGAATGTTTTGGGTTGGAAGGGATATTAAAGACTGTTCAGTTCCAACTCCTCTGCCATGGGCAGGGACACCTCCCACTCGATCAGGTTGCTCAAAGCCTCATCCAACCTAACCTTGAACACCTCCAGGGATGGGGCATCCACAACTTCAACTTTTGTTTATCAAACGATATAAATCTCTTCAGTCATAAGGTGAGATTCTCTCGTGGAGGAGCTCACGCCTTTTTAGCAGCTCAGTTGGCTCTGGCGAATGAAATTCCACAGTAGCTAAAACTTACTTTAATAGAACCAGTTTTCATTTCAAATATAGCGAGTACTGCTCTGACACTGCAGAAAAATCTGCAAAGCAACAGAAAAGCTCAGAAGGCAGAAATAGAAAAGCATCCTTCGGTTTCGCTGGGGAAGAAAAGGGAAAGAAACTTGGCAAATTCTAAATATATAGCCTATGTATGGAAGCTGTTCACAAGAAACTTAGTGAGGGCTTTCCTCAAGTGGCTTAACTCCAAGTTAGGCAGTTATGGCTCTGAAAAACTTTGGAAAGGGCACGTGGTTACTTCTGTAAAGCTTTAGGGATTTTCAGTTGAAATTTGAGAGTTGGGGTTGTTCAGCCATGAGAAGAGAAGGCTGAAGGAAGACCTTAGAACACCTTCCAGTACTTGAAGGGACTACAGGAAAGCTGGGGACGGGCTCTTGATCAGGGAGTGCAGGGATAGGGTGAGGGGAAATGGTTTTAAGTTGAAAAAGTGGAGATTGAGATGAGACAATAGGGAGAAATTTGTTATTGTGAGGGTGGTGAGGTAGTGAGAGAAATCTTTTGCCCAGAGAAGTTGTGGATGCCCCATCCCTGGAAGTGTTGGATGAGGCTTTGAGCCAGGTTGGATGAAGCTTTGAGCAACCTGATCCAGTGGGAGGTGTCCCTGCCCATGGCAAGAGGGTTGGAACTGGGTGGTCTTTGAGGTTGCTTCCAACCCAAACCATTCTGTGATTCTATGAAACACAGGAGACTTGTGTTTCTTGATGAAAGAACAAAATATGATTCCTGTGTCTGGTATTTACTGCTAAAAGCAAAGATGTAAATCAAAAATGACCATGTTCTTTGGACCCTGTTTCCCCTATAAAGCAGTTGGAGAACCACAAATATGAAAGGAAAGAGTTTTAATTTTATATCATTTTTTGTTTTATTTACATAAATATCATGTTGTTTAACTAAAGGGTCTTCTTTGAAAAGCCTTTCATTGCGATCCAGAGTTCCCTTTATGTTGGACCACTTGTGTCGGAGCTCTCTCCTTTGTGTTTTAGCTGAGTAATTCTTGCTGATTTTTTGCACAGCTGTTTAAAACCTTATGTACAATGGAAAATGTTATAGTTTGGGGAAACTAAAATGGTTTTCTCAGAGCATGGAGGTGAGATTCAGTCTTCTTCAGGGATACTAAAAGGGAAAGAAAAGATTTTCAAAGTTTTTCAGTTTCATCTATGATTTATCATAATATCACAGAATAGTTTGTGTTGGAAGGGACATTGAAGATCATCCAGTTCCAACCCCCTGCCATGGGCAGTGACACCTCCCACTAGATCAGGCTGCCCAAGGCCTCATCCAACCTGGCCTTGAACACCTCCAGGGATGGGGCAACCACTACGTCTCTGGACAACCCATTCCAGTGCCTCACCACCCTCATCATGAAGAAATTCTTCCTTATGTCTAGTCTAAATGCTTCTTTCAACTCTTATGCTCTACATTTCGCTAAACAGAGTTAAAAGTCATCATTATTTCACAAGTAAACTGCATTTTCCCTTTCTCTGCTATTCTATCATGGATATTAGAGTGTGGGACCCACATTTATTCCTGCTTTATGGAGCCTGTTCTTTGGTCTGGATGAGCCTCAAGCTCTGGAACGGCCTCAAGCTGCATCAGGGAGAATTTAGGTTAGATGTTAGGAAAAATTTCTTCAGCAAAAGGATTCTCAGGCCCTGGCAGAGTCTGCCCAGGGAGATGGTGGAGTTCCCGTCCCTGGAGGTGTTTAAAAGCAGGTAGTTGAGGTGCTTGGGGACTTGATTTAGCAGCAGGCAGATACGGTTGGGCTTGATGATCTCAAAGGTCTTTTCCAACCTGAGGATTCCGCCAGGGGAGGTTCAGGCTGGAGATCAAAAAAAATTCTTCGTGGAAGGAGTCATCGGGCACTGGCAGAGGCTGCCCAGGGAGGTGGTCGAGTCGCCTTCCCTGGAGGTGTTTAAGGAACGGGTGGATGAAGTGCTTAGGGACGTGGTTTAAGGGAGTGTTAGGAATGGTTGGACTCGATGATCCAGTGGGCCCTTTCCAACCTGGTGATTCTATGATTCTATGATCTATGATTCTAAATATTTTTTTCAGTGAAGAAGTTGGTCTTGGTTGTTTTGTGTTCGAGGGTGTCTTAATTGCTGGATGGCTTAGCAGTAATTGCACAGTGTGTGACAGCACTGCTGAGCACTTCTGCAGCTCCTTTTGTCTGATAACTTCCAGTTGTTTCAGAGACATCAGTTCATTAACAACTTAGTGGGAAATTCACTGTACCTGGAAATCATAGAATTATAGAATGATTTGGCTTGGAAGGGACCTTAAAGATATCTAATTCCAACCACCCTGCTATGGGCAGGGACACCTCCCACTAGATCAGGCTGCTCAAAGCCCCATCCAACCTGGCCTTGAAGACCTCCAGAGATGGGGCAGCCACCACTTCCCTGGGAAACCTGTGCCAGTGTCTCACCACCTTTATCATAAAATCTTGTTATGTGGCTGCCAGGGATGAAACCATTGTGGGTGAAGCGTAAAGCTCAAGAGTCATAAATTCTGTGCAGTTTTGGAATAGATTAAAAAGAACCGAAAGTCATAAATTTCCTCTGTTATTAATCAAGTTCCATTTTCCATGTTATTGTATTTATGAGTTTTATTGTCTCCTTGGGTTGTTTTTTTTAATGGATTTATTTGTTCTGAAAGGTACAACCGGTCTCTGGCAGCTTAATTTAGATCTGAAAGTCCTCTGTAGCCTGATAGCGATGGTTCTGCAGCCTGCTCATAGTTTTGGGTGCTTTAATCAACTTTTACTTGAGAATCATAGAATACTTCGAGTGTGAAGGGACCTTTACAGGTCATCTAGTCCAACACCCCTACAGGAGGGATATCTTTAGCTCGATCAGGTTGCTCAGAGCCCCATCCAATCTGACTTTGAATGTTTCCAGGAATGGGCCTCCACTGCCTCCCTGGGACAACCTGTGCCAGTGTTTCACCACCCCTAATAGAAACATAGAATGCTTTGGGATGGAAAAGACCTTTATAGGTCATCTAGTCCAACCCCCAATGACTTAGTCAACTCTGAGGACTACATGTAGCACAAGGAGGTATCAGTGTCTTGTGCAAGCTTGGTGCAGTTTTCTTTTCAACTTTGTATTCCTTACAGTCAGATTCTTCTCCTGGAAAATAGGAATATTCTGTCTGGAGACCGTGTCTGAATTCTAGATGAAAAGCTGGGAGCCTCTTGGCATGGAGTTGGTTTCCCCACTCCCACATGGGAGCAGCAAGGCCGAGAAGAGCTGCTCTCCAGTCACTTCTGCCTCTGCTTCCTTCTCTGTAAATTGAAGATAAGTCTTCTTCCACGGGTCCATTCAGTAGTTTGTCATCTGTAGATGAATTGCACTGTTGAACAAATGACCGTGGCTGCTTCCCGTTCATCTGGGGCAATCTTTGAGAGGTGCCAAACTTGTCACCTGTATGATCTGCTGATAAAAAAGTTCACCCAGCCTCCACCCAACTGCCCTTTTCCCCAAAGCCTTGCATCTGGAAGGAGTGCAGTCATTCCAGTTTTTTCTTGTCTCATGTGAGGACATCTACCATGTGCATCCCTCAAGAGCCTCCTAAAGAAAACGTTTGGCACCTCTTCCGTGTTAAAAAAGAAACAAATAAGTTGTCAAGGACAGAAAACTATTGTTCGAGTAAGCGGAATGGGTACTTATTATCAGTTTTAGGTACGCCCAGGCCAATAGTTAAGTGGTTCTTTCTGGTTAGTTTGGTGAAAGGCAGCAATGGGTTTAATTGCTGGTTGTCATTTGTAATGCAGTATATGCAGTATTAGAGTTATTCTGATAATGCGTTGTAATTATCTACCATCAAGCATTTTACAATGTTAAAAATACGATCTTTGAAGTAATGTAGCTAAGGTTTTTGAATTGAAGGCAATAGCTTTTGAGAGCACAATATCATTTAAAGATGTCAGTCAAGTCCGTTAGATAAATAAAATTAAGGTGGTGGATTTTTTGCCATGAATTCTTCTTATGCCCTTAAACATTGCCTAAAGCTTGGCAGAATAAGCAGTATGTCTGGAGGGCTGATAAATAAAAACTATTTCATTGTTGCCTGCACGCATGCCCGGTTTGAAAAGTCTTATCACAGAATGCCTGGTTGGAAGGGACCTCAAGGAACATCTCGTCCGGCCTTTTAGGTGATGTATAGTTTAAATGAGACGGCCCAGGACTCTGTCAAGCTGAGCCTTAAAAGTGTCTGGTGTGGAGGAATCCACCACTTCCCCCAGGAGATTATTCCAATGTTTAACTGTTCTCATGGTGAAAAATGTTCTTCTGGAATCCAATTGGAATCTTCCGAGGAGCAACTTACACCCATTAGACCTTGTCTTTTCCATGTGACTCCTTGTAAAAAGGAGTCTCCATCCTCTTGGCAGATACCCTTTATGTACTGGTACATGGGAATAAGATCTCCCCTAAGCCTTCACTTCTCAAGACTGAACAAAGCCAATTCCCTCAGTCTTATTTCATATGGAAGGTTTCCCAGTCCTCTGATCATCTCTGTGGTCCTTCTCTAGACCCTCTCCACATCTTCTTAGTACAGCGGAGTTAAAAACTGGGCACGGTATTTCAGGTACATCTTCGCAAGTGCCAAGTAGAGTGGGATAAAGACTTCTTTATCTCTGCTGGTGATGCCCTTCTTGATTCATCTCAGCATCCTGTCAGCCTTCTTTGTGCAACTTAACTAAAACACTCTCCAGAAACTCTCTACAATTACCTGAAAGGAGATTGTAGAGAGGTGGGTCTCTTCTCCCAAGTGACAGGTGATAGGACGAGAGGAAATGGCCTCAAGTTACACCAGGGCAGGATCAGAATGGACATCAGGAAAAATTTCTTTCCCAGAAGGGTTCTCAAGCACTGGCAGAGGCTATCCAAGACGGTGATTGAGTCCCCATCCCTGGAGATGTGTAAAAGATGGGTAGATGAGTTACTCAGGGATTAGATTTTGTAGTGGACACTTTACGGTTGGGTTGATGATCGCAAAGGTCTTTTCCAACATAGTGATTCTGCGATTCTATGAAACCCTCTTTGTGTCCAAATCTGGAAGGATTATGATTCACTTTGGCTTTTCTGTAGTAGGAAAGAAAAATGCTCTTAGGTAGTGTTGCCCCTAATTCTACATGAGAGATGATCGGTCTAAGTGGTAGATGGGGACAAAGTATTTTAAGAAGGCAGAGGTTTCAATTTGCATCAACCTTATCTGTGCGAGCAAATGAATCAATGGATGCAAATGAAGCAGAGGGGGCTGAACTTCCAAATTTCAATGCTTAGTTGCTTTGTTCATGTGCCCGATCTGGCAAAGATGGGGAGGAAGAGAGGAAAAAACCCTGAAGTCTAATGAATCAAAGTGTGGCTCCCAGTGACCTTTACTGACTATTAGAATTTTGAAGTAGAACAACCAAATTCCTAAAGATGTTTAATCAGCAAAGTTGAATTTTGATGAAACCACGTGCCACAGCACCATTACTGCTGTGGAAATTAATTGTAATTCATAGCGATATTCTTGCTTCGTAAGGATTAACACCAGTGAACTGTCACCTTTTCACGTTCTTTCCATCCTCAGTGTCGCAAAGCTGGATATAAGATAAAATTGTCTTGTGGGAATGGCAGGAAGATATGCCAGGGGAAGATTAGGTTGGCTATTAGGAAAAAGTTCTTCACCCTGAACGTGGTGGAGCACTGGAACAGCTCCCCACGGAAGCAGTCGCGGCGCCCAGCCTGACAATGTGTTTGAACAGCACCCTCAGCCGCCTTAGTGTGAATGTTGGGGTTGTTTTGTGCAGGGACAGGAGTTGGACTCGATGATCCTTGTGGGTCCCTTCCACCTCAGGACATTCTATGATTGATAAGCCAAATTTCACACTCATTCCGCAACAGCATTTATTTGCATAGCAAAGCATCAAATGAAAGTTGAATTAAACCATCATGTGTGCATTCTATATTTTTTTGGTCTTGATTTTCGATGAAGAGGTTTAAATTTAAAGGGGGCTCCAGGAAAGCTGGGGAGGGAGTACTGCCATAGGATGAAGGGGAATGGTTTTAAGCTGAAAAGGGGAGATTTAGATGGGATTCTAGGAAGAAATGTTTTCCTGTGTGTGTGGTGAGGCCCTGGCTTGGGTTATCCAGTATTAGTCATGGCTGCCCCATCCCCGGAGGTGTTCAAGGCCACGTTGGATGGGGCTTGGGGCAACCTAACCTGGTGGGAGGTGCCCCTGCACATGACAGGGGGTGGGGGTTGGAACTGGATGGACTTTGAGGTCCCTTCCAACCCAAACTGTTCTATGATTCTATAGAATTGATTGCATCTTTTTTTTTTGTTGTTGTGGGGAAGGGCGTGTACGTGTGTAGGCTCATAATGAATCTCGTATCATCGCAAACCTCTAAAATCTTGACCCAGAATTTCCCCTAGCCCGTGGCTTTTAAGATACGATCGTTCCTCTAATTATCGAATGTTGCCAAGAAAAGAAAGATGAAAAGACTAATGATGTGACAATACTGACATTTTTCTTTGTCCAAAACGAGGATTAAATAAAATCTTTCTAATAATTCTTTGAAATTCCAGAAGCTCAGGTAAATCTCGTCAGAAGTGTCCTGTGTTCGGGTGGCTACTGAATTTTTAAGGCAATTTTAAATATGTTGTTTTCCTTTCCTTTTCATACAAAATCAAACTGGAATAACCGAGGCCAATTTTTGCAGAGCTTAATAGGCGTAAATCTTTCTCTGGATGGAATTAGCATCAGGCATGAAGAGCCCAGCTCGGGGAGAAGATGATGTCAGTGTCGCTAACGGGCATTTTCTAAGACTTCCCTGGGTTTGGTGGCAAGTCCCAGCAGCTCAGCACAGAAAAAAAGTCAAATTGTCAAAAGTCATTAGTGGTTGTCACTTCATAGACCTTCACACTGGAGTTCCCCCATTGGAATTGCAGTGGAATGATTTTTTTGATTCTTCTTCAAGTAAGTAGGACAGATGTTGTACAAAGCTGCTGGGTTTTAACCCGTTCATGGCTTTTGGTTATGGCTGCAAAGAAACAGTGAGTTGAGGTTTCTCTGATTCAATTAGAATTGTAAAATCATTAAGGTTGAAACTGACCTTGAAGATCATCAAATCCAACTTTCAGCCCAACGCCACCGTGTTTCAATGTCTTTCCTGAACTGAGGAGCACAAAACTGAACACGGTGGCCTCACCAATGCCAAATACGGGGGCACAGTTACTTCCCTACTCCTGCTGGCCACCCCGTGGCTGATGCAGGCCAGGATGCTGTTGGCCTTCTTGGCCACCTGGTCCACTGCTGGCTCATATTTACCTGCTGTCAACCAACACCTCCAGGTCCTTCTCTGCCGGGCAGCTTTCCAGCCATTCTTCCCCAAGCCTGGAGCTGCACGGGGTTGTTGTGACCCAAGTGCAGCACTCGACAGTTGGTCTTGTTGGACCTCATACATTTGGCCTTGGCCCATCGATCCAGCTTGTCCAGGTCCCTCTGCTCTTCCAAGTCTGTGATCTGCCAGAACCTTTGCTACTTCTAGCAGGTCTTTTTATACCCGAATTTCCATGGATAAATTTTGAAGGTTGGTTTCATCAGAGATGCAGATCTTTGGGGTACGGGAAAATAAGCTTTGCTGAAACGTGTTGATCTTGGACATACTTACTTCCATAAGTCAGACCATTTGTCTTGTTGCATTTCTGCGTTGTTTCACCTCTCGTTTTTTCAGGCAGTCTCCAAGCACTGTTATTTTAGTGGCATAGCATGTTAAATGAATTCCCTAAGAAAGAACTGCAGTCACCCTGTTTATGTTGCTCTTTTTGTGACTAAAGAAGTTGTGGCTGAATGATGCTGTCCCATAGAATCATACAATGTCTTGAGTTGGAAGGGACCCACAAGGATCATTAAGTCCAACTGCTGTCCCTGCATAGGACAACTCCAACATTCACACCATGAGGCTGAGGGCGTTGGCCAAATGCTTCTTGAATATTGTCAGGCTCGGCACCATCACTGCTTCCCTGGGGAACTGTTCCAGTGCTCCACCACCCTCTGGGTGAAGAACCTTTTCCTAATATACAACCTAACCCTCCCCTGGCACATCTTCCTGCCATTGCCGTGGGTCCTTTCCTTTGCCCCTGTTTATAAATGTACAACCTTCCCACAGACTTATTCCTTAGTTTCCAATTAGGTGCTTCTTGGTTGTTGATTGGGGCATTTTGACAAAGGAAGAAGGAGTCAGATTAATTAGGATGTTAATAAGGTAGTATCTTGTGCTATAGGGTTTGTCACCTCTCAGTCAGCACCAACCAGGTAGGAATCCTGCATCATTCGTATCCTAGAGCATGAGATTTTGGTCTGGCCTTGGTGGCTTTTCTGCACAGCTGTGTCATGTACATTTTCTTTACATTTCAAATGTAGCCATTATAGCAAAATTCCTTCAGAGCGAACTTGACTGGCCAGGGTTTCCTTCTGTCCTCTGATCAGCTCAAGATCTGTGTTGAAGCCATGCTGCCATAGAGCTCAAATTCCATCTCCACCAGGACCGTTGCTGCTCCAACGTAACCATTGAAGCAAAACTTAGAGGAGGGATATTGTTAGTATCATGGAATCTTAGAGTCATAGAATAGTTTGGGTTGAAAGGGACTTTAAAGATCATCCAGTTCCAACCCCACTGCTATGGGCAGGGACACCTCCCACTGGATCAGGCTGCCCAAGGCCCCATCCAGCCTGGCCTTGAACATCTCCAGGGATGGGGCAGCCACAGCTTCCCCGGGCAACCTGTGCCAGTGTCTCCACTCTCATGGTGAAGAAATTCTTCCTTATGTCTACTCCAAATCTGCCCCTCTCCAGTTTATACCTGTTGCCCCACGTCCTGTCACCACAAGCCTTTGTGAACAGTCCCTCCCCAGCTTTGTTGTAGCCCCTTTCAGGTACTGTCAGGTCACTATAAGCTCTCCTTGGAGCCTTCCCTTCTCCAGGTTGAACAACTCCAACTCTCTCAGCCTGTCGTTGGATGGGAGGTGCTTCAGCCCTTGCATCATCTTTGTAGCCTCCTCTGGACCCATTTCAACAGCTCCGTCTCCTTCTTATGTTAGGGGTTCCAGAACTGGACACAGGACTCCAGATGAGGTCTCACAAGTGAGGAAGAGAGGGGCAGAACCCCCTCCCTGCTGGCCACGCTGCTTTGGATGCAGCCCAGGACATGGTTGGCCTTCTGGGCTGTGAGCACACATTGCTGGCTCATGTCAAGCTTCTCAACAGTGGCAGCTCATGTCATATAATATATCCCTTTCTGTTCCTTTCCCTACGAGAGGTGTATTTGGGGAGCCTTATTTAGATGTGTTTTTTCCAGACTCTCAGATACAAGTGGTGCCACTACCGAAGGGTGTTGAAACTCTAGTTCATAGGGAATTATTTTTGTAGATGATTTTTTTTGCACACAGTCACACGGAAGCAGAAAGGTTTTGGTTTAGTTTATATGCTTTGAATTCCCAAATTTTAGAGTATATATTAGTAATACTTTGTATCCTAATTAAATGCCTGATTATATTTAGCAGTTTTGAAGATTTTGCCAGATTCTTGTGGCATTTACTGTACCGATCTTGGCTGTTTATGACATTTAAATATGTTTCAATTCTTCCATCTCCTGTGTCTTGTTGTTTTGTTGCTCTTTTTTAGAACTGATATCTAACTTCTGTGAAATAATTGCACAATGAGAAATACAGTAGACTTTTTTTGAAAGCTACAGAACCAGCAGGTATAGCATTAAGAAAAAGAAGTAGAGAATCATAGAATGGTTTGAGTTGGAAGGGATCTTAAAGATCATCCGGCTCCAACCCCCCTGCCATGGGCAGGGACACCTCCCGCTGGATCAGGCTGCCCAAGACCCCATCCAGCCTGGCCTTGAACACCTCCAGGGATGGGGCAGCCACAGCTTCTCTGGGCAACCTGGGCCAGGGCCTCACCACCCTCATCGTGAAGAATTTCTTTCTAATATCTAATCTACATTTTCCCCCTTCCAATTTAAAACCATTCCCCCTTGTCTGATCACGTCAGGCCATGGTTAAACGTCCCTCCTCAGCTTTCAGGTAGGCCCTTCAGGTACTGGAATGTCGCTATAACGGAGCACAAGGAACCAGCTGGGTTTGTGAGTAGCAGAGCGGTTGAGGGTGTAAGAACCCTTTCCTTGCAGCTTGTGGTTCATAGTTATATGTGTAGTATTCCCATCTGGAGGGAAAATATATTGTGAGGAAAAAAAGAAAGCAGAACAAGAACATTGAAATCACCTCAAACTTGGCCTGGAGGTGCTTTTTTACAGTAAATCTTTTGACATTTTTGATATCCGTGTTATGACAAAGTTGAAGGAGAAATTCCCACATTGTCCGACAAGCCACCCCAGAGAGAACAGTTGTGTCACAGACCATTAATGTTCACCATCACAAAGCGTAATGTGCTTTTCCCTTTGTTCAGCTCCATCAATATTTATCTAGGAGGTGTTTAGAGGTTGCCAAGGGGTAGAGCAAGAAGTGAAGTTTGAAGCTCAAGGGTTGTCTCTCTCTTGTAGCATCTCAAAACCACTACTGGCCCACGAGGCACTTGTACGGAATTGTTGGCAAAGAGTGCATGACTTCAATGTCACTTTGGTTTTAGTAAAGATGCCCATTTATGGGGAGTGGTGAGGTCTCCATGCTTCAAGGGAGCCTTCTGGGGCGGGAGTTAAGGTTGGCTCATGCTGGAATGCACCCAGAGTGCATGGAGATGACTATGTGGAGATGGTATCCTCAGGCCTTTGCATTATCACAGCTTCTCCGTGGTGCCAGGAGAGATGATCAGCGTTCCTCAGCTGGAAAATCACTGCCTTTCACAATTTACTGAACTTCAACTTCCACGCTTAGGGTTTGGGGTTTTTTTCCCTTTGTTTAGCTGTTTGCTGTGCACAAAATAGCACCTCAACTTGTAGGCCAAAATAGTTTTCCTGTTTTCACGTGCTTCTACCCTTTTTATTGTGTATTTCTATAGAGAAAAATTTCTCTGTTGCCTTAAGGATGCTATGAAGTCTTTGAAACATGACGTAAGAACTGTCAGATTCTTTTTATTGTATTACAAGTCACTGCAGAAGTGCTGATATAGTCTGGTCTATTTTTAGGCAATCCAGAACTGGATGGATTTAAAAGACATTATGTTCATGGGCTTCTAAGAGGTGCTGAGCTTTGTTAGTGTGAGATTCAAACCACCTTTTTCCTAGAGCCCTCAAACCGCAATACCATGATGCGTGCGTTGCCAAAGGGCCTTTTGATTATGGCATCGGTCCTCCAGGACTGTTTGAGGAATAGAATCATAGAATGGTTTGAGTTGGAAGTGACCTCAAAGGTTATCCCGTTCCATCCCCTTGGTCACGGGCAGGGACACCTCCCACTGGACAAGGCTGCTCAAAGCCTCATCCAACCTGGCCTTGGGCACCTCCAGGGATGGGGCAGCCACAGCTTCTCTGGGCGACCTCTGCCAATGCAGAAAAACCCTCACAGAAAAACATTCCTTCTTCCTCATCTAAATCTCCTTTCTTTCAACTTAAAACCATTCCCCCCTTGTTCTATACTTTCACTCGCTGATAAAGAGCCCCTCCACAGCTTTCCTGTAGCCCCCTCTAGGTACTGGAAGGCTGCTCTAAGGTCTTCTCAGAGCCTTCTCTTCCCTAAGCTAAACAAACCCAAAGAGAGGGAGATCATTTCAGTGAAAGCATCACCCAACAGACCAGAGCTCTGAGGTTCTCCTCAGTTGAGTCGCTGCTTCAGAACTATAGCAGAAAACCCAACTCAGCAAGAGCAGACACAAAAGCTTAGGTCTGAAGTGTGAATGGGAGTGAGATCTGCCCAGTCTCACAACTGGGGGGAAGATTAAATCTAAGGGCTGATTTTCTTCTCTGTTCATCTTGGGATGTTAGTGATGTTCTTAACATTACAGACTAAGACATAGAGCTGAAGGTCCTGCCTTATTTGCAGCCTGTAAGACCTGATTGTGGATACCTTGGGAGTTGGTTTCACAATCTCCATAATTTTCAGTGCCGTGGAGCCTTGCCTGTTTGTTCCGTGGCAGGAAAGACATAATTGGCATGTCCTCTTTCTTGTGAGGATGGACAATGTGCCAGTTTAAATCCTGGGAAAGGGTAGATTTGTTTGAATAGCCACAAACATGACTCAACTATTGGATGGGGGAAAGGCTGTGGATGTAGTCTTCTTGGACTTCAGTAAAGCCTTTGACACAGTTTCTCACAGCATTCTGCCTCAGAAACTGTCAGCCGCTGGCCTGGATGGGTGCACACTCTCCTGGGTGGAAAACTGGTTGGATGGCCGAGCCCAGAGAGTGGTGGTAAATGGAGTTACCTCCAGCTGGAGGCCAGTTACAAGGGGTTTCCTCAAGGCTCGGTACTGGGTCCAGCTCTGTTCAATGTCTTTATCAATGACCTGGATGAAGGCATCGAGTGCACCCTTAGCAAGTTTGCAGATGACACTAAACTGGGAGGAAGTGTGGATCTGCTGGAGGGTAGGGAGGCTCTGCAAAGGGATCTGAACAGGCTGGAAAGATGGGCTGAGACCAATGGCACGAGGTTTAACAAGGCCAAATGCCGGATCCTGCACTTGGGGCACAACAACCCTATGCAGTGCTACAGATCAGGAGAAGTCTGGCTAGAAAGCTGCACAGAGGAGAAGGACCTGGGGGTAATGGTTGACAGCGACTGAACATGAGCCAGCAGTGTGCCCAGGGGGCTAAGAAGGCCAATGGGATCTTGGCTTCTGTCAGAAACGGCGTGGCTGGCAGGACCAGGGACGTTATTCTCCCTCTGTACTTGGCACTGGTGAGACCACACTTGGAATGCTGTATTCAGTTCTGGGCCCCTCACCACAAGAAGGGTGTTGAGGCTCTGGAGCGTGTCCAGAGAGGAGCAACTGTCCAGAGAGGAGCAACAAAGCTGGTGAGGGGGCTGGAGAACAAGTCTTACGAGGAGCGGCTGAGAGAGCTGAGGGATTGTTTAACCTGGAGAAGAGGAGGCTGAGGGGAGACCTTATTGCTCTCTACAACTACCTGAAAGGAGATTGTGGAGAAGAGGGAGCTGGCCTCTTCTCCCAAGTGACTGAGGACAGGACAAGGGGGAATGGCCTGAAGCTCTGCCAGGGGAGGGTCAGACTTGACATGAGGAAAAAAATTTTCACGGAAAGGGTCATTGGGCACTGGAACAGGCTGGTTGAGTCATCTTCCCTGGAGATGTTTAAGGGACAGTTGGACGAGGTGCTGAGGGGTATGGTTTAGGGAGTGTTAGGAATGGTTGGACTCGATGACCCAGTGGGTCCCTTCATGAATCTGTGATTCCATGGGGTGAACCAAGTCTTGTTCACCCCAAGGAAGCAGGTGACTAAAACTTTGCAACACTGCTTTAATTGAGGGGGTTTTAGCCAACAACTTTCCTACCAAATTTGCCTTCATGCTCTGTTCTTTCTCCTCCTGTCTCATAGATGAGGGTCCAGAATCTGAAATCAACTGCCAGTAGGCAGGAGCCTGTCTTTAAGGTCCTTTCCAACCTAAACCATTCTGTGATTTCATGTTTTACTCGCTAATCCTGTCATAGAATTATAGAAACATAGAATTATTTGTTTGGCAAAGACCTTTGAGATTATTGAGTCCAACCATACATGTCCACTACTAAACCAGATCGCTGAGCATCCTCATCTCATGCAGAAGGACAAAGCTCAACTCATAATGAAGGCTGCAGATTTTCGTTTTAGAGTATTTATAACCCTGGTAAGAAATTTGTTCTTGCTTTGCATGTCAAATAGGTGGAAATATTTATTCCCAGCATTAAATTCCATCCACGGGTAAGTACAGTATGAATATACTTTTCCACCCTTGAATTGCTTATAAAGGAGAGAGCGTGGTCTAATTCTCCACTTACTAAAATAAATGTCAGAAAGGACACGACCTGGTAATCTTGCTTTCTGTTTTCCATCTACATGAAGTCTTTCAGCTTCATGGGTGTTTCTTAAAACCACTGATTTTTGTCATTGATCCTAGAATTTCCGTAATTTCAGTAGTCACTGAAAAGGGCGATGAAGTATGTATGTGTGTTGCAATTATGCAAATAACGTCTCCTAGGTAAAGAATCAAAGTTTCTTATATTGATAAACTTTAAAAAGCCCCTTTGATTAAGCTCGATAGATGACAGTGAAACAATAGAGTCATAGAATCATAGACTGGTTTGGGTTGGAAGGGACTTTAAAAATCATCCAGTTCCAACCCCTCTCTAGTAAGCAGGGACCTCTTAACTCAGTCTGGTTTCTCAGAGCCCCATCCAGCCTGATCTGGAATGTTTCCAGGAACGGAGCATCTCCCAACTCTCAGAGCAACCTGTCCCACTGTTTCGCCACCCCCAGCATAAAAACCATCTTAAATATATCTAATATAAATCCCTCCTCTTAGTTTAATACCGTGCCACCTTATCCTATCACTACAGGCCCTGCTAAACAGTTTATCCCCATCTTTCTTAGAAGCCCCCTTTAAGTACTGAAAGACTGTAATAAGTTCTCCTCAGAGTCTTCTCCAAGCTGAACAACCCCAGCTCTCTCAGCCTTTCTTCACAGGGAAGTTGTTTCTGGCCTTTGATCATTTTTGTGGCCTCCACTGGACCCACTCCGACAAGTCTATATCCTTCCTGTGCTGTGGGCTCCTGAGCTGGAAGTAGTATTCCAGGTGAGGTCTCACCAGAGTGGAGTAGAGGGGCAGAATCCCCTCCCTCGCCCTGGTGGCCACAATTGTTTTCATGCAGCCCAGGATACAGTTGGCCTTCTGGGCTGTGAGCACACAGAATTGAATCATGGAATCATGAAATGGTTTGGGTTGGAAGGGACCTTAAAGATCATCCAGTTCCAACCCCCTGCCATGGGCAGGGACACCTCCCACTAGATCGGGCTGCCCAACGCCCATCCAACCTGGCCTTGAACACCTCCAGGGATGGGGCAGCCACAACTCCCCTGGGCAGCCTGGGCCAGGGCCTCATCACTCTCATGGTTAAGAAATTCATCCTTAAGTCTAGTCTAAATCTGTCCCTCTCCAGTTCATACCCATTGATCCTCGTCCTATCACCACAAGCCTTTATGAACATTCCCTCCCCAGCTTTGTCGTAGCCCCTTTCAGGTACTGGAAGGTCGCTATAAGGTCTCCTCGGAGCCTTTGTTGACGAGGGGTGGGGACAGGAGCACATAGAAGAACAGGTAGAAATCTTCATTAAGCTTTTTATCACTGAAGACAGAAGAACTGGCCATGCTCATGTTGAATTTACAGCTCTCCCTTAGAATTCTCTTGTCAAAGTATTAAAGCATCCAAAAATACTACGTGAGCCTATTTGCTAGAACTACTGGCATAATTTATTATTAGAATAATTGTTCTATTATTTTAATGCTTAAATAAATATATTTTAGGTGGCACATTGCAGTGAGGGTGAACATTTTTATTTCTCTTAGCTTCATTTCACAACAATTAATTAAAACAAAGCTGCTCCTGGGAAGAGGTTTCTGTAGGGCTGAGACACCAGCGACTCATGTTAATCTCAATTCTGGATGGTTTTTCTCCTCAAATTGCTGTTTCCCTTCCATTTGAATCTTCCACTGGAAATCATTTAAGAGAAGATTGGGATGGGCAAAGAATTTGAAATCAAATTATATGTTGATATCAAAGGCTGGTGTTTGCTCTGATGGGATTAACCTCTTGCCAAAATCAGCTAAAATGACAGCACTGACTGTTTTTCCCCCTCTCCTAATGGATTTCGGCATCTTAGGCCTTTGAGGTATCAGAAGATTCACACCGTATACTTTTTCTTTGCCTTAAAAACTCCGATCCTAAGGTTTAACCAATTGGGCACCCTCCATAGACAGTCCGTGTCATCTTCACCCTGCGACAATTACTGAGCGATCAACAAAAATAACTCCCTCGTTGAAAATGAGTCAAAGCTATTGAAGGGTGAACATCGCAATCACAGCCTTTCAGCCTGTGATGTGTGCGCGGTGACTAATCTTGAAGTCTCTGCTGCTTGTCCTTCCTTTTATAGCCAAGTTTCAAAGAGCAGAGCAGTCTGATCCTTGACTTTAAAGACACTTTAATAAGAAGTCCTTTTCTTCACTGCCTTCTCTGCCATTCTTCTGCTTTCTTCTGTGCGTCGTGCATAAACCACTGGAGATTCACAATGCTTTTGGCTTAGTTTTATTTTTAAAGAGCTGTTCCCTTTTTCTGAGCATTCTGGTACAGATTGGCCTCATGGTTGTACTGAGGATTTGTTTCTCGAAACTTTCTCTTACTTTGCTGCTTCATCAGAGTGACAGGGAGGAAGAATCATAGAATGGTTTGGGTTGGAAGGGTCCTTGAAGATCATCCAGTCCCAACCTCCGTGCCATAAGCAAGGACAGCTTCCACTGGATCAGGCTGCTCAAAGCCTCATCCTGTCTGGCCTTGAACACCTCCAGGGATGGGGCAGCCAAAACTTCCTTGGGCAACCTGGGCCAGGGCCTCACCACCCTCCCAGCAGAATCATAGAGTCATTGAATCATAGAATGATTTGAGTTCTAAGAGACCTTAAAGACCATCCAGTTCCACCCTTCTGCCATGGGCAGGGACACTGCCCTCTGGATCAGGCTGCCCAAGGCCCCATCCAACCTGGCCTTGAACACCTCCAGGGGTGGAGCATCTGCGACTTCCCTGGGCAACCTGTGCCAATGAAGACTTTCTTCCTGATATCTAATCTTAATCTCCCCTCTTTGAGCTTAAAACCAGTACCCCTCACTATTGCACTTCACTTCCTGATAATGAGTGCATAAGAAGATGTTTTAAATAATGCATATACTTGATGTCAAGAACTTCCTTGAATCAAGAAAAGGGATCCTACTTGTCCAGGGCCTTACTCATGGATCTCCCACTGGTGCCATGTGCACCATCAGCACAAAATGACTTTGCTGCCTCTGCGTTGCTCTCTGCCTTGTGAAAATTGGTCCATATTCTGGGCCTCTCGCTCCAAGAAGGATGTTGAGGCTCTGGAGTGTGTCCAGAGAAGAGCAACGAAGCTGGGGAAGGGGCTGGAGAACAAGTCTTATGAGGAGCGGCTGAGGGAACTGGAGTTGTTTAGCCTGGAGAAGAGGAGGCTGAGGGGGAGACCTTATTGCTCTCTACAACTACCTGAAAGGATGTTGTAGAGAGGTGGGTGCTGGGCTCTTCTCGCAAGTGACAGGTGATAGAACAAGGAATGACCTCAAGCTGCTCCAGGGAAGGTTCAAAGTGGATATTGGGAAAAAATTTTTCACTGAAAGAGTCATCAGGCACTGGCAGAGGCTGCCCGGGGAGGTGGTAGAGGTATTTAAAAGACGGATAGACGAGGTGCTCAGGGACGTGGTTTATTGGCAGACAGGAATGGTTGGACTCGATGACCTAAGAGGTCTTTTCCAGCCTGGTGTTTCTGTGATTGTATGAGATCCTACTTACTTCTGCCGTGACTTCTGCATGATGGGTGCACATGTTTTTGAGATAGAAATGGTTGTATTGCTGCCTGTTTTTTACCAAGCTTATATTTCCTCCCAGCGCGTAGGATTTTCTGAGCCCATCTCTCAAGCAACCAAGCAATCGTTGCTTAATGTGCATCCTCTAATAATCACTGAAATTAATTTCTTAGAAATGACACCAAAATAATTAATACAGCCCTCTTGGGCTGCATGTGATAGAAGTGATCTGAGGATGTGGAGATATTAAAGTGTCACTGTCTTTCTCCCCACATGTGAAATGTTATCAGGAGTTCATAGCAGTGTTGCTTTATTACGGCCGTATTGAAATGAATGTTTTGCACATCTGAATAGAGAGCCTATTAACAGCATTTTCTTGATTTAAGAAATGGCTGCAGTATGCGAACGCAACCCATTTCGATGAATAAATTTAGCGCTTTAATGCTATTTATTTACTCCACACTGTAAAATGTAATAAGATAAATAATGGGTCCCACAGGGGCGTGGGTTACGTTGGTGATCATCCTCTCAGCAGGCAGATGAACACAGCTCGAGTAAAGAAATAATGATCAAAATTCACAGTGCTCCCTGGGATGCCATTTATACACCTGAATCTAATAAAGAAAGAATTACAATGCTTAACTACGTGCTTAGCACTGGGATCTGAATGTAATGAGACTGGCAGTGAGGAATGTACAGCCCTATGAGTGAAATCTGAAGCGTCGCGTTGGAGGTGTGGATGGAGAGATCTACAAGTGCTCTGATGTTCCATCAGCGCTGGATTTCTGGCTGTCAGGATACTATGATTTCTTCTTTATCAGCTGGCAAAATCCGGTCCAGGGCAAGCTTTCTGCTCTAGAGTTTAAGAATTTTTCTGAAGGCTGGTTTGGAGTTTGGATTTTAAACCTCTTGAAGTGTGTTTGGATTTTCTATCCAACATAATTCAGGATTGTGACAATTATTAGTGTACGTGACTCATAGAATCATAGGGTCATAGAATAGTTTGGGTTGGAAGGGACCTTAAAGATCATCTAGTTCCAACCCCCTGCCATGAGCAGGGACACCTCCCACTGGATCAGGCTGCCCAAAGCCCCATCCAACCTGGCTTTGAACACCTCCAGGGATGGGGCAGCCACAGCTTCTCTAGGCAACGTATTCCAGTGCCTCACCAGTCTCATAGTGAAGAAATTCTTCCTTATGTCTCGTCTAAGTCTTGCCCTCTCCATCTTAGAATCATTAAGGTTGGAAAAGACCTCAAAGATCATCAAGTCCAACCATCAACAGTGCTACCATGCCTACTAGACCATGTCCTGAAGTGCAACAGTTACATTCTTTTTTAACACCTCCAGGGATGATGACTCCACCACTGCCCTGGGCAGCCTCTGCCAGTGTTTCACCACTCTTTCATTAAAGAAATTTTTCCTAATATCCAATCTAAACCTCGCCTTGCTCAACTTGAGGCCATTTCCTCTCATCCTATGACTTGTTACTTTATTGAAGATATCGGCACCCACCTCGCTACAAAGAAAATTGTAGAGTGGGTCAAGACTTAAATGACAAAATTGCAAAGGCTGGCAAGTGATTTATTCGTGTACTTATTTATTTATTTCCAAGAGTCTTCATGGATTCTCTCCCCGTGATTATCCAGGTCTGAAACGTGGTTGGAATCTTTGGGAGGTACAAAAGATGGCTTAGTTAGAAAGAATCATAGAATGATTTGAGTTGGAAGGGACCATGAAGGTCATCCAGTCCAACCCACCTGCAGTGCGCAGGGATGTCTTCAACTAGATCAAGTTGCTCAGAGCCCCATCCAACCTGACCTGTTTCCAGGGGTGGTACCTCCGTACTTCTCTGGGAAAACTGTGCCACTGTTTCACCACCCTCAGTGGAAAACTTTTTTCCTGGATATCTAATGTAAACCTCTCCTGCTTCAGTTTAAAACCATTCCCCCTTGTCCTATCACTACAGGCCCTGCTAAAGAGATGTTCCCCATCTTCCTTAGAAGCCCTCTCTAAGTATTGGAAGGCTGCAATGAGGTCTCCTCAGAGTCTTCTCCAAGCTGAACAACATGAGCTCTCTCAGCTTCTCTTCACAGGCGAGGTGTTCCAGGCCTTTAATCATTTTTGTGGTTTCCTCTGGACCTGCTCCAACAAGTTGTTGCCCTTCTTGTGCTGTGGTCTCCCCTGATGGGGCTCAAGTCCATTTCATTTCGTCCTGTCACCTACCACTTGGGTGAAGAGACCAACACCCACCTCTCTACAACCCCTTTCAGGGAGTGGTAGACAGTGATAACCCTCAGCCTCCTTTTCTTCAGGCTAAGCAACTCCAGGTCCCTCATCTGCTTCTCATAAGGCTTGTTCTCCATCCTCTTCACCAACTTCGTTGCTCTTCTCTGGACATGCTCCAAGACCTCAATGTCATTCTTGTAGTGAGGGGCCCAAAATGGAACACAGTATTCATAAAATATTCATGGAACAAGCCAATAGAGCTTCACTTTGTCTTACAGTGATTTGGGCTCTTTCAGGCTAAGAGCACACGATAAAAACGGCTTTAAATTGGAAGGGGGAAGATTTAGACTAGACATAAGGAAGAAATTCTTCCTGATGAGGGTGGTGAGGCACTGGTAGATGTTGCCCAGGAAAGCTGTGACTGCCCCATCCCTGGATGTGTTGAAGGCCAGGTTGGATGGGGTCTTGAGCAGCCTGGTCTGGTGAGAGTTGTCTCTGCCCATGGCAGGGGCGCTGGAACTGGATGATCTTTAGGTCCCCTCCAACCCAAACCACTCTATGATTCTTATTCTAGGAGTCCAAATGCTGTCAAATGTTTGCTGTGGAGTTGGGAAGGTGCTAACACTTTTTATCTTGTGGCTAAGCCACCATGGAGCATCCTAGAAGGATCTGTTGGGATTGCATCTCATCACTTTATAGAAGACATAGAGTGTCTTGAGAAGGAGCAGAAAATTAGAAGTAGTAAAAAAATGAGGCACGTTGACTCAATTTCCAGTTTGTTGAAATGTTTTTGTTTTCAGGTGCGTGCGTTTTGTTTTCAGCGAAACATCAGCTTTTCCTGGAGAAAATGGGTTCTTCTAATGATAACAAAAACATTTAGGAGAAAATTAATTCCAGAAAACAATTGGAAACATGATTTGTGACCACCTTTAGTCATCAAATCCCGTTGACTACCCATCCACGCACACACAGCTGATGCAGTGAACGAGAAGGGGGCTGCTTTTGATCTTGGCCTTCTTCCAAGTAGGCATTAAAAAATGAATATAATTTACGTATCATTCAAGACGGCAGGAATTCCCAGTTGTATAGGAGGAGATGTGTCTTCTATTCAGTTTCTTTTTTTCATTCTGGTTAAATAAACCCTTTCGCCGTGCAGGAGAATAAAGCTTTCTGTGTGTTTCGGTATGCAGGAGCTATTTCACATCAGCTATTCATGCAGCGTATGAAAGGCGTCATGCAGGAATAGCCTCAATTGGTTATTTTTAGGAGGGAGAGGATGGCATCAGCAAAACCACTGGAGAGATTTCTTCTGCTGCTGTATAGACAGCTCTGAATAAAAGCAGCCAGTTGCTGCCTAATGAAAAGAGAAATTGGAAACCCCGTGCAGGCTGATTGCAGTCGCACGGATGCTTTTGCCAAGATTTCCAACCTTCCTGAGCAAAATGTGTTCTCTTTTTCTCTACAGAAAAACCACTGCTGCAAGAATTGTTTGGAGAGGAGGATGGGGGGGAGGAGGAGAATCAACTGCTGGATTAAGTAAATTAGTTGAGGGACATTGCAGGTTTCCCTAATGACACATCTGTGACTCATAGAATCATGGAATAGTTTGGGTTGGAAGGGAACTTTAAGATCATCCAGTTCCAACACCTCTGCCATGGGCAGGGACATCTCCCACTAGATCAGGCTGCCCAAGGCCCCATCCAACCTGGCCTTCAACACCTCCAGGGATGTGGCAGCCACAGTTTCCCTGGGCAACCTGTGCCAGTGTCTCACCACTCTCACGATGAAGAAATTCTTCCTTAAATCAAGCTTAAATGTGCCCCTCTCCAGTGTATATCCGTTCCCCCTCATCCTATCACCACAAGCCTTTATGAGTAGCCCCTCTCCAGCTTTCTTGTAGTCCCTTTCAGGTACTGGAATGTTGCTATCAGGTCTCCTCTGAGCCTTCCCTTCTCCAGACTGAACAAGCCCAACTCTCAGCCTGTCCTCATATGGGAGGTGCTCCAGCCCTCACATCATCTTTGTAGCCTCCTCTGGACCCATTCCAACAGTTCCATATCTTCCAGCAGGTCCAGGGAGGTGATTCTGCCCCTGGACTCGACACTGGTGAGGCCACACCTCGAATACTGTGTTTGATTCTGGGCCCCTCTCTCCAAGAAGGATGTTGAGGCTCTGGACTGTATGCAGAGAAAAGAAACAAAGCTGGTGAAGGGGCTGGAGAACAAGTCTTATGAGTAGCAAGTGAGGGACCTGGGGTTGTTTAGCCTGGAGAAGAGGAGGCGGTGGGGAGACCTTATCTCTGTCTACAAATACCTGAAAGGAGGTTGTGGAGAGGTGGGGGCTGGCCTCTTCTCCCAGGTGACAGGACAAGGGGGAATGGCCTCAAGCTGTGCCACGGCAGGGTCAGACTGGACATCAGGAAAAAATTTTTCACAAAAAGGGTCATTGGGCACCGGCAGAGATGTGGAGTCCCCATCCCTGGAGGTATTTGAAAGATGGGTAGATGACGTGCTCAGGGACGTGATTTAGTGGTAGATGGGAATGGTTGGACTCGATGATCTCAGAAGTCTTTTCATACCTGGTGATTCTATGATTCCATTCTTAGACATCTCTGATAGTCCTCTAAGGTTTCTATCATTTGTGTTTCTCATGTATCCCAATTAAAAGCAAACCAATGACAAGGCTTTATTGTAGCCATTTGAAATCACACACTAAGGGAAAGACTGTCTGGTTGGGTGTTTGTATCACGTTAGGATTAGCCCTGTGTTCAGTTCTTGCTGCTTTAATTGAGGCCACAAGTGAGAAGTGTGTCTGGAGAGTGCTCTGCAGACCTCAAAAAAATAGAAACTGAGAACAGCAAGAGCTGTGAGACTCTTACGGAGGAGAAATCCGTGTAATTTCTTAGCTTTTCCTGCTCAGATCTGCACAAGCTGGAAATACATCAAGGGTCAAAGATTGATGTCAGAAAAAGGGGAAGCAATTTTGTCCTTTACAAGATTTTCTGCTTTCGTCTACTCCTGAAAGTTAGTTTCCCCTTTCTTTAATAATGCTGTTTATTACTGACAATGGGTTGTAGACCTCCTAGAAATAAAACTATGAAGCAAATGAAAACTTTCTTTTTAACAACTTAGCTGAATTGCACCTTTTTGATTCTGCTTCTGGCAAGAAAGAAGTTTGTAAAATCTGACTGTGAGCAGTGAACCACGGTGGGAAAACTGAGGGTTTGCTACTTTTTTTCCAAAATATTATTTGTTGTCTTTCTGTGAACAACAAACATCTCATTATCTTGCAGGACCGCGGTTTTTGTGAAGACAAACATGTCTGCAGATATGTTTGGAGATGCTCTTGGGATCGTTGGAGGAGAATATTTAGCAATTTGACCTAAAGCCTGTCCAAATCTGCAAATAGTTTTCCACTCAATCTCTTGAGCATTGAGTCTTCCATATGGAATGAGCTCTCAGTGGATTGAGAGTAGCCCTAAAGAGAAGGCCTTGGGGGTACTGGGGGAAGAGAAGCTCAATGTGAGCTGCCAATTTGTGCTCGAAGCTCAACATGAGCTGCCAATTTGTGCTCGAAGCTCAGAAAACCAAGCATATCCTGGGCTACATCCAAAGCAGTGTGGCCAGAAGGCTGAGGAAAGGGATTCTGCCCCTCTACTCTACTCTCGTGAGACCCCACCTGGAGTCCTGTGTTAAGCACTGGAATCCTGAGCACAGGAAGGACATGGATCTGTTAGAGCGAGTGCAGAGGAAGCCATGGGGATGATCCAATGGTTGGAGCCATGGCTGGATCCAATGGATGGACCTATATGAAGTCAGGCTGAGAGAGTTCAGCTTGAGACTTGTTTACCCTAGAGAAGAAAAGGCTCCAAGGAGACCTTAGAGAAACTTCCAGTACTGACAGGGCCTACAGAGAAGCTGGGGAGGGCGTCTTTATCAGCGAGTTCAGGGATAGGACAAGGGGGAATGGCTTTAAATTGAAAGTGGAAAGATTTAGACTAGACATTAGGAAGAAATTCTTCATGCTGAGGGTGATGAGGCCTTGGCCCAAGTTGGCCAGGAAAGTCATGGATGCCCCATCCCTGGAGGAGTTCAGGGCCAGGTTGGATGAGACTTTGAGCAGCCTGATCCAGTGGGAGGTGTCCTTGCCTGTGGCAGGGGAGTTGGAACTGGGTGATCTTTAACATCCCTTCCAACCCAAACCATGCAGTGAGTCTATGGTTCTGTGCTATTAGGGCAAAGTAACTGGTTTCAATGCACGTTCTTCAGAAGAATGAGATGCAGTCAGGACTTTGCTGGGATCACATTTGCACTTCGCTGCTAGGAAGAAAAACATTTGTCTAGAATTACGAGGAAAATATGCCCTCAATCTCTCTGTAAACATCATGTTAGGAGAGATGCATGTGTGGGATGTACATGCGGTAGGAGAAAACAAAGTACTTGGTTAAAAAACTTCCTGCAGACTTTGAAGCATTAGACGAGAAGTATTTGCTCTGGGAATTATATCACCTTAGACGGATTTTTTAATACAAAACTTTTATAGGCTTTGAATAGATTTTTGATGAGTGTTTCTGTCAGCAGAACACATAATCCTTAAAACCTGCTGGTATTTGCTCTAAAGTCTTTCTAATTTCCTGATCAATGAGGCATCGGAACATTTTGCATTTGTGCATGTGTTAAAACATGTACAGATTACCAAGATTAGTATCTTTTTCGCTACAGATCAAGGGCTGTGAGCTCTCTACAAACCATATGTTGTAGCTGAGGAGGGTGAACAGGGGCTGGCAGGTTGTAGAAAGGAGCGGTTGAGTTGATCAGACTGCTTTGTAGGAAGACATCTGCTCCTCTTCAGTTATGCAGCTTTTCACCCGGTACTGGGTCTTCTGATGTCTTCATAAATTAAGCATTTTCATGCCTTTTACCCCGTGTTTAAATTTTAATTTGAATCATAGAATCACTAGGTTGGAAGAGACCTTTTAGATCATCAAGCCCAACCGTACTTGTCCACCAGATCCCTGAGCAGCTCATCTCCCCGTCTTTTAAAAAAACACCTCCAGGGAGGGTGAATCAGCCTCTGCCAGAGCCTGAGAACCCATTTGGTGAGAAATTTTTCCTAATGGCCAATCTGAACCTTCCCTGGCACAACTTGAGGTCATTCCCTCTCATCCTATCACCTGTCACTTGGGGGAAAGGCCAGCACCCACCTCCCTACAACCGCCTTTCAGGGAGTTGTAGACAGTGATAAGGTCTTCCTCAGCCTCATCTTCTCCAGGCTAAACAACCCCAGGTCCCTCTCAAGGCATGTTCTCCAGCCCCCTCCCCAGCTTCGTTCCCCTTCTCTGGACAGACACCGGGACGTCAATGTCCTTCTTGTAGTGAGGGGCCCAAAACTGAACATAGGATTTGAGGTGTGGCCTCAACCAGTGCCAAGTCTGAGGGGACAATCATTTCGGGGCTGGTGCCTCCTTGGGTAAAATGTTGTTGTTTATAATGTGCCACAGGACCTACGAGTGCTTTCCAGTTTTGAAATCAATCTCTGTGTTCGTGCGTGCATCTTGCTTACACCTTCCCCTCATGATGATTGATGTTAACTAAATAAGCTGCCACCTATAGGAAAATCATTGCGTGCTATTGATTTTATATAAGTTTGTTTTCTGAGATATTTCACTTGGTTGGAGAAATTGTAATTTCAATACCTATTTCTTTTGTATATCAAACTCTCCCCAAGCTGTGAGTGTACAGGGGAGGTGGATCAAATCAGTCAATACTTACAGGTATGTATGAGCATAGCTCCAGTGGCAGTTGCCAATATGCATCAAGACCTGGAGATGTTGGTTGACAGCACCTGAATATGAGCCAGCAGTGGCCCAGGTGGCCAAGAAGGCCAATGGCATCCTGGCCAATATCAGAAACAGGGTGGCCAGCAGGACCAGAGCAGTGATTGTGCCCTTGGATTCAGCGCTGGTGAGGCCACACCTCAAATCCTGGATTGAGTTTTGCGCCCCTCACTTCAAGAAGGCCATTGAGGTTCTGGAGCGCATCCAGAGAAGAGAAGCGAAGCTGTTGAAGGGTCTGGAGAACAAGTCTTATGAGAGATGGCTGAGGGGGCTGGAATTGTTTAGCCTGGAGAAAAGGAGGCTGAGGGGAGACCTTATCCACTGTCTGCATCTATCTGAAAGGAGGTTGTAGGGAGTCGGGTGTTGGTCTACTCCCAAGTGACAGGCAATAGGAGGAGAGGAAATGGCCTCAAGTTGCTCCAGGGCAGGTTCAGATTGGACATCAGGAAAAATTTCTTCACCAAAAGGGTTCTCGGGCCCTGGCAGAGGCTGCCCAGGGAGGTGATGGAGTCCCCATCGATGGAGGTGTTCAAAAGATGGGGAGATGAGGTGCTTAGGGATATAATTTAGCAGTGGACAAGTACAGTCATGTTTGATGATCTCAAAGGTCTTTTCCAACCTAGTAAATCTATGATTCTATTAAAAGATCTCATTTTAACTGCTCTGGGATGGTGATACCAACCGTTGCTTCAGCGCAGTTTTCTCTTGGCTTTAATTGGTGCACTTCAGTGTCAGTGTGATGAGAACAGAGTGAAATGTGATGATGCAAATGTGAATCAGCCCAATTAGTATGAATCGAGAAGATGCTTTACTGAGACAAGGCATTTACATGTTAATGCTGGGGGAGTGTAACTGTTTTGACTTGTGTAGCGTTGAGGTTCAGTTTGATTGCAGATGTTTTCCTCCCTTTCTGGTTTGCTGTAATAGTCCATGAAAGAAAGAAAATGAGGACTTTCATTTGTTGAAGCGTGCCAAACTCTTCATTCCTGAAACAAAATCCAGAATGAGGAGCTGAATCTTGAAACCTTCCCTAAGAGATAAATCAAAGTGCTTTTTTCTCCCAAGTAACAAGTGATAGGACAAGAGGATATGACCTCAAGTTGCACCAAAGAGGTTTAAATTAAATATTAGGAAAAATTTCTTAACTGAAAGACTGGTGAACCATTGGAAGATGCTGTGCAGGGCTGTGGTGGAGTCGCCATCCTGGAGGTGTTTGAAAACTGTGGAGATGTGGTGCTTCAGGACATGGTCTGGTAGGCACAGCGGTGTTATGTTGACAGTTGGACTTGATGACCTTAGAGGTCTTTTCTAACCTTAAGGGTTCTATGATTCTTTAAAGATGGTGATGAGACCCTCCTACTAAACGTAGGAATCAATTTCCTCCTTCCTAATGTTGGAAACTTACCCATGAACTGCCTTTGCTGGCTGCTCAGACAGAGGAATCATCTAGTGTAGGACTTCAGCCGTGGCTCCTCAGGCATAATGTCTGAAACAGAGGGTCTGCAAAGAGGGACTCAGTCATGCTAAAATCTTTGGGGATCTGCAGGATTGGGAAGCCTTCACTTTTCCAAAACACTCAAAAAAACATAGAAGAATGTGGAGCAGTAACACAGAGAAATTCTGGTGGATGAGAAGTTCCGTGTGAACCAGCAATGTGAGCTTGCAGTCCAGAGGGCCAACTGTGTCATGGACTGCATCTGAAAGAGTGTGACCTGGAGGGCCAGAGAGAGGATTCTCCCCCTCTACTCTGCTCTCACGAAACCTTACCTGGAGCCCTGTATTCAGTTCTGGAGTCCTCACCACAGGAAGGACATGGATCTGTTAGAGTGACTGTAGAGGAGGCCATGAAGGTGATCCAAGGGCTGGAGCACCTTTGCTATGAGGACAGGCTGAGAAAGTTGGGGTTGTTCAGCCTGGAGAAGGGAAGGCTCCAGGGAGAACTTAGAGCAGCTTCCAGTACCTGAAGAGGCTACAGGAAAACTGTGGGAGGGCTCTTGGTCAAGGAGTGCAGGGATAGGATGAGAGGGAATGTTTTTAAGCTGAAAGAGGGGAGATTTAGATGAGATATTAGGACTTTTGTTTTTCTTCCTGTGAAGATGGTTAAGTGCTGGCACAGGTTGCCCAGAGAAATCATGGATTCCCCATCCCTGGACGAGTTCAAAGCCAGGTTGGATAGGTTTTGAGCAGCTTGGTCTAGTGAGAGGTGTCCCTGCCCTTGGCAGGGGTGTTGGGATTGGATGGTATTTAAGGTTGCTTCCAACCCAAACCATTCTATGATTCTATGAAAAATGCACACCTGAACTGCAGGCATTCTTGCTGTACTTTGGAGAAATTCCAGTTTCAGGTCCAGTAGGAAAATGCCTGTTCAGTTTTATATTACTGGTTTTAGTGATTTTATCTGTAGTGTTGTTGCCCTTCAGCCTGGGAAATCAAGATCACAGAATCACAGAATCACAAGGTTGGAAAGGACCCATTGGATCATCGAGTCCAACCATTCCTAACACTCCCTAAACCATGTCCCTAAGTACTTCATCCACCCGTTCCTTAAACACCTCCAGGGAAGGCGACTCGACCACCTCCCTGGGCAGCTGTTCCAGTACCCAATGACTTTTACTGTGAAGAATTTTTTTCTGATATCCAACCTGAACCTCCCCTGACGGAGCTTCAGGCCATTCCCTCTAGTCCTGTCCCCTGTCACTTGGGAGAAGAGGCCAGCTCCCTCCTCTCCACAACCTCCTTTCAGGTACTTGTAGAGAGTAATAAGGTCTCCCCTCAGCCTCCTCTTCTCAAGGCTAAACAACCCCAGCTCTCTCAGCCGCTCCTCATAAGACTTGTTCTCCAGCCCCCTCACCAGCTTTGTTGCTCTTCTCTGGACACGCTCCAGAGCCTCAACATCCTTCTTGTGGTGAGGGGCCCAGAACTGAACACAGTACTCGAGATGCGGTCTCACCAGTGCTGAGTACAGAGGGAGAATAACCTCCCTGGACCTGCTGGTGACCCCATTTCTGATACAAGCCAAGATGCCGTTGGCCTTCTTGGCCACCTGGGCACACTGCTGGCTCATGTTCAGTCGGCTGTCAACCAGCACCCCCAGGTCCTTCTCTTCTGTGCAGCTCTCCAGCCATTCTTCCCCCAGTCTGTAGCGCTGCATAGGGTTGTTGTGCCCCAAGTGCAGGACCCGGCATTTGGCCTTGTTAAACCTCATCCCATTGGTCTCAGCCCAGCAGTCCAGCCTGTTCAGATCCCTTTGCAGAGCCTCCCTACCCTCCAGCAGGTCGACACTTCCTCCCAGCTTAGTGACATCTGCAAACTTGCTAAGGGTGCACTCGATGCCTTCATCCAGGTCATTGATAAAGACATTGAACAGAGCTGGACCCAGTACTGAGCCCTGAGGAACTCCACTTGTGACTGGCCTCCAGCTGGAGTTAACTCCATTGACCACCACTCTCTGGGCCCGGCCATCCAACCAGTTTTCAACCCAGGAGAGTGTGCGCCTGTCCAGGCCAGAGGCTGACAGTTTCTGAAGCAGAACGCTGTGAGAAACTGTGTCAAAGGCCTTACTGAAGTCCAAGAAGACTACATCCACAGCCTTTCCCCCATCCAGTAGTTGAGTGATTTTGTCATAGAAGGCGATCAGGTTAGTTTGGCAAGATCTGCCTTTTGTAAACCCATGTTGACTGGGCCTGATCACCCGGTTCTCTTGCGTGTGCTTCATGATAGCACTCAAGATTACCTGTTCCATGACTTTCCCTGGCACTGAGGTCAGACTGACAGGCCTGTAGTTCCCCGGATCCTCTCTGCAACCCTTCTTGTATATGGGCACAACATCAGCCAGCCTCCAGTCTAGTGGGACTTCCCCAGTCAGCCAGGACCTCTGGAAGATGATGGATAGGGGTTTGGAAAGGACATCCGCCAGTTCCTTCAATACTCTTGGGTGGATCCCATCCGGCCCCATAGACTTGTGGACGTCTAGCTGGGCAAGCAAGTCTCTAACCGCCTCCTCTTGGATCACGGGAGATGATCTTCCACCTTCGTGTTTCCATCCCTAGATGGGAGCGCTGCGTGGCACACCAGAAACACGAGCCGACACATCTTTGGTGGCACGGTCCACATGGTGCTAAAGATTCCTTAATGCTTGTAATTAACCCAGGGCCATTTCTTCCTAATTTAAAATGAGTTTTGATGTCCAGAGTTGCCTTTGGCTACTATTTGAATGAATTAGTATTTCAATATTGTCTCATGTTTTCCACCTCACAGTAGAACGAACTTGGATTCAGATCCTCATTTAGTTAAAAGAAATGTACTTCCGTGGTATTCAACAAATTTAAGGCAGCAGATGCTTTGGCCTGGGAGAGTTTAAGAACCTCCGTGTTGGACCAGATTCTGAGTTGCATTACAATGAGTAAGAAACGGGGAATGTGGTTGAGTTCAAGAGAAGAGGTTTCTACCAGTCTGGCTTTGTGCCTCATGCCTAGTTTTCCTAATGCAGAACAGAATGGAAACAAAAGAATATGCCATCAAATAAGAAGCTCGCAGGAGAAGAAATAGTTGATACAACTTTCAAATGTGTGTTCTTTCATGTTCAGCGGGTAGATGCAGCGTATCCTTTAGGTATTTGGTGTTTGGGCCTTGTGAAGAAAACATTTCCATGAAGAAAAATAGATCAAGGGATGTTTTCAAAGTCAGCACTTCCACCAAAACCTTTCAATCTGCTGGTTCATTTTCTGCACACTGTGACCCTCTTGAATGTCATCTGCTCTTTTCTGATTGTAAAGCCTTTCTCTCTCCGCCTCTTTCCCTTGTGGGTCTCCTCTCTTCTGAGCTCTCCTTTCTTCCTTTGTGAGCCTCTCCTCCTCCTCCTCCTCCTCCAGCTGCCTCATTCCGGCTGACACCTTTTGTTAGTGTTATCAGACAGATTAGAGGACTAAGATTCATGGGGGAACTGGTGCAAATTCTTCTGGGTCAACAGGTTTGTTCCTGATGATCATGCTCTTTGGTTACTCAGTATGACCAAGATTGATCAATATCAACTTTGTGGCTAAGCTTGAGTTCAAATTTGTGGAGGTTTAACATGCTGATTACTGATTTTGAAGGAAATAGGGATTTGGAAGAAAGAAGAGAGAGGAATTGGTGGTTGTGTTCTTTTCTCCAAATTTTCTGCCTCTAAATGGTCTTTCTGGTCAAAACAGGGTAAGAAAATTATTAGAATGGTCAAGCAGATATTTGAAGTTTTGGTAGGGGAGCTCTGTCAGCACAAGCTTGACTCGTGATTGTTTGTAACTCTTGCAAGTAATTCAGACGGCTTGTCACGTATCCATGCCCATGGCAGAGGGGTTGGAACTGGATTGTCTTCAGTCCCTTCCAACCCAAACTATTTGATGATTCTGTGACACTCTTCAGTAGTTGTCTGTCTATCTTTACCGCAGGTGTGTGAATGAACGCCCATAGATCTTACACGAGAGGTGAAGAATTTCCCTTCTGATCTTTGTATTAAACTCAATTTTTTTGAGTGTAACTTATTGATGGAAGTAGAAACCAACTCTGCTCTTCACCCGTAGTGGAATAAACCTCATAAAATGTGTGTACGTGGTATTTTAGTGTGAAACAAAGACATTAGAACTTAGGTCTTGGTTGTTGAAAATAAGACAATCTGTTCTGTGGATATCTCTGTTTACATGTCATTACTGAAACCCTGCTTATTAGCCAAAAAGAAGAATCCAATCTTTGTTTTATCACTTCGTTTTGTACAGCTTAAAAAAAAATAAGGTTGTTGCGAACATTATTCGTTTTGCCCTATCAACAAATGTTTGTGGGCCGGAGGAATTGGATAAAACTGTTTACACTCTGTTCACACTTTCATGGCTTGGAATTCAATGTGTGAATCAAGTCCTATAATCCAATAGTGGCGTCTTCAGGCAACTGTGCGATTTAATAATAGCCCTCAACAAAGTAGGTCTGTGCCGTCATTAACCTACACAAGAGATTTTGCAGAGAAACCAGGCTGTGTTTATCTCTCTGCCGCATTTGTTTCATGTTTCGGTGTCGGTGGGCTTAATAATATCTCGGAGACTCCTGCAGGAGAGAGATGGGTTTTGAAAAGGGGAGGAAGAAAGGGTGGGCAACAGTAAAACAATCTCCCTGTGTGTCTTAGTAGGAGTCCCAGTGGATTAGTGATAGTAGTTTGCATTAGCAATGACAGTACAGAGATGATTACTCTTCCCTAGAGACCGGCAGGGAGAGAAATGGTGCTCCATTATGTCGCTCGTTATTATTCTCCGTGCTAAGTGGCACAGTGACTGGGGAGCCAAAGGGCAGAGTTGAGCAGTGTTTTTAAGCTAATAAAGTTGCACGAAGCAGGAGATGGGATTGTTAAAATGAAAGCTTTGTTCCAAGATGTCTGAAAGTACTTTTTTTATTTCTTATGAAGCCGACGGTATGTATTGGCTGTGTTGGCTTTACCCGATTTAGTGGAAAATGTTTACTTTCCCTTCTGTTAGCAGTATTGAAATTTTATATAGACATTTTATATTGACTTTATATAGAAATTCTCTAATTGCATCGTGCTAGAGGATGTTTCCTGATTCAGAATTATGGTCTTTTTCTCTCCCTCTTATGTAAACCAAAATGATGAGGAAATAGCCAGGTTTGAGGAAAGGCTTCTTTAAGAAAGCTCATAATAATCCTCTTTCCTTTTCACGCCAGAAGGATGGGATGTCATCCAGAGGGACCTGGACAGGCTGGAGAAGTGGGACTGTGTGAACCTCATGAGGTTCAACAAGGCCAAGGGCAAGATCCTACACCTGGATCGGGGCAACCCCCAATTTCAGTACATGATGGGGTATGACATGGTTGAGAGCAACCCTGAGGAGAAGGACATGAGGGGCTGGGTGATGAGAAGCTTGAAATGTGGCGGCAAAGTGCTCTCGCAGCCCAGAAGGCCAACTGTGTCCTGGGCTGCATCAAAAGAAGCGTGGCCAGCAGATTGAGAGAAGGGATTCTAGCCCTCTGTTCCTCTCTTGTGAGACCTCATCTGGAGTATTGTGTCCAGTTCTGGAATCCTCAACATAAGAAGGATATGGAACTGTTGGAACGGGTCCAGAGGAGGCTACAAGGATGATGCGAGGGCTGGAGCACCTCCCATATGAGGAGAGACTGACAGTGGTGGGCTTGTTCAGCCTGGAGAAGAGAAGGTCTGAGGAGACCTTATAGTGACCTTCCAGTACCTGAAGGGTCTCCAAGAAAGGTGGGGAGGGAATGTTCGCAAAGGCTCGTAGTGATAGGACAAGGGGCAATGGGAATAAACTGGAGAGGGGCAGATTTGGCTTGACTTAGGAAGTTCTTCCCCATGAAAGCGGTGACTCACTGGAACAGGTTGATGTGGGAAGTTGTGGCTGCCCCATCCCTGGAGGTGTTCAAGGCCTTGGGCAGCCTGATCCAGTGGAATTTGTCTCTGCCCATGGCAGGAG